>NC_047100.1:27708359-28331363 GCF_902459505.1 Geotrypetes seraphini | reverse complement strand
GACCACCTGAAACTCTGCAGCCATTGCAAAAATACTAGCCTTAGTTTTTGAGCTGTGGAGCTCCCTTCTGTATTCGCTATGCTGTATATAGGACTCGAGACAGCAGCAGTAATCAATGGCAAAGTGTGAGCCACAGGAATTAATGGTACAGTTCTGAGAAGTAGCACCATGTTACCATAGCAATAGGACACCAAACGTGGTCATGTCAAGTTTGTTCTAATCACAATCTATGTAATCTCACTGCAGGGCAGCCAGCCTGTTCCTACCAGTATTCACCATTCATAGACATATACACGACCGTCATTCCATGGGGAGGAGGGGGAAATAATCCACTAAATAATTGCTACACAAAGCAAATCTTGCAAAACCCTAAATAACAAAAGAGCCATTGCTATAATTGTTAAACGTGTACAATTGTGTGTCTTTCCTTCTCGGTCTTCAAGTACAGTTAGTTGTTATCAGTACTGCCAGAACCAGGACCACTTAAGCTATGACACACAAGGATTGGCTCAGTTGCCCAAGAAGATGATTACACAGCAATAGTCATTTTCAGTGATCCTAACCTCTTTAAAAACTAACACAATAAGTCACACTATACCAGTGGTCTCAAACTCGCGGCCCGTCAGGTACTATTTTGAGACCCTCGGTATGTTTGTCATAATCACAAAAGTAAAATAAAAACAGTTTCTAGATCATATGTCTCTTTAGCTATAAATGACAACGTTATTATTAAGACTTAGCCAAAAGGAAAGATTTATAAACTAAGAGTTTTGCCTCATTTCTTTACTAAGACATTAACTCTTTTTTTCTGAGGCCCTCCAAGTACCTACACATCCCAAATGTGGCCCTGCAAAGGGTTGGAGTTGGAGACCACTGCACTATACAGTATACAGAACTGGAACCAAACCCCAGCAGTCTCTGGCATACATTATGACATACAACATTTCCAAAAAAAAAATCTCAGCAGCTCCTCTTCTGGGTATGTAGGTCAAAAATCCACATCTAGCCTCTGGCCTAGCCTACACTCCATGACAGCACGTACAGGCAATTCAGAAAGCAAAACTATTTTCTCTTTATTTAAGACAGGACCACACATCGACCAACCAGCAATTATAGTTAGGAAAACAAATTGCTAGAACCGAGTTTTCCCCAGAACCTCTTCAGTAAAGCCTAATGTTAAAACTTCTGGAATGGCCACACTGGAGCATGAACAGCCCGGCCAGCACAGAGAAATAGATTCTAACATTCATGGGATGCTTGAAAACATAAAATAAAAAAGTAAATAACATGGCCTCCCATTTTACGTGCAATTTAGCTATAGTAAGACATTTCTAAAGCAAATATGATTAGCACTCCAGGAAAGAGAGGCCCTGGATGTTTAGACTTGGCTTTTAAATTGATATGCTTTATGGGTTGTTATTTCAGTCGAGTCCGAAACTCTGACCTGGTCACGTACGACTGACAGGGCATATCAATATCTTAGCACAAGTACTGGTGGCACCACACTGCTCCCCTCTTTCAGGTTTTAAATACTAGTTGGCTGTTATGGGAAGGCTAAATTTACCACTGTTGCTTGAAGTTTCTACTCAGCGTAGTCTATGAAATGCCTACACACAGCAAGGCATCCAACTACAAGTTAGTACAGGGCTGCGATATTAGCTCCTTACAAGTCTTAAACTGCAAGCAAATGCCAAGAGTCTAACTAGAAAATCCCTTATTGGCCCCAACAAATGGCTTGTAAAGGCAGCGGGCTTTTCATTGTGCCCTTTTCAGGAAATTCAAGCAGCAAGGACAGAAACCATTTGCCCTGTTCCTCGGAGAAAATAACATATTCAGTACAGCACCAGGGCAAGGAAGGGGAGGAGGAGAGAACAAAAGAAAGCAAACAAATGACTGCAATTGAAGAGGAATAACCGAAGGAAACAATAACTCATTAGTCCAAAATTATCCAACGCCAACTACTATAACGAGAGCAAATTTCTCTAGGGCAGTGGTTCCCAACCCGCCAGTCTGATTTGCAGGATAGCCCTAATGAATATGCATGTAATGAAGACGATAGGAATGCAGATCTACCCTTTGCATATTCATTAGGGCTATCCCGAAAACCCGACTGGCTGGTGGTCCTCCAGGACAGGGTTGGGGAACGCCGCTTTTGACAACTAAGTTAAGGAAGACAGGATAGAATGTGCTGCGTAAGACCGGGCCCAGTCCAATTACAACAGGGGTGTCAAAGACCCTCTAGTTGGGTTTTCAGGATTTCCCCAATGAATATGCATGAGATCTAGTTGCATGCACTGCTTTCATTGTAGGCTAATAGATCTCATGCGTTTTCAGTTCCTATTTGGAGTTTTCTCAATGGTGTGAGGCTTCTATGTAACGTATAATGAATGACAAGAACATGTCAATAAACTGAAGATGAGAACAATCTAAAAAAAAGCCCCTGACGCCGCCGAAGGGCGAAACACAGATTTGCATTGGGCGTAGCTATTTAGTTTTTTGGAGAAGAATGGTGCATGATGCATGAAGAAGAACTATAGCGGGAAGGATAAAACCCACAAAGTGAAAGCTAATACAGTAGCGAAGATTTTTTAGTAAATTATATGGGCATTGTTGCACTTTGGGAATGAACTTTTAGTGGGGTGTCTGGGTAGGTGGTGAAGGTTGCAGATATATTTAAATGATATGAATTATATGTAGATGTGTTGTCTTAATGTATTTTTTTAAAGTATGATGCAATAAATTTGTGAACATATTATTTGTGTAAGTAGTAATAGTTATAATATTAGTGATAATAATATAGCTCTTTCTGTTTATGGAGTGGCTATTGAACTGAGATTATAAATCCCGGTGTTGTTTATATGTGCATATTCACTGGGGAAATCCTGAAAACACGACTGGATTGCGGCCCTCCAGGAGGGACTTTGACACCCCTGAATTACAACTACAGCACTGTACATCAAAGCACTGAATAGTGAGGCTGATCAGCTGCTTACAAGGTTAACTGCACCAGTTTGCCCCAAGCACTGATCTTCATTATTACACTGGTTTCCAGAGTGGCAGTGAAAGCAGGATTTCCTCCTTAGTTTCTAGGACACACATTCCAAAGTGCATTACATAAAATGTTAGCATATTCTAAAGAGCCAACATCAATGCTTTACTGCAGCAGTCAATGGACACAAGACATTGAAAGTCTGAAAGAGGGTTAAATACTTTAGATTTCCATGCGCTGACATTAAGTCATAAGGATCTGAGTTAATCCTGAGATGAAAACATAGCCACATTGTGTTTTAGAAAGAGGAAGATTATTCATAAATCAAGTACAGGGGTGTTATTAGGGAACCATTATTCCTGTAGACTGCTTCTGAAAAAGGTAGATACCTCATTGTGCCACTGTACAACTTCCAACCAAATAGACTGAATATCTATCCTCGTCTTGGCTTTATAAACCCAAGGTTAAGCCTGTGTCTCAATGGCTTTAATCCAGTCTATCTTAAGATACTGAAATCCAAAGGGCATCATCCACTCTTTTATCAACTTAAAAAAAATCTCTCTGTCACTTACTTAGAGCCTGCAGTGCCTCTAACACTTAGCTATATTTTCTAAACTTAAAATTATTACAAGCAATTGATGAGAACAAAATCCAAACACTAACAATATTACCAAACAAACTGGGTGAAAATAACATACATTAAAAATGAAAACAGCACAATGACCAGAGCACAAGTGCATTTCATGTTAGCAAGTGAGCACCAGAATCGAGGCCAAGTATAGACTTAACCTATGGCAACCAAAAACACGGCCTGGAACATAGCAGACTGCATGAGGGCTCCAGCTTGCAAAAATCAATTAAATCGCAGCAGAGGTGTCACAGCGCCTGCCTCGGATAGTGCAGAGCCCAGGTCCTCCCAGAAGCTGCATTTTTCATATAGATCATGGATGAGAACGGCATACAATTTGAAATGATCATCCCTAGGTTACTGCTAAGCACACACAAAGCAGAATAGGCCATTCAGAATTTTCTAATTGCGTTACTGTAGTGGTATGTCAAACTGAAATGAATGGCTATTACACTGTCAGCTCACTCTTACCACACCTGAGGCAACAAGAGTTTTCTCTTCCTAATAAAATGAGAAACATTTTGTAACCGTAAAAATGCCTTTCGGTTTCAGGCTTTGCTATTGAAGGCAAGTCTGTCCAGATATTATAGCGGAGAAAATTCCTTCCCCTTTTATTATGGTTTAGGGGCTCTTAAGTGAAGAAATAAATCTGCTTTGTAAAATCTATTTTTGTAATACAGTATTGCCCCTAAATTTGTCTTTACAAAAAGGTTTTTTTCATTAACGCTGGGGAAATCTAATTAATAAAAAATGTTGAGTCAATTTCCCCAATTTATCTAAAGAATCCAGTGTCCAGTGTAAAAGCTGCTGTACAGATTGTGATTCCCAAAGGGTCCAAACCCCTCCAGTCACTCCTCTCTCCCTCCCATCAGTGGGACTGCGGCATTGTAATTAGGTTATCTTTAATAGAACTTAGAAACAGACATCATTAAAGACCTTTCATTACTGCAGCAAGGTCCTGATTCTTCCCTTCCAGGAAACACAGGAGTTAAGCAAGAGAAGGATTTCACTCCCTTTTAATTAGCTGCAGGAAGCCTCAGGTACACAAGATCCCAACAGCTGGGATGATTTCATAAAGAAGGATAAACCGATGTTACTGCCTTCTTCTTCCAGCCAGAGCCAGGGCAAAACATATTAAAAGGCACAAACCTTGACCTTGTGAATGTATAACATACAAAGAATTCTGGAAACTAGAGTCTATGTGACCATGACTGTCTTTCTTCAGGCTTACTTTTTTCTAAGTGAATGCCAAATATCTCTAACATTATGATGAATATTATAATGAACATTAGGCCTTTTTTTTCCCAACGTGCCTCATTCAAAAGTTAACAATGCAAAAATTAGTAACAATAACTAGAGCTGAGAGTATGCAAATTAAGGAAAATATACCTATCTAGTTAGAAGCCTACTAACAAGACACATGAGATAGGTGCTGCTATAACACTGCTCTCCTAAAAAAATTATAAACCCAGAGTTTAAAACAAAGTTGGAATATACAGAGGGATGACTAGCAGGTAGGATAATACAAGTGAGAGCTGGAAGTTAACTATACAAAATACAGATTGATGTAATCACTTGAAGGCCAAAGCTGGAGATGTGAAAGATTAGTCTTGCCAAACATGGAGTTGCCTGCACTGCCTCCTTGAGATGCAAATCTATCTCCTGCATATTTATTGTGGCTAGCCTGAAAACCTGACCTGGCTCCGGCTCTCGAGGACCGGAATTGCCTACCCCTGATCTAGGCCATGACAATACAGTTCGATGGAATGCTGTTGTGGAAAATGTCTGCCAGTCTTTGCTCTCAAATCTTATCAAGGTGGTTTCTGCTTGGATTTCATGCTTGGAAACAAAGCAGCCTTTATTTATTTTTGATCAGGTTCTAGTGTTTTTCAGTATTCCTGATGCTTTTCCCCTTTCTTGTCCAAAGACAGACATGCTTTTCTTCTTTAAACTTTAGTTTGTATACCTCCTTGCTATACCTTTCTGGTTTTAAAAACGTATACTCCCAAAAGCAGTACGGCAGTTGTAGTCCTTGATTCTACCCATTGAATTCAGGGCTGCAGGTCCCATTAAGCAACAGGACTGGCCTAAAATCTGGGTAACTTGGAAGTTCTGAATAACATACACTAGTCTATGAATTCTAAATCTCAAAACCCAACCTTCTGACACAAGCAAGACAGGAAACTGCTACAGAGAAAGGGTGAAAAAGAGAGACCTGGAAGAATGATTACTCAGTGCACAGAGAGGAATGACACACCCAGCTTCAGAAACAGCCTACTAAAGAGACATCAAAAGCAGCCAGAAAATATATTAACTGCCACACTACTACCATTGTGCCTTCCAAAAGGGTTAAAATTAAAACAGAAACGTGTTTGTTGATGTCCACGATGAAGTGTAGCAAAAAATGCAACAGACCACAGGCCATCGGTGAAGAAAACTACCGGTAATTGTAGAACCCTACTCATGGCATAGCCGGGACACATTTTAAATAGCCTGAGTTAATAAAATAGCCTTCAAGCCTAAAGATCAAACTCAGATTTCTTATTATTCTAATCCTACCATCCACCACCACCTACAGGGTACTTAGGAAAAGTACAACATGGCTTATTGGTGCTAAAAATTCATCTTAAATTCATTTTTCCTTCAGTGCTGATAAAATTGTAGGTAAATCAGAATTTCCATTCACACAGGCCTCATCCAGTTCAAAACCACTGAAACGGAGAGCTTCAGTACCCTTCAGTCTTCAAATCTCTCCTGCAGTCAGCACAAGCACCAAAGCCTTAAAACAGGCCTCTGCTGAGCAGATTAGGCATGCAGATTCCTAGTTGTTCTAGAGGCTATGGCCTTTGTTATTATAGGAAATCTGTAATTACAGAAGTGCAGTTGAATAGGATGGATCTAAAAACAAAGCCATCAGGACCCCTGCTGTTCTAATCAACTGCTCGACAAACAGGTGAGAAGTCCTGCAATACAGATTCCCAGCCACTGTATACTAACATGGCCGGGACAGAAGCTCCACCTCCTTATGCACCTTCATCCACCTGGGCCAGAGACCAGCAGGCATGCTCACAAGTTCTCTCACATTTGTGTACGGACTATCAGGAAGATTCACAAGAGCAAGTTTATACACATCAGGCTCACAACTGTCAAGAGAACAAAAGCCCTAGGGCAGCTCCTAAGCAACTGTGTTACTGTACAAGGGTATTACTGTAGTTCCGATTGCAAAAACAGCCCTAATCTGTTGTAAGAATGCCTAAGCAGGCAGTATCTTCTTCCCGAGCACTAACACTGCAGGTATTTATAACCCAGTATCATTAGTACCATATGGATGTTAGTTGTTTTGGAAACAAGTAGGCCCATGCCAGAGCTGCCACACAGAATCTATGCAAGTTCCCTCTACAGGCCCAGACCTTATCTAATACATGGAAATATGCTCAGTTTACAAGCTTGCATGCTCCATGACCTACTGAAGGGCAAAGCTTATAACGCCTTTTCCTACGAGCCACCCTCCTTCTAGAGGCAGTAAAACTGAATACTAACTTCCTGCTAATGCTGGGCCTGCCTATGAATGGGAACAAACAACGATTACAGAGACAGACTAATCAAATCTCTCCAAGTGTAGCAAAGAGGTAGAATTCCAGTTCCTGCTACAATATCCTTGCTTAATGCAAGGTCTTAGTGGCATTTTTTTTCCTTCAGTACTTTTTGCAAAGGTTTTATGACCAAAAGAGAGGGCATATGGTCCTGTCAGACTACAATCTGATTCAGAAAACGTTCTCAAATTCCATATTCAAACATACAGAGATAAGAATAAGATTAACCTGCATATTCCTTAGAATATGCAGGGCCAAATACATTAAAATGATATATGACCCATAGCAATAAAGTGTCCTTTGATATCAAAGTCTATCAATGTCTTCAGGTAGTAACATTTTTAAATCACCACAAAATATCTAGGCATAGCTTAATGGTTGGAGCAGTGGGCTGAAAGCAGGAAAGCCAGGATTCAAATCACCACTAATGATCCTTGTGACCCTGGACAAGTCATTTCATCCTTTGATGACTCGGGAACAAACTGTAAGCCCTCTGGAGACAGGGAAATATCTACTCAACCCGGCTGCAATTTCCTTCAGCTACCACTATAAAAACCTGTGCTAAATCGACTTTTGACCATTTTAGCATGATTGACACATGAAATTACTCTGCTTTAAAACAACAAGCACACAAATACCCATATGCAAGCTGACAGAAAATTCTGCCCTCCCTCTCCCAATATGTCTTTTAGCTATTTTCAAACACCTACCACTACAAGCCAAAAACCGGTCTAAGGTGTTGGCCTCCACAACCTTTGCTGGGAAGTCATTTCAGCTTTGATTCTTACAACGTCAATATTTAATCCACTACCCAGGTCCCCTTGCCATGTCTTATAGTAAGTCTACTGACCCACGAATACTCCAGCCTCCCCATGCTCTTTGAAGTGCATTTATCGTGATCCCTGTATGCAGGTTACCCAGTCTTTGCCGGAGACTGTTATATCATTGCTGTTTAGGGCTGTAACTGCCACACCATGCTTCAGGGGAGAGTGTGACGCAGTGATTAAAGCTAGCAGCCTCAGCTCCCTGAGGTTGTGGGTTCAACCCCACACTGCTCCTTCTGTCCTGGGGCAAGTCACTTAATCCCCCCATTGCCCCAGGTCCATTAGATAGATTGTGAGCCCAATGGGACAGATAGGGAAAAATGCTTGAGTTTCTGAATAAATTCATGTAAACCGTTCTGAGCGCCCCTGGGAGAATGGTATAGAAAATTAAATAAATAGTGTGAAGAGTTTCAGCCTCTGATAACCAGAGCTGGTACTGTGACATCATAGTGCCTCATTCCACCAATAAGAGCCAACCTCATCAGTGATGTCACAATGGCTCGACTGTCCTAGACTTGGCTCACTTTTACTACACTTTGATTTCTAGAGTGGTGCAGTGGTTAAAGCTACAGCCTCAGCACCCTGAGGTTGTGGGTTCAAACTCCCTCTGCTCCTTATGACTCTGGGCAAGTCACTTAATCCCCCCACTGCCCCAGGTACATTAGATAGATAGGGAGCCCACCAGGAAAGACAGGGAAAAATGTTTGAGTACCTGAATAAATTCATGTAAACCGTTTTGAGCGCCCCTGGGAGAATGGTATAGAAAACTGAATAAATAAATAAAAACAGATAAAATAATCTTAACATCTCTAAAACACTTGAGGAGTGGAGGTCAACTTCTCTGCTTAACGTCTTAAAAAATCACCTTTGTCTGGTTTCCTTAAAGATGAAATTAAGAACAAGGCTGTTAGGAAGACTTGCAATTGCACCTCCAGCTTCATGACATGGCACATTCACCTGACCCCCCTTCCCTAGCTCACTCCAAGTATATTACCCACAAAATGCTGAAACTAAGACTAAGTTCAGAGAAACTAACTTGTACAGCAGATAAATAGTATGTATTAGCTGAGCAGATTGGTATGCTGCTTTTTATATCCTCTACAGACTAGAAGAGAAGATGGCACAACTGAGAAGGTGAATATCTGTAAAATCCAGGTGCATTATGAAGGAATTACTATTAAATCATACAAAACTGATTGTGCTCCAGTACTTGGGGAAAAAAATTGCATTCCGTGCTGCACAAATGATTAAATACACAAAGTCCTTATTGTTCAATTGTGATGCACTGTGTACATTTCTGGATGGGCCAGATGATGGTTTTTGCAGTCATTTGTTAAATAAAACATGTCCATCCTTGTAGAAACTTAAATTCAGAACAGTTATCCCATGCCTTGTACCAGCTACTAAAAAATATGCAACCTCTTCTTGCATGGCACTCACATTCAGAAAATGAGTGCTAACAAAATGAACGACAGACATGAGTCCAGACAAAAGCTGGCAAAATAAATACTAAATATAGGCAAAAATGACTGAAATACACATCAATTGTTAATGGTTTTCTCTAACTCCTCCTTCCTGAAATATATTAATTTCTGCACTTTCAGTTACCTTCATCTTAAACAGTTAGAATGGATAAACTTGACATGAACAAGTCTCTTTCTCTTGCCAGGTTTGCTCAAGGCAAAGGGAAAAAAAAAACCCAAAACATTAAACCAGCCAATCAATTTTCTATGAACTACTATTCCCTTCTAAAACTGGGTGAGATACAGACAGACAGAAAAAAAAAACCCACAAGACTTACAGAGCACTGAGACTCCAGGGATGAGAAAGGAAAAGGGCGTACAAAGACTGGGAAAGGAGTGCAGATATTGCAGGGAGCAGAGCCAGGAAATGGAGAAAGCATCAACAGACTAGGGAATATGGCTGAGATGAGGCAGCACTAGAAGAGAGGGAAGACTAGAGGAAGCAGAATCAATAGCAGGGGGGAGGGAGGGAGAGAGAGAAAAGGGCATGGCCAGAATGGAATAGCTAATTCTGGTCTGCTTTTCAAAATATCCACAAGAAGTTTGCATGCCACAAGAGAAGCAAGTCATGCATAAGCATCTCAGGCATATTCATTGTGGATATCCTAAAAACCAGACCAGTTTGTGGCTCTCGAGAACTAGAATTTGCCACACCTGGGGAGACTGTTCATTAGGATTTGGCTTATTTCTTTGTAAGTTTGTAGCTCAAGGTGGCTTACAGAAGTTATTTCCTGACTTTGGGGCAAGAGGGCCCACAATCTAAGATTGCATCAGAGGTAACATAGGGTTAAAGTGATTTGCTGATGGTCACAAGCTGTCAGAGTGGAATATGAAGGGAGCTTCCCTGGTTCTAAGCAGTTCGCTACTCTTTCACGCCGATAACAACAAAGTGCAGAGCTAAGAAAATTTCATAGATGTCAAGTAGAGAATGACACGGGGACAAATTTGTCCCCGTCCCCGCAGGAACTCAATTTCTCTGTCCCTTTCCCATTCCTGTAAACTCTGCCTTAACCGCACAAGCCTCGAACACATATGATTTTAAAAAGTGTTTGAGGCTTGTGCAGATGAGGACAGAGCTTGCAGGAATGAGGTAGGAAAAGAACTCATGGGGATGGGAAAATGAGCTCCTGTGGGGATGGGGAAAAATTTGTCCTCGTGTCATTCACTAATGTCAAGCTCAGCAGAGCTGATTGACAAGTAGAGCTGCCGGACAAACTAGTCTTTATCTTATAAATCATGCTGTTGTCTTTCTTCTTCCTGATACTATGTCCTTCCAATAACCATTTGCTAATAGTTGTGAGACATACCCTAGTGGCTTCTGGTATCCATAAAGGGCGGGCATCATTTTTGATCACCATCATTACTCTAATTGTAAAATGGCCTCCATGGATATCAATTAGGATATAAACCTCTGAGTTATGGTGGCAGTTATCAGAACAGTACTACAAAGTTCTATACTGAGAAGAAAAGTATAGATTTCTGTTATTTTTACCAGACACCCAGAAAATAAGACAAATTGGGGCTTATATCTACAATGCATTTGGAACAAAGATTTGCTACCGGATGTTCTGAGGGGCACTGCACCTGTATTTTCGCCTACTTTCTAAAGGTAGGGCAACCGCCCAAATTTCTTCTCCCTCCCCTAGGGGAGAGTGTGGTGCAGTGGTTAAAGCTACAGCCTCAACACCCTGAGGTAACGGGTTCAAACCCTCACTGCTCCTTGTGACCCTGAGCAAGTCACTTAATCTCCCCACTGCCCCAGGTACACTAGATAGATTGTGAGTCCACCAGGACAGACAGGGAAAAATGCTCAAGTACCTGAATAAATTAATGTAAACCGTTCTGAGCTCCCCTGGGAGAACGGTATAAAAAACTGAATAAATAATTTCTAGTGTGGACAGAACACTAAACAAAAAAAATTTTAAAAATCCCTTTGGACTCCTTATCCATACACAATTGGAAATATGTGTTCTAAAAATGGATTCCTTTAGTTCTATATGGACCACATTTAAAGTTACAGTTGGGCTCTGCCGTTGTTGGGGAAAAAATTCCAGATTATAGTCATTTCTGAACAGAAATCTACAATCAATACCACATTAAGAAAGAGGCCAGGCAGATGCAGATGGAACTGGGAGGGAGGGCATAACACAGAAAAACAAATGAGAGTCTGAGAGGAGGAACCGACCTTTTGTAAAGGCCCTAGGTGACGCTGCCACTGCAGCATTACGCTGTGCTCATTTCAAGCTGTTGTTTTTAGGTAAAAGATCTTTTAAGATTATAAACTCCCTTACAGCAGACTTTTGTGTGGATATAACTGGCCTGATACCAAAACAAAAAAAAAGATACAGAGGAACTGAAAACCCAAGCTGCACATTTGCAATCTCTAGATTTTTTTCCTCTGCATACTGACGGTACAATAAGTCAAGGTCACCAAGCCAGAACCTCTCTTATGACTCACAGTATTGAGGTTGCTGACTATGGAAATATTTTGAGAAGTCCAGTTACAAAAATGATTGCTTGTGAACCCAAACCAGCCATCTCCTTAACATACTGTAGCTCAAGTCCTTCGTGCTCTCTGTCAGGCCAGCAGTGAAAATGGACGCTGCAATACTGTCCTTCCCTGGAGACAGCCAGCCCCACTTGTGGTAACAAAGGTTACACCTTCTACATTTATTAAAAACAAGATCCAGTACAACAATCCAGTTTTCAGGTGACTTTTTCACCTGCAAGCCTTTCCTCTTCTGAGCCAGGTGTCCTGAAATCCTCTACACTTACAAGCAACTTCTTTTCAATGCTCCATGAAGATATGGAAAAAAATCCATTATGGCTTCTGCTCCTCCCCCTCCCTTAATCTCCTCACTAAAAACAGGAAACAAACTATCATCCTTCATATATATTTTAGAACGCTGCAGTTTCTTGTACTGAATGAATAACAGAACTAAAACTAATCAATGTAAAAAAAAAAAAACCAACTTCCTACTATGAATCTAAATTCACTAATAATTTTAGGTCCTGCTTGTTTCATCCTTGCATAAACAAAAATCACAATCCTTTTCACTGCCTCCATAATCCCTGAACAATTAGACAGATGAGGGAAAGCCTGCAGGTCCTAGGTGCAAACATCCTTCAGTGCTAAGCAACTTCTCACACTTACCACACCCCACCTTCATTTTTAATTGTGTAAATCATAGCATTTGCTATTTTGAAAGGCAACAGGAATTACATCAAAGATGAAGTGTCAGGGTAGCGAATCTGATAAAAATCTTCACTGCAGTCTTACAATGGCCCTCCCCGTACACAATGGCACAAAATTCAGCTTAGAAAGATTCTTTTGCCGAAATTCACCTGCTGAAAGGTTGGAACTAATCAAGTATCAAATCTTTTTCAAAAGAGAAGAAAAATCTCTTCCCGAGAAAACATTACCATGTAAGGCCAAGGAGAGAAGGCTAGATGTGACCCTGTTCCATATCTATACTATCTAACCTAAGGAAATAAAATTCATGGGAATTCATCCAGATCTCTCACACACACACGAGGGCTAAAATCAAACCTTGGCAAAGGCCAGCTAGAGCCCTAGGCACTCTGCGGAGAATTACAGGATTATATACTGCACAACCACCATAATGTAAAAGGCAGACAGGTCACAAACAGATCTCCCGCAGCCAGAGTATCAGTATGCAATGATCTACTTCTAGAACACCAGGGAAGGGAAATAAGTATTCACTAGGTTTCGTTTAAGACGACTCTGTATTTTTTTGTCCTATCAGTGAGGTAACAGACTACACATTCCTCTGAAACAGCAGCACAGGAGGGAATAGTTGGCAAATGCTGGTTTTTTCCACTCACTGGTAAAATATGGAAGGGATCCTGGGAACACTGCAAGGCCCTTTCACTTTCTCTCCTCTCCCAATCTAGGCACCTGTTTGCCCCCACACAACTGCAAACTAAAGCAATTAAACACTAAATCACTCATTATTTGTATTTGTGAGGGTTTTGTTGGTATTTGTTTGTTTAGAAAACCCTACATTCATACACAGTAACTGATTTAAACCAATCCCACTTGAAATTGAGCAAATCTGGGACAATTACAAGGCCAGGATGAAGTTGCCTGGTTAAACCAGTTACAGGGAGAAGAACTCTGAACTGATCTCAGATGAGGCTGAAAAGAGTAAGAAGCTGTAGAGGCAAGTTGGGTGATATATGGAGGCACATAAAAGGGAGCCGAAAGCAGAGGTGTGAAAAGTGAGACCTAGGGAAAAAAAGAAAACAACCAAAGGAAAAAGTTTACTAGAGAGTTAAAACAAAAAACCGGTTGAGAAAAGGAAAGAGAATGAAGAAAAATAAGATATTCAGTTTAAAACAAACCCCAACAAAAAGGAATTCTCTTATACATAATGACAGTTTCAGGTTTACAAAAGCGCTGCTTCCCAGGTCTGACCTCCAACCTCTCCTCAATTGTGAGAATAAAAAAAAAAAATGGAGGCTAAAATAAGAAACCAGATCTTTTAGATCACATGCCAGCCATGTCTTTCCAGAGTCTCTGCACTGGAGGATGGGGTTAGGTGACAATCCCCTGCAGCACGCAGGTGGGGGGGGGGGAGGGGAGGCTGACAGCCCACGGAATTAAGAGAGCCCCAGCCCGTCTGCTACCAAGGGGAGCCCCGGGGAGGATCCCAGTCCCTGCCCCACACCCCGAAAAGTGGGTCCCAGGTCCAAATTCATCAGCACCGCCGCTTAGCAGCTTTGCAATTCGCATCAATTGCCAAGGGGGGGGGATGAGGAAGTGTTGGGAACTATGCTCCCCCCCAGGGATTTGTGCCCGGCACCCCGAAACTCCCCTCACCCCCCCCCCCCCGCAGAAACCACAGCTAAAGCCCCTCTCGGGCAGCGCTATAACAGGAAAAGCTAATCTATTACTACCCCAACCAGGCGAGAATAAGCCCCCCCCCCCCCGAGCTATACTGCAGCCGGGGTTCCCCCAACTGAAGCACCCCATCCCCCCCTCTTCCATCTCCGACCAGGCGCTCCCAAACTCACCCGGCTCCGCCGTGTTCCGTCCCCTACGCTCCGGGTCTCGGCATCCCCGGCCACGCTCCCCGCGCCCCGAGCTCGCAAGCTGCTAGGCCCGGCCAAGAGCCGCGGTGTTTCCTGCGCGCCGCAGGCCAGAATGGAGCTCCTTCGCCCGGGCCGCTTACAGTAGAATTAAGCGACGTCACAGACAAGGTGGTAACGGTTATGAACCGGTCGCCGCGGCCTCTCCGGGAGGGGGGCGGGGGGGTCTCTCTCGCCGGCCCGGACCAGGCTCTCGCGCGCCGAGCGGGGCAACCCCCCCCCTTCACAACATCCACAGCGACAACAGCTCCAGCGCCGAAGCGGCAGCGGCGGCAGCACCAGCACCGCCCCTCCCCCCACACCAGCTCGCAGCCTTCGCGGGCGGAAACGCGACTGACCATACGGGGATCCCCTGCTCCTGCGGCAGGGGCCGCGGGAAGGGGGCGGGGCGCCCCGCTCTCTTCGCTCATTGGCCCGAGCGAAACACCCCCGAGAGACGATTGGCTGCAGGAGCTGGCAATCGGCGCGCGCTAGCCGCGCCGCGAGGAGAACCTACCCAGCGCGGGGAGCGCTTTTCCCACAGTTGGAAACAGTAGAGGGAAGGCGAAGGTGCTTGGTAGACTGTTGGGGATGTGTTGGGGAGGTGGGGGAGGGGAGCTCTCTTGTTCAAGAGGACCTCACGGAGGGTCTATAAAAGTGCCCTTTGTTTCGTGCACTTTTATTTTAATGCCATTTCGTGGCCATCCTAAGCCAATAATTGGGACTGCCTCCACAGTGAACAAGTTCAACTGACACTTGGTAGACACCTCTGACAGCCTCAGAGTCAAGGAGAAGAGCCCGGCAGTTGAGTGTCTGGCCAGAAGGGGCGGGGCCACAAAACTCTCCCTCAAGTATTGGCTGGACGCCCGGAAGCTTACGCGACAAGCGCTGTATTAGACGAACCTGGTTAGGGAGCCGCGGGGAGGGTCCGCCGACTATGCTCCTCCTTCCCCCGGCTGTGCGGTCAAGTAGCGGAGTGGGGGGTGGCGGTAAAGCGCCGTTGGGGTTGCAGGTGACCGAGCGAGGATGGTTTAATTGGAAGAATCGAGGGGGGGAATCCGAGGTTCCCACGGCTACAGCCGATGGCGGCAGAAATGGCGGGATTTCCCTGGCAACGAGCCAGAGACTGCAGGCTCGCTCCCGATTGGCTGCTGCGTGCGTCAGTTAAGCGTACGTGACGGCTGCGACCCTCCCGGCTGTGGCGGAGGCCGTGACCTGGCAACTCCCTGCCCGGTTGTTTAGCGACAAGTCCGCGCTTTTCGTGCGGGGGGAGGGGACGACGACAATGGCTGCAGCAGAGCTACGTGGCAGGAAGAGGTTTGGCGTTCTTCGGGCCGCCGGACGGGGGCGCGGCGGCCCAGCCTCGTCTAGTGCGCGTGCGCAGAGTTCCAGCCCTGGCCTTTGCATCAACTCCCTTCCTATCCCCTACCTTACATGTCCGCAATTTCCATCGCACATACCCCTCCCCCCTCCCTTGCATTGAGAGCACCCAACTAGGGCAAATGCACCCTTGTCTCCTTCAGCAAGGTTACTTAATAGGGAACGATTCCCTGAAAATGAAACCATTTATTGAAAATGGAGATCGAAATCTTAATCGCTTTGGATATTAAAAAACACAGAGTATCTAGGGGTCATTTTTTGAGCCTGTTCCTCCCCCAAGAAGCTCAGGCCTGGCGTATATGTGCATATAGTGTTCTCTCCCGCGAACCCCCCCCCCCAAGTCTGACGTTTTTTCCACTCTCCTCCCTGAACGAGCATCCTTATCTCTTTAATTGCCTATATACACTTCATCGGCCTTGCCGATTTCTTGCGGAAGACCGAGGCCCCTTGTGTATTATGGGGGGTTGCTTATCACCCCCCCCAAAAAAAAAAAAGGCTAATTACTTGATCTTGTTCTCGCCCATTTGCATCGGCTGCGAGATCAGCTTCATTGTGCGCATTTCTCCTACTATGATGTCTCTTAAAATTGTTCACTTGCCGTGTTTAGTCTTAGTGGGAAAAATATGTATCCAGTATTATATACAGAGAGCCGGTACACTAAATGCTCCGCAGAGCTGGTTTTTGGTTTTTTTTCAAATCGTGCCCACACCCCCATTCTTTCACCCCCCCCCCCCTTTTTATTTTTTTTTTTGCATTATTGATTGACCCCCTGGAAGCTGTTACTTGCAAGGCTGCCAGACAGCTGGTGACTGCCGTCCTCCTGGGAAGACGCTGAAGAACTCTTGGAGACATGACACTTTCAGTAAAGAAGGGTTTCCTGCTCCAGCTCGCAGGGCTTCAGGGTGGCAGCAATTAGATTTAGGTGCATTATCGTTTATTGGTGCATTCAGATGGCAGGGAACATTATCCAAGGGTTAAAGCCTTTCTGCCTCAAGGAAGAGCTAAGTGTAAAGGGCTTTTTTTTGGGGGGGGGCAGATTTATTTTTTTTTTTTCCTTTTCCAACATGACAGTTTTTCTTTTAAATATTATAAAAATATCACAATTTGAAATGCACATCTTTTTCCAAATTCATAACATTTTTATTTAAAAAGTGATTTTTAATTAGGCTAATCTCCCAGTGGTTATATGTTATGAAGATGATGCCAATGTGTCGGAAGATAAACGCAGTCTCCATGCGATTTTGGTAAAGTCAGTTAACCCTTCATTCCCTCAGCTACAAACTTAAAATTTGTCTTGTTTCCTCTGGATATATGGTATGCAGTATTATACTCTAATGGCTGAAAGGAGCTTTTGTCCTCCCTGGAATCTCTTACACAAGCTTCTCAGTGGAAGCTGATTCCTTTATGAAAAGTGTTTTAATTAGGCTCCTGAGGGTAGCATAGAAGGGGCAGGGCAAAGACCCAGGTATCTCCCTTTTGCTACCTATTTGTAGAAATGAAGATTTTAAAACCTGGGCTCCACGAGAAAGTGAGAAAGGCACCAGTGAATTGTTTCATTTGGTGGGCGAAGGAAGGGCTTTTGTGTTTACATAGGATCCTTAGGAGCTAGAATGCAGGGAACTCAAAGTAGGAGAGTGAGTCAAATTTGGAGTGGGGGCAATAAATCTGAGATGATGCTTTGGGAGGATTGTGCTGGTGATGGCTGCAAACTATAAGAAAATGGAATTTTAAAATATGGGATAACACTTGTATCTCAAGGGCATGGATCTTTAAATCTCAGCAAACAAGGTCAAACTTATTCCTTCAGTGTGGTGCTGGAGTGGGTAATTGAAGCCATCAATTTTAGGAATATCTTATCTTTCAGCAATATTAGAGTTGGGTAGCAAACAAACCCAGAGCAGTTAAATTATCTTGGGGGAGGGAAAGGGTTAAGTCTGCACAGTTCCTTAATGGTTTCTGAACAGTGTGCCAAATTCTTCCTTGTGAAAGGGATCCTAATGGCTACAAAAGATATTGAACGGCTGTGAAGAGGCACCCACCTATTGGAAACAGAGCATAGCTTAAGGTTTTGGGAGCAGTAATATGTCATGTCTTTACCCAGAAGGAAACAGTTTGCAAATCTAGGGGACTTCATCCAAAGCTTTTACTACATTAGGCTAGACCAGGAGTAGGCAATTCCAGTCCTCAAGAGCTACATAGACACTGCCTCCTTGAGATGCAAATCTATCTCATGCATATTTATTGTGGATATCCTGAAAACCTGATCTGCCTGTGGTTCTAAGACTGGAATTGCCTACCCCTGGGCTAGAAGCACAATGCTAATACCCTTTAAGGGCAGGATACAAGGATCAGTGTGTGTGTGTGTGGGGGGGGGGGGGTATTTGAGCCTATAGGCAAACAATACATATACCACAGATGTAGCCTGAAAGTTGGTAATGAGCTAAAGAGGAGAAAAAGGAATTTACAGTGTAAGAAAAAACATATATGACTATATTTGGACCAAATAGTAAAATAAGGATTGTACAGTCTTGGTGGTTGAGATATCTACACAAAATCATGTTTTTTATTGGTTCAATAAAGGGAGGGCTTCAGACAAAGTAATTTCAGATTTATAGTTATAGATATACTGCCTGCATCCTACATCTAATCAAAATGTTACTAGAATTAATTAGCTTCTAGTTCTAGAAATTATGGACCTTTTCTTTCATCAGATTCACAAGCATACTGAATTAATATATTAATAAGCTGAGTACTTCTATGTCTTAAGGCAGGGGTTTTAAAGTCCCTCCTTGAGGGCTGCAATCCAGTTGGGTTTTCAGGATTTCCCCAATGAATATGCATGAGATCTATGTGCATGCACTGCTTTCAAACCATATTCATTGGGGAAATCCTGAAAACCCGACTGGATTGCGGCCCTCAAGGAGGGACTTTGAGATCCCTGTGGTATGGTAGTTACTTGCTTTACAGTACACAAGGAAGTGGGAACGGACAATAAATACTCCACTGAAGATCATTGATGTAAAACCAACTTGTTTATTTCAGAAATGGAGCCATGTGAAGGGTTTTGAATATTTTAGTCACCATTAAAGATTGTGAGGGAACTTCTAGTTAGGCTCACTTTTAGCTGGGAAGCATGGAAATATGACTAGTCTCTGGAGACCAGCACCCATCTGTCTGCTAAGAACTCATTTGAGGCAAGCGATGCCTCTTTAAAAAAATTTTTTAAAAAAAGTATGCTCTATACAAGTTTAGCATAAAGCAGATAGACATTACAGGTATAGTCCATATAGTCTTAATCTTAGCCACAGGACTAAACCTGGAATACAGAAAATGATGGCAAAGAGAAACCCTGTATGGTCTAGCTCAGGGATCTCAAAGTCCCTCCTTAAGGGCCACAATCCAGTCAGGTTTTCCCCAATGAATATGCATTGAAAGCAGTGCATGCACATAGATCTCATACATATTCATTGGGGAAATCCTGAAAACCCGACGATTGCGGCCCTCAAGGAGGGACTTTGAGACTCATGGTCTAGCTAGTCTACCCATTTTTACAACCTGTCTTTCGTAGAATGCAAAAAGGTAAAGAGGATCTTTTCCATGAAATAGCTACTGTACCTGATTGGACTTGCAGTTAGTATATAAAAAATGTATGTACAGTTGCCTACACTACCTCCTCCGAGAGGCTGTTTTCAGTAAAGACATAAAATAATAAACAATGTAAATATGTTCACTACACAACCCCTATGAAACACTAAGAGCTATCTCTGCTTATTATTAACCCAAAATCATCAAATATAGAATCACCACTCCTAATCTGCTTTTATCTTAAGACTATGCAGCAAAACAAAAATGTTACGAGATTACAATGTTAGACTAGGGGGAGGAACAGCTACCTTTCTTATCAGCTAAGTAACATAACTAGGAGAATATTGGTACACTGGTTCTTATTGAGGGAAAAGGTTAATACTGTGAGAATATCCTTCAGGGCAAGTCCAGCTGGAAGAGGACAGGGTTTCCAGGTCCCAGCCAAAGGGCGTGAAAAGGAGAGTTACATAAAACCCGTACAAGCTGATTGGCTAGGGAAGGTATGTTGAGTCATATCACATGCCTTTCTGCTGTAAACATGGATTGCACAAGCAGTCTGGAAGAAGACTGGCAAAGACACACCCTCAAATTCTCTGCATGCATGTAAGCCAGTTGTCTACACAGGACAGGCAATTAGTGGGTTTGTATGTCTGCAGGTTTCGTCTTGTTTAGACTTCTAGATCTAAAAAAGTGAAAGTATTTTCATTTGCAGTTAGAGGGGTTTTTCCCCATCCAGGTTCCCCCAAATGAGCTTAGTAGTACATCCTCTTCCCCCCCCCCCCTCCAAGTCCAATTATCGCAGCAATAAAAGTGTTTAATGGATCGCCTAATCTCCTTTCCTGGAGGTGCTGATCCTCCTTCCCAGCCTCTCCATCCTTCACATCATGGGCAGTTCTAAGAAGCAGGAACTAGTGGTCTAAAATCAAACTCGAGCCTCTCACATATGGCAGCGCTAGTGCGATAAGGTAATGTTTGTACTGTAGTCTTTTACAACATTCTAGCTTGCTACACAGCAATGCAGGATTAAACCTTCTGCATCCAAAGCGACAATTTATAAAAACAACTCATTATTGTAAAACATAATTCTAATAAACAGGGATGCACGGAAAACACTGCAATGGGGGGGGGGGGGAGGAATCCATGTAGCTGAGATGAGGAAGAGTTAATATTCCATTGACAAAAAGACAGCGAAGACACTGCTTTTCTACATGTGTAGAAGTCTGATGATTAATATTTTCCTACAATGTATTTTGGAATACTTGAACACGGGTTAAGTGTAACATTTTGCATTTTTAAAATATTGTACATTTGTTTTACTCTGAAGGCATGTTAACAATGAAAATGAATATTTATGCATTTAATCCATCATGTCCAGTAGCAGGGAACCATATTTTAGACTGTGTGTGTGCAAAGTGGAACCATAACTCTTTGGTAAACCTTAGCATTAATTATGGAGCTGGTTTCCTCTTGAGTGAGCAGCAAGGCTGAAATCTCATTGTCACGGCTGTGCCCTCCCCATTGCTTCCCCTCCTCCACGCCTTATGCTAACATCCATGGTGCAGAGGGAAAGAGGGAGAAGGCACATTTGAAAGTACCAAGAGCAGCAGGATGGGAGTTGGTCAGCTGCAGAGGGCGGGGCTGCCTCTAGCTATGATCCCCCTCTGTGATAGCAGATCTGAAAGGCAGAAATGGTTTTTTAGTCACAAGGGGTTAAATGTGCACTGCCCTGTTCTTTGCGAAGTGGGGAAATTTCATGGACTATGATAGAATTTGAAATACATAGAGAATTCGCAGCCATATTGATTTCTTCTTTAAACAAAGAAAAACAGGTTGCTTACTATGTTGTGGAATCTATTTTTCTTTGATAGAAAAACAAGTGTCATGGCTGCAATATTTGAAAAATACATATTACAGTAGAAGCACTTTCCCTGCGTGAGAAAATAATTACTGGTTTCTTAATTATCAAATTATTTTAATTCTCCAACTGTAGGTTAATCTTGGGGCTATCCTTTTTTTTTTTCCTCTTAGTAAAAATATATTTTTCTAACCTACAAGCCTGGAGGACAATCACCTTAAATTCATTCTACCCCCTACACTAAAACCAAGAATAGTTTGTCATTTCTGCCATATTCAAAAATTCAGAATGAAAATCCATGCTAATATGTCTTCAGCTTTATCACCTCTAGCAACCATCCATGACATGATTGAAGACACAACAAATAAGCTTTTCAATGCTAGTTCCACAGCATTTTCCGAGTTCACCTTCACCTTTTTAAAACACAAAAGCAAAGAGAGGAAAACAAACCAGCCCAGAAATAATAAATTTTAGTGTACTGGGTTTTTGTTTGTATGTTTATATTCTTTGTAAGTAAAAGCCAAGACTTGCTCCAGGAGTTCTAGAAGACATCAAGCCAACACAATCTGAAAATGATAGTGGATCCTAAACTCCGTATCCTAAATTTTCTGACTGCACATCATAATAATAGCAAATGCTAAAATAACTTTAAATTGCTGCCCTCTAAACTGCTCGGACCAGTTCTGTTGGCTGTATTTTTGGCCTGTAGTCCTGCAGGAGACCATATGAATTAAAAAGCTGTGGTCATGCTAACCCGATATATATATTTTTATAGCCCGTCCTCCCCAGAAGCCCAGCACGGGTTACAATAAAATAAAATTAAGTACTTAGAACTTCCCTATCTGTCCCGAAGGCTCACAATCTAGCTAAAGTACCCGAGTAAACAATTATTAAAATAGTAAAGATAACACAATTCCAAGAATGGTGAGGGAAGGGTACAATTAAAATAAGAATAAAAGTAAATTAAAAACAAAAAAAAAACTCCTCAAAAGTCACAAAGCAAGACAGATGAGGTGAAGTCCAGCCAGCAACATCAGGATCTCCAACTATACAAAGTATCTAAGTGTTAGAGCCTTTCAATATAGCTGCTTGCTACTTTAAATTTGAAGGTCTTGAACACGATTATTGTGTTACTTTTAGGTTAATTAAAACCTTGTAAGCAAGAAAACCAGCCTATTATCAATTATTCTAGAGTTAGATTCACTAAACTCACCGATCGTGTCCCAACCAGTTTGCGAGCGTTCCCTGACCAGATTAACTAACCTTCTGCCTGATCAATCTCCCACCTGATTCAATCCGCCCATGCAAATGAGGGGAAATGGCATGCATAAGTAGGAAGCCATCGATTCACTAAACAGAAGAAGGAATACTGACTGAGTTTGCTGAGGAGCAGTCGCTTTACTGTCCTTGCCAACTCTCCTACTTGCTGCTGTCCAAAACAACCATCAAAATAAAAAATAAAACTAAAGAAGGAAGGTCCAGCAAATCCTGCCCTGGCTGCCTGTTCTCCTTACTCCCTGGGCTCAGAGCAGTGGCATCCGCAGGGAGAGGATGACAGCGGGTGGGATGTGGGTCTGACTTTGGCTGCCAGAGTTAAGGGGAGCTAAAGTGAAAGGAGAAAGCACCGCAGGCTCTACCTCCCCATGATCCAGTAAAGTGAGCGGAGACAGCCAGTGTGAGCCCATGGTTTTAACACACGGGTTTAAAGCGTGTTCTGTTCCATAATCTGGTTGCATTGAAATGATTCATTTTAAATATGTCCACTCGTCGGGCCAGCAACAAGTAATAAACTGCAGCCACCCCTCTCCCTTTATTTTGACCTCACTTCTGCGAAGAGCAAGCGCATGTGCAAATCTCATCTACAACCAACAAGGGTAATCTGCCCATGCGTCTGAATCGCTCTACAGCAATCCGTCCGATCAGGTCATTTGCATGCTGAAGCTGTTGTGAATCGGTTGCTTGGCAAGACTCGGCCACGAATCGCTCAACAACTGAGTTTAGTAAATCTAGGCCCTAGTTTATTAATAGATGATTCTGCTATAAATATGTACTGTATAACTGGTTACTGATAAAGTAACCCACTCTGTTCATCCAACCATATATTCCTCACCCTTCCTAATTTGGTATGTGTCTTTTCTTATTCTAATCTAGCATGATTTGGTTTTAAGTAATGTCTTCTACCTCAACTGATTTTAGGTACACCAACATTTAAAGACTGAGCTGAATGACAGCAACTTGAGTTGTGAAGTGGGGAGAAAAGAAGATACTTTAAGAAAAACAGCAATCTTATTTTTCTCTATCTTATGGAATTTATGACCTTTTTGTGGGTGTATGTCAGTGTGAAGTTTTAGCACCAAATTAATATTTTTCTTTTTCCTTACTGTTTAAAAGCGAACCCAATGAAGCTTTACAAGAGACCCCCCAAGATGGCCCTGTCAAAGCCTCAGCTCTGCAGTAGCAGTTTCCTGCCAAGGGATACTGTGCTTGTTCCAACGTTTCAAATAAAACTTTTGCCAAATTTTAAATATTTTAATTTCTGCTTTTATAGCATCTGCTTAAATTCTGCTCACTCCTAATAGGAGAAAAAAAAAAAAAAAAGAGACCACTCTGAATCTCCTCCCAAGAAAGGAATGAGTAAGATAAACACTCCATTTTTTCCCAGTGCTAGGTTTATTTTGGGAGGAGGGAGCACGGCGAAGGATGGATTGCTAAATAAAGGCAACGCCACACCACCTCCCCAAGAATGTAGCTAAATTGCGCACGCGCGGCACCTCGCCCAGCCGAGCGGGGAGAAAAGAGAAAAAAAAAATTCTTTTTGCGGCTGGCGCAGGCGCATTCCGGCGCGAGCTGCGGCGATCGCAGAGGGTACGAGACGAACTGAGAGCGCCTGTGCGCAGGCGTGCCGTGACCCAAGCAGCCCCCTGGTCTCGAGAGGCGCTGAGAAAGTTCCAGAAGTTGCCGGCGCGCGATTGACCTTTGTTCCGGTTTGGAAGCTGGGAGGAAGCCCCCCCCTCCCCCCCGTGAGTAATTCGTGCCCTGAATAGACCTTTCCTGAGTCGCCTAGCAACCGGGTGAAAGCGAGGCCGCCGTTCAAAGCGCCCCATTGTGCGGCGCGCACGGACCGTATTTCCAGGTATTTAACCGGGGGGAGGGGGAGGAGAGGGGGAGGAGAGGCGCTGGCTGGGCGCGTCGCCTTTTGTTCTCTCGCCCCTGGCGGCAGACGTGGCTAGGTTCAGGCTGTCGCCATAGTCCTCTTTGTGGCGACACGAAGGACAGCGAGTCCGGCGGAAACCCCGGAGGGGGCGAATGTTCTGCAGCAGCAGCAGCGCTGGTCGTCTTCTGTGTAAGTAGCTTCGCTTCGGTATCGTCGTGCAGACGAAAGAGCGTTTTTGCTTTGTTCCAGGTCTGCTCTAAACTTAAGTCCAACCAAAGCTCGGAGCTGCTGCTGCTGGCAGAACAGCGCCGCCTCGAGGATGGGCGGGAACCTGCTTTGTTGCCCCCCCCCGCCCGTTATAGCAGCAGCGACCAGTGGGTCTGAGCAACTTCCACTGCTGCAGGAACAGGAATGCCAGCCCATCCTGTCACACGGGCTAAGTTGGGACCTGTTTCGTGGGAGGAACCAAAGTCTAGCACTCGCTCTTTTTATTTTATTAGGTGGCATCGTGGAAGCAGTAACCCATTTTCTAGTGCAACAGATGTGTCGCTGTGGGCGGATGGGTAAGCCGTACCCACTTTTGAATCCCTCCTCCTTCACCAGAGAGCTCTGCTGCCCCCTTCAGGTTTTCCTTCTGTACACAAGCCTGATCTACTCAATTTTCTTTTTTTTTTTGCTCTTCAAGTATTTGGACTGAGTTTGGTGCTATGAGCTCCCTTAGCCAAGGGTCCAGCGCTGCCTGTATGGAGGAGAAGCAGACAGGTTGGCGGTACCTGTTGACCAGCCTGCAGAAACCTTTTGAAGTTTGGGGTCCATTTGCTTTGTAACATTGTTCACCTACTGCATCGCAGGGGCTTGAGCACAGGCTGTCAAGCATCCTTGGGGGAGGGGAGGGGCTCAGCAGGGTGCCAGCTGCATTTTGCCTTCCCCCTTTCGTGTCAAGTGATTTGAGGTTTATACCAGTCCAACTGGCAGCCCAAAGATTTGGGTACTGAAGATCACTTAGAATGGTTACAAGCTCAAATTTTCCCAATCCTTAACAGACTGGTTTGGGAGATTCCCCAGTGGGCGACCAGAGAAAGCATGCAAGATGGCAGATACACATCAGAGACTGTTAGATATTAATGCCATAAAAGTCTATGCTGTCCGAAGATTCAGACTCAGGCAGATTCTTCATATATTTTGTTGTACCTAAGAAAGGCTCAGACTATTGGAGATCCATTATGGATCTTATGCGCATCAATCTAACGCTGAAAATTCCTTGTTTTTGTAGGGAGTACGATGAGTCATAGCAGTGGTAGCGCCAGGCATTTCTGGCATCTCTAGATTTAATCTGTACATTCCCATATATAAGGACCACAGAAAGTTCCTGAGATTTCATGTCATGGAAAATCATTACCAGCTCTAGGCTTTCCTTTTGGGCTGGTGACAGCACCTCACACATTCACCAAGGTGATGTGGTAGCTGCCCATTTGCGCAAGATGGGCTTGCAGATTCATCCATACTTGGACTAGCTGATCAGAGCTCAGTCGTTCCCAGGAGAACCCACGGTGGATTAACTTGGTCTGGGACCTGTGGAGCCTGGATTGGATAGTGAATTTTTGAAGGAGCCATCTGGTTATGCCCTAATCCCTGAAATACATACATGGGTGTCTTTCTACTAGGGGAATACAGCTTTGCACTCAGATAATGAGCAGCTCCAGGCATGTAGCACTACCTCCAAATGCTAGCCACAATAGATGCTCACATGCGTCCTCTCCAGACTGTGTTCCTATCGCAGTGGTCACCTCAGTCAGACTCCCTGTAGATGTTACTATCATGGAGACCAGAAACCTGGGCCACAATAGACTGGTAGCTTTGCCCATAGCCATTGTCAAGGGGCTTGCCTCTCAGAAAAACCTTATGGGTAATTGTGACAATGGATGCCAGCCTGTTCGGCTGGGGAGCTCACGGCAATGGGTGCCTGATCCAGGGGCGTTGATCGGCCTCGCAAAATGGTCAATCAATAGAACTTTGAGCTACTCAACTGGCATTGCAGAGACTGCAGGAAGAGTCTGGAAGAACAGGCACTGTGAGTCTACTCGGACAATGCTACAGCAGTGGTGTATGTCAATCACCAGGGTGACACCAAGAGTGCACAGCTGAGTCTGGAAGCTTGCTTACTGTTCAGATGGGCAGAACTTCATCTTAGTTTTATTGCCCATCCTTCCCAGGAGACCAGATCTTCAGCCTCGCTCAGCGGCACATATAGTGGAAATGGAGAATGTCCAAACCAATTTCCTCAGCAGACAAGACCCTGGATCCGAGCGAGTGGATGCTGTCTGCAGCAGCCTTCCAAGCCATTGTTCATTGCTGGATTCACCCAGTATATGATCTGATGGCAACAAGAAGGCAGACAAATTCTTTAGTCAAAGATCCCAATCCAGAAGTGCGAGTCTGGACGCTTCCTTGGCCCATGATAGGCCGGATACTCCATAAGATTGCAAGCTATCGGGCTCCAGATTGGCCATGCAGACCGTGGTAGGTAGACCTGGTGCATCTTCAGACAGGCACAAGTCTAAGACTACCTCCAGTGGTCATAGATCTGGATGCACACTGCTTTGGCATCTTATCTGGATAGAACCAGATTCCTAAAGGCACTGCGTATCAGACCCCCAATAAAACATCATTCCCCCTTTGCAAGTCCTCAGCCATACGAGCCCCTGAAGGAAGCGTCCTTGATTAATCTGACACTCAAGATGGTCTTTCTTGTGGCTATTACCTCAGCGAGAAGAGTCTTGAAGCTAAAGCCTCTTTTCTTGCAGAGAGCCTTTCCTCAGATTCACATAAGCTGGAGTTTTTCACACTGTTCCATCCTTTCTTGCCAAAGGTTGTTTCAGCTTTCCATGTCAAGTCAAATTGCCGGTGTTTTAGTCCACAGGTTCTAAGAAGGACTGGATTCTGAAAAAGTTGTTATGTGAGAAGAGTACTTCTCCAATATATTGGAAGGCACTAGTCAGGCTAGATGCGGCACTCTGGCTTCCAGGGTTACAATAGGGTCTTTTGTCAGTATATATTACCTGTGGAAAATAGTTACCAGTCTCCATAAAGATGCATTCAACTAGAAGTGTGGCTTCATGGGCAGCTTGGGTGTTCTCCCCCAAGATTTGTAGGGCAGCGACTTGGACCACTCTACATATATTTTCTAAGTTTTACAGAATGGATGTTACAGCAAGGAAGGACTCCGCCTTTGGGTCCTTAGTGTTACGAGCCAGTCAGTGGTCCCGACCTAGATTTCTGGGACTGCTTTTGTACATCCTATTCGACCAGAATGACACACCTATTTCACTAGAAAAAGATTAGGTTCTTACCTTGCTTATATCTTTTCTAGTAGATAGGTATGTCATTCTGGAGCCCAACCCTGTCAAGTCTATCATGCGCTTGCCTACTGTTTCAGTCAGAAAGTTCCAAGTCCAAACCAAAATTTGGTTGTCAGTCAGACCTTAAGGGTTGACGAATAATTCAACTAGCTATGTCTTAAATTGAAAAAAAAATTGTCCTGCTGCCTGCTCTACTGAACGATTAGCTATGTCTTAAATTTTTCCTTTATAAAGGGAAAAAAAAAGTGTTTCTGGTCTTGCATAAATGCAATTGACCTGTCAATGCATTCCACAATTTTACCCCTGCTTCTGGAAACAAACTCCTAACCCTTGCATGCATCACGTTCCTCTCTCTCCATCAATAGTCTCATACCATTTTCAGATCTCAGTTCATTTCCTGGGCAATACTTCAACAAACCTTGAAAACATCCAGGTGCTTCATGATACAAAATTTAATGTACTATCAATAGTACTTTATATTGCATTCTTTGCTTTATGGGAAGCCAATGCAACTGCTTCAAAACCGGCTTAATATGGGCCATCCGTAAAGCACCCATAATCAATCTTGCTGCAGAATTCATCAAAACCTACAATGCCCTACTCTTTGTTTTTACCACACCCAAATACAGCATGTTGCAATAATCTAACCTACCTAATAACGCCTGTACCACAGTACAGAAATCACAGGGAATTAACATTGGCTTCAACCTATACAATAAGTGCATGGATAGTTTAGTGTCATATATAGGAACTAGGGTACACATGTACGATAAACGCAATAACATGGTGACCCTTTGGGCTAATATATTAGTAATATAATGTATGGTATCAAGTTGTCACCATAAAATATACTCGGGTGGGATTGGCAGTTAAGAACATAAGAAGTTGCCTCCACTGGGTCAGACCAGAGGTCCATCTCACCCAGCGGTCCGCTCCCGCGGCGGCCCATCAGGTCCGTGACCTGTGAAGTGGTTTCTGACCACTTCTATAGCCCACCTCAAGTTCTATCTGTACCCCTCTATCCCCTTATCCTCCAGGAACTTATCCAAACCTTCCTTGAACCCCTGTACCGAGTTCTGGCCTATCACATCCTCCGGAAGCGCGTTCCATGTGTCCACCACCCTCTGGGTAAAAAAGAACTTCCTAGCATTTGTTCTAAACCTGTCCCCTTTCAATTTCTCTGAGTGACCCCTAGTACTTGTGGCTCCCCAAAGTTTGAAGAATATGTCCTTATTTACTTTCTCTATGCCCTTTAGGATTTTGAAGGTTTCTATCATGTCCCCTCTAAGTCTCCTCTTCTCCAGGGAGAACAGCTCCAGCATTTTTAACCTGTCAGCGTATGAAAAATTTTCCATACCTCTTATCAGTTTAGTCGCCCTCCTCTGCACTCCCTCGAGTACTGCCATGTCCTTCTTGAGGTATGGCAACCAGTATTGAACACAGTACTCCAGTTGAATTCAGAAGAATAACATTTTCCATCATAAGTCATGTAGGAAGGTTATGCAACCATCTCAATATTAGTATTCTTACACAGCTTATGTATCAATAAAAAAATAAAAACTATACTAGAACAAGTATCAAATACATGCTTTCTGAAAATGGACCTAAAATCCTTACAAGCTAATGCTTTGAAAAGATTTTAGAGTAATATTTGGGAAATTTACTGAGGGGAGAGCACAGGAGCTTGCAGGGTTATGGCTAATAGCTCTTCGAGGAACAGACATTCTACTAAAATTAAGAGTAATCAACCCACCAACTTCCTACTAGCCACAGCCCTGGATACCATCAACTACCACTGTCGCTTGTATACTTTACTGGCTTTTCACTAGACTTCCGGATGTCTACCTAACTCAACTGAATTGAGTTGCCACTCTCCTACTACAACTGGTAATAACGTAATGAATAATGAGAGTAATTGTTGCTGGGTGGCAAAAAGAACTTGGGGTGCCTGGGGGTTTCCCTTTTTCTCTCTCCTGCCAGTGTGGGCTAGACAGTAAATCGCCTCTTCCTTGACTGCAATGTCTTTATGTGGGAGGCAGAGGAGGGGATCTCTTAAGGCTAGGTACCCAAAGCCAGCTTCGCCTGCGTTTCATATATCCACTGGTTTGACTAACATAAAAAAGTACTTCAAGGAAATGATGGCAAAGATGGTACTAATTCAAGAAACAATGAAATAAGTACGAAGGTAAAACCCAAGATTGAGCAAGTTCTGCAATATTGCATCAGGATGGATAAACCTAGATGATCTTGCAACATTACTTTTTATATTGTTTCCTGGTGCCGTCTCTCCTCTGAATGAATAGAAGTAACATTTCTCTCAAAGGCACTTCAAGAAGGGAAAGGTAATCATTGTTTTGTCACTTATAGCTAAAATTAAAAATTTTCACTTGAATAAAATATTTGATTAAATTTGGTGTGTCTACTTTGCTATGATAACCTCTGCCTTGGAAACAGAGAACAGAGCTATAACTAGACTTGCTGACTAAAAGATAGATAGATAGATATCTGTGTGTGTGTAGATAGATAGATATACACATATACACACACAGTAAAACCTTGCATTGCAAGTAACTTGGTTTGCAAGGCAAAACATTTTATTAAATTTTAATTTGATATACAAGCAAAGTCTTGCAACACAAGTACACACAGTATACACACATCACAACTGAGCCGATGGTGCTCTCTCTGACACTGCAAGTGTAGAGACTGTTTTAAACAAGCAAAGTCTTGCAACACGAGTACGTACAATATACACGCGTCACATCATCACAACTGAGCCGATGGTTCTCTGACGCTGTGAGAGTGTAGTGACTCTAAATGAGCGAGGTCTTGCAACATGAGTACGTACAGTATACATGCATGAGCCGATGGTTTTCTCTGACACTACAGGAGTGTAGTTGCTGTTCTAAATGAGCGAGGTCTTGCAACACAAGTATGTACAGTATTTTGTATTAAAGTTTTTGGGTTGTGGAACGAATCGCCTAGGTTTCCATTATTGCTTTGATATACGAGTGTTTTGGATTACAAGCACGCTTCTGGAACAAATTATGCTCATATACCAAGGTTTCACTGTATATATATATATATTTTTTATTTTTTTTTTAATAGCTCCATGTAAATAGACATCTTAGAGTAACATCATACATTTTTAATAATGTAAGATCACAGTAACCTCCTCACTACCCCACACTGAAAAAAAACAGACTGCTATCTAGAATTTTGGTAATGTTGCTTAATAATAATAAAGTTACACATTGTATTTAGAGTGAAAGCCTTGGGAATTGTTTCCAGCCTAAAGAACTGAAAACTTGCTGTTTTTTTGTAAAGCATTTTTTATATCCCTTTGTGGTTGGAGATCCTTAAAATCAGATTTCTGTTTCCCACAGTAGTAAGAAAGTCAACAGTTTTTCTCTTTATATATTATTTGCTGCAATCAATTTTAGAATTGTGTTATACGAACCACATTTTTGTTTGTTAGTTTAAGAAAAGAAAATCCATTGTACATAGTTGGAAAGAATGGTACAAGGTGGGGGTGACATTACAAAAGTAGCAGTTACTATGCTTGGTCAAGAGTGCTGCTTAGACAATACACCCCTCCCTCCGTATTCATGGTGGATGTGTTCCGGATATAGGCGCAAATATGGAAAAACTGCAAATAACAGCTTTAAGCAGGCAAGCAATTTTCTCCATGCATGCTGTGAACCAGCAATTTTCAGAGTGAAACTTCGATTTTGTAGGAGAAAACATGGAAGCAGAGTGAATGTTGGTAAACGTTAAAACTTTTTTTTTTACTGTACAGCAACAGGAAAGGAACTTTAATCATGATGTAATTTTGGGGGGCAGAGCCAGATCACGAAAAATTGCAAATATGTGAAACCGTGAGTGTCGAAACCGCGAATACAGAGGAAGAAGTGTACTACTAAATAGAGGTTTGATTATGACCCAGTTTGATCTAATCATTTCCAAGTTCAATAAGCATGCCATAATAAAAAGATGCAAGGGGGTGCTGATAAAGTCTTTGGTTTTTCCTATTTCACCTACTTTTAGACTAATGCTTTAATCACTTCAAAGTTTTTCATTTATGTCTGACCTAAATTTCATTTTTTTGCAGATCTGAAGTGAAAATGTCGCAAAATGGAGATTTTACTGCAAAAGAGTGTCGAGCGGTAATAAAATATCTCTTCCTAAAAGGGAACTCGGCCAAAAAAATTTATGATGATATGTCACTTACATTAGGGGATAAGTGCCCTTCCTATTCCACAGTCAAGAAATGGGTTGCTGCATTTAGAACAGGACATTGGAGCACAGAAGACAAAGAACGTTCTGGGAGACCAACTCAAGTGGCAGTTCCAGAAAATGTGGATGCCATACATTCCATGATCCTAGATGATCGAAGAATATCCACTGCAAAGATAGCAGAGACCCTGGAGATATCCCGAGAACGAGTAGGCTATATTATTCATGAGATTTTAGACATGAGAAAGCTCTCGACCAAATGGGTTCCCAAATATCTCAATGCTGAGCAGAAGCATGATCGAATGGTTGCCTCACAATCTATTTTGGACCTATTTCGGCAGGATCCTGTAGGATTTTTGAATAGTCTCATAACTATGGATGAAACTTGGATATATATATATGAAAGAGAGAAAAAAGAACATTCCAAAGAATGGAGGCACATTGGTTCCCCCCGTCCCAAGAAATTCAAGTCACAGAAGTCATCAAGCAAGGTGTTAGCATCTGTCTTCTGGGACAAAGATGGAATTTTGCTTGTAGATTACCTGGAAAAGGGTGCAACCACCACAGCAAAGTACTATATTGCACTTCTTGACAAACTGAAGCAGCAACTGGTTTCCAAACATCGAGGCAAGCTTTCAAAAGGAATCTTGTTTGTTCAAGACAATGCCGCTCTTCACAAGGTGGCCATTACACAGCAGAAATTGGCAGATCTTCACTTTGAATTTCTAAAACACCCGGCCTACTCACCTGATTTGGCACCTTCAGACTACTACCTCTTTCCTAACCTCAAGAAACACCTTGAGGGAAGAAAGTTTTCAAGCATTGAGGATGCCACATTAGCTGCGGACAAGTGGTTTGCAGCACAGCCAAAAGAATTTTTCTTGGATGGGTTAAAGAAGTTAGAACAACGCAGTCATAAATGTGTGGAGCTCAGTGGTGAATATGTAGAGTAAACACATTTTTTCAGTCCCAAAGCTTGTTTTCTTTACAAAGCCAAGGACTTATCAGCACCCTCTTGTAGTAATGGAAATGTTGATCCCAAGAGAGGATTAACTACAGCTATTTGTAAGTTATGGCAGCCAACTAAAAGCACTACAGCAGTAGTAATAAGAAAATATAACATAACATTCTTATCTTTGCTAAAGCAAAGGCCATTTATTGCTTGAAGAATGATAAACTTGTCAATACACACAGGAAAGTACAAAAATCTGTTAATAATAATAATTTTAAAAGCCCCAGTACAGTGACCCCCCCCCCCCCACACATAAGATCACTGAATGAGACTTAGGTTTTACAATCAGATTTGCGGCATATGTATTCCAGTGGTTCCCTCTACAGCGGAACTGGAAAACCTGGTTTGTTTGTTTTTATTAAGAACGTAACATCCTTCTGCAAGGCAGCACCCTTTCAAGGTCAGAGTTTTCATTAACAAACATGATTATGGTGGGCTAAGCTATTTGTTAAAGTTTCCAAATTGGCTTTCTCAGTGCCTTTTCTTTTTGTAGGTAAAAAGATACTGGTACTCATGCAGGGCAACCTTAAGGTGGGGTCACTAGCTATGGCTCTAATCCATAATTATAGTAAGCCCACCAAGTCCATCTTACTCTTTTCCCTCCCTTAATCTGATACCTCTCCCTCTAATTATCCCATCAACGTCTCCCTTCTGCCTCCTGTTCTCACTTACACTCCCCCCCCCAAAAATAATCTTTCTTTTGGCTTTCCCAAAGTCATGCCAGCAAATCCCAAGCACTTCCCTGCCACAGAGACCCTAGTCTTCTCTCCACAGCCTGTCTCCCATATTTCCTGTTTTGTCACATGTGGGATATGGCAAGGCAGCATTTGGGAGCCATTGCTGACAACAAAATAATTTTTGGAAAGACAAAAGGAAAGTTAGACTTGAGGAAGGGGGTGTAAGTAAAGGTACCGGTGTAAAAAAAGCCCTGGGCTTTCTGCTACATCATCTTGAAACTGTGCATACGTGTTATTTGCTGAAAAAGCCATCATTTTTCATGAAGAATGCACATATTGTACTAAAGTAATCATTAAATGCAGGGTGATGCATACAAAATCAGATACTGGTTGACTTATTTGGGGGAAGGGGCAATATGTTTGTATGACTTAGATGTGAATTAGTTGTAGTTTATTTTTTTCCTTCTATATTGGCTTTAGCTCAACCCTTTTTTAGTTGTAGCATAAAATTTACATAAAGGTATGGCCCTGGACGGTTCACAATCTGTTTGTACTTGAGGTCATAGAGGATAAAGTGACCTACTCAAGATCACAAGGAGCCAAGGGCTATTTGAACTGGTCTTGTCTACTGCTATAATCTTTGGGCTTCTCCTTAGGAATTAACCAGCAGTAAAACCTTTATCTTAGGACAAACAGACAGCATATTCTCACCTGGGTGATGTCATCCATGGAGCCCGGTCGGATAATGCAAAAGTGTACTACTCCACTCAGGATTTTGTAGACTTCAAATTATCTCCTCTCAGCTGTCAATTTTCCAAGCTGAAGAGCCCTAAACAATACTTTGGTTTCTTTTCGACTGCTGGTTCAATCCCTGATCTTAAGTACTTTAGACTACTACAATATTATATACTTGGGATCTCTCATGAAAACCATCAAACAGAGTCACCCAAAATGCTGCAGTCGTCTCATTTATGGCCTCAAGAAATCAGACCATGTAAGCCCATATTACAGAAAACTACACTGACTGGCTGTGGAAGCAAGGGTCATTTTTAAGTTTGCTTCCAAATCATGACACGTTCATCCCCAACCTATCTGTCTCACCAATTCAAATTCCCAGGCACAACTAATACACACAGTACCTACTTGTACCGCTTTTCCATACCTAAAGGGCCGCACCTACAAGAGATAACTCGATAGAACATTATCGTTCCAAGCAGGCAAATGGAACAAATGTTTAGCCAACTTCATCTCAAATGCACTTTCGTACCAAACGTTTAGGAAGTCAATAAAAACTTATCTCTTTGACAAATTTCTCCGACCTCACTTCAACCTGATGTACTTTCAAAACACTTCCAGATAAACCTGACTAAACTTAACATGCCAATCTCTGTAATGTCGCTGTCTGTAGACAGTCTCTTCCCTTGTAAACCGCTTAGAACTGTTTGTGATATGGTGGTATATAAAAATATGCATGAGAGAGAATTGCATATAATGGAAGTGACAGGCATGCAAATCTGCTTCATGCATATTCATTAGGGCTAACCTGAAAATCCAATTGGCCTGGTGGTCCTCCAGGACAGGGTTGGGGACCACTGCAGTAACATTCTTTGTTTTGTTACTTGTCCCTTTTTTTATTAATTCTTAGTATCCTGTTTGGTTTTTTGGCCGCCACCACACATTGGGCAGAAGGTTTCATCGTATTGTCTACAATGACACCCAGATCCTTTTCTTGGGCACTAACCCCCAAGGTGGACCCTGGCATCTGTAATTTGGGACCTTCTTCCCAATATGTATCACTTTGCATTTGTCCACATTAAATTCCATCTACCACTTGGACGACCAGTCTTCCTAAGGTCTACCTGCAATTTTTCTCAATCTGCATGCATTTTGACAATCACCTCACTTATTCCAATTTCCAGATCATTTATAAATAAGTTAAATAGCATCAGTCCCAGTACAGATGCCTAAGGTACTCCACTGTTTACTCTCCTCCACTGAGAAAAATGACCATTTAACCCTATCTTCTTTTTTATAATTGTTTCCACCATTTTCAGGTTTACCGGTCTGTAATTTCCCAGATCACCCTTTTAAAAAAATCGGTGTAACTAAAATTGGCCACCCAGGTACTAGATTTTAGGTTTACCCCTGTCAAAGCAGTCCAGTGATTTTAAGTGGTGCACTTGGTGCAGCAGGACAGAAATCGCTGATCCACATAATTGGTGTCTTCAGTGTCTTGATCCTACTCACCATCTACTTTCATGTAAACACTGAAGGCTAGGCAGCTCCAATTTCACAAACATTTTCTATCGGCTTTGGGAGCAGACAGCACCAAAAATGCCTGCAACTTCAAATGCTGATACCCATAAGACACCTCGGGCACTGGCACAACAAGGGATGCTCTCCTTAAAAGGTGTGCCTCATGACCAAGATTACCAACACCTAGACAACCTGTGGCACCTACTGTACCGACCACTACGCTACTGGTGACATCTCTTTGCAAGAGAGGAGATTCTAAAAGGGGAGTTGGCCAACATGCTGCGGACACAAAAAGCTCAAGCCTCTGCAATGACACAGCTAGCGCTGGCCCTACTTGAGCACTGACCTGTACAGACCTTGGTGACCAGATCTCGCTAATGACACAGGTCGAGATCAAGGAAAACAACATCCAAACATTGAAGATCTAGAAGTGCTTTTCAACATTTGTCTGTCTAATGCAGGGGTCCCCAAAGTCCCTCCTTGAGGGCCGAATCCAGTCGGGTTTTCAGGATTTCCCCAATGAATATGCATTGAAAGTAGTACATGCACATAGATCTCATGCATATTCATTGGGGAAATCCTGAAAACCCGACTGGATTCAGCCCTCAAGGAGGGACTTTGGAGACTCCCTGATCTAATGCTCCTATCCTCACAGGGCATCGAGGAATACACTTTAGACTTCTCTAACTACTCTTCCTTTGGAGCCAGGTCAGGTTTTCAGGATATCCACAATAAATATGCATGAGATAGATTTGTATCTCAAGGAGGCAGTGCATGCAAATCCATCTCATACATATTCATTGTGGATATCCTGAAAACCTGACCTGGCTCCGGCTCTCGAGGACCGGAATTGCCAACCCTGCTCTAGGCTGATAAGTCATAAGGGATCTCTTCAGCCCCATCTCCTTCACCCCCTAGAACAGGGGTAGGCAATTCCGGTCCGCGAGAGCCGGAGCCAGGTCAGGTTTTCAGGATATCCACAATTAATATGTATGAAATGGATTTGCATGCACTGCCTCCTTGAGATGCAAATCTATCTCATGCATATTTATTGTGGATATCCTGAAAACCTGACCTGGCTCTGGCTCTCGAGGACTGGAATTGCCTACCCCTGCCCTACAAGATCACCACCTGAGAGTCTCACATTCACCACGTTTTTACAACAGATGGATCAAGATCTGCCAATCAAAAGAGTTAGAATCTAAATCCAAAGCTGAAATAAAATCATTCCCCTACCTTTGTTGTCTCCCTCCATGTGCCATCCCTTCATCACAGGCAGTTGGGTGAGGCTGGCTGTCCTGCCCTCTCGCTTTCAAACGCCTTGATTAAGCCAGCTGTCTCTCTTGTCTTCCTCCCCCTTTGCAATTCTGCTATATCTTTTTTGAGATGTAGCGACCAGAATTGCACACGGTATTTGAGGTGTAGTTGCCCCATGAAGCGATACAAGGACATTAAAACATTCTCATCTGTTTTCTAAAGGGCTCGTGTGGCCTTAACAAGAATCTTACAGTAATCCCTCTTTGTCCATGTCACATCTAGAAAAATACCTCAGACTGCAGTTCAGAACAACCAGTGGGTTTACATTAAAAAAAACAGAACCTGAGCTTCTTTTGATAAGTATAAATTTAATGCTTTGTAAAACCAAGAACAACTTCTAACTAGTGCTAGATTTTTTAAACATACCAGCGCTCCCACCTGGCTGTTTTATGCTGCCCGCAGCCGGCTCCCTCTTCCTCACTGCCGGTCCGCAGCCGAACGTGCCTCGGGCCTGAGATCAGTTCACAAAGCTATGTGCGGCGGCTCCTCATGTGTCCCGCGCATCATCCAGAAGTCTTCCCTGATGTGCAATGTCAGAGAGAAGGCTGCCAGTTCCGGCGCAGGACATGCATAGAAGCCGCATAGAAGCCGCCTCCCGCAGCTTTGTGAACTAATCTCCTCAGGCCCGAGGCACGTTCCAGCCATGGACTGGCAGGAAATTTCTGCGGACTGGCAGTTGAAAAACACTACTCTAGATTACCAGCAGATTCCAGGACTGTCTCAAGTAGAGAATGACATGGTTAGCCGCGGGTAACCCACCGGAACGGGAGGGAAAAATAAACTGCTTGCCATGGGTACGGGGGACAAGGCCATTCACAGCCCATGGAGCGGGATCTCACTGTCTCTGCCAGGAAACGATCAAATCTAGTCTTGGGTGATCCCTCACACATTTTCCTGCAAGCAGTTTACCTGGCAGAACAGCAAAATGTATTAGCAGATGACAAATTGAGTTGAATCCTTCAGCCTCACAAGTGGACACAATTCCAAGGTTTTTCATCAAATCTTTGCAGATTGAGGAACAGAGACAGACCTCTTCGCTTCCCCCATAACCACAAACTTCCAGGTCTTCTGTTCCAGACTTTAACTAGTGCTGCCCGATTCAGGAAAAAAATTGATTCAGCCTACTGAATCAAATTTTTAATTCGATTTGCCTGCCCAATTGGGTGTTTTGTTTTTTTTTCAAACATCCTGGTGGATTTTATAACCTCTTCACCCCTTTGCCCTCCCCTACCCACACTGGCACTGTGGTGTAAACAAAATAAACAAAAAAGACTGTCTCTTTATGCTAAATCCTAGCTCACATTCGCGGTCTAACACCAGTTTCGGCATGATATACATTTCAAATCTGACATATTGTAATCACAAATAAAATTATTTTCTACCTTTTGTTGTCTGGTCATTATTCAGATCATGTTAGTCCCAGGCTCTGGTAATTTAAAAAAGAAGTTAAAAAAATTTTAAGCATCATAAAATAAGATAAGAAGACTGCAACATCTTAACAAGTGAAAAAAGTGCTGAAAAGGAATAAAACATACCAGTCAATAACTAACAAATAGTTAGTATGGCAGAAATGATATGCGGTTTTGAGGAGTCCTTAAAATAAGGAAAGGTGTGCAAATTAGCCAGACAAATTTCCTAAGTAAAAATGTAAGACAAACGGACGTAAAAAAAACACAACTTGCATATGTGTATGCTAAATAAAACTAAGTGGGGGATCCTGAATTAGCCCAAAAATTCTCTCTAAAGAATGTCATCAAAACATATCTAAAGACCTGCATATACATTTGTTAAATAAATGTCTCATGTAAAATATCAAACATCTGCAAAATAGACAAAAGGGGGGGGGGGTTTGTGGAAAAAAAACTACCCGATCCTCTATTGTAATAAAATGTAGCGCCACTGTTGTAAGACTGCGCAAAGAGCCAAACTAAAACAGAACCGCTAGAGAACTAAAAATAGAACCTCTGCCCGGAGGCTAGGACAAAACAAACAGGGCATGAAAAGAGTAACATGTCATACATACTTAATCAACCAATGGGGAGTCTAAGAAAAACTGCCCCATCCTTTGTCGTAAATTATAGAAACGCTGTGGCATGACATCGTATAGTCAGTCATGCTAAAACTAAACCACAAGGCAACTAAAAACTACCGAGGCTAGGAAAAAAGGTGTGGGGAAGCTGAATCGAAGTCTCCAAGGACACGAAAACAGCAGAGGAAAGAGGAATGTTGACAATGTGTGAAGAGGCTGCGGTCTCAAACTTTGAAAAATGAAAGTAAAGGTGCTAAATACCAGATCGAAGTCACAGGAACAAAAAACAACCCATAAAAAACTAAACTCAGCAGGTCAAAGCTAAAAGCCAGCAAAAACAAAATGAAGTAAAACCGGCAGACTTACCGAAATCAAGTTTCAAGTTTATTTAAAATTTCTTATACCGCCCAATCAAGCCTTCTAGGCGGTGTACAAAAACACCAAAACAATGTGCCAATTAACATACGGTTGCATCAGAGGAGAAGCTGCCACCCACAGACGCACGCAAACGCAGGCAGGCTACGGCGGCTTCAGCAACTTACTCTGGAAACTTAAAATACACCTCGAAGGTAAGGGGGAGGAAAATTCTCAGACCACGCAAAGGGTGCTGAAGGGTGGTGAGGTGGCAAGAGGGAAGGGTGGTGGTGGAAAGAACGGAACAGATGCTGAAAGGGAAAATATGGGGAAGACAGGGAGGGGAGAAGACGCTGAAAGGGAAATGTGGAAGACAGAGATGCCAGACAATGGGGGGAGCAGAGGGAAGAAAATGGGTGCCAGACCAATTGGGGGGGGGGGGGATGAAGGGAGAGGCACAGTAACATAGAAACATAGAAACATAGAAATAGACGGCAGATAAGGGCCCACGGCCCATCTAGTCTGCCCACCTTAATGTCCCTCCCCTACCTTTGCCCTGTGAATAGATCCCATGTGCCGATCCCATTTGGCCTTAAAATCAGGCACGCTGCTGGCCTCAATCACCTGTAGTGGAAGACTATTCCAGCGATCAACCACTCTTTCAGTGAAAAAGAATTTCCTGGTGTCACCTCGTAGTTTCCCGCCCCTGATTTTCAACGGATGCCCTCTTGTTGTCGTGGGACCCTTGAAAAAGAAAATATCTTCCTCCGCCTCGATGCGGCCCGTAAGATACTTGAACGTCTCGATCATGTCCCCCCTCTCTCTGCGCTCCTCGAGCGAGTATAGCTGTAATTTGTCAAGCCGTTTTTCGTATGGTAGATCCTTGAGTCCCGAGACCATCCGGGTGGCCATTCTTTGCACCGACTCCAGTCTCAGCACATCCTTGCGATAATGCGGCCTCCAGAATTGCACACAGTATTCCAGGTGGGGCCTCACCATGGATCTATACAATGGCATAATGACTTCCGCCTTACAGAGCAAATGGAAGATGCAGAGAGAAGACAGTGGATGGAAGGAATTGAATGAGATGAGGAAAGCAGAAACCAGACAACAAAGGTACAAAAAAAATTTTCTATTTCGCTTTAGGATACAGTAGTATATTAGTTGTTGATAAAAATTTAGAAACAAAGCCCTGCCAGCTGAACATCTCTTTTTCTAGTTCAGCAGCCAGAACATTGATTTATAAGGAAGGAATAAGCTAAATATTGCAGTACTGAGGCTTGTATGGATGCTGCGGGGACAGTAATCGTGGGGACAAATTTTTTCCCCGTGTCATTCTCTACATGGAATCTTAATGTGGTATTTACCACTTTGATGAAGCCTCCCGATTTCATCTCTCAAGTATCTCACTTGGAAAGTGGTACTCCTCATATCTATCACATCTGCACACAGAGATTGTGAACTTAAGCACTGGTGTTGGATCCACCTTTTACAACATTCTACCACGACTAGACGGTTCTCTGTACTCATCTGAAGTCCCTCCCAAAGGTGGTCTTGGCATTTCATCTCAGACTATAGTTCTGTCTTCTTTCCAAGACCACATTCTCATTCTGGTGAAGCTGCATTCCACACACTGGACTGTAAATGAGCCTTCATCTATTACTTAGATCAGACTAAGCCTCACAACTTCTACTCAGATGTTCCTATCATTCGATCTACACAGAATTGGAGCTCCTGTCACTAAAAAGAACCATCTCAACACAGCTAGCAGACTATATATCCTTTTGCTACACTCAGGCTGGGCCGATACTTGAGGGCCATGTCACCGCAAACAAAATATGAGCAATGACGACTTCAGTAGCCCACCCACCACACCTTCAAATCTCATTAGTTTGGAGAATCATTCCAGGCAAGATAGTTTGATCAAACAGCATTGTTTAAAAATAGTAGAAAGTCTCATGTCCTATTCACCTTTCCATCAGTACAGGGCTGTAAAAGTAAGAAATTTCTGGACCATACTTTAGCATTCCAAGCAGCTTCACATGACAGAATTTTGATTGTTATTGCTTGGAGCTTGCTCTTATAAATATTACAGAACTCAACTGAAAACCTATCTCTTTTCAAAATACTTGGTCAAATAATTTTTTTGTCATTCTTAAATTGTCTTTAGTTTATCATCTTTTGTAAACCGCGTAGAACTCATGGTTATGCGGTTAAGAAGTACCCGACAATTTTTTTTTCTATTTAGTAGCTAACTTCCCTCCAACCCTATTGGGTTTTGCCTGGCTCATATGCCTATATCAATTATTCTCAACCAGACTCATGACCCTGGCAGCTAAGGAATCCCACATTTAAGAATGTTACCTGGCCTGGGATAAAACAGTTAACTTACCTGTAACAGGTGTGATCCAGGGACAGCAGGCAGATATTCTTATAACCATCCTACCTCCCCTAATTGGTTTCTTAGCTATTTTTACTGAATTGATGGTGCAGCAGGTGCAAAGGCACGTGTGCAGTTGGTCTTCCAAGGTTTTTTGTTGTTTTTTTTTTTTTAAAACAACATGACACTACACTTGTGGACTGACTGTGCCAGGCTCCATGGATGACTTCACCCACATGTAAGAATATCTGCCTGCTGTCCATGGATCACACCCGTTATCGGTAAATATTTGCTTTATCCGAGAACAGGCAGATATTCTCACAACCCTCCCACCTCCGCTAGTTGGCTTCTTAGCATTTTTACTTAACTAATGGTCCCATGAGCTAACTGGGCTGGAAGGCACATGCGGTACAGGCAGTCTTGAAACTAAAAATTTTTTTTTTTAAAGTAACAGTACAATTTTGCAATGTCCATACCGGGCTCCATGGATGACATCACCCCCATGTGAGAATAGCTGCCTGCTGCCCTTGGATAACACCCGTTACAGGTAAGTAACTGTGTTTTATCAAGCAATCAGCATCTTTAAGGCCATATTATAGTACAACCTTGTGAAAGTTCTGGCAACACATTGCAGCCACCGGGCCCTGCCCTAGGCTGATAAGAGCCCCACAGTTTTACTGCACTGGGCACGCTGCTCGATAAGGAGTCCAGCCCTACAGGCAAGGTATTAAGCAAATAAAAATCAAAAAGGAATCATGAAACCAGTCACACATTCAATACTGTGTCTTCAAAGTTTGCAGGATTCTAATTCAGGTTTCTTTATTCCATAACAGTTCAAACAGAATGGCAAACAAGAAAAAAAATACAAAAAAAACTCATGGCAAAAGTCCAGCACAGCCTACAGCAACTAGGCCTCACCTGGGCCTAGGCCTTACTCTGGCCCTCAAATCAGGCCTGCTCAGAAAGGAGCATCAGTCCAGCTAGCTTAGAACATTATCCTTCAGTGCATAACTTTCCAAAACACAAATTCAAAAGAAAATGTCCAGGAAGCCCTCAGCTCTGGCCCTGAGCTGAGAGGAGAATTGACAAGTTTCATAGACTCCCACTCAAGGTTTTGACAAACTTCTCCCCAAACAATTCTCAGTTCCATTTAATTACTTCATTCAAAAAAAACATAATCTCACAAAGCAAAAACATTGTCAATCCAGAACTTAGGAAGCACAAGAAAGTGCCCTGCCTGAGGCTTTAGCATTGCTAGGGGTTCCTTTAGCCAAAGAAAAAAAAAAACTCTTTATATTCTAGTCACTGGCAATACACCATACTGCTCTTCAAAGTCCTCAAAACAGCAGAAAGACAAAATTGTTCATAGTAGAGGTATGCAAGCAAAACTTTCAACAACAAAAAACAGTTCAAACACAGTAGGCCTTAAAGGTTACACCTACTTCCATGGCTTCTGCTACTGGCAATATCCCCTCACAAAGTTCCTCAGGTAGAGCTTCATCTTCTGGGCTTGGAACTATCTCATCCACCACCATGAGTTCCAGATTATTAGCTTGAGCAGTGGCAAGAGAACCATCCCTTTTCCTTGTCCTCTCCAACTGTAGAACAAACACTGCTTGGCTTTCAATATGTGAGCCACACCCTGCTCTCTATGGGCCTGCACTGCTCTGAGGTTCTCTTGGGCTCCCTCCTGTGGATGTCCAGGGAAAGTGCAAGGCTTTCTTAACAGGCATTTTGCCTGAACCTTATTTTAATTGGTTTGGAGACAAACCTATCAGAGCTAGGTTGAGTCTCCATTTTTTGAGCTATTGGAGAAGAACTCATTTTCTGCAACGTTGTAATTGAAGAACCTAGGCTGTTGTACTTTTCTGGGCTTGAGAATATTATTTCTGGCCTTAGTTCTGACTTTTCTGGGGCTTTTTAAATGTGAACATGTCAGGCACAGAGTCTGACTGGTCACACTATGACTATGCAATGCTGCAGATGGTGCCAGCCATATAAACTGTACTTTTTTTTTTAAGTAGCCTTTTAGTGATAGTTCTACAACTTAGTTCCGCTAGCTTAAGTTTACAAAGATGCTTTCGGGAGCTTGTATTGTTTAATGGTGTTCATGCCACAATGATTTTGAATTAACAGTATAATTACCAACTAAAAGTAATTTGAAATCTAGCATATCTACAACTTGACATCTTACACTTACGGTAAAGGAGATATGCACCAGATACAGGTGCTATGTAAATGCTGGAGGTAAATTTCAGAATAAAAATAAATTAGAAACAATTTGTGTTACTTCCTTAAATATCCTCGCTGCCTTTTTTTTTTTCTCCAACTATTTTCTTGATATCCATGATCTACCTCTTGAGAATAAACCAAGTTGAATATAGCACATTGGGTGATGAATGAAAAGTTGGATGAGGTCTTTTGTACACAACTTTGAAGATGGACATTAGTGAAAAATGCGTGATCCAATCAAGAGATATAAAACAACCTCATTTTTAGATCATCAAAAGCCCTACCTGGGGATATTTTCAGGGCTGCTAAAAACTAGGGAAGAGTTGATGGTAATGGGTACTGAAAGAAAGATTAGGTTCTTATCTTGATAATCTTCTTTCTTGTAGATGTGTCTCATGGTCCTGAATGCTAGGGTTATGCATCTGAACCTGCCAAGTTGCTTGCAAAATGCTATCAATCATCTTTGAACTCTACCTCGTTCCCGGTCAGCTGCTCCTGCCCCCTCAGTTTGTACAGGAGGGAAATGGGGGAAAATCCCAGACACTACAATTCAGTTCTGCTCTAACATATCCATTAGCATTATAACATTCAAATAACTGATCAAATCAGATACCAAAACTATGTGCATCTAGGCACTAATATTATATAGAGCACACCAGATTTTCTTTTTTCCTTCTTATCAGCTTATCTGAGAGACAGAATTCTGCAAATCCTGACGCAGAAGGCAGGCATAGCCCACTTACCGGTTGGGGCTTCAGGACCATTAGGCACATCTACAAGAAAAGATTATTAAGGCAAAAACCTAATCTTTGTAGTGCAACGTGTCTAGTGGTCCTAAATGCTAGGGATATACCAAAGCAATCCGCCAAGTCTAGGGTGGCCCCACTGAGCCTGCCTTCAAAATGGAGTCTTCCCTGGTTGCTACCTCTATGCCTATAGAACCTAGTAAAGGTAGGAAGGTTAGACTATGTAGATGCTCGAAAGATTTCTTTGGGTGAAACTGCCCCAGGAACCATGAGGTAGCAACTCCTCTGGTGGAAGTGCACATTCAAAGTGATTGGTGGCTGCTTACCTGCATGTATGTGGGCTGCGGTAATAGCCATTTTAATCCATCTGGAAATCAAGGCCTTAGATGCCAGCCTTCCTTTTCTTAGCATGACTGGTCAAAAGGGAATAGGGACTTGTACACCACTTCAGTCTGCGTGACTGAGAAGAAAAATCTGGCCCAAGGCCCTGTCAAACAAAACTCCCAGGTACTCCAAAGTTGACTATCCATCCCAAATCCTGGAGGAGCCAGACCACTTTTGAAACTGCCTGTTCTCCTTCCTCCCTAGATGGGGCTCTGATTAGCCAATCATCCAAATATGGGTACCCTTGGATCCCTGCCTTGGGGAGGTGTGCTGCTTCTATCACCATGACCTTGTAAAAGGTGTGAGGTGCCATTGTTAGGCCAAAGTGGCGTGCAGAGAACTGGAAATGCTGCTCTAGCACATGAAGCCAAGTCCCTCCTATGGGCCAGAAAATTGGGAATGTAGAGATAGGCTTCTATCAAACTGAGGGAGGCAAGAAATTCCCCTGGCACCACTGCCAGTATGACCGACCTCACAGTCTCCATGTGGAAGTGCAGCACTTTCAGTGTAGCATTGACTGACCTGAGGTCCAGAATTGGCCTCCAGTCTGAGCCTTTCTTTGGCATGATGAAGAATATGGAGTATATGCCATAGCCCGATTCTTCATCAGGGACTGGTTCTATGTATCCTTTGCTCTGTTGCCAGGACACTGAGGACTCTCTCTGGCCAGCCAGCTGGATAATCTACAAAAAGGTCCGGAAGAGAGGCACAGAACTCGATTTTGGAACCTTTTCAAAACACTTCTAGGACCCAACAGTCTGTGCCAATCTGAGCCCAGACTGACAAACAGGCTGACAGCCTGCCCCCTGTATCTGGGAGGTGGGATGGGGGGTGCTCGGACCTGTCATGGCGTTATTGCGTTTTCTTGGAGGCTGGAAAGGGACAAGAGCCAGAGGCTTGCTCTCTGCTGTCCCTACTAAACCTCTACTGTGACCCCCGCAAGGACTTATGCATCATTTGGCCTCTTGCATAAGGGCGGAACCTGTGAGAGCCTTGAAAATTCCCATGTCCTGGACCCCGAGCTGACTGGGGTCTATTGTCCAGCAAGGCCTTGGGCGATGGTCTGTTAACACCAGCCATCAAGTCATCCAGACCCTTGTCAAATGACATCTGCCCCTGAAAAGGAAATCTCAGTGTGGCTTTAGAGGATGGACCTCTTGTCACTGGCTGAACCAGAGCATCCGCTGGGCGGATAGCATAAACTGACAACTTTCTCTTGACTCTGATGAAGTCATACAGAGCAACCACTATAAATAGCAATTCATCAAAGATAGGAGCATTTGGAGGTCTTTGTCTTCCTCTGAGGCAGCTGGGTGTGGCAAGCACATGACAAAAAACAGCAATCTGGACTCTCCTGAAGTACAAAAAAAAATGTAGCGAAAGGAGAAATTAGGTTCTTACCTGCTAATTTTCTTTCTTTTAGTCCATCCAGACCGGCACAGATGGATGGGTTTATGCTCCTCTGCCTGCAGGTGGCGACTGAGAACACACTGAATTCTTACAGTACAAGTGGGCTGTGTAGTCCCTCATAGAAAACAACAAAGGCCAGCCGCATTAATTTTTTGGCGGGTACACGCTGTGCACTTCAGCTTGTGAGAAGTATGCATATTAACCATGAGGCAGGCAAAATGAAACCAGCAGTTGAATGGAAGTGGCACAAAGAGAAAAGAACTGCTTCGGCACTCTTTCAGTAAAAAGAAGCAGACCCCCACAGGCATTCAAAACTGTAATCTTTGCTTGACTGGCAAGGCGTACAATTGAGGCTCCTCTAGAGAACAAATGGGGAGGGACTCGACCAACCGAGTGCGACACCCCTGAGGTGGTAATGGTCCCGCAGGACCCCAGCTCAGTCCAACCAGAAATAAGGGTAGGCAAAAAAGGCCACTGCCTAACTTTTCAAGCAGACCCTGCCAAGGCTTACCATTCCACCTGCTGGGGACTGAGGAAAGAATGATTCTATGAGGGACTGCACTGCCCACTTGTCCTGTAAGAATTCAGTGTGTTCTCAGTCTCCACCTGCTGGCAGAGGAGCATAAACCCATCCGTCTGCGCCAGTCTGGAGGGACAATAAAGAAAGGGTTTCAGTGGTGGGGGACCTTAGCTCTGGCCTTAGAAACCTTCAAATTTCACATTTGGAGACCCTTTTTATTTTCCCCATAAGCTATAATAGTCTTACTCACTGTGCCCAGTGACAGCCTGCTTCAGCTTAGGAGAACTCTGCCTCACAGGACGAACATGGTCCTTGAACTGCCAGTCAGACCGATGTTAGACTGAGCTTCAACCCCTGGAAAACCTCACATTGTGAAGAGGGAGAGGACCATGTAGCCGGGCCACTATTAATCCTGGCCAAGCCAAACAGCCTGCTCTCAAGCTCCTGATAAATCTGGGATGTGAGCAGCTACACAGGAGACGGCCCCTGAGCTCCAAAAAATACAAAAGCAGGCCGGCTAGCGAGGTGTCCCCAAGGGTTCATCCACTATGTAAGTCTGCATCTTCTCCCAGGCAGAGATCCCAACAAGTGAAGGCTTTGGTCATAAGAACATAAGAATAGCCTTACTGGGTCAGACCAATGGTCCATCAAGCCCAGTAGCCCATTCTCACGGTTGCCAATCCAGGTCACTAGTACCTGGCCAAAACCCAAGGTGTAGCAACATTCCAGAATCCCAAAGAGTAACAAAAGATTCTAGAACCCCAAAGAGTATCAAGATTCCAGGCAGAATCTCAGAGAATAGCAAGATTCCAGAACCCCAAAGAGAAGCAACATTCCAGAATCCCAAAGAGTAACAAAAGATTCTAGAACCCCAAAGAGTATCAAGATTTCAGGCAGAATCTCAGAGAATAGCAAGATTCCGGAACCCCAAAGAGTAACAAAAGATTATTGAACCCCAAAGAGTATCAATATTCCAGGCAGAATCTCAGAGAATAGCAAGATTCTGGAACCCCAAAGAGTAACAACATTCCAGAATCTCAAAGAGTAACAATAGATTCTAGAACCCCAAAGAGTATCAAGATTCCAGGCAGAATCTCTGAGAAAAGCAAGATTCTGGAACCCCAAATAGCAACATTCCATGCTACTGATTCAGGGCATGCAATGGCTTCCCCCGTGTCTTTCTCAATAACAGACTATGAATTTTTCCTCTGGCAATGTATTCCAGAGTCCCCAACAGAATACTGAGAAAAAATTCCTGAAAATAATAGAGCAGAAACACTTCTGAGCAACTTGCTTGTAGAAAGCAGAAAGGAAAACCAAAACAAAACGGGGAGGCAGGAGCAGCTGCCTGTGAAGGGGGCAGAGTTCAAAGATGATTGACAGTATTCTTGCAAGTTCTTATGCATAACCCTAGCGTTCAGGACCACTAGCCACATTGAAGTAGAAGTTTACCCTTTCTACGAAACCGTGCTAGCAGTTTCTTAGTGCGGGAAACCGCGCTGAATGGCCCGCGCTGCTCCCGACGCTCACTGAGTTCCTATGAGCGTTGGGAGTAGCGCGGGTCATTCAGCGCTAGCAGTTTCTAGCACGGTTTTGTAGAAGAGGGGGTTATTATCACTAATATACAATTATATATATTATCACTAATATAGAATATTAAATATAATATCAGAGCCCTGGGTTATGGTAAACATTTCAATCAAGTTAACAATCGAGTGAGCATGTTTACTATTCTGTGGCTATGGAGGAAAATCCTTGTTCAATTAAATCCTATCTTGTGTGTATGTTTCTTGCTTTGTGCCTTTTTTAAAAAAATAAAATGTTTTATATTTTATAATTTTTGTTGTTATGTAATGATGATGATTTTTGTGATGTATGTGGTATTATGAATGTTAAGTTATTGTTTTAATTATAAATGTGCTGTTGCAATCCCAAACCATTTTGTATAAAGGCGAAATATAAGTAATAAATTATAAACTATTATCTGTTGGTACCCTCTACTGGTCAACTTCATAGATGAGTTAAAAGTCTTCATTTTTCAGCAGAGGCTTCTGGATTATACATAAAAGCAGTTATTTAGCTAGTGTAGTATAGATTGTAACCTAAACACCTGATTATTAGAGGTATTAGATGACACAGATGTTAATTTTACATAACACTTTAAAATTTCAAAGAGAAATCACATCAAAAATGCTGATAAACTGCAGCACCCAGAATGTATGTTTGGCTTCCTAGAACCTTGAAGAGAGATGTTTATTAGTTTTCGAGACAGAACCTCTGGAATGGAGGAGAGGAACCAAGTGAAAAATCATAGAAGAACTCCGTAATCCCTCAAACAGGCCCTAATGCAGTACCAGATATCGAGCAAATTTTATTTTGGAATACACTTTGTATAAAAGCTGAATAAAATAAAAATTGTACTAATGGACAGTGGCGTGATGTGATATGGGCAGTCATACTTTATTTCTCCTTTATATTTCATCTGCTATCCTACGCATATAATAGTGTAATTAATTTTCTTTTTCTAGTATGCTGTAACCTGCTCTGTAAAGGGTGGCATAGCACGTGACTAATAATGAACTAAGCAAAAATCATTTAAAATTTTTCCTTGTACTTCTAACATTTCCAGTCATCATGCCATAAATGGGACAAACCCAGGTCGCAAGAATCATAACGGTTCCCCACCATGAGATGTTTCTTCCCAAAAACTTCTGTGGTACAAATACTCAGATTACCACAAAACAGACTGTTTTGAAGGAAGCTTTTTTCCAAGCACTAAGGGCTCATTTTACAAAGCCAGGGTAGTGATTCCCCTGTGGCAAATGCACTGAAGTCCTTCCAATTCCTATAGGCTTTGCTGCATTTTCTATGGGAGAATCACTACCACAGCTTTGTAAAATGGGACTTAAATGGAAATTAGGGCTTAATGCCCTTTAGTACAGAGGTCCCACAATCTGTAATGGAAATTACTGAGAACTGTTATTACCTAAATTATGTCTTTATATAAAATGGGTTTTTTTAGTCCTCCATAAGCCCAAATTAATATCTTTACTAGCACTAAAAGTGTTAACTTTCCCTCAATAAATATGCCTTTCATTTAAAAATGCTAAAAATAGGTGGCCCACTTTGTGTTTGCAGTCTGGTATCATTCAAAAAAAAGAAAGAAAAGAAAAGCAAGCTGTTTCCATCTGTTAATTAGGAGCTTCACTTAGCCTGCACATGGAAAACCTATTATTCTAGTTTTAAATAATTGGCATAGGAAAATCCCCAAAAATTGTTACTATTTTGAAAGTGTTCTTAATTGTCTAGTTCCTATTTCTGTAAAGACATATATCCACATTAATAATTTAAACAGCCGCCTATGGGCCCCTTTTACAAAGCCACAATAGTGATTCACATGCAGCCCATGGGCTGTGTCGTATTTGCTGAGCTGGGACTTGCTACCACAGCTTTGCAAAAGGAGTCCTGTATGCATTAATGGCCTTGAATGAGAAAATAGTTTAAACAGGTCAGTGAAATCCATCTATCAACCATTTTCAAAATGAAAGGTAGTGCCTGTTGGAAAGATTTCTTAAGCAGACTTGAAAGAGTTTGTTTTTTGCAATGTCACATTTAGTGTTAGGCTTGATGTTAATCTATTAATAAGACATCAGTGAGAAGTACATTGACAACAGTGCTTCCGAGTCCACAAAGCAGGTGTATGGATATTTTCGCCTCAGTCCAGTGGAATGCCATACCATTGCTGCTTGACTGTTCTTCCAGGAGCTGAAACATTGTCCAAGATACTGGGGTTTGCAAAAACCACAGTTAAGTACAGTAGATCATTTCAGTATATTGGCCATTTTAAAACGAGTTAATATGAAGGTAGAACTGTTTAAAATTCCTCTATTTGTGATCAATTTTAGGTTTGTGGAAGTAACAGTAAATTGCTTATTCAATACCCAGAAATAAGCAGGCCAGATCAAATGCCCAGTGATTGGATTTTCATGCATATAACCCTGGATTCTATACAGTATATGGCACTTTGAGCTGCATGCGTGCCCACGCTAATTAGCGTTAACTGGATTTAATTAAAAGTTATATGCGAGTCTAAAAAGGGGCTCAGAAATGGGAGGGTCATGGGTGGATCGGGGGTGTTCTTAGATAAGGGGGGATCTATATCTAATTTAGGCATGAGGATATCCACCACATTTCAGTTGGTGCAAATGATCGTGTCTAAAGATAGGTACGATGCCAGAATATAAACATTATTCTGTAAACGGCACCTCACTAAGAGCCAGTTGAGTTGGTGGAGACAAAGAGCTAGATGCACTAAAGATACTGACTCGATTGCTGTTGGCTGATTCTCCAGCAGCTATCGATGCGCTATCAAGTTTGCATGCAAATACGACCGATCAATCGCTCAGTGAGTGACTGACACATGCGCAGAGCCCTAACAGCAGTGATAGGGGAAACATCCTCCAGTCACTGCTGTTAGGGATTCCTTTTTTTATGGCACAGATGTTCTTTGTGTGTGTTACACATGCACAATCTGTCCTTTTTTTAAATGTCTTCTTAATTTTCTTAATTTATATTCTGCATATCCTACAATTCTATGTGGATTACAAATTATTCAAGTACTCAAGCATTATTAGTCCCGGCGGGCTACCACTCTATCCTGGGGCAATGGGGATTAAGTGACTTGCCCAAGGTTACAAAAAGCAGTGCGGAATTTGAACCCACAACCTCAGGGTACCGAAGCTGTAGCTCTAACTATTGCACCACACACTCACCCAGGCACCTCCCAGCCACCGCGCTCCCCCACACTCCGAAATGGCAGGAGCAATGCCAAATCCTTCCTGCCATGCAGAACACCCCCACACTGGGCTGCCCGGAGCCACGAAATGGCAGGAGGGATGCCCACTCCCTCCTGCTACCAGAAGCCCCCCCTCCACCATACCTTTTTAAACATTGGGAACAGGAAGGCCTTCCCCTATCCGGTGCATCATGTGATGCACAGGGAGGGGCCAAAGGCCCTGATTGGTTCAAACGTCTAAGGCTCCTCCCAAAGGGTGGAGCCTTACGCGTCTGAGTCAATCAGGCCTTAGGCACCTGCCTCTGTATCCAGGATACTGAGGAAGGAGCCTGAATGGCTTGACCAATCAGGACCTTAGGCTCCTCCCTCCTGGATACAGAGGGAGGTGCCTAGGGTCTAGAAATATCGGTTTTTATGATCGCTAAAACCCCATTTTATTTTTAGAATAGCCAAGCAATGTTAGTGCATCCATCGCTTGGCTATTTTGCATGGGGTTTTAGCTAATTTGCATGGCTAGATTGGAAAAACACACAGTGGGCCATTTTTGTGCAACAGGTCAGTAACAGCAATGGACGATCGCTGACTTTAGTGCATCTAGCCCAAAAAGTCTATATGAATTCAAAAGAGCTTAGGATGAGTGTACAGTATTGGATCTCTAAGGGAGAGGACAGGATAGTAGATGGCATGGTTATGTTTTAGATAGTTTATTTATAAAGATAAGTTCAGGCACACTAGTTTAGATTGGTCTTTATTCGTCTTAATTTTTCTCTGTTTCCATAATAATGCTTAGTGTGGGGATTCCTACAATTCAGTCCATAATGTGTACATTTATATGCAGTTTTGCAATATGAGATCCCTTCCCATGAATTTATATATGGCCTCCCCACAGTCTTCTGCACATCCTGCATTTCTCCCTCCCTCAACTTCTCCACTCTATATTCAAAAGACAAAATAAAAATAATGTTCAAATAGCTTAACCCTTCCCTCCTCCTTTCAAAAGCCTTGGGTTTTGGCCAGGTACTAGTGACCTGGATTGGCCACCGTGAGAATGGACTATTGGGCTTGACGGGCCATTGGTCTGACACAATAAGGCTGTTCTGTCTGGATCATGAAGGGTTCCTGTTTCAGAGAAAGCAACAAAGTAAGGACGACTGCGGGTTGGGGTGGGTGAGAGGGAGGGAAGAGATAAGCTAATTTTCTCGTGACTTTAGAATAATTTTAAATTTTGCCTTTTGGACAGTGGAACACTACAGGGAGGGGAAGGGAAAAATGGAGGATATACATGTAGCCCCACGGCATTGCTGGCCCTAGATGAGCTGTGGGGGCTTCGGAGAGTCCTGCTGGCTCAACTGATTGGGGGGGAGAATACCCCTTCCACAATCAGCTGAGTGGCTGCAGCAGGGGAAATCCCCCAACATTGGCAGGAGGGATGCCCACTCCCTCCTGCCAGAACCCCCGAACCCCCATTTGAAGTCTCGTGGCAGGAAGTATGCTTACTCCCCTCCTGCTGGAAACTCCAGAGCACCCCCCGCCAAACACGATAGGCAGGAGGGATGCCCACTCCCTCCTGCCTGCATACCCCCAAACCCATCCCTCCTCCTGCTGCTGGAGGGAGTGGGTATCCCTCTTGCCAGTGCTGGGGGTCCCCGCAGCTCAGTTGATCTTGGCAGGAGTATTCCCCCTCCCCCCGATCAGCTGAGAAGCCACAGCTTTGAGGAGCACTACCGGCTCAGCTGGTCGGGGATAGCGTCCCCTGCCACAATCAGTTTATGGCTGCTGTAGCCTGACTTTAGGATCCCGCAGTGACTTAGATAGGCGGCTGAAATGTAAGCCAGGGTTTTCCTGGCCTACATTTCAGCCACCTATCTTGGCTGAATTTAAGTGTGATTCTGTAACCGGCGCTGTCATGGGATTGACACACAATTGGTGGCTTCTTTTTAGGCAGCCATCAACATAGGCGCCGGTTACAGAATCCAACCCCGATTATCATTCTAATCAGAAAATCTTTTTTTTTTGGAATGCTTCAAGGTTTGTAAACTATCAAGGAAAATCCTTAAATTCAGCTTTATCTACTTGGTTCACAGTTGCACTATTTTCTCCTTAAAACCAAGGAGGGAATGAATTTCTTCAATGTGTGTTGGGCCATGTTACAAGTCATATCTAGCCAAAACCAATGCTCTTAATGCATTCTAGAACAGTGGTCCCAACCCTGTCCTGGAGGATCACCAGGCCAATCGGTTTTTCAGGCTAGCCCTAATGAATATGCATGAGAGAGATTTGTATATAATGGAAGTGACAGACATGCAAATCTGATCCATGCATATTCATTAGGGCTAGCCTGAAAACCCAATTGGCCTGGTGGTTCTCCAGGACAGGGTTGGGGACCACTGTTCTAGAAGTATCAGGGGAAGGATGGAGGGAGGGACAGAAAGTAAAAATTATAAGCATTTAAGTATAAATTCACTCATTTGAAAAGCATGTAAAAAAATACAATTAAATGTGTACTTCTTTCAATTTGTCTTTTATAAAACATATCCCTAAATACAATTCAATCTCTTTTAACTGCCTTGTGCGACTTCTATAGTTATAGCAATTATGTTAGGAAACATTCACTCTGGTTTTGATATAAAATTACATTTACAAATAAAGAACACACACACATATGACTAAGCTATACATCAGTGCAGGTCCACTAGGCATATATTGTTACACCATACTTTGGATCAAATAGGTTTATGGCACAAGTTACAGACTGACAAAATATATAGCAGGGGTGGGTAGTTGTAACAGCTGAAATCTAGTCTGATAGGATCACACAGAATATTTACTTTTTTCTCTACCTGAAGCGCAAGTCTGCCAGGAGACTTTCCATAGACATAACATAGCTTCTTGAAACTTTATCCATTACTTTCCCTAACAAACAATCAGGAGATCTGATCCTAGACTTGAATTTTTGCCTTAAGCTCCCTAAAAAGCAAGAAAACCTTTTAAGTGGCTGGCAGAACCCAGCCTCCTCTTTCGCTGTGATTTAAATGGCTGCTCTCCATTTGCAGATGCACATCTGCTTATGTAATGCTGGTCTTATCTACTCAATCCCTGGTAGCGATCAGAGTCTGCCAGCTACTTACAACTCTCTTGCACGCCTTTCGGTACTGCAGTAGTGCAACGGTATTTGCATTTCTGTCACGCAGTGAGAAAACAAGACTAGTGTAACTGCATTGGTAGTAAACATGAAATGTCCACAAGATCAGTGTGCAGAAGCAAATGCCACTTCAGTTCCACAAAATGCTCCCCAGCCATCCCAGAATGCTGTAGCTTGCTGCATGGTAAAGCATTTTTGTTGGGAGGAAAGGGAGCAGGAGTGCTGCATACATAGATTGTCCACTATCCTCACACTACTCGATCATTGAGAGGGCAGATCTCCAGCAATTAGGAAATGTCTCTCAGTTAAGCAGCTTCAGTTTACCCGTTACCTTATTTGCCAGTTCTTCTTCACCCATGATAGACAGGACTGTGTGTGATCCAGCTGCAATCTGATATAAAATGAACAACATGAGGACAAAGACCCTTCCACCCCACTCACAAAGACGCTTTCGGGCCATTCTTACCTGAGTTCTCCCTGCATCTTGCACCATGTATGATGGTAATCCCAAGTTAAGAGCCAAGGCCTGCAGTTCCATTAAATGCACAGCACTGGATCCCTGAAGCACAACCTTTTTTGACCTTCAAATCAAACAAATTGTCAGCAACACTTCATTTCTGAAAGAAGCTGATCTAATCAATATATCAGGCTAAGACATTTATATGTCAAATCTCATCATACATCTGTTTTGTACATCCAGTATCTATGTTTGGAAAGCTAAAGGATCCAAGCTCTGTTCCTGCTCACTCTCAGTCCCCCCACCACCACCACCACCACCACCAAACAAACAAAAAGAAATGTCCCTGATTACTGATGCTATGTTTGGCAAAAATTTGGTAGAGCCAGGCTCAAAGGCCTACCCCATCTTCTGCCTATGAGCTTTAGAATATATTTAAAGCTACAATTCAAGTCAAATTATATTGCTATACTAGGTGGTTCCTGAATATAGCAGTTCACAAGTAAGATGGATTACAGTGGTGCCTCGCATAACGGACGCCTCGCACAGCGAACGCTGCGCACAACGAACTTTATGTCTTGATTCGTACAACGAACTTCGTTTCACACAACGAAGTCGCCCGAGCTGCATCCTTCCGCGCAGGCACTGCGCTTAACTGCCCTCTCTCCGCCTGGCTCCCTCTTGCCCCCCCCCGACTCCCCGACACGATCGGGGCAAGAGGGAGCCCAAGCCCTCTTGCCCCCCCGACTCCCCGACACGATCGGGGCAAGAGGGAGCCCAAGCCCTCTTGCCCCCCCGACTCCCCGACACGATCGGGGCAAGAGGGAGCTCAAGCCCTCTTGCCCCCCCGACTCCCCGACACGATCGGGGCAAGAGGGAGCCCAAGCCCTCTTGCCCCCCCGACTCCCCGACACGATCGGGGCAAGAGGGAGCTCAAGCCCTCTTGCCCCCCCGACTCCCCGACACGATCGGGGCAAGAGGGAGCCCAAGCCCTCTTGCCCCCCCGACTCCCCGACACGATCGGGGCAAGAGGGAGCTCAAGCCCTCTTGCCCCCCCGACTCCCCGACACGATCGGGGCAAGAGGGAGCCCAAGCCCTCTTGCCCCCCCGACTCCCCGACACGATCGGGCCAGGAGGGAGCCCAAGTCCTCCTGGCCACGGCGACCCCCTAACCCCACCCTGCACTACATTACGGGCAGGAGGGATCCCAGGCCCTCCTGCCCTCGACGCAAACCCCCCTCCCCCCAACGACCGCCCCCCCCCAAGAACCTCCGACCGCCCCCCAGCCGACCCGCGACCCCCCTGGCCGACCCCCACGACACCCCCAACCCCCTTCCCCGTACCTTTCTGTAGTTGGCCGGACAGACGGGAGCCAAACCCGCCTGTCCGGCAGGCAGCCAACGACGGAATGAGGCCGGATTGGCCCATCCGTCCCAAAGCTCCGCCTACTGGTGGGGCCTAAGGCGCCTGGGCCAATCAGAATAGGCCCGGGAGCCTTAGGTCCCTCCTGGGGGCGGGGCCTGAGGCACATGGGCCCAACCCGACCATGTGCCTCAGGCCCTGCCCCCAGGAGGGACCTAAGGCTCCCGGGCCTATTCTGATTGGCCCAGGCGCCTTAGGCCCCACCAGTAGGCGGAGCTTTGGGACGGATGGGCCAATCCGGCCTCATTCCGTCGTTGGCTGCCTGCCGGACAGGCGGGTTTGGCTCCCGTCTGTCCGGCCAACTACAGAAAGGTACGGGGAAGGGGGTTGGGGGTGTCGTGGGGGTCGGCCAGGGGGGTCGTGGGTCGGCTGGGGGGGCGGTCGGAGGTTCTTGGGGGGGGCGGTCGTTGGGGGGAGGGGGGGTTTGCGTCGAGGGCAGGAGGGCCTGGGATCCCTCCTGCCCGTAATGTAGTGCAGGGTGGGGTTAGGGGGTCGCCGTGGCCAGGAGGACTTGGGCTCCCTCTGGGCCCGATCGTGTCGGGGAGTCGGGGGGGGCAAGAGGGCTTGGGCTCCCTCTTGCCCCGATCGTGTCGGGGAGTCGGGGGGGCAAGAGGGCTTGGGCTCCCTCTTGCCCCGATCGTGTCGGGGAGTCGGGGGGCAAGAGGGCTTGGGCTCCCTCTTGCCCCGATCGTGTCGGGGAGTCGGGGGGGGGGCAAGAGGGCTTGGGCTCCCTCTTGCCCCGATCGTGTCGGGGAGTCGGGGGGCCAGAGGGCTTGGGCTCCCTCTTGCCCCGATCGTGTCGGGGAGTCGGGGGGGCAAGAGGGCTTGAGCTCCCTCTTGCCCCGATCGTGTCGGGGGTGCCAGGGACCACACGGAGTCACCCACCGTACCACCCGATTCGGGTAAGCGCAGGTATCGGTGGGTGGCTTATTTGCGGGGGGGGTGCCGTATTTTACATTTTTTTCTAAAAAGGGGGGGCTGTCTTATTTGATGGCCCTGCCTTATCATCGGGGAAACACGGTAGAAAAAAAAAAAATGAACAGTTAAGTCCCAGTTTTTGCCGCTGAGACTCTGCCCTCTCTCACTGTAAAATTAGACTCTACTTAGTCTGTCTTTAAATTTAAAAAATGTGTGTTGTTTTAAAAAACAATTATGTTTTTAGATGTATCTAAATAAAAATAATAACCAAAAATTTATCTTTTTTTATGTCATCTTAGCATATTTTATGCTGCAGAACGAATTATTTTTTTTTACATGTATTCCTATGGGAAAACGCGTTTCACATAACGAACGTTTCACATAACAAACTTGCTCCTGGAACCAATTAAGTTCGTTGTGTGAGGCACCACTGTATTCCCCTGATTCTATAAAGGTCACCCATATTTGGACACATATCCCAGATCGGCATCCAAAGTAGTTGGTTAATGGATTTCAATCGGCACTTAAATCGGATTGCGTGCAACTCAAAAGGGAGCATGACCACAGGCAGGTCAAGGACATTCACCAAAGATGTCTGCAATGTTACAGAACAGCGGGGATCTGAGCCCAAGTTGCATGCCAGGATTTACACCAGGTTTCTCTGCTAGCGCCAAGTCCTTGTGCCAAATTATCAGAGGGCCATTTACAGAATCTGGCACCGTGCCTCTGTAAAAAAAGCGAAGTAAGTACGAGCCACTTTGCTGACTTGGTAAAACCTGTTGTCTTCAAAGAAGTATTGGACCGAATGGTTGGAAAATTAGGTGATGTCAGGTTCACATATCAGCTAACAATATCACCATTACTTATGTATATATTTTTTTAAATTAAGACTTAGAAATAAGCAAAAATATGAACCAAGAAAAAAGGCTTAGGATGCAGAAGGCTTCTTGCCTATGCTAATACCTAAAGTAAGTAATGGCAACTATTTTTTTCTCTCAAAAATGCACCAACACTGGAAATCTAATATATACATTTGAAAGTGTACGGCATGTACTTCTTAACGTTTCCACCAGAAGAGAGATGAGTATAGCAGTCTCTGGTAGGGCAGAAGCAACATGAACAAAGTACAAGTACAGTAAAACCTTGGTTTGTGAGCATAATTCGTTCCAAAAACAAGCTTATAATTCAAAACACTCGTATATCAAAGTGAATTTCCCCCTAAGAAATAATGGAAACTCCACAACCCCAAAACTTTAATACAAAATACTGTATGTACTCGTATTGCAAGACCTTGCTTGTTTAGAACAGTCACTACACTCCTGCAGAGTGAGAGAAAGTGAGAGAGTGAATGAGAGACAGTGAGAGAAAGAGAGAGAGAAGAACCATCAGCTCAGTTGTGATGTGTGTATACTGTGTTTTACAAGTTAAAAGTTTCATCAAAACACTTGCATACCAAGTTACTTGCAATCCAAGCTTTTAATGTATACATGCTTCAGTTTGTGAGGGGCACACTGTGAATACACAGTGCATTGTGCAGTACAGGAGAAATGTCCAGAACTGTTACACAATGTCATAATCCTACATGACAACGCTAACGCTTTGTAAGATGTTAACAGAAAGTTAAACATACTCTCAAGCCGATTGTGTGCTTGGTTTAGTGAAACTACTAACATTTACTTGTCTGTTAACAGAACGATGATTTCAAATGTCATATTTTTTTGCTTCTCCCCTACCAGAGACCGCTGCACTCCTCTCATCTGGTGGCAACATTAAGAAATACATGTCACACATTTTCAAACATATTTATTAGATTTCCAGTGTTGGTGCATTTTCAAGAAGGAAAAAAATAGTTGCCATGATTTATGAATCAACCATCATAAAAAATAAGCTCCCAGTGGAAAGTAATGCAAGAGCTTGCACTACTATATTACATAATTGCTGGAGCTTTTAACAAATGTTTGCCCCATTACAAAACTGTACTGAATGATCCATATGTTGTCACATGCACAACAGCTGCTCACGGCATAGTTCAGTTGTACACAGGCCTAGAGCCCTGCCACATTACACTGGATCAGGGGTGGGCAACTCCGGTCCTTGAGAGCCGGAACCAGGTCAGGTTTTCAGGCTATCCACAATAAATATGCATGAGATAGATTTGCATCTCAAGGAGGCAGTGCACGCAAATCCATCTCATACATATTCATTGCGGATAGCCTGAAAACCTGACCTGCCTTGTGGCTCTCAAGGACCGGAATTGCCTACCTCTGCACTAGATGGAACAAACCATAGGTGAACATGTTCTAACCTTCTTTTGAGAAAATCTTACCCCTGTTCATCCCATCTGCACACCATTTCTCTGTGCTTAGGTTCCACATGCATTCGCTGGTATAGTCCAACAGCCGCATGTCCCACCTGAGCTGCTATCTGGAACAACACAATTTATTGATACTTCAGTCATACATTTTACTCTTCCGATTAACTATTAGCCATTGTTACCAGGGATATGGACATAGACATCTCTGAAGTTACCAGCTGTTCCTGCTACTTGAATTGTATCTTTGGCTTTTGACACAGAGAGATTCCAACTTCTGCAGGTTAAAATGCATATTTTTTCTGGTTGTGGCTGGAGCAGTTCTTGCTTCTAGGTCTTACAATCTGCAAACAGATGTAACCTTTTTCTTAAAATGTGCCAATGTGTTGTGAAGTCTAAGGATTTAAAGTCTGAACTGCCCTAGTTGTTCCTTTTCCTTAGTAATAAAATTCCTTTTGGAGTCTCTACTCTCCTATAGACTTTCCTCCCAGTTGTTTTGTTAGGTTATGCTGGTTACTGAGATATCCTTAATTTTCTTTTTTAATCATTTCCTTTTAAATGCTCATGATTGAAATTTTCTCCCTCCCCCCTCCCCCCGCTTTATGAAGAACATTAGTATGGGATTTGAATGAGGTTTTTAATGTCATTTTTAGGTATTATATTTAGGGCTCCTTTTACAAAGGCGCGTTAGGGCTTTAACGCGCGGAATAGCGCGCGCTAAAATGCCGCGTGCGCTAGCCGCTACCGCCGCCACTTGAGCAGGCGGTAGTTTCGGCTAGCGCACAATAAAAACACTAGCGCACCTTCGTAAAAGGAGCCCTTAGTTCTTATTCCAAGATGTATTCCTGCGATTTATATTGAAAACAAATCGCAGAAAAAAAAGTTAAAAAAAGAAACTGGACATGGAATACATTGAGAGGGAAGAAAAGGTGCACTTTCCTGTGGAGGCAGCGCCCCCTTCTGGTAATGGAGTAGCAGATCAGGCCTCTCAATCAAGAGTCTAATACATTTTCAAGTCTCTTTCCTATGAGCTCTGTGGTTTTTAGTGCTGCTAATATGGGATCCTTATATGTCATTACCTGAATGATTTTATGGCATTTTAGAAAGACCTGTTAAAATGTGGTGCATTAAATTGTGGATGATACCAAATCTGCACCTGATGGTGTGGCTAACAAGAGCAAGGACCTAGTGAAGCCTGAGGAATGGTCTGAAATTTGGCAGCTAAAATGTAATGCTAAGAGATGCAAAGTCATACATTTGGGCTGGAAAACCCCTAGGGAATGAAGAACTTTCGTGCATGAAAGAGGAGCGGGACTTAGGTGTGATTCTATGTGATGATCATAAGGTTTCTATGTGTTTGTATAGTAACACACAATCTCTGAGGACAGGCAGGCATATTCTTTAGTGTTCCTACACACACGCACAGACGGATGGGTTTACGCTCCTCTGCCAGTAGGTGGAGACTGAGAACACACTGAATTCTAATAGTACAAGTGGGCTGTGCTGTCCCTCATAGAATCAGTCTGCTCTCAGTCTCCAGCAGATGGAGTTGTAAGCCTGTGCTGTCCTGTTCTGCTTTTCTAGGCCTTTCCTTAGGTACTTTTGGAGAGGACAAGAAAGGCATTTTCTGGCCTTTTTATTGTCCAAACGAATTTACTAAAGTACATTCAGGGATATGGTTAATAGACACAGAGCCAGAAAAGCTATGATAAACACCGGAGAGAGCTGGCCTGTATAAGTAACTAACCTGTGAAGGGTGATCAAACAAATTTATAAAAAAGCTCAGAGATACGAAACTCTGAAAGGAAAGTTGTGAGACCTCCCTTGGAAAAAGAGTTTACCTTCCAGTCATAGTCCTTTTATAAAAAATCTTTGATCACTTCCTTCAAAGGTATATATGAAAAACTCTTCTTCAAAAGCTTCAAAAAGATTTGTCCTAACAAGGTACTGCTTTTTCAAATTGCAAATGTCACTGCACCTGTGGCAAACTCTAAAGAATTTACTTAGCTTGTAAGCAGGATTTGGGGGTCCCAACGCGGCCCCGTTTCGATCCCTGCTTCAGGGGACCCGATTGTGGATACTCTAAACAGGTTCCTAGAAACAGTTCAAGCTGGAAAAGGTTTTTGTTGTGACATGCAGATGAAGATTCACTGCTGGGACGTAGTAGCTTCTAAGTCCTTAAACCGCTGGCGGTTAGTTACTTATACAGGCCAGCTCTCTCCGCTTTTTATTGTCCAGACTGAGCTTGGGGCCCACGGGGGTCCCATTAAACCTCGGGGGTGTCCCTTCCCCTGCTCAACATCATGTATCGGGATCAATATGACCATTCCATGCATGCGTCCTCATCGGAAGAGGAGTTATTTCCTGGGTCATAGTTAATGCTCCTTCAATGTACACTCACTGATTCACCTAGAAGGGAATATTTTGAGGAGTCTGATTCAGATATTTCTAACCACCAGACTATACAGCAGAAGAATCCTATGGCATATCCTCTGATCCTTCTCCTCTGCCTCAAAGGCATAAATCTCCGCTAGAGAGCATATCCTTTACTAACTTTGAAAGACAAACAGGTCAAGCTCTTTCTATTAAAACAGAGACAAAGGAAAAACCCTGCTCAAGAGTTTTTTAAGCTTCTTGACTATGAATCATCACCAACTGACTAACAAGGTGCATTTATATAGGTCATGGCCCCTCGTTCAGTTCAGGTTGCTCCTAAAAAACATACAATGTATAGAATTTAAAGAAGCACCTTTCAGATGTCCCTTGCAAGGGTGATCTGTTTTGAGACAAGATTGAAGTGACTAATAAAATAAATTTTTTAAAATCCCACACACAAGACACCGTAACAACTTTGTCTAAGTCTCAAACCTTTCAGTCTTTTTCTTATAGAAAATACTCTGCTCCATCTAGACATTCATACTATTACATCACAAAACATTGTTATAATCAGCCATCTTCATCATCCTGTAGCCTGCTGGTCAGTGACCCCCAAGCAAAGCAACAAAAGACTCAGAAATCTCAACCTGATTCTCAGTCCAAACAGTAGGCATCCTTTTGACTCTTCCTCCCAATAAAGGCAGATTGCTCTATTTTCACCAACTTCTTTCCCACTAATGTTTCTTGCAAACTTGGTTAAGCTACTTTATAACTAACTTAGCTCCCTTTTCAAAATAATTTACAATCTGTCATATTAACAAAAGTTGTTATACCCCCTTGAGTTAAAATTAGAAAGGCTACCTAGAAATATAATTATTAAAGATATCACAAGCTCTAAAGTCATTTCCAATATCATGATGCGAGCGCAAACTTTCAATATAATTGAATTTACATTTTAATTGTCTTTACCTTGCCAACTCCCATTGAGAGATCCATATTGACTACAAACACCATTTTATAAGACTGTTCCTCTTCTTCCTGCAACAAATAAAAGGGACACTGAGTGAAAAGTCCTTCTGGCCTACTAACAGTGGAGGTAGGTCCCTTTTTCATTATTACAAAACCAGCACCTCCCTACCATAAAAAGAGATTAGGTTCGTACCTTGATAATATCTTTTCCAGTAGATAGGAATGGAATGCTGAATCTTAGGGTACTCTTATCCATTCTCACAAGCATACTGCAGAAAGATGTCAATCACAGCTTTTGTAACCTCCTCTTTCTCCCAGGAGTCTGCTGCCCTATTCAGTTCATTCCAAAGCATGCAAGAGCTCTAGAGTAAAAGAAGGAGAAGGAGGGAGACAGGAACTACCTAAACAGGGGTGTCCAACCTTTTGGCTTCCCTGGGCCGCATTGGCCGAAAAAAATGTTTCTGGGGCCGAACAAACGCGCAAACGCTGCAGCAAGACAGTAAACACCTGGGGGCAGCAGAGGAAAACACTGCATCGCCCTCGACCAAGGCCGCACAAAATACTTCACTAGGTTGGACACCCCTGACCTAAAACCAAGGTTTGATCTGCTCATATAATGTTACAACAGTAAATAAAGAAAATGTAATGTATAATTGAACAAATATTACCAATGAACAGTAAAACACATCAAATAAAAGCAACAGCTTGAATATCAGTGGACCTCAATTATCTGATTCTGAATCCATAGTCCAACTGGCAGAAAAGTCTTAGCTATGGAGAAAGCATAAGGCAGATATATGCGTATCAGAATTTATTGGGTGGGGAGGTTCAGCATAACATTCCTGTCTACTGGAAAAGATATTATCAAGGTAAGAACCTAATCTCTTTTTCCAGTGCAATAGGAATGGTATGTTGAACCTTAGGGACATACCTAAGCAGTCCCTGGTCCTCGGTAGAAGAGATAAGCCTGCTTTCAGTACTGAGGATCCAAAAGCAGAATCTTCATGCGCTGTCACATCTACTTTACAGAATTTAGGAAAAAAATTTTTTTTTGAGAAAATCTAGGATGCCATTGGTGAATTTTAGTGCTAAAAAAACAGCTTAAAATCACTTCAGGGCTGACCAAAAACCTCAAAAAACAATATTTTTAAGGGAGGGAGACCAAGGTCCTAGCTATAGAAACAATTAAAAACAACTTTTGAAGACAACTCTTACCCCACCCCCAACCCCAATTTTTCCCACATACCGTCACAGACCATGTGTTGGGGAAATGGTGCTGCTACTGCTTCAGCTCCTCTCAAGTGTGGCTGTTCTAGGAAAGGCCCTCTACTTCCAGTCACTCAGCCACTTCGCTGGAATTTTTGGGCTGCCAGTAGGACTTCCACAGACCCTCAACCCCTCAGACCTCTCACAAAAAAGGGGGAGGTGTGGGAAGAGATGAAATGCAGCTAGCACCAAGAGTGCCCCGAAGGAACACTTTTAGCACCTAAACAGTCTGAACTCCAGCCCCCCTTAACAAGTCAAAGGGCCAAGCAAACACCAGGGGAACGGATCCTGGGCTCCACTAATCTTCAGCAGGCTGGCTGAAACAGGTCTGAAGGACACACTTGCCAGCTGCAGATTTAAAATCTGCTCCTCTCCATGCAAACATAGTGGACCATTATCAAAAGGGATCTCGGATGTCACAAAAAAAGACTGCGACTAGAGTGAAAAAACTGCAGAACTACCACAACATAAAATAAATAAACCAAGTAGATCAAAAGACAGCTTTCGTGCTCACCTGCAGAAAGAGAAACTGAAGGGGGCAGCAGACTCCTGGGAGAAGGAGGACGTTTCAAAAGTTGTGATTGACATCTTTTTGCAGTATGCTCACAAGGACAGAGTATCTAAGGTTCAGCATATCATTCCTATTGCACTGGAAAGAAGTAATAGATTTTAAAAGATTGATTACACAAGGCTCAAGAAAAGCCAGGTGCAAGGTCACCGTTAAGCGTAGAAGTTCAAACATGGTGACTTGGGGCCCTCGTGGCTGAAGATCTGCTGAAGGCACCCTGCAATTGAAGCATCTTCAGGCTGCACCAACCGAAGAGGAAAGTGGCTAAAGGAGGGAATGGAAATGTTTATCAGCAGTCCCTATGGCCTAAGGGGTACAAAAGTAGAAATGAGGGAAGGACAGTCACCATTCCCACAGTCATACTTGTAGATGGTAAAGCTTGGAAAAGGCAGTATTGGCAGACTCAAAGAACATAGTTACATTATAGAGTTACTGCTATGAATCAAATATCAGTAAGGGGTTGAGAGAGAGACTGGGTGAAGATATAGTGATGTAAAAAACCCCAAAAAGCAGGTGAAAACGTGGTGAGGGTCTGAGTAAGAGTGATGGAGGCTGCAGGTGAGGAGATGGATAATGAGGTGCAGGTGGGAGGGGACACTGGGGCGCTGGTTGCCATACAATGACGCATGAAATTAACTGCATCCGATCTGGGGGGGTCTTAAAATTTTAGAGCTGGTACCTAAATCTGAAAGAAAATTTATCAAGGCTTGGATTACCAATAAATTAAAAGAAGAGCTATCTCTTGAGATGCAGTTGAACATTTGATGAATAATGAAAGGGAAAGGGCATAAGGAGAGGGATCTTACCTGGTTTTGATTTTCCAGGCTGTCAAAGTAGAAAATGGCTGCCTCTTCTGCAGATACATTTCCAGTGAGAATCAGTGCCTGGAACAACAACAGCAACAAAAATGATCCTTTGGGATGCTTTACTTATGAAGCACAGCAGAACATATGTGAACAACTCTGGCTTCCTAGCTAAAAGCTTATCACAAACTATCAGCCAGAACTTAAATTGGAAGTCAACTGCATGCTTTAAAGCAGTGTCTCTTTGTAAAATGGTTCCCTGAATGGAGTAATTTAAGAGATCAGTATAGCTTGCTGATCCTGTGCTTCCAGACAGATTTCCTAGGACATCATGCTGGCCAATGGTATAAATTGATATCTGAATTTTTGAATAAAAAGCCAAAAACTAGTCTTAAGGATATTTGGAGTATTGAGACAAAGCAGCAGATTTCTGCTTTTCAATGGCCACGAATTGGAGGATGAGATGTGCAGCGTCAGCATCTTCGAGACAGACTTGGTTTTTCTTGTTACATAGATCTTTTTGGACCGCAGTTAGGTTGCAAAGGTTGGACAGTTCTAAATCTAATAGGTGCTGGCACTGTCATCTTGATATAGGGACACTGGATCGTTTGCTATATTATTGTCCCTTGATACTCAAATTCTGGAAATCCATATGGGGTCAAATTATTACAATATTGGAAGTTCCATTATCGCTATCATATGATATACTATTGTTTGGAACGATATTCCCCAAGAAACCAATCAAGGCAAATGAGAATAAATTGCCATGCAGCTGATAATGAAAAATTGGAAAAGTTGGGATAACTTAAATTATAGTTTCTGGTGGGAGTCTTTATGTCAGATTTATATGTTTGAAAACATTCATTCTATACAGAGGGGACACCAGAGCAAATTCAAGGAAATTTGGGGCCTGTTAACAAAATATTGTAATATTATTTCCCTTTGATTCATGAAAGATTGTTATACACATCCAGGAGGGGAGGGGGAGGGTTTTAATAGCTGTATATTATTTGTTGGAACAGAGTGCAGTATGCTATATTACTTGATTGTTCATCTGTTTGCACTATGTAATTGATTTAAAAACAGCAAGCAGTGTCTCAAACTGTGTGCCACGTGAGAGTCCAGAATTTGACTTTAATTTTAAAAATTCCATTCGTAAGCATACACTAGAACAGATGACATGTACAAGAGTATGTCCATGTTATGAGCATCTGTGTACTTAAGCATACAACCACCCAGATATGCATCATTCTTTGACGTGATTGGTCCTTGAAAAGCAAAAGCAAAGCAATTTTATTTTATTTTTATGCAGTAGTTATCCTTTTTTTTAAAAAAAATTCTTTATTCATTTTTGCATGTTACAAGTGTAGCAGTTAAACTCATATGAACTTAAAGATACACACTTGATTAACTCATATATGCATTAAGTATAACATTTCATTACAAATTAATATTCTGTAATATTTTAAATATTATGTAAGAAATCTAATATATAACGGTCAAGATGGCGTCGGGAGCGGACGCCTGAGCGAGCTCTCCGCTCGTTTGTATTTTGAATTTGTGCCGGAGCCTCTTACCCGGTGGTGTTATGGGGAAGAGGAAGGGAGTCGCTCGCGCAGTTCCTCCGGCGGCTGAACCCCTTCAACGGCTGATTCAATCCACTATAACGAGCGCTTTTGCTCGCATGGGTGAGGTGATCCCAGTTACTACAGGAGGGAACCCGGATCTTTCGGCGAACCTCAGCGCAGAGAGTCGGACGAGTTTGAGTCCGGACCAGAGGCTGGTTCCTCCCCAGCCCGGAAGTGCACAAGTGCAGGGACTGCTTGGAGCCAGACAGTCCCGAGAGGGAGAAAGTGACTCCAGCATTGGAGGGACATCCCTATCAGACCTTTCACTGGAAGGAGGAGATGGGAGCCATCAAGAAATTTCCTGCACTTTGGAAGAAGAGGTGAGAGGTGCCTCGGGAGGGAATGCCATCAGTTTTGGGGAGATGAAGAAACCAGATAAGATAGATATGGAGGCGCTATGGCAGGCCATATCAGTCATGGACTCCAATCTCAAATTGACTTTATCTACAATTAAAATAGATTATGGAACTGTTTTCTCCAAAGTAGAGCAACAAGGGTGCTTCTTACTAAGGTTAATGAAAGGTTGGAGAAACAGGAAAATAATTTGAATGAAGTAAAGAAGGTTCAGGTGGATTTGGTTAAAGAGAGATCTTATGTTTCCCGTAAGATGGAAAGTTTCGAAAACCAACTGAGGAAAAATAATTTGAGATTTTTGAACTTTCCTAAGTGTCCTGTTATCTCACCAGTTGAGATGGCTAGGAAATATTTTCGAGAGACTTTAGCCATACCACCAGAAAACTTGCCTCCAATTGTTAGAGCTTACTACTTGAACTTAAAAACAACACAAGGGGAATCCACACCTATAGAAACCCCAGTGGATAAAGTAGTGGACTTGAATTTGTCTTCATTTCTGGAAAATTCCCTTGAGGTTGTCACTCAAAGAACTACCATGTTGTTGACTTTAGCCTTGGAGAGTGACAAGGAATTTATTCTTCGTATGTATTTTCGACACATAAATGATAAGTTTTTGGGTTCTAATGTTCGAGTTTTTCCTGATTTAGCTCAGATAACCCAGAGACGTAGGAAGGAGTTCTTGTCCTTGAGGTCAAGGACCCTGGCTCTGGGGGCTACTTTTCTTGTTAAATTTCCTGCAAAATGTTATGTATCTTTTCAAAATAAGAATTTTCTTTTTTTTGAGCCCAAACAACTTTTGGAATTTATTGGATCAAAGGAGAAAATGGTAACCATGACTAGTAATGTATGACTTGCCAGCTGGTTGTAACTTGGGATTCTAATGCCGTGACCTTGTTTAGTGGATTTGTTACTAATGTTTCGGAAGTTTATTTCCTTTCTTGATCTTCAAATTGTGGTTTAAATTGTGGACTAAATAAGACATAATGTTTTTCCTAAATAAGTTTTGTTGAAATATTTTTTCTGGATCTTTTGCATTGTATAATGTAATGCTTGTATTAAAATGGAAAATCTTATAAATAAAATAAATTAAAAAAAAAAAAAAGAAATCTAATATATAAATTATTCTTATTGAATAGAATAACCTCCCCTCCCCTCCCTCCCTACTCAATAATACATAGAAGTATCATTACTATGAAACTATTCAAATAATCATGTATCCTAACCTGAGCAGCAAAGCAATCATGACTTTTGTTACTGTTTGGATCTTCTTATCTTTGCGAACACTGATTTTCAGCTTTGACAGAAATTAAATCAAAGAGAAGAGAACAGCTGAAGATAGTGGATGATGAAATGCGTGTTTGCTTGTTGACTACTGAGCCGCATTTAGAGTTAATTTGCCCTCAAAAACAAGCACATCCATCGCATTGATTAGCAATTCTATTCTATCCACCGTTGTTTACAATTACTCATACATTGCTTAAAAAAATTTAAATAAATAACTCTCAAGTTTAATTTTTTATTGGTTTTGCAATTTTATAATTTCAATTATAATGTGCCGTGGAAAACATTTGCTCCATTTAGTATGCCAGAGCTAAAAAAGTTTGAGAGATATTGCTTTTAAGAAATCACTGGTTCTCCACAGGCTCCAGCCCCAATCCTACTGATTCTTAACAAAGGGCTCATCGCATAGATCTTCAACTGCAAGTAGGGAGGAGAGGGGGGAGAGGAGGAGACATGGATCCTAGACTGCAAGTAGGGAAGGGGGGGGAACATGGATCCTGGACTGTAAGTAGGGGGGGGGGAGAGGAGGGAACATGGATCCTATTGAGACACCATCAGAAGATTGGATATTTTCAATCTCAAAAGCTCATATGCAAGAACAATTTTGAGTATTTCTTGTTATCAGTTCAACAGACATAATAATACAATTAGCCACTACAGGAGTAGCCTAATATATAGTGCAGTGGGCAGAGAACCAGAGGAACAGGGTTCGATTCTCACTGCAGCTCCTTGTGATACCCCTCCATTTCCCCAGGTACAAAAACTTAAGACAGAGACAGTACCTGCATATAATATGTAAATTGCTTTGGTTGTATCACAGAAAACCAGAAACAGAGATGATGTACTTACCCTGGTAAGCTCTTTTCCAGTAGATAGGCGAGACATTCTAGACAGTAGGATTATTTCCCTTTAGTTGCATGGTTGCAGAAGGAATCCACTCCAGATTTTTCACTCTGCCTTTATAGTACTCCAATGATCAGACTCCAATGTCTGACTATACTTACACCCTACAAGACATCGCTGAGCCTTCTAAGGGTGCCTAGTAGCCTGTACTTGACCCCTGCTTAACAGCAGGTGAGCCACTTCAGGGAAGGCCCTTAATTCCAGATAAAACTATGCAGACTGGCCAACAGGTACCCAAAAAGGGATCGGTCTGTCAGCTGCAGACCAAAGTCTGTGAATTCTCAAGCAGGCAGAGCTTTAAAACTGCTCCAAGCACTAAATTGCCCAAAATGGGGACGAAATTACATCAAATTAAAACAATAAAATGGAGAGAGCAGAACACTCACAACTGCATTGCGGAAGGAAAAAAATGTAGAGGGCGCTAAACTGATCAGTACTATAGAGGCAAAGTGAAAAATCTGGAATCTATTCCTTCTGCAACCATGTGACTAAAGGGAAATAACCCTACTGTCTAGAATAAGGATGGGCAACTTTGGTCCGCGAGGGCCGGAATCCAGTCATGCAAATAGATCTCATGCATATTCATTGGGGAAATCTTGAAAACCCAACTGGATTCCGGCCCTTGAGGACATGAGTTGTCCACCCCTGGTCTAGAATGTCTCACCTATTGCACTGGAATATCAAATGAATTACGCTTGTCCCTTACCCTTGCATAACCCTAGTCCTCAAACAATAACAAAGCAAATTAGTATATCTTGAATGAAGTTACTACTTTAGCTGCACTAAAATTGGAAAAGCTATATAGAAATGCAAGTATCATTCCAGTATTGTGACATGAATATAAATTTGCAGCATAATTTTACATATCTCAATTACTTTTGCATTGAGAGAGAGAATACTGTTGCTGTCAGATATTTGCATCAAAAAATAATTACAAACTATTTTTGTACTTTATGGCAGACAATCATTACATGAGATGTGCACAAAACAAACCAAGGAATGGCCGTAAGAGATCCACTACATAGGATCACATTAAAAAAATGTACCACAGCTAGTCAATAAGTCTGTTTTGTTTTAAAAACTCCATGGTTCAAAGTTTCACACAGAACTAAGGGGGCCTTGTTTCTAGAACATATACATGCAAACAGATGTGGATTAAAAAAAAACCACCACATTTTCAGGATCCTTTTGGCATGCACTGAAATCCAGTGTGGATAGAACATAAAAACACCAAATTTATCAAGGGAAGTGCACAAGGTAATTTCATAAGGCTAATAGCTGAGCATTCATGCTCTTAGAAGTATCTTAAAAAAAAGAAAAACACAACCTATAAAGCTACTTCTAAGTTTGTAAATAAACCTCAAATAGTACACCAGTATCCTGTTTCATATACAGAAAAGGCAAGAGAGTGCCAAGTTTCCTAATCAAGAGAACTGGATTAGCCATTGTGGAAACAGGACACAGAGCTAGATATACCATTGGTCTGATTCAGTATGGCTATTCTTACATCTGTTCTTATGTCCTTTGATTTATTACTACTACACTTCTCCCTCCAAATTTGCGGGTTTAGAACTTGCGACTTGTGAGTTTCTAAACACTGACTCACCCCCCACATCCCGGACCTCTCCACACTGTACCTGGTTGCGATCTTCCTACGCTCCTGCCCCGTGCAGAGCTGTCAACAAAAACGGCTGCCGTGAGTTCCCGCTATACCCTCGTGAGACCACGGGAACTCACGGCAGCCATTTTTGTTGACGGCTCTGCACGGAGCAGGAGCGTAGGAAGATCGCTCCTGCCCCGCTTCACTGGTAAGCCACCAGGAAGGCAGGGGTGGGTAGGAATCAGCACCTAAAAGTTATTTGTGATTTTTCCATATTCGTGGGCCGGCTCTGCCCCTAAACCCCTGTGAATATGGAGGGAGAAGTGTATTTAGTATCTCTGTAGCGCTCAAGCAGTGCTGTACATTAAACACAGAAGAGATGTCCCTGTTCGAAAGACAAAAAGGGTGAATCTGTTTATTTTGCTCAGGTAGGTAATTACAAAAAGAATGAAGTGGCAGATAGGGTAGGAGATTCAAGGGAATGACAAACAGTTATTGGTGCTTTAAAAAAGCAGGCATTCAGCATGGATTTGAATACCGTCAGAAACAGAGCCAGACCCACCTTTTTTGCTTCCTCTTCGGGAATATCTAGGTCTTTCAGCTGCTGCATATACTCTAGATTTACATCCAGACTCCTTGGTGCTCCATCAGATAACTTCTGCTCAAATGACTCCATGCTAGACATCTAGAATACATGAAAAATAAGTGTGTTCTAAACAACCATTGGTGGAGCTATAGGTGACCAGAAAAATCTTCACCCCCTTTACCGTCTAAAAAATTGCAATTCAACATTCATCAAAATAAGTTTGTTTCATTGGTCTATACACTCCATATTTTCAACAGTTACAGACATTTGGGAAGTAAAGCGAAGTTACTTACCTATAACAAGTGTTATCCAAGGAAAGCAGGCAGATATTCTCACATGTGGGTGACGTCATCCACAGAGCCTGGTACAGACAGTCGAAAAGTGAACTATCATTTTAAAAAAAACTTCAAAGCCTGAAGACCACCCATGCTGCGAATGCACCTTCCTGCCTGATGCTGGCTCCTTCACTTCAATAACAAAGCTAAGAAGCCAACTAGGGGAGGTGGAAGGGTTGTGAGAATATCTTCCTGCTTTCCTTGGATAATATCTGTTACAGGTATAACTTCACTTTATCCCAGGACAAGCAGGCAGCATATTCTCACTTGTGGGACTCCCTAACTGCCAGGACCATGCTTCTGAGAAGCAAGTTTGTCAGCTAAGTGGAGATGGTTCTCTTGGTGAACAGAGCTCTGTTTGAAAAGCTGAGTGGAAATCCAAGCCAAATCAAAAGCAAGAGCACGTTTACAGTCTAATGTGTGCAGTGCTGCTTTACCATGATGAGAATGTGGTTCTGGACAGAAGAAAGGAAGAACTATAAACTGGTTCAGGTGAAATTTGAAGATGACTTTTGGGAGGAATTTAGGATGAATACAAAGAATCACCTTGTTTTGGTAAAATGTTGTATAAGGTGGATCTGCTACCAGACAATTAGGAGTGCAGAGTCTGGAGTAGAGAGTTGCATGGGGACAGATTCAAATCTGTCCCTACAAGTAATCTCTTCCATCCCCGTCCGTCCCTAGAAACTTCATAAGTAGTTATTTCATTTAATTATGCTACAGAATTACCTATTTATAAATAAGCAAAGGCATACTTTGTAAAAGGGTCTCTTCCAGAGCCTCTAATGTAAATATAAAATATAAACACTCTAGCTGATGAGGACCCTCAAGCTGTGTCAGTTGAAGACTTCCTCTAAAGGTGGCTAAAAATACCTTTTTCCAGCTTGGCAGGCAGCAGCAGCGTCCCTAAGTCATAGATGCTGGCACCTCAGTGGTTCAAGGATGCTGCCAATGACTGCTATGCTTAGTAGAAGGGAGCTCTGGCCACCTTTGGAGGAGGTCCTCAGCTGGCGGTGCTTGGGGATCCCCACCAGCTACAGCAAGGGTCAGCAGGTACTTCAACACTGGAAAAATAAAACCAGAAATGCATTGCCTTTTCTGCTGAACAGAATACAAAGACTTCTGCTATATACACTGTGAAGCAAAAAAAAAAACAACCCCAACATACCAAAATGTTTTTTTGTCGTATCTTCCACAGAACTTGGCTGATTCCTATGAAATATGTGTGTCGGGTCCCTCTAATTGATGTAAAATGTAAATATTTCCCACCACGCCACAACACTATCTTGTGAAAATGAATTGTTGCTACGGGATACACACAGAAGTGGACAATAATTTGTAAACAGTTTTTGTATCAAAATGATTTTCACTATAGAAGACTGAATTCTGATAAAGAACTTGGTACTGCTAAAAGGTTACAGGAGTCGATGATTGTTGAATGAGTTTTCACAGAAGGGTTGGAACAAAAACGGTCTTGATGTCCTGCTACGCAAGATCCAAGCAACGGGCACTGTGGATCCTAAGCCAGGCAGCAGACGACCACACTGAATTTGCATACAAGAGCACATTGATGTTGTACACGATCTTGTACTAAGCCTAGAGGACGCATTGCAAACACACTGAACAATTTAGCAAGAGAAACAGGAATAAGCTAGTCAACTGTGGTTAGGATAACTCATGACAATCTGAAAATAAAGTGTCTTAAAAAAGTCACGCAGAAGAATTAACTTTACTCAACAAAGACACACGTCTGGAATGATGCAAACAGCTTTTAACCAAGTACCCAGAGCACAGTGTCAGCTTCATCTGGTTTACACATGAAAAGACATTACCCTAGCTCCACTGATTAACACACAGCATGATCGCCTGTATGTGCCTTCAAGTGCAAGGTTAATGCCAAATGCCTACTACGGATCTGCCCAACCTTAAGCCAATCACTCATGGTCTCGGTGGCAATCTCGAAACTCGGAATCACATATCTGTTCTTCATCGATCCTGGGACATTCTCTTGACACAGAAGCTGTTGCTAGAGATCTGTTGCATGTCGGGAGACTACTTTATCTTCCAAAAGGACAATACCCTAGCAGTTACAAAGAAAACAGGCATCTATTTTCAATTATAGAACAGACACTTAAAGCTATGTCTTTACAGATCTGCCTTTGGTAAATGTGCTTGACAGCTGTGTGTCGGGAAAGCACAAGGGAGAAGAAGGGGGGGGGGGTGCATCCCCACAACAGTCCTCTTATTAAGATGTTACCAGGGCCTGGGTCACCAGCAAGTCTCGGGACTAGGCTGACAAATTTCCGTCCACGGTGGTTTGTCTTTTGGGGAGTGTGACGGGTCGTGGACATTTGGGTCACTAGAGAAACCTTTTTTTTTTTAACCTCTTCTAACATTATGCTATATGTATCCTCTCTCTTGAATGGAGCTCCTTTCATCAAATATTTGAATTGTCACATATAACAAATTCTAATAAAACACAGACACGCAACAAAGGAAGAAGAGGAAAGGGAGGAAAAGCGCATGAAAGTGTGAACGAGATGTAGGGCTCCTTTTACGAAGCCGCGCTAGCGGGTTTAACGCGCGCCTTCGTAAAAGGAGCCCATAGATGAGAAACCGGGGTGGAGAGGATGCAATAGAGAAAGAGAGAGCAGCATCGACCAGGCCGGATCCGACTTTTACCCGGGGACACATCTTCCCCTCGCGCTCCAGCCCCGCCCCGCGGCCTGGCACCTTCCGCTCTCCGTCGTCGCTCCCGCCGCCCCCTTCCCCGCGCCTACCTTCCAGGCGGCAGCAATTGCCACAGTTTGCCGGCGGCGGGCCCTGAATTCTCCTTCCTTGCCGCGTCCAGCCTCGCCGGAAACAGGAAGTTGCGTTACAGAAAGCGCGGGGCGGAGGGGAGAGACGTCAGAGAGGGCGGGGCGCGGTGGAGCGAAAAGGCGTTGCGTCAGAGGAGGCGGGGCGCGGTGGAGGGAAAAGGCGTTACGTCAGAGGAGGCGGGGCGCGGTGGAGGGAAAAGGCGTTACGTCAGAGGAGGCGGGGCGCGGTGGAGGGAAAAGGCGCTACGTCAGAGGAGGCGGGGCGCGGTGGAGGGAAAGGCGTTGCGTCAGAGGAGGGTTGTTTGGAGCTGGGCCAGCGATCTCGACGAAGCTTGAATAAAGGCGTCAGAGGCCGCGCGCGGGGGTCTTCTCTTTTTGCCTGCGCAACTAGAGGCCTGCCCCGCCCCCACGTTGAAGTCACTTTAGGGGCGGGACCGAGACCGGCAAAAGGGAACACCCCCCGATTTGTGACGCCATTATCGCCCTCCCACTGGTGGGACGGGAGCAAAGGGCAGCCCCGTGAGATTCTCCTTGCTGGAGGACGCAATGGAGATGAAATGAGGCAGCCGGGGAGGGAAGGGAGGAAGTATCATTGGCCTGGAAGGAAAATGATGGAGCAGCAGAGCATCGACTTACTGGCACTGGATGAGGGACAGGAAAGTGGATGGTGGACCTTTCAGGGAGCCAGAGAGGGTCAGATGGACAAGGGGGAGGAAGAAGGGGAGAGAGTGGTCATGCGGGTATTGAATAGTAGACTTTGGCACTTTATCATATAGCTTGTTTAAAAGAGTAGGGGATTATTATAATGTACAGAAAATGTCACTTTGGCTCACCGCCATACTGTCACCCCAAATATTTCTGTCTAGAGATGCCACCAGAGGTGGGGGCCAAAGCCATCAGTACATCAGACTTGCTTCTATGTGGGGGTGGCTCAGAAGGACCCAGGACTGCTCCTTGGAAATCCCATCCCGTCTTGTCCAGTAAAGAACGACATGAGCCTCAGAAACATCTCCCGGACTCCTACCCCTGCTCAGGCCTTGCACCTTCGCCCCCTTTGAGTCTGTACAACCAAAACCCTTCTACACCCTGTGCTGTTGCAATTTTGAAAAAGAATTTTCCCTTTCAAGCACTTCAAATATAATTTCATAAAGCATTCTGTGTAACATAGCAAATGACCTGAACGGTCCATCCAATCTGCCCATTAGTGAGGTGAGCTCTACAGGTAGCAAAGGCTCTTCTGAAATTGTGTGCATATGATTGATGCAGTTGTCCAGGTCTCGCTGCATCTGCATGTTCCAACTAGAACATGTGTACATTTCCTGAGGCCTGCCTATAGGTGTTCCCTGGGATCTGCCATTGGGTGGAGCTGTTATATGCATGCGCTTTTTCAAATATAAAACATGCATTCTGATTATCACACTAACTGGATAACAGACTTAATGTGGGCGTACTTTGCAAGGCAGTCAGCACTCCTGCTTTAATTATTTGCAGTTCCTACATGTTAACAACAGCACAGAACCTGCAAAGAACACAAAATGAAAAGGCCTTGGCACACATGCTAAGCTCTTTAACACACTTTAGTAAAAGGTCCCTTAATTTGGATTCATGTTCTAAACTCTGCAGGTAAGAGGTAGACACATTATTTACACCCGAGTGGGCAGTTTGATTCTTATTTGTTATAATGCTGTCCTGTCGGTTTCATATACACAGGCTGGTTATTAAAACCTATAACTTTCTTTGGTTTCTTCTCTTTTAAAAAAAAAAAAAAAAAAATTACTTTGATCAACCAAATATGGTATGTTTTGGTGTAAAATGTTTTATAATATAAGTCAATCTCCAAAACTAAATTCTAAATTTCACAGTACTTATAAAAATTGCTCATTGAGTTGCTAGAGAACAACCTTAGGGTCTTGAGAATGGCAGCTGGACTCCTCATTAGTCCCTAATTATAAACAGAAGTGACATAGTAAGTGAACTGGATGGCTGAATGGGTAGAGCTTCCTGCCTCAGCACTCGTGAGGTTCTGGGTTCAACCCCACACTGCTCCTTGTGACCCTGGGCAAGTCACTTAATACCCCATTGCCCCAGGTACATTAGATAGATTGTGAGCCCGCCGGGAAAGACGGGGAAAACTGCTTGAGTACCTGAATAATTGCATGTAAACCGTTCTGAGCTCCCTTGGGAGAACGGTATAGAAAATTGAATGAATGAATAAATAGTTAAGAAACAAGATGGCCGCGTTGTAGAGAGGACGCTGAGTTGTGCTCTCCTGCGAAACACAAATTTCCTACCTCTATCGGGTTTACTCTGTTGCCGAAAAGACGAGGCAGAGCGGTTGCTTCAGCCCGGCAGCCGGGATCCGCCTCAATGAGGCAGGAGGGAATAACCCGCTTCTTTACATCTTCGCCACAGGGCGTGCCGGCTGAGCCGAATCGGAGAGAGATTTCGGCTCTCGGGAGCAAAGTCTCGCTCAGCCCCGCGGGACCTCCATCTCCTCTGCAGCCGCGAGACTGGGGAATAGAGGCGGTTCCACAGGGACGGATGGCGTCGCCGATGGAGCTGGAGGGCTTGCCTAACCCTCAAGTGCTCTCGGCAGGAACAACTACATCGGAGGAGGTGGCTGAGATTTCAGCGAGTGAAGGACAAGCTTCAACAGTCCTTCCTCTGGTAAGACCCGCTGAAATAACTTTAGAGTCTATTTGGACGGCGTTAGATTCTTTGTACAAACTATGTGCAGGAACTCTTCAAGAAAGGAGATTGGACAAATTACAGGAGGAATTGAAGGATCAGGAAGGAAAGGTTCATAATTTGGATCAGAAATTTCAAAGTTTACAAGCTTCTCAGACTGTTATACTGCAGGATAGACTACTCTATACTAGGAAAATGGAAAACTTTGAAAATTATATGAAAATGTTGAATTTAAGAATTCTTAATTTTCCTAAGGTGTTAACAACTTCCTAAGGAAATGTTTTATAAATTCTTAAAAGAAATATTTAAATATCCTGATGCCGGACTACCTCCTTTACATAGAATATATTACTTGCCAGTATCAAAACAGAAAACTTTAGGTCCAGAAGTTTCTCCTGAACTTCCTAATCCTTTGAATTTAACAGAAGTCCTTGAAACTTCAGTGGATGAAGTAATCTGTCGTACTACTCTTGTGGTGGCGTTTGTCTTTCAACAAGACAAAGAGGCACTTCTTAGACTGTTTTTCAGGCAGAAAGAAGTGACCTTTCTGGACAGTAAGATCAGTATGTTTCCAGACGTCTCAAAAGCAACTCAGACCAGACGGAAGAGGTTCCTTGAACTGAAACAGTTTGTAATACAGCTGGGGGCCAAATATCAATTGAGATATCCTTGCAAATGTAAGATTCTTCTGGACCAACATTCATATATATTTTTTGAGCCCTCACAATTACAATTCTTTCTTGAAGGAAAGGGAATAACAACTTCAAATATCTCTGAAGGGAATGTAGGATCAATCCCATAGTAATGTAAGAAGAAGATGTACTCTACAAATATGGTTTTCGATATTAATCCATTATAAATATCTCTCATAAATGTGAATTGTTTCTCCTCCAGAATGTGGACTAATTAAGAGCGAAATTTGGTTTAATTATTAAACGGATAGTATCCAGATATATTTTTTTTTCCTTTTAAAAAACTTTTGTGATGTTCTCTCTTTATTTTCTTATACAAGTAATGTATATGTATCAATATATAAAATGATAAATTAAAAAAAATAAATAAATAGTTAGATTGTGAGCCTCCCAGGATAGATAGGGAAAATACCTAGGCACCCTTTTACTAAGGGGATTAGTTGGGTCGGCACAGTAACCACACCGAAAACCTTCGAATCCCTACAGGCTTCGCTGCAGTTGCTGCTCGGCACTCGCGAATGCTGCTTAGTAAAACAGGACCTTAGACTTCTTGATTAAAAACAAAAACCCTTGCTATACAGTACACTGCCTTGAGTAAATCTAAATAGGACTAAACTATGGCAGATAACACCCACTGGCCCATCCCATCCACCCAGGTGAGTTTCTTTCTCTGTTTGTTTTACCACCCAGGAGACAGAATCATACAAGTTGCCATTAAATTAAATTGTTTAGATTGTAAGCTCTTTGGAGCAGGAACTGTTTTCTTATTCTTTGTGACTGTGCAGCGCTGCGTATGTCTGGTAGCGCTATAGAAATAATTCATAGTAGTAGTGGAAAATTAGATGCATGGAAGGTATTTTACTTTCAAAACCAAGCAACAGTAGACAGTCATCATCATGAAATAGTTATACCTTATATTTGAAAGGTGGACAGACTAGTAAATTTAACTGGACACTGAATCTTCTCATAGAGGCCGACTAGAACTGTTTGTTTCTGAGTTTGGGCTGAAACTTATCAACTGGTTGCATGTGAACTGATGAGGCCCACTGGGGTTTGTTAGAGGTTGGAGTTGGCAGCCCTGGGTTAAACCCACAGGAGATTACCCTCCGGTCCCAGCAACTGCAAGCAGAGGCTGATAATTGGAAGAGCCATTGTAATGCAGACTTTGTACGATGTTTAGGCTCCCGAGTCGATGCAGATATAGTTAAATATCTTCTGAGACAGGCCCTTTGTGAGAACACGGTAAAAAAAAAAATCATGATTGCCAGCTTTTTATGCTTGCCCAAAGTGTGCACAAGTACTATTGAGATGTTTCTCATTTTGCATTTAATTAGAAAACAGATTAACGACAAACATGATTTAGATTCTTACTGAGAAAGGACTCCAGATAATGGTCTACACCAGGGGTGTCCAACCTGCGGCCCCGGTCGAGGGCGATGCAGTGTTTTCCTCTGCTGCCCCCTGCTGTTTATCGTCTTACTGGCTCCCTCCTCTGTCTTGCTGCAGCATTTGCGCGTTTGTGTGGCCCCAGAAAATTTTTTTTTTGGCCAATGTGGCCCAGGGAAGCCTAAAGGTTGGAGATATGATTCAGACGTTCAAATACTTAAAGGGTATTAACGTAGAACAAAATCTTTTCCAGAGAAAGGAAAATGGTAAAACCAGAGGACATAATTTGAGGTTGAGGGGTGGTAGATTCAGGGGCAATGTTAGGAAATTCTACTTTACGGAGAGGGTGGTGGATGCCTGGAATGCGCTCCCGAGAGAGGTGGTGGAGAGTAAAACTGTGACTGAGTTCAAAGAAGCGTGGGATGAACACAGAAGATTTAGAATCAGAAAATAATATTAAAGATTGAACTAGGCCAGTTACTGGGCAGACTTGTACGGTCTGCGTCTGTGTATGGCCGTTTGGAGGAGGATGGGCAGGGGAGGGCTTCAATGGCTGGGAGGGTGTAGATGGGCTGGAGTAAGTCTTAACAGAGATTTCGGCAGTTGGAACCAGATTATAGTACCGGGAAAAGCTTTGGATTCTCTCCCAGAAATAGCTAAGAAGAAAAAAAAAAAAAAATTTTAAATTGAATCAGGTTGGGCAGACTGGATGGACCATTCGGGTCTTTATCTGCCGTCATCTACTATGTTACTATGTTACCCCTGGTCTACACTATGGACATTATAGCAGCCTGATGCATAATCCAGAATTAAAAAAAAAAAGCCACATTGATGTCACTGAATGTAAAGACTCTGAAAAATTACATCCGAGCAATACATTTCTCTAATTATTTTCTAATATATAAACTTCATTTCATTGTAAAATAATTTCCCTAACAATCCTCCCCTCCCCCTTATACTAAAGCACGATAGCGGTTATTAGCTCGGGGAGCCTTGCTGAATGCTCTCTGTTGTTCCCGACGTTCATAGAGTTCCTATAGAAAAAGTTTCTATAAAGGGTGTCTATCTTAATTGGCAAAATACCCTCAACAATTGGTAAAAAATTTAATTGGGCGATAGGCACATATTGCATGGAGTTTAGCAGTGCCTAACACCTAAGTGGGCATTTCATAAGAACCTAAGAAAAGCCTTACTGGATCAGGCCCAGTAGCCCATTATCACGGTGGCCAAATCAGGTCACTAGGATGGGCAGAGCGTGACAGGCGCCACTAAGCGCAACTCTGCAAAAACTTCGTTGCCTGAAATGTAGGCCTTTAAAACCCTCTTCTACTTTCAGGTAAATGTTTTTACATAGGCTAGCTGTGATTCTGTAAACAGCCATCTAAGGCCTCCTTTTACGAGTTCCTATGAGAGTCGGGAGCGGTGCGGATCGTTCAGCGCGGCTCCCCACACTAGAAACTGCTATTGCAGTTTGGTAAAAGAGGGGGCGAGTGTGATTGACACACGGCTGGCCGATATAGGCGCTGTTTATAGAATCAGCCCCATAGGTTAGAAAATGCATCCTCATATGCTTTAGAACAACGGCAGGTTTAAAACACTAAAAGTGGACAAAGTTTCCATGGTCTGCAGGTTAACAGTGCAAATTTGGGGTTGATCCCAACGACAAGCTGCTAATAGAGACTCTGAATGCAAGACAAAATGTCCACTGTTCACAGGAAGTAGTGAAGGGTATAATTTAAGATAGATTCATGCACTCCTGGACCTGTAAGATGTATTTATATGCACTATCAGCTTTGTCTGTAAACTTGACGTGTAGACTTTGCTTCCATAGTAATTAACATCCTGGGCGTTAGTTCTCCGATCCACCACCAGTTTTAGCCAGGTGTGTTCTGAAGCCCAGTATGAATTTGCACATGATCACCAATAAGCCACTCAACTTTCCTTTTCCTTTAGAGCTGCGTCAAGAAACAGTTCGACAACTGTAGCCAAGCTTTTCATGAATTGAGCTTTTGATATTTGAAGTTTGTTCAGTGTTTTCCCTAGCGTCTTTTAGCCGGGCGCTCCGCCCAGCTAATTTAGGTGAGCGCCCAGCTGTCTTCCTCGAATGAGGCGCTTCCCCCCCAGTCAGTGTCTCACCTTTAAAATGCTTCTCTCTCAGCATCTTCCCGCTGGTCACGCCTCACGCGCTCAACCACCCGCACGCCACTTCCCTGCTGCCCATGCCCCGCAACTCGTGCATCACCTGCCCGCAGTACCACAGCAGCCTGATCCTGGATGAGCGGGGACTGTGCGGACCGCTACCAGCAAATCAAGGCAGCGGCGCTCAAGTGCTAGCTCTGCGAGAAGATCCCCAAGGAGGCTACGGTGATGTGTAAGCAGTGCAGAGGTTTATAGCGCAGGCCAGCGAGGTAAGTGCTCCGCTGCTCACATGAATTCTATGAGCACTGGAGCATTTACTGTGTTGGTCCGCGCTAAAAACCTGTAGCGCAGCTTGATAAAAGGTGCCCAAAGTGACGTCTATCACAAATGAAGGTCCAGAAAATACAACGTATGCCAAAACAGGAGTAAATATCAAAAATTGAAAATTACAAATCATATGACGAACAGGAGATGCTAAAATGTGATGTGAAAATAGCAAGAAAAGCCGTGTGGATATATAGTGAGTGCAAGTCAATACAGTAAACACCTACATATATATAGCAAAATAAAAAAATTCAGCTTGTGGATAAATCGTGGGCGAGAAAGTAAAAAATTAAAATAAGCTGATACTGCTGGAAAAAAATGTTCTGTGTAACAGATAGGAAATAGTAATATTGCCATCTGCTGGAGATGGTAAAAAAGACAATAAATGATGAATAGACTGCAAAGTTAAAGATATTCTCTAAATATTGAGTTAATGGCACCATCAGGTGGAAACAATAAAAGAAAAAAAAGACAGTTAATGTGAATGGGCTGCAAAGTAAAAGATATTTCAAATACAATGGCGCCATCTGGTGGAAACTCTTCTATTTGTCATTTTGTTTTTTCTTTTCTAAAACCAATAAAAATATTTTGAACTAAAAAAAAAAAAAAGACAATGAATGTGAATGGATGGCAAAGTAAAATATACAGTATTTCAAATACAATGGTGTCATCTGGTGGAAACAACACAACAAAAAAAGGCAATGAATGGATTGGCTCCCCGCGCTAAAAACTGCAATAGCAGTTTGGATAGAATAGTTTATCACATGGACAAATTATAATGTAAACAACTTGATAGGCATTGCAATCGGATGAATGATGTATATTGAAACCTTTATTAGTATGTGGATTTGTAAAGGAATCAATGCATACCATATGTTTGCAGACAGAGCAGCAACTGCAGGCTCGTTGGCCAGTGTGTGCAGGTAGCTGAGTGTCTGAGCCAGGTAAAATAGATGGCATCGAGATCTAACATAGATTCCTGTTTCTCATATGGACAATAGTAAGCCTCGCTTTTAAAACATACATGGCGACCAGTTAACATCAACAATATTTTATATAGGAAAGAAAAGAGACTCAGTTATCAGCTTAATACCCATCACTATTATGGTCTGAATACTGATATTTATTATATTGCCTTTTTTAAACATTATATATTACAACTGTTGTAAACGTTTGTTTATTTATTTAATACATCTTTTTTTCACTTGCAGTCTATTCGTTGTCCTTTGTGATGGTTTCTGCCAGATGGAGCCATTTATTGAGTATTATATTTTATACCCCTTCCTCACTTACATTGATGTACTTTTCATATGACACCAACACTTTGTCTGTACATTATTGACTATTGTACTTTTCTTGTGTACCACTTTCCCTTTTGCATTTGTATTTTGTAAAACTTTCAATAAATTTTCAAGGAAAATTAAAAAAAAAACCAACAAAAAAAACAGTATCTTTTACTTTGCAGCCTATTCACATTCACTGTCTTTTTTTTACCATTTCCAGCAGATAGTGCCATTGTATTAGAAATATAGTATCTTTTACTTTACAGCGTATTCACACAGTATTTTTTTACCGTTTCCACTAGATGGCGCCATTGTATTTAAAATATCTTTTACTTTGCAGTCCATTCATATTCATTGTCTTTTTTTACTATTTCCACCAGATAGCGATATTACTACATTACTATTATACATATATTTTCTCCATCAGTTTCAGCTTATTTAAATTGTATGTTTATTTTCTCCCCAACCATTTATCTACAGGTTGATTTTTATTTTATTTTGCTATGTATTTGTGGGTGTTTTCTGTATTGACTATATAGCCACATCCTATTTCACCTTCTGTTCATCACATGGTGTGTACTTTTCAATGCTTTCTTCACTTGACTTATTTGCTATTTTTGGCATACTTTGTGTTGTCTGGATCTTCTCCCGCATTAATAGAAGAGGACCACGTCTTTTCTATGCATGTCCCTAGGGGCTTTGGTGCATTTCTCGCGGGGGACTCCCTACTGCAGCTTTGAAAGGGTAGCCCTTGGGGATTTTTTAATGTCTTCGGGCATGCGTGGTTCCTTTTTCTCGCTCACCTCTTTTGGTTCCGTTCCAAACTGGTTGATTGTATTTGTTGATTGTGTAGTTGATTGTATAGTTCTTTGGCCAAAGAACTATACATAAAAGATAAGTGCTTTTTAATAACACAATCTTTCAAGCCATGCACATTTAAAAGTGTGTTAAGGTGGCTCCATGTCTCTGAGCACAATCTATCCACTGATTAAAGTATAAGGAATATGGAGTTTCAAGAGGACTTATAAGAAGTTACAGCAATTACACTAGCATGTTTTTTGTTTATTTTCTTGAATTTTTTCACGGTGTTTTATTTTTGAAGTTATTTTCCTCCTGTGTAGTTTTGACTTAGTATACAAACTGTGTGCATCTTATTAGAAAATTATCAGGAGGAAATCGAATACCGAGGAACATTGGTTATTTCACTGGTTTTTCAGCAGGACCTGAATTTAATTATGAAGGCCTTTTTTCGATTTCCCCATAGTCTTTTCATGGGACAAAAAAAATAGAATTTTCCCAGATGTTACTAAAATAACACAGGACCACAGAAAATTTTTTCTAGTTATGAGGGGAAAAGTTGTAAAAATGGGAGCAAATTTCTTGTTATCCTATCCATGTAAATGTCAGATAAAATATGTATTTGTTGAGCCAGAGCAGCTTCGAACCTTTTTGGAAGCAAAAAAATTAATGCAATAGTATTAAAGAAAAAAAGGCTGGTTTATACCACGCTAAGCTTTACTTGTGCGATGTCTTCTACTGCGAGCCCTGCCACCTGCCTCACAGGCCCCTGGCTAAGCACCAACTGGTGACCCCTGCTCATGGCCCGGGTGAGCCCCCACAAGATCGCCACCTGCATGGTCCACGAGCTGGGGAACCACAGCATGTACTGCATGCAGTGCAAGATGCCCATCTGCTACCAGTGCCTGGAGTTGGGCAAACATTCCAGGGGCCATGTGGAAGCTGCACAAGGTGAGTGCACCTAATTAGTGCCGGAGGGGTGTGGCAGCAATCAACACAATACATGCATTGGCACTCCAGACGGGCGGGCCGCCTCGAGGGATGGCAGGATGCAAGCATAGAGAGACTAAATAAATAGCTTAGCCCCCGCTGAAAGGATAATTGGGCTACCCTGGTTGATTTTGCGGCACGGTGGGGGCGGAGAGCAGTGCTGCATGCTGCAAGCTTCCCTGAGTACTTATCAGCTTGTGGGGGTTGTGTGTTCTCACTGCTTTTCCTTTCCCAGAGTGCATTGCCAAAATCCAGGCTTCCTTTTCTGCAGTGCAAATGATTTTCTGCAGAAAGGGGCATTAGCAGAGGAGTTGTGGACGTGCTGGGCAGTTTGGCTACTGAGGGGAAAGGCAATACCTAAAATGTGAACAAGCTTAAACTAATCTGATCTTTCAGAAGGAAGCAGGGTAACAGGGGCCTAGTTACTAAAAATTGTATCCTGTTTGGTGCCTATGGGAATAGAAAAATATGAGTTCGTAGTAGTAAGTAGGGCTCTCATTTAAAATTTTTATTTTATTGGCCTGTTCCTTCCACATATATTCAGGTGCAAGTGGACTTAGGAATCAAGTTGTAATTAGGTCTGGATGCATTCTAGCTGGCTAGAAATCTAAATTACTCAAACTTGATGTTTGAAAGGTTTAAATTTAGGGAACTTAGTTTGCTAATTGAACTATCAATAGGATTAGTTTTACTTTAACACAATTTTACAGGGTTCAAACAAAAATAACTTTCCTATCCAGAACCATTTGTGCTGTGTATTGTGTTTTCGTTCATCCCAAATTGATATCAAATACTTAAGCAGGTAGGGGAGAGTGAGGGATGACTTCAGCAGGTTAACAATTGTATAAGGTGGTGGGAAACGCACTTAACTCTTCATTTCATAACTTTTAGAAACAGAATTTTAGAAGGGACATTTCAGAATAATGGACAGGTAGAATTTTGCAAATGAAAAGAATATGCATTGAAAAACAAGTATTGGATGGAGTATTATGTACATCTGATACAGGTAAATGGAACTGCATGGAATTGCTGTGAAGAATATACAATTGATCGGTTTTCATAAATAATTGCAGACTAAAACCATTAGGATAATTTTGTGAGTCTGTTTCCTCTTGTATGCTTTTCAGCTTTGCTAGTGCCCCATGACTCTTCATTTGCAACTACGATGTGCTGTTGAAAAGTTTTCAGCCCAACCAAGAAGAGCAGTGTTCTTCCTAGTGCCTTTTAACTGGGCGCTTCCCCCTCAACGTCCCCCGGATTCCCCCTTAGTCTCACTGTCAATCCCTGTGCTGCGGTCCCACCCCTGGGTTTTGGCCAGGTACCATGACCTGGATTGTCCACCATGAGAACGTGCTACTGGGCTTGATAGACCATTGGTCTGACCCAGTAAGGCCATTCTTATGTTCTTAACATGCTGCGGAGGCCAACGACAGCCTACTAGGTTCGCTCTGCAGGCTGCCTTAATTAGCTTTAAAGATTGGTCCTTGATAAGCAGCGGTCACAGCGTGGAAGATGATTTCACTCGCTGGGTGTAGGAAGCAGCTGAGGTAAGGCCTCGCCCATCGCGAGGGCCCCAGTGTAATTGGGATTGCCATAGACACTGGATCTGGACACCGGGGGGGGGGGATAGAGTCAGTAAAAGACCTTGAAGGACGGGAAAGCAGACTTGAACCAAAAGGGAGGGGTAAGACAGGGCAGATGCTGGACTAGAGGGGGTAGATAGGGGAAACACCCTGAACCGAGAAGATAGAGATGCCAGGCCCTGGAGAGGGAGGAAGACAGAATGAAAAAGACAGAAAGACCCAGATCAAAGGTGGGAGGATTCAAAGTGTTAGAAGGAAGATAGAGAGAGGAAGAAACCTGAAACAAAGAGGCAGAAGAGAGGGGGGCAGATATTGGACTTAGGGGTGTATAGAGGGAAGAGAGAGAGACTGCAGAGAGGTGGAAAGATTCTGGACCAGGGAGGGAGGAAGATAGAGAAAGAGGTAGAGAAAGGAGAACAAATGCTAGACATGGGGGGGGGGGTGTAAGCAGAAGAAAGACAGAGAGAAATAGGTTTGGACCAAAGGGGAAAGACAGGAGGCAAATGCTGGACTATGGGAGGTGCAGACAGAAGAGACAGAGGGAGAGAGACCATGAGGAAGAACAGAGAAATGCAAGATCATAATGGAGGAGAGAGAGAGAGGGAGACATGTTGCCAATAGGGATGGAGGAGAGAGGAAGAAAAGTTGGACTCATGGAGGGACAGAGAGAGATGTTGGTTGGGGGAAGGGAATGCACAGTCAGAAGGAATTCCTCCCAGAAACTAATTAAATCACCAGACAACAAAGGTAGGAAAAATGATTTTATTTTCAATTTAGTGATCCAAATGTGTCAGTTTTGAGAATTTATAATCTGCTGTCTCTTCTTCTATAGTTGTTAGTGAGGTGACATTGCATATTTTAAAGGCATCTGCCTTGACCTCTTTTTCTTTTTGTAAATCTTTATTGATTTTCAAACTTTGATAGTGCAATAAAAATGGTAAATCTGAAAAACTGTATGAAAAAAACTATTAACTATACAATTATTACATTAAACAATCATTTTTTCCCTCCTTATCTTAATTCTTAAAACAATAATACATATGATATGATTTCAGTAGTATAATGAAATAATTTAACTGTTCAAAATACATTTCCTACCCTCCCTAGATATGTAAGAAATCTAATGAAAAAAAAAAAAAAAGAAAGAAACATAACCCTAATTATAATGCAATAAAATTAGTTAATGGACTCCATACATCATTAAAGGACTTATTATTCCCCATCATCCTTTCATATTTATACGTGGTACACACAGTAACCCACCAAAGAGTAAAATGCTGCCTTGACCTCTTTGAAAAATAAAACAAATATAAATGATAATTAACATTTTCTCTGCATACAGTGTACTTTGTGGGTTTTTTTCATTTTGTAGTTACCATTATGAATTAATACATGAAAAATGAATGGAAGAAATTGCATTACGAGTACTATTATAATGGGGGCTTGGGCTGGAGTACTTGGTTGGTATTTGTTAGACTTGAAGAAGTTGAGAAACACTGGTCTGGGTGACTATGGAGTTCACTCAGTAAGGGCCTCTTTTACAAAACTATAGTAGCCATTCTCCCATGGCAAATGCACCAAAGTCCATTCAATTCCTTTGGGCTTCAGTGCATTTGCTGTGGCAGAATTGCTATAAAGGAGCCCTAAGGCAGCCATTAGCTTGAGTTTGAAGTTGGTTGAATACCACTCAAGGACGGTAGTTTTGAAAGAAATGGAAGGTTTGATACTGGCCAGTAGTTATTTGGAATAAGAGGATCCGCATTACTGTTTTTTTCACGGGTGGCTTAAACGCTACTGGAACACTGCCTAAGTGTCAAACCTTAAAGCATTGGAAAATAATTAATTAATTCAAATAGGGCACATTTCATTTTCCCCGCCACCAAATTTCCCCGTCCCACCCCCACCCGGCTACTTTTTCGTGTCACCCGGCTGGAAAAAATTTCTGGGGCGAACACTGTTGTTTATGAAACTCCTCGGTTTTTTGTTCCTGAGGGTGCCAACCTCTTTTTCCCTTTCGCCACATCCCCTGCTGGCAATAATCTTATTCAAGAAAGGGAAATCCTTCAGCGTTTCCATCTTTTCATGTTCACAGTTAAAAGCTAGAACGCTGCTATAGTTATGAGCAAGGATACGGCATTTTCCTGTGGTAGGATGTTATCATTGCCAGAAAGAAGGAGCACTGCAAGCTAACTTTGCTTCCTGAGGACTCAGCCATGGATGCTGAAGGCATTTGTCTGCTGTCGCCCGTTTGTCTGGTGCATAGGCCAGCATCGGCAGAAGGAAGCTGGTGAACAATTCGGCCTCATTCTTTTGCCATTTGTGTTTTCCAGCTAAAGTGTCGAACAGCCCACAGGGATGAAGACAGGGAATCCTTAGAAGGAAACCTGGTAAACAAGACGTGTACTTCAGAAAAAGCCATGGCTATGATCTGGCTTAGAGAGTTGCGCAGGGACAGAAATCCCACCCATCCCCGCCTGTCCCCGCCAGGATCCTCTCCATCCCCACCCATCCCCATAAAAAGCAGCAATAACTTCTGACAGGGTCGTCAATTCCACAGTTTCTTTTGCTGTTTTCCTTGTGGAATCTCTTTGGTGGAACCCTTTTTTTGTTTTCTGTTCAGGTAATTAACTTATAAACCCTCTCTTTTACTAAGGCTGACATGTCCATTATATTATATAGACGAACCCTGCTTCCAAAGCCTTCCATCCCCATGGGACTCCCATTGGCTAGAGGGGGGGTCCCTGTGGGAGTCCCGTGGGCCAGAGGGGGGTCCCTGTGGGATTCCCGTGGGCCAGAGGGGGGTCCCTGTGGGAGTTCCGCAGGGATAGGGGGGATTCCCATGGGACCCGCAGGATTCCCGCGATCCCCGTTCCCGTGCACACCTCTAATCTGGCTGCTTAAATTCCCGATGTGACCATGGTGAGGGATGTAATCATAAGTTACCATGTATAGATTTTCTCAGCATAATGGTTTCTTCTTATGTGCATTTACCATGTGGCAGTTACACATATAAGGGTCCTTCTATTAAGCTGTGGTAGACACGAGTTAAAAGGACTTACCACAGGATTCCCTGAAGTGTCCTGTAGTAATTTTGCAATCCTGAATAATTTGTAATCTGCATAGAACTGTAGGATATGATTTAAATTAACTGGGGAGCTCTTCTGACATGAGTCATGTTTTGCCATCAGGCTGTTTCAAGGAAACTATCTTTTTCTGCCAACAGACCCAGTGACCAGAACTGAATGCAGCATTCAAACGGTGGTCACAGAAATGATCAACAGAATAAAAATAGCTGAGTTATCCTCCCTTGTCTCAGCTTTCTCTTCCGAATAGGCAAGGGTTATATGGTTAATCAAAAGATCTGAAGGCTGAACTTAGTCCTTACCTTGTCTGTGGAAGAACGCAGGTGAATGTTTTCCAGAAAGCACAATTTTCATAGGAATTTGCCCAAGAAGTTCAATGATACGGCCTATATGATCTAGAGAGAGAGAGAAACAAGCAAAAAAAGATTGGAAAACTGAGCACAAAGGAGATGGAAAGTTAATGGAACTGGATTTCATAATCTTTTCAGAAAGAAGTTACTATACTGTACTGGAAAGATAGTGGATTCATACCTTCATTTCTAGAGAAAGACTTTCCAGCGTGGGGCTCAAACAGGTAGCAAGCAGTTGCCATCTCAAAGGCCTACAGGGAAAAAAAAAATGTATTTATTGCCTGATCACACCCAATTAAACCACATTCATGTTATGGTGTAACTATCTACCTCACGGATTCTCAACCCAGTCCTCAGGACACGCCTAGCCAGTCAGATTTTCAGTGTGTCCCTAATAACTATGCATGAGATAGATTTGCATACAGCGAAGGTAGTGCATGCAGAGTCATCTCATGCATATTCATTTTGGGTAACCTGAAAACCCGACTGGCTAGGTGTGTCCCGAGAACTGGGTCGAGAACCTCTGCTCTACATGATTCCCATGTGGGTGCCTGTCGTCTAGAGCAGGGGTGTCAAAGTCCCTCCTGGAGGGCCGCAATCCAGTCGGGTTTTCAGGATTTCCCCAATGAATATGCATGAGATCTATTAGCATACAATGAAAGCAGTGCATGCAAATAGATCTCATGCATATTCATTGGGGAAATCCTGAAAACCCGACTGGATTGCGGCCCTCGAGGAGGGACTTTGACGCCCCTGGTCTAGAGCAAGGACCATAACATCCATTCTGTCTGGAAGTCAACTCATTTGGCTTGTGAATTCAGGAAAATGGGGGATGAAGGAGAGTGGCTGGCCACTATATTTCTATTTCTTCCAGTCATAGCCAGTAGCTATCTAGTCCAAAACTTCCCTCCATATTTATAGAAACACACAACTATTAATGCCTTAAATTACTTTCTAATCATAGAAACATAGAAAATGACGGCAGAAAAGGGCTATAGCCCATCAAGTCTGCCCACTCTATTAACCCTCCCTAACTACCCTCCTAGAGATCACACTCAGGTGGCGATACCTTTACACTTCCCTCGTAGAGATCCGACGTGGGCATCCCACTTATTCTTGAAATCAGGCACGCTGTTGGCCATGATCACCTGCTCTGGGAGCTTGTTCCAATGGTCAACCACTCTCTCTGTGAAGAAATACTTCCTGGTATCGCCATGAAATTTCCCACCCCTGCTTTCCACCTTTGACCCAGAAAAACAGTGTTGAAACTCTCACTTCGACTATAACCAGGATTGCTTACTTTCTCTTTCCACTATCAGTACAGCGTAAAATTGTACTTGCCTTCATCTGGGACTTGGGCCCAGTTCTATTTAAACCTACCCCACGCAGATCTAGCATCTCTGAACCAAGTTCTCTTTGCTGCTTGGCAGCTTTTCTTCCTTACCGCCTAGTCATCAGATCTCCAAGCTTGCTTAAACTGCTTTCCATTTTTCCCAACTCAGTAGCACTGTCGTCACTTTGCATTCCACCCCATGCGTTATCCCATAACAATCTCATGTCCCCAAGCTTTAGAAGGGTTTCTTTTCCGTTATCCCACACACTGAACAAGGAAAGTGAAACGATGATCACAGTCTACACACCACGCATGCTGTGCTCCAGATGTCTGCTGGAGTACTGTAGCCTGATCCCAGCAGAACTTCCAGGGCTCGGTACTGCTGCGTCTGGATCTCTTCCGAAAAAGGCTTGTACTGAAAGAGTCACAGGGCTAAGATTAATAGCATTGTGGTAGACTAAAGACAGAAACCCACAGGATTTCTCACTCTCAGAACAGGGTGAGGCTGAGAACCTTCTGAACCAGACATGGGCAACTCCGGTCCTCGAGGGCCGGAATCCAATTGGGTTTTCAGGATTTCCCCAATGAATATGCATAACCCCATAAACATAGGAATTCTATGAGCGTTGGACCATTTAGCATTTAGAAACCTCTACCGTGGCTTAGTAATAGAGGGTCTAAGATATTTTGAGCAGGAAGGAGTAAGCCTGAGGCGAATGGTAATACTCACTGTCCAACATGCATTGCCCAGGTCGGCAATTTTAACGCTGACATTTGCTCCATTTCCAGAGTCAAACAGATGAGTTATGAAACCGAGTTCAGTCCCTGCAGATACAAGACTATGATAAAGAAAAAGTCTCACAAAACAACAGAGGGAATAACCCGCACAGAGTAGCAGTTACAACCCTAAACAAGGGGATAGGACTCCCTACCCTGGATATCCTTCATGAATATCCATGAGAATGATTTCATACAGCAGAGGTAGTAGGTATACAAATCTCTCTCATGGATATTCATGAACCCTTCAGGACTGGGAGTGAAGACCAAGGGCGTATCACTTTTGAAGGGAAAAGTTTTCAGGGCTGCTTCCTGCTGATATTGGAGCACCTTTATAAAGATGGGGTAGAGCTGGTTTTCTAGATCAGTGTTTCCAAAGTAGGTCCTGGAGCACCCTTTGCCGGTCAGGTTTTCAGGATATCCAGGAAAAAGATCTCCATAGAATGGGGGCAGGGCATGCAAAAGAATCTCTTGCGTATTCATTGCGGATATCCTGAAAAACACAGTTCTAGAATTGGAATAAACAGTGGTTCCAAACCTATCCTATCCTATCCCTAGAGTTACCAGATTTTCCATCTGGTAAAAGATGCGTGGCTCCGCCCTGTTCCAGCCCCAGGTCTGCTTCGCTCCACCCCCAGCCATGCCCCAATAAGACATTCTCCTTTCCCTAGCTCAGGGGTAGGCAATTCCGGTCCTCGAGAGCCGGAGCCAGGTCAGGTTTTCAGGCTATCCACAATGAATACGTATGAGATGGATTTGCATGCACTGCCTCCTTGAGATGCAAATCTATCTCCTGCATATTTATTGTGGATATCCTTAAAACCTGACCCGGCTCCGGCTCTCGAGGACTGGAATTGCCTACCCCTGCCCTAGCTGAATCTTTCTGCATCTACAGGTTACTGCAGTACTACCCCTTTTCCTGTGCTTACCACAAAGTACGTTTGCCCATTTGCCCCCCACCTGCTGAGGTGTCCCGAAGTCCTTGGCACTGGTTCCACGTAGGGGCATCTGTCATGAGCCGCTGCAGGTTCTCAGCTTCCATACACAGCAGGATATTCTCCGGTTTAATGTCTGTGTGGATAATCCGACAGTTCTTATGTAAGAAGTTGAGGCCCCGGAGTACCTGTGTGATGCAGAGACACAATTAGCTTTCTCAGTTGGTTCCATGTTTTCGTCCAGCTCTTAAGAAATACATGAATTCTCCAAACTGAGAAAATTCATAAACGCAAAGATGCTTCATGCAATTAGATGAGCTGAAGTTTATTTATGGTTTTTTTTTTCTTGCAACATCATCAGGACATGTGCAATTTCTCTAAATTCAAACAGGCCAGGCTGAACACGGAATGCAGTTCCACTCCATCAGTGAGGTTTAGGTATAAATCTATTTGTATATCTTTTTTGGAGCTCTGCACCCCATCACAAGTGAAGCTTCGGACCCAAAGTGAAACCTCTACTTTGTCCTGGTTCATCAATACAAAATCTTTTGTGGTTTGGTAATTCCTTCTCTCTGTCCCTTCAAGGCCCAATCAACACAAGAACATATGAATTGCTGCTGATCCATCGTGCCCTAATTGAGTCTAGCCTTACCTGCGTATGTTCTGGTTCAGCAGAAACTTGTCTAACTTTGTCTTGAATCCCTGCTTCTCCTTTCCTGTGCCAAGTCACCGAATGCCCCTTTTCCTCACTCAAATGAGGTGGAAGAACCTTGAGCTGCTAGGGAGATTCATCAAGACCTCACTATTGTTTTGGTGGTTTTTTTTCAGGATTCACCATGACATTTCCATCCCTTAACTCAATTGAACCTTATCACTCTTGTCTCTTATCCTGAGCAAATCTCCATTATCCTGACTGAATCCTCAGCACAGCTGTCTCTTATCCCATGCAAATCTTCATCACTCATGTCTCTTATCTCGAACCAATGAATGTTCACCGCTCCCATCTTCCAGGTGAATCTTCAGTGCTTCCATCTCTTATCCCATGTGAATCATCCTGGCCCTTAACCTTTGCAAATCATCATCACTTTTGTCTTTCATTCTAAACAATTGTTATCCCAAGTGAATCTTCATCTATACCAGTGTCTCTGAAACAGTGCGCCCCAATGAGATTCTGGGTGTGCCACGAGAGATTCCAGAATTCTACTTTATTTTTTAAAAACTTCCTTCAGAAATATACAGTACTCCCCTGAAATTCACGGGGGCTCCTTTCCAGGACACCCCGCGAATTTCGAAACACCACGCATGCGGTTTAGAAGCGGATCGGAGGCAGGAGAGGGCAGCTGGGGGCGCCGGTGGGCGCCGAAAATCGGGAGGAGGGATCATTCTGAGCATTTTCCGACCGCCTCTTCTGGGAACTAAAGTCAGGCTGCACCAATCGGGAGCTGCTTTTGACACACCACCTGGCATGTCAAAGCAGCTCCCGATTGGTGCAGCCTGACTTTAGCACCAGGAAGAGGCGGTGAGAAAATAGCACAGAAGACTTGTGTTCGCGATTTGCGAACCGCAAATTAGAATAGATAACAATTACGTCGCGTTCGCAAGAGTCTGTCAGTGTTACGAGTGCATGCGTAGGAACAAAACTGCCCAGAGAAGCATCGTTCTTTGACACGATTGGTCCCTGAAAATTTAACGGCAAATAATTTAATTTTTATAACTCTGTATAACACCTTTACAGAAGCTTATGGCTCCCCAATTGGCTCCCCAGTCAATAGTGGCGGAAACATAGGCCTCCTTTTACGAAACTGCAATAGGAGCTTCTAGCATGGGGAGCCGCGTTGCTCCCAATGCTCAATGAGTTCCTATGAGTGTTGGAAGCAGCGCGGCTTCCCGCGCTAGAAGCTACTATCGCAGTTTCGTAAAAGAGGGAGATAAACAATCCAAACTTGAGCAACAAAGCAATCAAGGATCTTCTTGTCTTTGCGAACTTGAATTTTCGGCTGTGACAGAAATTAAATTTTTTTTTTTCATAAAGGAGAACTGCCGATGGTGGATGAGCTGCGATTTGCGTTAATTTGCACCCCAAAACAAGCCCATCCATCGCAATTACCCATGCATGGCTTAAAGAACTTTAAATAAATAACACAAATATAAAAAATTTGGGGTTTTGCAATTTTATTTCAATTATAATATGCCATGAAAAAAACATTGGCTCCGTTTAGTGTGCCAGAGCTAAAAAAAATGTTTAAGAGACACTGATCTGTACATTTCTTATTCCAAGTGAATCTTTAGTGCTCGCGTTCCATCTCTTATCCTATGCAAATCATCTACCCTTCTCCAGAGTGAATCCTTAGTGATACGGTCCCTTATCCTGAGCAAGTCTTATCACGAGGGAATCTTTAGTACTTCCTTTATCCAGAGTCAATCTCCGGTGCTTCCATCCCTTATCCCAAGCACATCTTATCACAAGGAAATCATCAATCTTCACAGGAAGACAGCAGAAACAGAAAACTTGTCTTTCCTGTGCAGCTGTGACGGACTCAAAGTGGTGCCAGCCAGCATCCCACTGCTGCATGCAACAGCTGTATTTACCTAGAGCAGCTTTTTAATCTGATAAAGGGCATCTAACTCCCTTCCTAGGCATTTAAATCCTTTTGGAAGTTATCTTGTCACATTAAATTTTGAAATCAGAGACAGAGAGGCATGAAGTAGTGGTAGAAATAAAGAGACTGGAAGTTTAGTATAATAGCCAAGACCAGGGCTTCATTTCCAGGGAATGTCCTGGAATGCTTTCCAGATTCCTGAGCCAGGGCAGCAAGTGCGCTGTGGAGCAAGAAGCCTGCAGGGAAGGGGAAGGAAGGACTGAGCCTGGAGCAGAGCAAAGAACATTCTACTCCCTATCTGGCCCCACTACTCCAGTTCCTTCTGTCCCTGGCTCAATATTAACTAGAGAATGACATGGGGACAAATTTTTCCCCGTCCCCATGAGTTCTTTTCCTGTCCCTGCCCCGTTCCTGCAAGCTCCGTCCTCATCTGCACAAGCCTCAAACACTTTCAAATCATAAGTAGCAACATTCTAGAGCTCAGATTGTGATGTCATAATGCCTCATTCCACCAATGCCTAAGCTCCGTCCTCATCTGACTTTGAAATCATAAGTAGCAATATTCTAGAGCTCAGATTGTGATGTCATAATGCCTCATTCCACCAATGCCTAAGCTCCGTCCTCATCTGACTTTCAAATTATAAGTAGCAACATTCTAGAGCTCAGACTGTGATGTCATAATGCCTCATTTCAGCAATGCCTAAGCTCCGTCCTCATCTACCCAAGCCATAAACACTTTCAAATCATAAGTGTTCGAGGCTTGTGCGGTTAAGGCAGAGCTTACAGGAATGGGGCAGGGACAGGGAAATGAAGTTCCTACGGGACATGGGGACAAATTTTTCCCCTTGTCCTTGTCCACTCCCAACCATTCCCCATCTCCACCGTCCCAGTGCCTCTTTGTCCACAAAGTAAGCCCTGGCCAAGATGACGCTAAGCACACGGTTGTACTGATTATGCAGAGACTGTGTGCATAAGGGACAGGATCACATTCCGACCTCTGACCTGTCCACCTCAGACAGCTCTTTGCGCTATAGTTCATCTCTGTCTGGGGTTGCGATTAGCTCCGTTTTTACTTTTCTTTCCTTTGGTATCTTTCTTTTGTTTCTGTTGTTTGTAGGGTTTGGGGTCTTTTTTTTTGTATTTTCTTGAATTCTGACTGTTTTTATGTTGTGTATTTTTATGTTGTGTATTAGCTGTTCGTTTTTGAATCAGGAATGGTAGTTTATAGTGAAATCATGAAACGAGATTGGCACATTCAAGTTTTTCCTTTTGCATTCACTGATTAGCTGGAGTTGTAAATTTTCTAAGGGAAAGCAGAACGAGCCCCCATATCCAATACCACAAAATGTAGACTAAAACCATCGGGTAACCCTACAGATTGTGGTCGTTGACTGGATTTAAGCACAGCTTATGCAGGGCTGCATCAGACGTATAAAAGATTTGTTCAAAGACATTGTTGGAATCTCCCTCCCCAGTTTTTCTGTTTTATTCTCACCTGCTGAACGATCCTCTTCACACAGATTAGGGGAAGGCCGTGAGGTCCATGGTTCTTCATGAGATGGAATAATGACGGCCCCAACAATTCGAACACAAGACACACATATGAGACAGTGTTAGGGATTCACTAACAGACGGGGGAAAAGTCTCTTCTCTGCCTTCAGCCGAACTCAGCTATTACAAAGAAATATAGGAGGGCGGTTTTGAATAGTTCAGTAAAGCAAACAAGCTAAAGCAAATATTTTAAAAAAATTCGACAAAACCTAATTTTCTGACACGATGGAAAAACCGGACACTCGCCGGACTAAGTGTACAGGCCGCGATGGAGACTATGTTGAGAAATATAACTGGATTTATAGAAATATTTAACTTGTTTTTCACTGAACTTTTCAAACCATCCTCATATATATACACACAGTGAAACCTTGGTTTGTGAGCGTAATTCGTTCCTGAAGCATGCTTGAATTCCAAAACACTTGTACGTCAAAGCGAATTCCCCCCCCCCCAGAAAATAATGGAAACTCAAGACGATTCGTTCCACAACCCCAACACTTTTAAAACAAAATACTGTACTGTGCGGTCCTGATATTCGCACTTCTACAGCGCGCTTGAACTGCGGGTGACTTGGACATGATGCTTTTATTAAAGGCTGGACAAGTTTGCTGCCAAAATTTTAACGAGCCTATAACAGTCAATTGGATGCCAATTATTGGCGTTAATTGACACAAATCGAAATGCACGTGAACATCTGGCTGCATGCCATTCTACAACACTTCGTGGGAGTGGCGTGGGCAGCTCAGGGGTGTCCCACAAATTTGCACGCAGAGTTACAGAAGTCCGGGGATACGCTGTCTCTTTTGCACCAGGATTTATACTGGGCGTTAAGTCCTCGTACCCAAAGCTGGTCGTAGGAATCGGCGTTACGCACTGTTCTATAACAAACGCTCATCCAGAAGCGAACCCCTCCCCGCCGTGCTCCCCTCTCCGCTCTTTTCCCTTCCCTCTTTTTTTCTTTTTGACTCCGATGTATTTTGTGGTCTTCCCTCTCCCCCTCTTCCCTTCCAGTCTGTCGTTTCATGTCCCCCTTCTGAAATTTTTTTTTCTTTTAAACTTATTTCATTATTGTAAACCGTTTAGGTATATTTTTGAAAAACGGTCTATCAAGTGACGAATAAACTTGGAAATTTGGAGCAACCCTTTATAGAATAGCGCAAGCACCATTTTTTCCAAGTGCCTAATTTTCGGCGCCATTAACCAACTCCAACACCTATGTGTTGACTGCGTGTTTTCATTTACAGCTTTCCAATGATTTCTCATTCTCTGTGTTTCCCTTATATAAAGGATATGAAGTCCATTCTCTCCGACCAGCTTGAAATCATCCAGGAAGCGGACAATCGGTGCTCCAGCAGGCTCCTTCTTCCTGGCACCATTCACCTAAGCAAGAGACAATTTCAGAGCAGTCATGAATGAAAGCAGCCAGGAAGCAGTGGCACAGTCAGACCACCCCAGGGCGTTGTCTTCACAGGGGGTATCAGCGCCTTTCCACCCCTCCCCGCGTACCTCTTTAAATATCCGCTGGCGCTAGTAGCATCTTTCACTTGCTGCTCGTACCGGCCTCTGCTCCCTTCTGATGTCATATCCTGGTCATGGGGCCAGGACGTGACATCAGAAGGGAGCCGAGACCGGTGCGAGCAGCAGGTGGAACATGCAGCTCTTGCCGGCGAACATTTCAAAAGGAATTCTATAAGCGTCAGAGCTGTTACCGCTGTGGTTGGCGTTAAAAATCACGTTATGCTAAATTGTAAAAGGGGGGGATATATGTGGAGTTGGATAAAGTATGAGAAACTGGTCTTGGTTACAGGGTATGCAGTAAACTAGTCCAAGGGCGGGGTAAATGGATAGTCAGTCGCCACATGTGTGAAAGGCTTTGGAGAAGAGCCTGGCTTTCACCTCTTTGTCAGTAGAGTCCCAGTAGGGAACAAATGCCACAGGTATGCAACCTGAGTTATTGAGGATTGAATGAGATATCATTATTGAACATAGGGACCTAAGGTCTTCCAGTTAGTGTTCATTGATTACCAAAATTGACACGTGCTGTACCAGGGGTGGGCTACGGGGGCCGGAATCCAGTCGGGATTTTAGGATTTCCCCAATGAATATGCATGAGATCCATTTGCATACAATGGAAGCAGTGCATGTAAATGGTTCATAGTCAAAAGCACGCGTAGACAACTGAGCGCAGAACCTAATCGCGCCGAAGAAAAACCCTATTTTAAAGGGGTCCGACGGGGGGTGTTGGTGGGGAACCCCCCCCCACTTTACTTACTAGAGATCGCGCTGGCGTTGTGGGTGGTTTGGGGGGTTGTAACCCCCCTCATTATACTGGAAACTTAACTTTTTCCCTGTTTTTTAGGGAAAAAGTTAAGTTTTCAGTATAAAGTGGGGGGGTTACACCCCCCACACACCCCCAACATGGCAGCGTGAGGCAGCGCGATCCCCCTGTCAGAGCCCTTTAAAATATGGATTTTCTTCGGCACGATCAAGCCCTGCGCTTAGTTGTCTGCGCTGGGTTGTCGGCACGCTTTTGACCCATCACCCATGCAAATAGACCTCATGCATATTCATTGGGGAAATGTTAAAAACCTGACTGGATTCTGGCCCTCGTTGGCCGCCCCTGTGCTGTACAGTTCAGGGAAAATTCTATAAGTGGTGCCTACATCAATAAAAATAAGTTTCAGAATTAGAGAATGGCATCGTTAAAAAGCTTTAACAAGTTCGTAATGGCAAAAAAAATAAAGGTTAAGTTTCAAGTTTCATTTAAATTTGATGAATCGCTTATTACATACTAAGCGAGTAACAGTAAAATGTAAAACAGAACTAGAGTTTAATGTACAGCATTAAAAGGGGTTAAAAACAGACAGACTCGGATCCATAGGGGAAAAGAAGAAAGAAAGGGAGACATAATTAAAAAGAAAGGAAAAAGCCAAAAAAGGAAAGAACATGAGGAGCAGGATTAAGATGATTAAAAATGGATTATTTAAAGATTAAACGCATCTCTAAAAAGAAAAGTTTTGAAATTATTTTTGAATCTGCTGAGATCTTTAGCTTAATTGGGTGAAAGGTGCCTACCACCATGTAGGTGTGGTTTGGGGGTGGTTTTTTTTTTTTTATAAGTTAGGCATTGGTAGGCATAGGGAGGTCCTTTTACCAAGGTGTGCTAGCCGGTTTAGGGCGCGCCAAACGCTAACGCGTCCCTAGCCTATAATGGACGCGTTAGCGTTTAGCGTGCACGCCTTAGTAGAAGGACCCCAGGGTTACCAGAAACCAAAACCCGGCCCTGGGCCGCCAGTGGAGGGTGCTGGAAGGGAAGACGCGTGGAGAGAAGGCGAGGCGCCAGCTGACTGCCTACAGGATGCGTCTCTCACGCGAGAGGCATGTCCTGGAGGCGGTCAGCCAGCGCCGGAGCCTCTCCCCCTCCTCAGCGTCTCGCAGCACACCCAGAATCTTGGGCAGCGCACGAGTGTGCCATGGCGCAAAGTTTGCGCTGCACTGCTCAGTGGGTTTCTGGGCAGTCACCGCAGAGGGGCAAATTTTCTGCTAGTGGAGCAAATCACAAATTGTAACATGCTTTAGGTGGAAATCCAGGGAACACAAGAGAAAAATGTCAATTCTGGTTTCAGGTTAGATATTTTAAGTAAACAGGCAGCAAAGGGCAGCCGAGGGCAAAAAGCAGCGACAGAGGGGGAAAGTGGTCAGGAGTCCAATACGTAACTAACCCGGAACTGTACGTACACAGTGCAGGATAGAAATCTCATCCACGGCCGCCTCGGAAAATTTTCTTCCACTCTTTGACACTTTCACGGCTACGCACCTCTTCTGCCTTGAACACAGAATGAGCAAACAATAACCTTCTTTCATTCAAAGTTCCATCAATCTGAAAAGTTGCTTCATTACCTAATTATTTGATTGGGGGCCCTTTTACCAAAGTGCACTCAATGTTGGGCTTTGCGTGTTCTAGAATGAGACTTTCCCGCGTGCTAAGTCCAGATTTAGTGTGCTGCCGTTTGGGGCTTTTTTTCTTTCATTATTTTGATTTGCAGGTCATCTGCTAATGTTCCAATTAGCGCCCAAGGCTGCAAATAATTAACCTCCTATGTAGGCGGTACGTTATCCAGTTAGCTGGATAAAGCAGGAATGGCCACTCCCCTCCCAAGGCACGCTTTCTCCCAAAAATATATAGAGAAAAAAATATGTAACCCGCAAAATGCTTTGAAATCTGTTCTCATGCACTAACCACAGGTTAAGGACTTTGCTCTCTTAGAGATCGTCTCTATTACGGGAGTCCATGATTTGAACTTGCTCTCCTGTACGACAACACAGCATTTGCCAATCGATACTTTGGATTTTCATAGCAACTGGCATCCGGACCGGATTGCAATACACATTGCTGTTCAATAGAGGAATCCTTTTGCAGATATGGGACAGATGATATAATACTAATTTCTGGCATCAGCCTACAAGCAAAATCTAAAGAGGTGAGGACAGAAGGTGCAACGTTTTGATTTGTGAGGGTAACTTGCTCAATGCCATACACAAAGCTGGAGGTAGAAATGTTTTGGACTTCTGTTCCAGACCCTCTCCCGAAGGCAAGCTCAGTACGCAAAACTATTCTGAGTTTTTGCCTTTCTGCTCCTCATCCGCGCAGTTACGATTCACTATTGCTTTCGGGTTTTCATCCACGTTTTTTGATATCAGGACTTTTAGGGGCTCCTGAGGAAGACAACACTGTCAAAACACAGACCGTGTTGGGTCCATATTTCCCAACGGTTTGGGTCCTAGAGATATTTTAGGTGGATTATGAATTTGTATACAGTGGTACCTTGGATTACGAGCATAATCCGTTCCAGGAGCATGCTCGTAATCCAAAATGTTCGTTAACCAAAACAAAGTTCCCCATTGGGGATAATGGAAACTCAGATGATTCGTTCTAGAACCCGGGGTCTAGACCTGTCGGGTGCCGGGTGCTGCAGCGCCATCTCCTCCGTCTGCCTCCTCTGTGGGTCATCTGAAGAAGAACCCCACAGTGCTGCTTTGGGGGGGAGGGATGCCAGCTGCTGGCCAGCCCTCCATGTTGGATGCCCCTCGCATGCTGGAGAGCCCCCACCCGAGCCCACGCAGCCGAGCGCCACCCCACCCGCACGCCGCGCGCGTCACACGCAACGTGCAGGCAAGACAGCACCCGGCCGCACAGGCCCAGACAGAGGTCCTGCAACCTGCGGAAGGCACCCAATGTAGACGGCTGGCCAGAAGACGGAAGAGGAATCCCCTGTAAGTGCTCGTTGATCGGGGCAGTGCTCAGTTTGTGAGTCAAAAGTTTGCCGAGTGTTTTGCTCGTCTTGCAAAACACTCACAAACCGGGTTACTCACAAACTGAGGTACCACTGTATTTTTAAACAAAGCCTGCATCTTGAACATCACCATCTCCACAGAGTTTTCGTTTCCACCACAATGGTTTACAGAAATGCATGTATATTAGGATATATTATGATATTATTATATGCAGGAAAATGAAATTATTGAATGATATTTATGTTACCTGTGTAGCTAATAGTGTAATATGTGGAATATTTTTTGTTCTTTCATTTATATGACACTGTTTTTGATTAAAAATCAATAAAGAATTAAAAAAAAAATAAAAGAAATGCATGATGGGACATAGTGACATAGCGAGGGTAGGAGGCATCCAGGGCCCACCCCATACCTCTGTTCATTTTTGCTAGTGCTCACGCCAGTGTTGGCTTTCCCTCTGACGTCAGTCACTTCCTGGCCCTGTGGCCCGCAAGTGATTCCAGAGGGAGCCAGGCCAGAGAAGTTGCTTGCGCTGGCGAAGATTAAAAGAGGTATGGGGGCGTGAACGTGGCATGGGGGCAGTGGCATAGCGATGTTGAGAGGCATCCGTGGTGGAGGCGCCCCTCCCCCTCCATTGTTTCCGCCCCGCTCCTTCCCTGATCCCCCCTGCTGTGCACCTGCCCCCCCCTTCCCTACCCCCGTTTCTCTAGTTAGTCATCGCCGCGAGTAAAGTCAACTCGCTCCTCGCGACCCCGGCGGCTCTCCCTCTGATGTCACTTCCTATGCGCAACACCTGGAAGCGACATCAGCGGGACAGCTGACATGGCTGCGAGGAGAACATTGACGTTATTGCTCGCGGCGGCGAACGACTACAAGTATAGGGGGAAGGGAAGGTTGTATGGGCATGTGGCGAGGGGAAGAGTGGAAAGAGGCGGAAAGGGTGGCAGGGAAGAGGACACGCCACTGCAGGGGGGGATGGGCACAGTAGCACCGGCACCCCCACCATAATGGCGCCCAGGGCGGTCCGCCACTACGCCACTGATGGGACACAAAGGCATTCAAATAAGGTTTCAACTGAATTCGTTGACCATCTGGGTGAGGTGTAATACTCACTGTATATCATGACACAGCCAGACTGTTGAAAAGTATCCCCATCCCACCTTCTGAACCACCCGATATCTGCCATTGAACACATCTGCTTTATTCACAGGGTGGTAACCTCCTGTAACAAGGGACCATCAAGAGAATAGGCATTATCAAATGAAACCTCATGCTTTTCTGTCCACTTACCCCCTTCTCCACATAGGTTCGTCTACAACTCTAGTGTAGCAGCCTCAGAACCAGGAGAACTGGGTTCAACTCCCACAGCAGATGATTTGCGACTCTGAGCAATTCACTTAACTCTCCAATGCCCCAGGCACAAAATAAGTACTTATGTACAATATATAAAACCACTTTGATCATATCCACAGAAAGGCAGTGTATCAAATCCCATCCCTTTTCCCCTAATGAGACTGTTTTCCCATCCATGAAAGAAGCTACGAGGACTTTTCTCAATTCTGATGCTCAAGAGTCAGATTTTAAAGGGGCGTTCTCTCCACAGGCTGCTTGATTGCTACATCAGGCTCCTATCTGTGCTTCAGAAAGCTGTTGGAAAATATCTTTGTAAGGTTTTTGAGAAATTAACGATTAAGTCAAAGATTTTGTAATTTTCCGATTTGGACGGTCTCTTGCTTACGTAAACCGCATCGATCTGGAAGGTTTTGCGGTCTATAAATGTAATGCACAGTAGAGAATGACACGGGGACAAATTGGTCCCCGTCCCCGCAGGAACTCAATTTCACCGTCCCTTCCCCGCAAGCTTTGTCGCTCTCCCTGTCCCCGCCCCATTCCTGTAAGCTCCGCCTTAACCGCACAAGCCTCGAACACTTATGATTTTAAAGTGTTTGAGGCTTGTGCAGGTGAGGACGGAGCTTGCAGGGATGGGGCAAGGAGAGGTCAAGAATTCGCCGGGACGGGGAAAATGACTTCCCGTGGGGGACGGGAAAAAAAATTTCTCCCCATGTCACTCTCAAGTGCACAGCTGCCCACACATCAGAATGCATAATACGGTACAGGTACAAGATCCTTTATCCGAAATCCTTGGGACCAGTCATATTTCATCTTTTGGAGCTTTTTTGTATTTTGGAATGGTAATATTAAGTCAGAAAAAAAAAGACAGACCAAAACACTTTACATTTGCCATCCTGAGTGGAATCTGCAGCTCTCTGCCACTCGAATTGTACAGAGAACAGGAGAAACCCACGCACCTGCTTGGGTGTCAGAGCGTGTCACATCGGGAAAATTGACTACTTCCGGTTCACAAAAAATTTTGGTTTTCCAAGCTTTTCGGTTTTTGGAATTTCAGATATAGGATCTTGTACCTATATCGATTAGCTCGATTCTATAATACATGCCTTTTGACCGGATGGGGAGGGGGTGCAGGACCCACCTGGACAGTATTCAGCAGGGTTTTCTTCCCAACCCGATTCTCCCATGGCAGTAAAACAATCTGTGCGAGTGTATCCTAATGATGGCAAATAAACCAGCACCTGAAAGTGGCAAGAGATTTTCATAGAGTGGGAGCCTGTTGAGACAGACAGGAAAAAATTCATGTAAATCGTTCTGAGCTCTCCTGGGAGAACAGTATAGAAAACTGAATAAATAAATAGTGTGAAGAGTTTCAGCCTCTGATAACCAGAGCTGGTACTGTGACATCATAATGCCTCATTCCACCAATAAGAGCCAACCTCATCAGTGATGTCACAATGACTTGATTGTCCTAGACTTGGCTCACTTTTGCTACATTTTGATTTTCAGTGGCACAGTGGTTAAAGTTACAGCCTCAGCACCCTGAGGATATGGGTTCAAACCCATGCTGCACCTTGTGACCTTGGGCAAGTCACTTAATCCCCCCCATTGACCCAGGTACATTAGATAGATTGTGAGCCCCTGGGACAGACAGGGAAAAAAGTAATTTGTTCTGAGCTCCCCTGGGAACACAGTATAGAAAAGTGAATAAATCAATTGATACATAAATCCATACACTTTTCTAGTCTTTGTAGAAGCAATATTTCAACATAGCGCATAGTTTTGTCAGCATTTCATTTCTTTGTTGCACTTATTTCATGCATGTCTATTATTCCACAACTAAAACATTCCTGTTCCAAATTCCCTCGCTTTCCTGCACTTCTTCCCTCTTAAAACTTCCTTCTGCCCCTCTCCTGCTCCATAAATTTCCTGGTTTTACTTCCTCACCACCCTCAGCCTCTCGTTGCTCTTCCCGGGCTCTCACCGTTCCTCTGAGGGGAGGAATGTGTCAGGGTGGAGAGCCTTAGCATTTCCTTTGGGTCTAGCGGTGTTGAAATGTCAAAGCAGACCTTGCTTGCTAGTTGGGAGGAAGCATCAGCCCGTGTCAGCTTCAATTATGTCGACTCGCTCAAAGTGGAAGGAATCTCAGCAGAGGACTTTGGCTAATGGCTGTGATCCGTTAACGTTGAAGGGTGGAAGCACATGAGCATTTGTCTGTGGGTGGCTTGCACAGATGTTTAGAGGAAGGGGGGAGGCAAGGGATTAGGGGGGGGATTTGTGAAAACATGCATCTGAAATGATGGTCCCCCCACCCCACAGAGCTGACAGGGGAAGGCACCACCCCTATGTCAGTGCTTAGATAAATCATTAACCTTCATGGAGTTGAATGGAGCAGATTAGGTGGGACAGATGCCAGACTCCATCAGATCATGACAGAAATGGATTTTATTCACCCGTTCTTGTGACTAGAACTATATTCAGATATATAATACTATACTATAAGTAGAAACATAGAAAAGGGCCAAGGCCCATCAAGTCTGCCCACTCTATTGACCCACCCACCCTCCTAACTACCCTGTGAGTGATCATACTCTGATGTCCCATTCCCTCTTAGTGATCCAACATGAGCATCCCATCTGTTCTTAAAATCTGGCACGCTACTGGCCTTGATAACCTGTGCTGGAAGCTCATTCCAATTGCCTACCACTCTTTCAGTGAAGAAGTACTTCCTGGTATCGCCATGAAACTTCCCGCCCTTTATTTTCAGCGGGTGCCCTCTTGTGGCCGAAGGTCCTCTCAGAAAGAAAATATCCGCCTATTTTCAAAAAGAGGGAAGGCCGCTGAGTCAGCCACTGGCAGCATGTAGGAACCTGAAGAGAAACAGAAATATTGCACGGGGTGGGGGTGGGAAGGGAGGGAAAGAGAGAAGCTGCATGGTGGTGCCCTTCCCCGCCCTTTGTTCTGATCCCCACCCCCGCCCCCTCCTGTCACATGAGCACGCCTCTTCCCTTCCCCCCATACTTCTTTTATGTTCCCGGCGCGAGCAGCAACGGGCCAGCGTCGGCTCTTCCTCCGACGTCACTTGCTAAGCGCGGGTCCAGGAAGTGACATCAGAGGAAGAGCCGATGCTGGCCCGAACAGCAGGCTGGGATTGCTGCTCGCACCGGGAATATTAGAGAGGTGGGGCAGGGGTGGGCAACTCCGGTCCTCGAGGGCCAGAATCCAGTCGGGTTTTCAGGATTTCCCCAATGAATATGCATTGAAAGCAGTGCACGCAAATAGATCTCATGCATATTCATTGATGAAATCCTGAAACCCCGACTGGATTCCGGCCCTCGAGGACCGGAGTTGCCCAGCCCTGAGGTGGGGGGAAGTGAAGAGGTGTGCATGCAGTAGTGGTGGGGGGGGGGGGGAGAAGTGGAGCTCGAACTCTTCCTTCCTTGGTTTGCAACCTGCTTCTCTAACCACTAAGCTACTGCTATATTTACCGATACTAAAACTTGACAGTACTTATGTGAGAGGGCTTGCGTAAAACGAGCTTTAAGTTACCCAAAGGGATACCTCAATACCAGTAAAACTCTAGCCTACCAGAGCCCCCCGTTAATTTTAGCCCTCCTCGCTCGCTGCCCCTTCCACTTTGAACACCACCTTGCACTGCGATTCAGAGTGTCTGGCACGAACGGACTGGCTGACACGCGGTGTGACCATGAAGAGAATGTTAAGTGGACCCCTGTCACTTCCACGCTCTGTTTAATGCCAAGTTTTTGGGGTCAGCTTTTCACAGAGACGCCCGCTCTTAAGAGGACAGCGATAGCTCTGCAGTTCTGTCATCAGAAATGGTATACTTGGGGGGGGAGGGGGGAACCACTGCTTATCCCTTTAAAAATGTTACCATCTTCTTTCTTCTGAAAGACCCTGCTAATCAAAGTCAGAAACACACCTATGATCTTCCATTGGAACTATTTGGAAGCATTCCAAAGATCCAGGAGAATCAATAGATCCTGCCAGCATGATTCTCAAAAGCAATATATTTGTATACAGCACTAGTGATTTGGGTTTTGCAACCCTGGGCAGTTTTTCAGAATTTTACATTTAACAGAGTAAATGACGGCAGATAAAGACCTGAACGGTCCATCCAGTCTGCCCATTAGTTATACCCAATAAAAATACATGATTAAATTCACTTGTCTCTTCTTTGATATTTGTTCTTTTCCTTCTCTGTCCTATTCTCATTGTCTGATTTTACTCTTTCTGCTTTTGTTTGAATTTAGTTTGGTCATGCAGCCGATTCCTTCCCCGTTGCGAAACACATCTCGGCCTGACGAACTCTGTGACAGTTACTGTACAACCGGTGATGCAAAGGATTTATTTTTACGCTCACAGTGACTATGCATTGCATGCCATTCTTGAAAATGTTAAAACAGCTGGGCTGTAGGTTAACAATTATGTTTCTGTTTTCTGGAAGCTGAGCAGAGCAGCCCACTGACTTCCTGGCATTGAGCAGATCGTTCTCTAACCTCCTGCTAATGGGCATATCAGTCTTACGCCCTGGCATTTACCATACCAGTGTTTTACCATCTGGTTGATATAAAAACATAAGAATAGCCTTCCTGGGTCAGACCAATGGTCCATCAAGCCCAGTAGCCAGTTCTCACGGTGGCCAATCCAGGTCCCTAGTACCTGGCCAAAACCCAAGGAGATGTAACATTCCAGAATCCCAGAGTAATAAAAGATTCTAGAACCTCCAAAGAGTAGCAACATTCCAGAATCCCAGAGTAATAAAAGATTCTAGAACCTCCAAAGAGTAGCAACATTCCAGAATCCCAGAGTAATAAAAGATTCTAGAACCTCCAAAGAGTAGCAACATTCCAGAATCCCAGAGTAATAAAAGATTCTAGAACCTCCAAAGAGTAGCAACATTCCAGAATCCCAGAGTAATAAAAGATTCTAGAACCCCCAAAGAGTAGCAACATTCCAGAATCTCAGAGTAATAAAAGATTCTAGAACCCCAAAGAGTAGCAACATTCCAGAATCCCAGAGTAATAAAAGATTCTAGAACCCCCCAAAGAGTAGTAACATTCCAGAATCCCAGAGTAATAAAAGATTCTAGAACCCCAAAGAGTAGCAACATTCCAGAATCCCAGAGTAATAAAAGATTCTAGAACCCCCAAAGAGTAGCAACATTCCAGAATCCCAGAGTAATAAAAGATTCTAGAACCCCCCAAAGAGTAGCAACATTCCAGAATCCCAGAGTAATAAAAGATTCTAGAACCCCCCAAAGAGTAGCAACATTCCAGAATCCCAGAGTAATAAAAGATTCTAGAACCCCCCAAAGAGTAGCAACATTCCAGAATCCCAGAGTAATAAAAGATTCTAGAACCTCCAAAGAGTAGCAACATTCCAGAATCCCAGAGTAATAAAAGATTCTAGAACCCCCAAAGAGTAGCAACATTCCAAAACTGAAACTGTGATGTCATAATGCCTCATTCCACAATGCCTAAGAGCCAACCTCGATCAGTGATGATACAATGGCTTAATTGTCCTATACTTAGCACACGTAAGAGCATAAGAACAGCCATACTGGGTCAGACCAACGGTCCATCAAGCCCAGTAGCCAGTTCTCACAGTGGCCAATCCAGGTCCCTAGTATCTGGCCAAAACCCAAGGAGTAGTAACATTCCATGCTATCAATCCAGCAGAAACAGTGGCTTCCCCCGTGTCTTTCTCAATAACAGACTATGGACTTTTCCTCCAGGAACTTGTCCAAACCTTTCTTAAAACCAGCTACGCTATCCGCTCTTACCACAACCTGAGGCAATGTTGCATTATTAATGGTGTCCTCTTAACTTAGGTAACATTTCCGCTCAATTAAACATAGTGTTAGTCTGTGCACCTGTCCTTTTTTTTTTTTCCGCAAGCAGTTATCCAGCAGAGTGGGAGCAAGTTACATCCCCATTAGTACAGATTGCAAAATACAGCTGCACCTGTTTTGCACTAGATCTGGTTTTCAAGTCAAAGAATGCAGGGCATGAACGCCACGCAATGAACACAGATGTTTGGAGTAGGAAAGGACTTTGAAGAAATGCAAAGAAATGCAAATCTATTATCCATCTAATCAAAAAAAAAAAAAATGAACAGAGAAGCCCCTGTCGACAATCCTGTTTTCATGATGCCAGGGAGAAAGAAGGAGAGTACAGCATCACGATAGGGGGCTTCTTCCCCAAGAAACATTCATTCAGATAATAAGTATCTAAATCCCTGCATCCTGTTACTGCAGGGGCTCAGACTCACCCTCTGGAGCTTCCGCAGAAAGAGATTAGGAACTGGCAGGCTAGAGAACTCACCATGCCGTGTGCCACAGCCCAGGGGTCTCCCTCCTCTATGTACTAAGAAGGGAGGGGGGGAACGGGGGTGAGTGGTTTCCTCTGAGCTCATGGAAGAAGGGGAGGTGGGATCTAATCTTGGTAGGGTCTCTGGAAACCCTGCTGACTGGAGCGATGGAGAGAGAGGCTGTCCGGGGGCCTTGGGACAGCTGGAAGGACTCTCCAGTTACTGTCACCTTTTTTGCTGCACCTGTTGGAACTCCTTCCAGACTCGGATTGAACGGTCGGGTCTCGGTAGGAGCCGTTCTTTCCAGTTCCAAAATGCACGTTTTGTTAACCTGGCCTGCTCTTTTCAGGCTGCTCTGCACGATAGTGATTTCAGGCACTTGTGCTCCTTTGTCTCACTCTCACCTTCAGTTTACAAGGCAATTAAAGACCCGTCTTTTTAATAAATTCATAGGCAATTTGATCTCTTCATTTGGATTATTTCTGTATCCTTATTACTGTTTTGTGAACCGCATAGAAGTACCGTATTTGGTTCTGCCGTCTAGAAAATTGATTTATTGTATTGTATCAATTTCTCATAGTCCTGAATTTCTGGTTCATCGATGAAAGCGCGTGGGATAATCGCGCACGGACAAATGAGCAGAATGTCAGCACGCCGGATTAAAAGTTACATATAAAGTGCTCCGAGGGGGGGGGGGAGTTGGAGGAAACCCCCAGTTTACTTGGAAGTGTTGGCGCTGCCGTTGGGGGATTTGTGGGGTAACCCTTCCCAATTCAGAGAAAAGTGTAATTTTTCCCTGTTTTAGGGAAAAATTACGGTTTCCTCTGTATGTTGGGGGGGTTGTTGCCCCCATCCCCCCAACGGTAGCGCCAACACTTCTAAGTAAAATTGGGGGGTTCCTCCCCACACCCCCCTCGGAGTGCTTTGAATTTTACTTTTAATCTGGCGTGCTGATATCCTGCGCGCATTTGTCCGCACGCGATTGTCTGGCGTGCTTTAGTCCCGTCACCAAATTTCTTCACTAGTCGTCGATGACTATAATGAGATATTTCAAGCCTGGCTTGGTTTAGGGCATTTGGCATTCTCTCTTGGGTAGTACCCACTAACTGTCATATACCTCTTCTTTCATACAATAAAGAGCATACCCTATGTACACCAATATCAAAAATGGCATTTTCTAGACTCCTCATTCTAAAAAAATCAAAATCAATCATTGTATCCAAGACCTCCATAATTCATCTCCCCTTAATCTGTTCTGGGGTTGATCAACTGTAAATGCACCAGCAGCAAAGCTGTAGGCGACACCATTTCCATTAGTCTAACTTAGGGTTAGATTCACTAAACTCACCGATCGTGTCCCGACCAGTTTGCGAGCGTTCCCCGACCCGATTCACTAACCTTCTGGCCGATCAATCTCCCACCCGATCTGATCCGCCCATGCCAATGAGGAGAAACGGCATCCTTAAGAAGGAAACCCTCGATTCACTAAACGGAAAAAGGAACGCCGATTGGGCTGGCCGATCCAAAATGAAGCGACTGCCGAGGACCGGTCGCTCACGTCCTTGCCGACTGTCATGCTCTCTGCCGCCCCGAAATCCCAGTATCAAAATAAAAAAATAAAACCATCAAAATAAAACATTTTTGGAATGTCTTAAAACACATTTCCCTTGTGCAAAAAGCACAGTTCGAGCCAGTGGTTTTAACCTGTGGTTTGAACCCACAGGGCTGCACAAAGCGCGTTCTGTTCCATTTTGGCTGCACAAAAACAGTGAAATGATTCCTGAAGTCCACTCCTGGGGCTAACGAGGGCAGCCACCCCTCCCCCCCTTCCTGTTTTGACCTCAAGCTTGTGCGGAGAGCAAGCGCATGTGCGGATCGCATCTACAGGCAAAGAGGATGGTCTGCGTGTGTGTCTGGATTGCTCTGCAGCAGTCTGTGGGGGTCGCGGTGGGGCGGGCGTCCAATCACATCATTTGCATGAGGACTCTGTAGTGAACTGGTCACCCAACGGCGAGTTTAGTGAATCTAGGCTTTAATACACTTGTGACTAATTTTCAGAGACGGGAATCCCTACGTCAAAGTCCTTGTAGTATCTGCTTAGCCCAACAAGAGAGTCTCACCTACAAGTGTTTGTTGATCTTTATTTGTATGTATCCAAGTGGACTGACACCTAACCACCCTGCTTAACTCAGCCTTTTTCCAGGAACCCACTCTCGCTATTGCAGTCAGGGAGAGAAATGAAAGAGGCCATGTTAACCTATTCAGAGTAGAAGAAGAGCCATGACTGAGATTTACAGTAGAAAAAAAAAGAATCGATTCGGTCATTGTTGGAAACAGAGATGGGACAGTCATAGCTGGCAGGGGAAATTCTCAGAACTCAAGGTTGCTTTTAACGCAGTCGCTACACATCGGTTTTAATCTATATAGGGTATGCAAATGTGGACGGGGAAGGGGGTCAGAGCAGAGCACGCACTTATCTGCAAAACTGATAAAATAAATTCCTGTACATCTGCCCATTCTAGGTGCAAGCATGGTAACCGCTCGTGCTTAAAACATAGGAGGTCTTTCACAAAAATGCATTAAACTATCTTACAACTGATTGGGTCCCTTTCAAAGTACTCCCCTTCCCTACGCATGCTATTTTCCCAACATCATTTCCACTTCTGGAAACAGTCCTTAAATGCATCTTCAGCAATCGCCAAAAGGTGCCGCGTCGAATTTTGCTTTATGTCTTTAATGGTGTCGAATTGCTTTCCTTTCAGCGTGGATTTAAGTTTAGGAAACAAGAAGTCAGCAGGGGCCAAAGTCAGGAGAGTAAGATGGCTGGGGAAGAAAAATTTGCAAATTTTGATGGCGGTGTGAGCGGGTGCATTGTGTAGTGATGCAGGAACCGTGATGCTCCCTCCAAAGTTCAGGCTGCTTCCTCCTGATTCTCTCACAGAGTTGTTTCAACACTTTCAGATAGTAATTTTGGTTGACAGTTTGTCCTTGTGCCAGAAATTCATAGTGAACAATGTTGCGACTGTGAAAAAAACAAACTGTTAACATCACTTTGACGTTTGACTGAACTTGCCAAGCTTTTTTTGGTCTTGGCAATGTTTTGGTTGTCATAAGAATAGCCTTACTAGGTCAGACCAATGGTCCATCAAGCCCAGCAGCCCATTCTCACAGTGGCCAAACCAGATCCCTAGTACCTGGCCAAAACCCAAGGAGTAGCAACATTCCAGAATCCTAAAGAGTAACAAAATATTCCAGAACCCCAAAGAATAACAGAAGATTCCAGAACCCCAAAGAATATCAAGATTCCAAGCAGAATCTCAAAGAATAGCGAGATTCTGGAACCCCAAAGAGTAACAACAGATTCAAGAATCCCAAAGAGTATCAAGATTCCAGGCAGAATCTCAGAGAATAGCAAAATTCCGGAATCCGAAAAAGTAGCAACATTCCAGAATCCCAAAGAGTAACAAAAGATTTTAGAACCCCAAAGAGTATCAAGATTCCAGGCAGAATCTCAGAGAATAGCAAGATTCCGGAACCCCAAAGAGTAACAACAGATTCTAAAACCCCAAAGAGTATCAAGATTCCAGGCAGGATCTCAAAGAATAGCAAGATTCCGAAACCCCAAAGAATAACAACAGATTCTAGAACCCCAAAGAGTATCAAGATTCCAGGCAGAATCTAAAAAAATAGCAAGATTCCGGAACCCCAGATAGCAGCAACATTCCATGCTACCAATCCAGGGCAAGCAGTGGCTTCCCCCATGTCTCCAGGTTGCTGCTGTAAATACTATGTCTCCCTTTCCTCCTCCTTCCGTTCCCACCCTTAAATTATCCTGAGGGGGGAGGAGAGGTGGAAGACTAGAACTGAGTCCAAACAGATTTGGGGACATGAGGGCTGTAATTTATAGAGTGCTTTCCACACCACCGCCCTTTTCTCGACCTTAAGCTCTTTGCCCTGCCAAACCAAGAATAGCCCCCGAGTGCTGACAAAATATAGAACAGAAATGGGAATACTTTATATTCTGATTGGCTCATCCAACTCCACAGTAGGAAAATCCGATGTCATTACCGGCTGTCTGAAGAGCACAGGTGTTCGAGTTGGTTTCTGACTGTTGCTTAGCACAGATCCTTTTGACAAGTTCCCAAAATTTGTGGGGAGGATAAATCTGGAAAGGCTTGCTGTGTGAAGAACTTGGATTTACAAATAAAAAGTATGTTGTTCAAAATTTGCCACCATATTCCCTTATGGAATGTTTTACCTGGCCAGTCGCGGCATTTTATTTTTTCTTTTTAAGAAAAGGCTGAAAACACAGCTTTTTGTTCAAGCATTTCTTAATACTTAATGACGCGAGACAAATTTGTTGGAAGACGTTTCATGGTTATTTTACCATGGATGTGAATAATGGTATTATACATACGTTAATGTTTTGATAAATGTGTGTAGTTTTACTGGTTATAATGGTTGCATGGTAGCCACATAGGTGTAAGTGGATTATAAATATATAAAACTATAAACTACATGTGAATAAGCAGTAAAAGCATGTAGAGTATGACATTCTTTCCAACTTCCCTGTGAGTGTCTATATACAATATATAGACAAAGGCCCTGATTCTATAAAGAGCGCTTACCATTGAGCGGGACTTAGGTGTCCGTGGTTAATGAGCCATTTACGAGTCTTAACCTGCGATAATTGGCACTTGGGGCGTCCAAAGGATGTGGATGTCACTATGAAGGCGCGCCCACAATTTCAGGGATGCCCATCGGGAAAACTCACACCTAACGGAATGGGTGCGATTCTGCAAAACGCGCCTACAGTTAGGCGCAGCTTGGGCGTCCCGGATAGGCGTCCTTTGTAGAATCACACTCAGCGACACTCAGCACTGTTTAGACGTCCAATTTTTGAGACGTCCTTTAGAGACTTGGGTTTTAGGCGAGAGTTAAGACGTCCAAACACTGTCCTTAATGGTATAATATTTTATTATGATGACTTTATTAGAATGGAGATTTTATGGTGTTTTTCATTATAATTAGTGATGCTGGGAGTTGATCTGTTTAATGCTTTCATTTATTTCTCTTCCATCAGAGAGAGTGAAGCCGAAACTTTGCTGAAAAGTAGACCTGGTTTTCATTCGCCTACAATGTAGGCATGAGATGGACGCCCTAGGTCGCTCAGTGTTATGCAAATGAATCGAAGGATGGCCATATTGAAGCCTCGCCCAGACCACGCCCATTCCGTTAGGCCTGAGTTTTCCCAGTGGGCGTCCATGTGCCAATTATCGCAGGTTGAGACCTTTAAATTGCTCATTAACCCCTAAGTTTGGACGCCTAAGTCCCGCTCAGCGTTAGGCACCCTTTATAGACTCAGGGCCAAAATGTTTATTTGCAATGCCCAAGGCCCATAAAATCTTGTTTCTGCTTTGAACGGGGGAAGGAAATGAAGACTGCTGGGGTGGGGATTGGGGAGTGGACAGCAATGAAAATGCAAAAACAGTGAGGGGAAGGGGATGAATTTTGTCCCTGCGTCACTCTCTACTTAATAGAGCCTGGTAAAATGGGTGCACTTAAGCGTTTGAGATTTGATGGCAAAACAGTGGCTCCAGATTTTAAGGATTCCCCTATTATGTTCCCTAAGAGAAACAAGATTACAAGTCCATGTATGCAGCGGGGTCAAACCAGGCCTAGATGAGCTTATTCTGAATTTTTGGAGCCGGCTGGTAGCCCCTATACTTAAAACCCTTAATTCAGGGGTCAGTGAGAAAGGCCAAACTTTTCTCCCTTTGTTTCCAGTTCTCAGCTCTATAGCCTTAGAGTTGGAAGAAGGAATTGGCTCCTAAACTCGTAGTTTGATGACACAAGATCCATTAGAAGAGCTACAGGGCTTCCATTGGAATACAGACTCACCGTGATCGTAGCTGGCAAGTTAATGGTTAGTTGACGAGCAAACCCAAAAAATAGATTCCAATTTAATAAGGATCGTGATCTTTATTCAAATGGGCGTTTTTCTTGGGAATGTCAAAATCCACACCTACATGTATCTAATCGCCATCATACTGAGGAAACAATTTTATCCCCACAAAATGAAAAACACTGAACTCACTTCTGGAGGTTCATCCATAAGCATCTTCTAGAACGAACGTCAATCGTCAGTGATCGAGGAGGCCTCATCATCTCTGATATAATTTACCACCTCTTCTTCTTGATTCTGTTTAGAAATTTCTATTAACACAGTGGCACAGAAAGGGAGAGGGTGGGGACCGCCTTGGGTGCCGTTTAGGTGAGAGCGCAGGCACCTGTTCACCTCTCTGTCCCTCCCCCCCTGCTGCCATGCGTGTGCACCGCTTCCCTTCCCCCATAAGGTTTCTGGCACGAGCAGCGACCCCTCCCAGGCTGCTGTCATGCCATCGTCGGCTCTTCCTCTGATGTCAGTTCCTGGACCCGCGGCCCATCTGACGCTGGCATGACAGCAGCTCACACCAGGAACATTACAGAGGTGCGGGGGAAGGGATGGTGTGCGTGTGTGGCAGGAAGGGGCGGGGAAGGAGTGCGGGGAGCGGAGAAGAGGGTGGGGGAGGGGCGCCACTGTATAAACAGTAACTTGTTAAAAAATTTTCTTAAACGTCTCTCTCTTATTATCCTTCATGCTCTCTGTCCTTTGGTCTCACTTTCCATTGCCTCAAATATAAACCCACAAGAACATATTAATAGCCATACTGGTTCAGACCAATGGTCTATCTATCCCAGTACCTCATTTCCCAGCAGTGGCCAATCTGTGTCAGAAACCCAAAGAGTAGCAACATTCCATGCTACCAATCAAGGGCATAAGTGAATATATCAGTCTATAACTTCTACATTGACCAGTGTAGTATACCAGATATCAATCAGTCAATGTGTTCTTCTATATCAAAATAATTTTCTCTCTCTATTGATTCTCTCTATTCTTTGGGGCATCAGACATGCCAGTTGTTCGCCTCAATTTTTGGCGATACAACAATCTTAATGGCTATGGCTGTGGCTTCTTCATTTGCCCACTTGCTGAAAATTTTTTAGCGTTTTATATTTTTTAAATGTTTTTATATAAAGTGCTTTATGCTTTCACAAATAATTAATAAAATAACTTATCTTAAAAGCGTTGTTTCCTTGGTAAGATCGGGTCAGGGACCTGTCGTATCGACATGTTTCGCCGTGAGGCTTTTTCAAGATTAAGTCCCCCTTTTTTTCAATTTTAACTGACCATCCCGATGCTCAACTTTTTTGATCTAACAAAGATCAAAAATTGAGGCGAACAACTGGCATGTCTGATGCCCCAAAGAATAGAGAGAATCAATAGAGAGAGAAAATTCTTTTGATATAGAAGAACACATTGACCAATCAAGGGCAAGCAGTGGCTTCCCCCATGTCTGTTTCAATAGCAGACTATGGACTTTTCCTCCAGGAACTCGTCCAAACCTTTTTTTTTTTTTTAAAGCCAGATACACTAATCGTTGTTACTACAACCTCTGGCAATGAGTTCCAGAGCTTAGCTATTTGTTTAAAAAGTATTTCCATGTAACTTCACTGAATGCCCCCCCCCCCAGTCTTTAAAAATAAAAAAAAATCGATTCACTTTTACCTATTCTACACCACTCAGGATTTTGTAGACCTCAATCATATTCCCCGCTCAGCCATCTGTTATCCAAGCTGAAGAGCCGTAATCTCTTTAGCCTTCCCTTATACGAGAGGGGTTCCATCCCCTTGGGTTTTGGCTTTGAATATCCAGTTATTTTTGGAGCTGGCTAACACCTAGCTGCTTAAGTTGATAGTCAGCATTTAAAAATACGACAGGCTTTTTTACTGTCCCATTGATGTGCTAAACCTGGCCTCTTGAAGGCTGGATATCAGCAATTAAGCGGCCAAGTGCTCACTCTGCCCCTGGATCATCCCCAACGTAACTTGGTTTGAGATAGACGACAACTGTAAATTTCCTGTCGGTGGCTGTCTAAATTGTTTTGAATATCAGCTGGTCAGACGGTAAGCCCTTGAAGGACAGATAAAAATACCTCCAATACCTGAATGTAACTCATTTTGAGCTACAACTGAAAATGGTGTGAGCTATATCCCAAATCCCATCTCTCGAGTCTCCTCTTTCACTATCTTCTGAATCTCTTTGGAAATTCTAACCTTTCTCTCCTCCTTCCTTTACCCCTCTGTCTATCGTTCGTAAACCCATCAACTCTGCATTCTTTTCTTTTTTAAAAAAAATTTCTTTAATTCTTGTCTCCTTTTCTTTTTTATTCTTCCCAAAATACTGCAGCTAGGCTGATCTTTTGGTAAAGGCAAATTCGAGCATGCATCGCCGCTTCTCGCGAAGCTACACTGGCTTCCAATATTCCCCAGAATACACTTTAAATGTGCTTGTCTAACCGTCAGTATTTTATTCGGCATTTGTCCTCTACTAATTCCTCTGTCTTGGAACGCCCCAAAATATGGACTGGTTAGAAGTATGCAAAAGCTTAAATTATCTTTTCCCTCCTTGAAAGGCGTAACTGGGGAAGTCTTTCTCTTCATACTAACGGAATTATGGACTAATATCCCTTTGTGGCTGAATTAGGTTCTTGTCAAATCTTCCGTAAACATCTAAAAACTTGGCTATTGTAAAATTTTTAGTTTAATCTCACCTTATTCTGCCCTCTGCCTCTCTCACATCATGAGTTCAGGGAGGAGGAAGGGCTCTGAGCAGACAGGTGCTTCTTGTTTGTTTAGGCCTCATTTTCTCCTCCTGGGAGAAGGAAGAGGGAGCAGTTGCCTAGGACGGTGCCCCATGAGTGCGCGGCAGAGCAGCTGTTTCCCTTCACATATTGCTTCAACTCACTGTGGAGTGTCAAAATAGAGCACAACAGCTACAATGATACTGAAGAAGATTCAAACCAGAATATTGCCTATCAGTGGCGTAGCGAGGGTGGGAGGCGCACCCGCCCCCCCTCCTTTCATGCCAACCCCCGTGCCACACTCACACCCTTCCGTCCCACACCTAAACCTCTTTAAATATTCACCAGCGCAAGCAGCTTCTCCGGCCTGCTGCTCGTGCTGGCGTTGGCTCTCCCTCTGATGTCACTTCCTGGCCCCGCGACCTGGAAGTGATTTCAGAGGGAGCCAGGCCGGCATGAGCAGTAGGCTAACATTGTTGCTCACACTGGCAAAGATTTTAAAGAGGTATGGGGGGGGGAAGGGAGGGCATGGCATGGGGAGGGGGGCAGAAAGGGGCCTGTGTCCCCACCAAGACGGCGCCTGGGGCGGTCCACCCCCCTTACTACACCACTGTTTCTTATCTCCTCACAAGTTAAAATAAGTCAACAACCAAAATGAGAACTTCATAATTTAACTTTTCTTTTTATTTAAAAAAAAAAATGCTTAAAAAAAAAACAAGCAGAGAGTTAAACACTCCCTTGAAATCACGGCTTGTGGCTGAATGTGGAATTTCATGGACTGAAGGAGTGTCAAGTGAAGCCAAGTCAACACTCTAGCATCAGAAGGCCAGTCCCACAGCCGTTGCGGTGGCCATGGCAAAAGCATCTCGGTGAGTCTCTTCCAACGCCATCGGTTCCGAGCAGCTGCAGTAGAATGGAAAGAAACTGAGATGCTCAATATTCCCCATCAGCATCCTTGAGCTGCGATTAATCCCAATGAAAGCAGGGATGCCGTTTCCTAATCATGCTAGCGTGGTGAGAAGGGAATCACCATTACCACTGAAGGCTTTTACGCTATCATTACAGCACACAATAATCAACGCTATCCACCGAAAGACTGTCCACCTCCGGTCTCCAACCCGTTAGCCCACGCACAAAGAGCCCATTTGACTTGCTCAGTCTCGATGGCTCACTTTTGTTTGGAACAACTTTTTTTTTTTTGCTACGTTCAAATGGGAACTGTAGTGTGTCTGTTCTGAGATCATCACAGCTATTATAAATGTAGTTTCCACCTCCATGGAAATAAGACGGCTCTAGCTCTTGAGCTATTGAACTGGCTCCTGAAGGGCGAGATCTTCGAACATAAGGTAGGCTTTCAGCGATTCTGGAAAGTTGAAGGACTCAACGGTGTGAAGCCTTTGGTAGCCAAGGGTGGCCCGGATTTGCAGACGACTGAGGTGCTTCAGGGAGCGAGGCTGGCGAGAACAGGATTCAATCCACGAGATCAATGCTGTCTGGGAGGCGAGGCGCTTCGGAGGTGACCCGGTTTTCTGAAAGGACAGAAAGCAGCTGGGTATGAGCCCTGCCTTACAACTCATGCAGACTTCTCAAGAGATCTAGAAACATGGGGGCCGGCTTTTCAACTGTTAGGGCCACTGGATTATGTTAAGTGCTGGCCGCAGAGTTTAACCGGGTCCACATATTCAACACTAGGTAGGGATATTGAATATAAGAGGAGTAGGGTGCTATTAGCAGGCAATATCTGACTGGTTAGCAATTTATTGTCTATACTAGTCTTTAAGCCCGTTACATTAACGGGTGCTAGAATAGATGTGTGTGTCTTTATTTCTTTCTTTTTCTCGCTCTCCTCTTGACCGCTTTCTGTCTCTCTCTTTCCTCGGCTGTCAACCATCACCCCTTGCCTGTTCCACCTGTCCAGCAGTAGGCCTTCTCCCTTCCTTTTACCTCCCCCTGTCCAGCAGCACTCCTTCCCTGCTCCCCCTGTCCCTCTTCCCTGCTCCCCCTGTCCAGCAGCACTTCTTCCCTGCTCCGCAGTCATTATTCCCTGCTCACCCTGTCCAGCAGCACTTCTTACCTGCTCCCCTGTTCCTCTTCCCTGCTCTGTCTGTCCAGCAGCACTCCTTCTTTTCTCCCCCTGACCCTCTTCCCTGCTCCCCCTGCCCAGCAGCACTCCTTACCTGTGTCTCTCTTTCTCCTTAGTGTTTTGTTATTTTTTTTCAATCTGTCTCTTTAGCCCCCTGTCCTTCTGTGAGTGTCTGTGTGTCTCTGTCGTTGTGCACTGTTGTTTGTTTGTTTTTTTAAATCTATGTTTAGTTCCTGATCCCCTCTGTTTCCATGGCAAGCATGTTTGCGGATGTGAGGGCCGTTTTGTGTTGCCGGATCTGGCGCCGCCGTGTAGGTCGGAAGACGGGCCTCAGCGTTTTGTAGGTCCGGGTCTGGCATCGCCGTGTAGGGCGGAAGCGGGAGGCGGGGCCTCAGCACCGGCCGGGCGGCTCGCACCGCCGGCCCCCAGTAGCTCGAGGCCGGCGGCGGACATGGCTTGCATTGCATGGTGGAAGAGGAACATCGGTGACGTACAACCCGCGCATGCGTACTAAAAAAAATGCGACAGATCAGGGAACACGATTTTTTTAGTGCGCATGCGCGTCCTACCATTTTATTATATTAGATATTATTTACAACAATCAAAATATAACAGAGGAAACGGGTTTAAATCACCAAAACCAAGTCCTACCTGTAACAACCTGAAACCAAAGGAAGAAATTGCTACAAAATATGAAATGCAGATCACTGAAAGTGCCTTGGTGCTAAACACCCACAGTAGTGGCCTAGGAAGGGGGACAGGGGGCAGTCCGCCACAAGGCCTCAAAGCCACAAGGCATCAAAAAAACTCCAGTCGGCTTAACAATAGTTTTCTGCCTTCACTCCAAGTTTCAAGTAAACAATCCAAAAAGCAAAAAGGTCAACAACAAGATAGCTAGCAGCATAAGACCATATTGGGTCAGACCAATGGTCCATCAAGCCAAGTAAGCCGTTCTCACGGTGGCCAATCCAGGTCACTAGTAGCTGGCCAAAACCCAAAGAATAGCAACATTCCAGAATCCCCAAAGAGTAACAACAGATTCTAGAACCCTAAAGAGTATCAAGATTCCAGGCAGAATCTCAAAGAATAGCAAGATTCCGGAACTCCAAAAAGTAGCAACATTTTAGAACCCCAAAGAATAACAAAAGATTCCAGAACCCCAAAGAGTAACAAAAGATTCTAGAACCCTAAAGAGTATCAAGATTCCAGGCAGAATCTCAAAGAATAGCAAGATTCTGGAACCCCAAATAGTAGCAACATTCCAGAATCCCAAAGAGTAACAATAGATTTTAGAACCCCAAAGAGTAACAAAAGATTCTAGAACCCCAAAGAGTATCAAAATTCCATGCTATCAATCCAGGGCAAGCTGCGGCTTCCTCCATGTCTTTCTCTGTTAAGACTATGGACTTTTCCTCCAGGAAATTGTCCAAACCTTTCTTAAAACCAGCTATGCTATCCACTCTTACCACAACCTCTGCCAAACGCGTTCCAGAGCTTAACTATTCTCTGAGTGCAAGTCCAGGAATACTACAGTAGCACGCCATGCATAGTGTAAAAGCATCTCATATCTCGCTATCCCGGAGGTGATTCATCAGCCATGACTTTCCAAAAGTTCTTGTAGGTTACTCCATATTTCGCGGTCACTGGTCAGACATTTTGGTAATACCCCTGATGAAGCCACAGCGAAACAAGGGGCCCTTTGTGGGGAAGCCTGCAGCACTTCAGGAACTTTTGGGAAGTTCCAGCTGATTAATCGACCTTGGGACAGTGAGATATGAGGCACTTTTATACTTCAATGGTTCGCAACCCTGTCCTTGGGGACCCCCCAGCCAGTCGGGTTTTCAAGATATCCCTAATGAACATGCATAACTCAATATTCTTCAAAACAGCTATTAAATATTTAATCCAAACAAGTATTATTTGAATCAATTCAATTTTAGTATTTTCTCCCACAGTTCATTACAGTACTTTTACAACTTACCAATACTTAATTTATTAATAAATATCAGAATAATTTAGTCAGTGAACCTAATCCCCATCACTCACCTCACTTCCCAACTTTTACACACATACTACACTCATTGTGATTCCTTTTATCTTAGTTAGTCCATGATCAGCCAGTCAGAGAGGCACAACAGTCGAGCACACGAGAATCCCAGTTTCTTAAACACAGCCGGCAGGCCTCTCTGTCCTCATGATGGCCCTGTTCTTCAGTTCCTAAAGCATTCAGCTCAACACAAGACTGTGTTTCGCCACCTGGCGTCCTCAGGAGCTGTGTTTGCAAGGCTCACCAACATCACAACTTCACCAACAATACAAAATAAGTCACATACTAAAACCTCGCCAAAATCTTTCAAACACCTTTCACCTACCAGTAAACTAAGCATGACCCATGAGAGAGATATGCATACCTGTCACTTCCATTATATGCAAATCTCTCTCATACATATTCATTAGGGATATCTTGAAAACCCGACTGGCTGGGGGGTCCCCCAGGACAGGTTTGGGATCCACTCCTGGACTCACTAGCTATTGTATTGTAGACCTTTTGCGTTTTGGACTTCTTATGTTTATTTATTTAAAATATTTATAATCCGCTCACAGAATACGCATGCATAATTCCAATCTGCAACATTACAAAGCTAACACATACCACAATGAAATGATAAAACACTGGTTCATTCATAAATCTTAACAGCGACGGGATCAATGCACTACACCCATTTGTCAAATGGCCACCACTCTTAAAAATATCAACGCATGCTGTTAAACCCCCCCCCTAAGCATCACCTAAGCAGATACAACCCCTGTTTAAAATAAGAAGGGGACACGATTGTTAGCAGAGAGGCATAACTTACTGAAAAACGAAATATTAGCTTAAGAAAGCTTGCACAAACAAATAAGTGAGTGAAGGCAGGAAACTATTGTCAAGCTGAGTGGAGGGTTTTTTTTTTCTTTTCATGCCTCGTGGCTTTTTCCTCCTGGTTAGGCCTGAGTTCTTTGCAGGGGTGTTCAGACACCTTTGAGGTGATTTGCATTTTATATCTTGTAGCTATCTGCTCCTTTAGGTTCGGGGTTTTAGAAGCAAGTCTTGTTTCGGTTTTGATGCTAAATAATTTTTTACAAATCTATGGCTAAGAAAAACTGAATGTTCTCTGGCATCTGGTACAAATATAATTTGCTTGGAATATAGACCCGACAATAGCTAATTGCAGATTCATTGGACCCATTCGGTTGGCCCGGTCACAAACTGGAACCAAGTGAAATAGAAAGCATTGTCAAATAAGCAAATCTAGCATGTTCTTCCTTATTCCCTCTTTCCTCCTTCTACCCAATCTAGGGGGGATTCTAGTCTCAAGGACAATTCTGCATCTTATTTCATTAATGTTGATAACGAAACACATCTCAACAGTTTTCTGCTGAGGGCGATATCACCGAATGACTGCCAGAACATCACTAAGCACCTCATTAACTCCAGCTTCACCTTTCAAATAGCCTTTATATACTCTCTTCCTCGAAGATCTAATTCCAACACGGAGACGCCTCCGCTAATCCGGGTTCATAACATACCTTATTTTTGTAAGTGATATCAGCCCCAGCCTGAACAAGGAGCCGGATGGATTCCATCTGTCCACTGCAAGCTGCCAAGTACATTGGGGTCACACCCCAGTTATCCTCCAAGTTCACATCAGCGCCGTGCTGGTGGGGGGGGGGGGGGAGATTAAAAAAAAAAATCAAAGAATTATTTCCACATTCCCCAATAAACTTGTTAATACTGTAAGAACACACGCTTTTTCAAATATAGTCGGCCTCCGCTAATGAGTGAATTATTGATAAATTGAATGAGTCTTCTGAAGATGAGCAGAAAGGATACTCCCATGTTGCCTATGGCTTGTGCCTACTCTCCTTCCTCTAGTTCCCTCTAAGCTGTCACATTTTAATCAAACTCTCGACTGTGCTCCTGAACAAATCCAGGTGGAAGCAACAGTTCCAGAGACAGAGAAGAGCCACTCCACCCCAGAGAACCCTACTTGCACTGAGAAACCGGCTTGCACGTGGCATACTTGTAGGCTTGACCTCATTTTTTAAGAGCCCATTCACGTTACTTAAATCACGCAAAATGCTTTATAAAATCACCCTCCTTGCTCTTCAAGTTCTGAGTCTTGTATCAAGTGTCTTTCTTTGTGAATTGTTGGTCAACAGTTACACTTGTCAACTGTTAATTCTCACCATTAAGCTGTACTATACTGTATAACTAAATGACCAAAGACACAATTATTTTAAATTCATTTTACTCTCTATGCAAATGTTTCCATCTAAGTATATTGAAGGTTATGACTTTGAAGATCATTACGAGCTCAAAACCAAGTTATTGGATTTCAGTGACACGGAAGAGGGAAGCCCTAGTGGGGCAGGCCACAAAGCAGCCCATTCAGAGCACTGCTGCGGCTTTAGGAGGCCTCGGAGGTGTGTCAGGTCTCACTGTGGGAGGATCGGTTGGATGCTGCTGCACAGGGGATTGGGAGGGGAGGAAAGATGCTGCACATGGAGGGAGAGAGGAAGAATAGGGGGGGAGGAGAGATGAAACAAAAAGGTAGAAAGGGATGAGAGGGAGAAATCCTGCATATAGTGGAGGGGAGGGAGACATGCATGGAGAAGAGAGAGGGAGAAATGTTGGACATAGGGTAGCAGGCAGGGAGAAATGGTGCATAGGGAGAGAGAAAGAAATGCTGCTCAAGATAATGGAGGGAAGGAAAGGAGAGATGTTGCATGGAGGGGAAAAGAGGTTTGACCCAGGGCACAAGGTAGGGAGAAAGAGAGGTGGTAGACAGCGGGAAAGAAAGAAATTTGGGATATGGCAAGGGAAGGTAGAAAAAATAATGTTATTTTCTATTTTGTGATTACGATATGCCAGATTTGAGATGTGTATCCTGCAAGAGCTGGTGTTAAGACAGCGAGCGCAAGTCTTGGTTTTGTTTAAGCTGCAGCACCGCCGTGGGATTGGAGAGAGCAAAGGGGGGTGGGTAGAAAGACTATAAAATATACCCACCAGGACATTTGAAAAAAATTGGGTGGGAAAAGCGAATTGAATTAAAAAAAAAAAAAAAAATCGATTCAATAGGCTGAATCAAATCGAATTGAAAACTTTTCCCCTGAAATCAGACAACACTATCGTCTCTGGGCACCAACGTTTGAAATTCAGCCTTGGCATAGCTACATTTTGTTTTGAAAATTCTGATATTTCTCTCTCATGTGTTCGGACTTTTTCAAGCGTCAAATTATCTCAGCTTGTATTCGTAGTCACCTGAAAGCGTTTCAGTAGCTGTATGCTTGCACAAGTCATAGCTTGGAAAGCATGAGACTGGCTCTGTTCGAAAAAGCTGAAGTAGATGAACGAAGGTGACCTTATTCTGGAAACCCTTTTTTGTCAGTTATTATAAAATACAAAAAAACATTTTTTTACACCAGTTGCACACTAAAAGAAGTGTTTATGACAGCCCTGCCCCCACTGTGCCCTTGAATCAAGCAAGCCATGAGCCTTGGGCACGGGGTTATTTGAGGTCTTTTTTCCCCCTTATCTTTGAGACCCCATTCTGGAAACTCTTTTGTGTAAGTAGTAAAGCTTTGTGCAATTACCTGAATTAGCAGGAGAGCACAGTCTGGGAAGAGGCCAATCGCAGCATGTAATGGGGATCCGCCGTGCTTACAGCAGCTGTTCACACTGGCTCCGTGTCGTAATAACAACTCCATGGCTGTCTTCTGGCCTTTGTAGGCAGCCCAGTACAGTGGAGTCTTTCCATAGTAATCCTTTCTGTCAACAAGCTCCCTGTCTAACACCAAAATGGAAAGTAGTGCAATAAATTGCTGAGGAATTACATTTCTACATTGCCTTCTAGCGTACCGGTGTATTTATTTATTCTAAACAGAGCAATTATCCCTCCCCTCCCCCTCCCCACCAGCCACACTGACTCGGGAGAGCCAGCAGTTGCTAGAGTGGAGCTCAGAAACTAAGCAGGATTCGGTTAGATCCATAGCAGATTGGAGAACCACCAGGGAAGACCAAGTGCTGTGGGCTACAGAAGGCAATGGCAGCAGCGTAGCGAGGGGGAGAGACGCCGAGGATGGTGGCGCTCCTCCCCCGCCCTCTTCTCCACCTCACCACTCCCATCCACTCCTGCCGCACGCACCCCTTCCATTTCCCCGTACTTCTGTAACGTTACCGGCGCGAACAGCAACCCCAACCCGCTGCTCATGCCAGTCTCGGCTCTTCTTCCGATGTCATTTCCTAGGCGCGGGTCCAGGAAGTGACATCAGAGTTTGAATCGTGTCAAGTCTACGTAATAAATTCATCTTTGGAAACTCCGTAGACTGCTGTCTGTCTTTGTTGTCTCTGCTGGTTTTTTTTTGGGGGGGATCCCCCTAAACTCTGGGAACATCCCTCACCTGCCCATGCCTCTCCCATGGCCATACACCCTTTGGAGCTGTGCACTATGATAATTAGGTACCTATGGTATAGAATAGGATGGGGGCAGATCTGCACATAAATCCTAACTGATGTTAGGCAACACCCATCTTGAATTTGTGCCCAACTTTGGATGACTTGTACAGAATCTAGTAATTTGCATGAATGGGAAAACATCCGACCCATTGTTTGCAGGCAAAATATATCACTAGTTTTGACAGAACGCTGAGTATGATTTATCATTCTTAGAACACTTTTGAATTGACCTGTTGATGTATCATCCTTTGACATTTAGGTTTATATGATGTTAATATTTAATAATAATAATAATTTTATTCTTATATACCGCCATACCGAAAAAGTTCTAGGCGGTTCACAACAAGGTGAACTAATACATGGGATAGAGATAAAGACAGAAGGAATCTATAATGCAGAAAATACCGGCACAGCAGGGAGAGAAGTAATACATAGAACAGATAAAATACATCAAGTTGAATATAAGGAACTTGATAGAAAAAATGAAGCAGAATGCATTAAGATACCAGCCTATCAAAGAGTTGATATTTAATATTTAATTATACGACCCCTGATGCAAGCACTGTGTACCAAAACACATCTCACTTTGGATCAATGAAGACTAGTCCCAATTCATTGAGGCTCTCCTTGCTTTCTGTCAGGCAAAATATATTGACATTTTCTACTTTCATCAAATAGAGAGTTCTAACAGACAATGCCCCAGAGATGATGCCTCCAAAATGTCTTATGGATGGTTTAAATACAAAATGTTATCATGTTAAAGATGAGAAACAGGAGAGAAGTGATGGCATTCTTTGTGAACTCATGTAACACTGTTGAGTGAATAACACGGGAGTGACCAATAGAACAAACCTGATGCAGCCAGAAGGATCTGTAGCTTCTCCACATTGCCTCGACTAGCCTCATAGTGAATGTCAGTCCATCTGTAGTTGTAGCTCGGAGCAACCTGGTAATGTCTGACCTGGGCTTTTGTGCAGGGCGTTCTGGATAAGGAGCTGATGTAGAAACCCATTTGTTTCACGGGGAGGAAACTCCATCAAGGAACATCCAACAGGATCAACAAGAAGAACTGCTGGGGGGGAAGAAGTAGAAAAAGGAACAGTGTGAGACACAATGTAATGGTGGAGCTCACGGTGGTAAACGAAGGACTTCCTGCATATTTGATATTTGGGCCAAATCAGCTAGCAAATCACTGATTTTGAAAATCCTTTAAGAAGGGTCAGACTGATGATACAGCAACAGCTCCGTACATTGTCATATGTGAGATCTGGGTTAAAGTCCTAGGCCTGGCTTCTGCTGTTCAGCTGGTTAGGGTTCCAGGTTGTAGATCCCTCTAGGAAAGAGGGAGCCTCAGTTACTTCACAGTAGCAATAGCTGCTGACTGGCTCAACAGCACACTTTTACAAAATGTTCCAGAAAGAACTAGACAAAAAACAAAAGGAATTGACCCCAAAATATCCTCAAAGAAGAAAATCCACAGAAAACAAAAAAAACCTCTGTGGATTGACGATGTTCCTAAATGGACCAAAATCATCCACATAAAATAATTTCATCCAAATAAAATAGATTATCCATATAAAAGCCTTAAAGGACCTAGTTTGCTAGGGATACAGGACCCAACACGGTCCGCGTTTCGACAAAAAGTCTTCTTCAGGGGTCCCTGGGGGTCCTATAAAGGTGAATACGTGGAAAACAATTGTGTGGTGAGCCGGAAGTGTCTCCCTGAAGAAGACTTTTTGTCGAAACGCGGACCGTGTTGGGTCCTGTATCCCTAGCGGACTAGGTCCCTTAAGGCTCTTATGTGGATGATTTACTTTTATGTGGATGGAATTATTTTATGTGGATGATTTTAGTGTACCTTTGGAACTTTGACACTTTCAAATGAAGTCCATTTAGGAACATCGTCACTCCACAGAGATTTTTTTTTTTTTTTTGTTTCCCCAGAAAGAAATAGAGCCAGTACCTTCCAACTGAGGTATAATCACTGTCACGCTTGAGCTGGATAGGAAGAGGAGAAGAAAATGGGGAATCCCCTAATAGCTGTAAAAAAAGGTTCATGATATGACAGCACACTACAAAAAATAAAACCCAGATGTGAAACTCTACAAACACAAATCCCAAGATCAATATCCAAGTAGAGTTCAAAAATTCTTAATTCTTCTTTTTCAATGCACCCAGAAAGAGCACGGTAATATGAATCTTCACCAAAAATCATATCTGGGATGTAGAATCAAGAGGGAGAAAGACCTCAGACTAATTACTTGCTGATATGCTGTTACAAATTCTCATTTAGTGGTTCCGCGCTTTAAATCAATGATTCTCCAACCATATGTCAAGTCAATGTGATATACAAAAACGTCCTAAAATTCACTGTATAAGAATTTTTAATAGCATATCAGCAATAATAAGTTAATTTAAATAAATATATGAGGGTTGTTGATGGCCAACGACTATAGTACTGTCTAATCCAACTGAACAGCCATTCGGCTGGTTTGTAATTAGTCCGAGGTCTTCCTCCCTCTTGATTCTACATCCCAGATATGATTTTAGGTGAAGATTCATATAATTAGCGATATTATTAGTAATTATTATTAAGTATTGCCCTGCTCTTTCTGGGTGCATTGATCATATCATAGGCCAAGCAGCGTTGGTTCTGACTGAGCTGAAGCTCAAATGGACAGAAAGATGCCTTACCCTTAATCTCTCCCAAATCTGCATGTCCTGCACTATACATATCATGTTTGGGCTTTTCTCTCCATTTGTGTAATCCACCTTAAAGTCCCCGTGTGGCAGGGGATAAGTGCATGAAAATCATAGATTAATGGATCTCCACAGGGCTCAGAGCAGGTCCCTAGTGTGTCCAATCAATATATATATATATATATATATATATATATATATATATATATATATATATAAAATCTAACGGCAACTTTATTCTACAATTAATTTATACATGCAACATTTACTGTGTCAGTCAATTGTCACCTTTTTGCTTTCTGGACCAGATCCTGAATGAAGATGTGACTAAGCTGGCAGGCAAGAATGCACACGGTGGACCACCCTGACTCTTGCCAAAACTCCTGTTTTGTTTCACTGTTGCCACCTCCACAGCACAGGTGCCAAACAAGAGCTTAACATCTGTGTAGATGGTCAAAGATGAACGCCTGATCTGTGCCCAAAATACATAGGAGTGAGTCCAGACAGAACTCAGCCTTTCTGAAAACACCTGCCAAGAACAGCAACAATCAATCTGCCAACCTTGCTTGCTGGGGAGCTGGGGCTGCCCTGCTTTGGACCCTAGCTCTCATCCTATCATGCCCAGCATGCCAGTGGCGTGCGGTCAGGGCCCTTCAGGAGGTTCGTCCCACCCCACTAAAGGCCTTGCTTTGAATTTTATTGGTTGAGCAGGCAACTGCTGCTCAGCCAATCAAATCAGATCAGTACTGTCAGGGCCTCCAGGGAGGGTTGGAAAATCCCCAGCCCAAGAGCTCTGCTTTTATAATTTTTATTTATTTTTTGTTTGACGCAGTTTGACTGGGTGAGCAGGCTGCCAAGTCAACAAATCCAACTGCATCAAGGAAAAAGGAAAAAAAAAAAAAATTAAAAAATTAAAAAGCAGGGCTGTAGGAGCTGGGGATTCACTGAATCCCCCAAAAGCCCTCACCGCACGTCACTAGCCGCTGTATATCGACTGAGTGCAGCCAGGCAATTCTTCATCCAGCTCCCTTCTCTCGGTAACATGTTTTTACAAACATCACTCTCTTGCATCCAATAGCTGCTGATGTATAAGTTGGCTGAAACCATTCATCCCACACCTCGCCAACATCCTTTCCTTGCAATACCCCTAATGGGGCAACTTCCTGGACCGAGAACTGTCCGAGGATATCCTTTGTATCAAGCGTGTGAGAATCATAAGAAACAAACAGACTAGAGCTTGTCTGCTAAACCCTGCTCATCAGCTTCTGGTTTTGAGCCAACTGGACAAGGATGAACCCTGTGAAAGGGTTTCAGAATAGTCAGAGATCGCCGCAGGGTTAACCTCCATCTCCGGGACTCAATGGAGTTTCCATTTGTGGAGAAACATAAACGATGTTACGCATTATAGAGGTGTATTGTCTCTCCACAATACAAGATGGCTGAATGACCTCAGTTGAAGATAACAATAAGACCATTTTTCGGCTTTCACTTAATAATACCCCACCCCCATTTTACAAAACTTCAAAAGCGGATTTTAGCGCTAGCTGGTACGCTACTCCCGACACTCAACTCTAGTTCCTATGAGCACTGGGAGCAGCGCAGAGCATTCAGCCTGCCAGCCTGCGCAAAAAAACGCTTCTGTGGTTTTGTAAGTACACAAAGCTTGAGTGGCAAACATATGGATTCACATCCTTTGTTTTGGACCAAAACACGTCGCTATCCCAAATGGCATGCAGTCAGGCCAAAAATGAAAGAGGTGTTCCAGTTAATTGCATAAGTTAATCATGTTCTTAATATAAATAAGAAAAAAAAGTATTAATTAAAACCCACTTACTCCATAAGATATTTAACATATGTAATTAATTAGGGACAAGGAACTAGCATGATAACCAGACAAAATACAAGAAACCCCCCCCCCCTAAAATGTTCAATTAAGAGGAAAAAAAGGACAAAAAAGTTCTGAATTTTATTAATGTTTCTGATCCAAAGGATGACTAAAGTAGGGGGAGAGGTGTTCCAACCTATGACATCAATCCACAATCACCAGATCAAATTCACATTATCAAGTCATAGCAGCACCTTAAGGTAAATCACTATTATAAGGAGCGGTGAATCGCACACAATTGAAATAAATAGAAATGCTTTTTAAAGTTTATTTTTGGCCGATTTGGTTTGGCTTCTTTTATCTCTGATTTTAGAGGTGCCAACATTTCCAAAACAATTGGGGGTGCAAGATACAATGCAAATTGCTCCCCATGGACATGGTGAGGAGCTTGCTCCATATTGGGGGGGAGGGGGGTGCTTAGAACCTATTGGTACCCACAGAGATGGCTGATATGGCTTGGTTGATCTACTTTTTCGAAAGATCGGTATTCATCCCTCCCTCTGTCATATGTAGACGTTCTGTGATGGAAGGCTAGAAAAGATAGGCTAAAAAAACGTGAACAAGAAGATTCATATTAGACTGTGCTTGGTTATCTCTTTAGGTCTTGGACTGGCTGAATGCCAGGGAAATAATTCATAAGATCTTAAGTCTCTAGTTCCACATCATAGAAAAGCCGATAATTTCAGTAAGAAAGGGTTAGCTTAAATAATGGTGCAAAGTAGAGGAACGTTATGAGACTTGTATTGTTTTTTGAAATTATAGCGGAGAAAAACAAAATTTAAAGAGAATCTGTTAACAAGGTGAGCTACTATTAAGACAAGTTATTTCGGTTCATAGACAAAATCACGTGAGACAACTGCGCGCCGACAACTGAGCGCAAGGTTGACGGCGCGCCAAAGAAAAGCACTATTTTAAAGGGTTCCGACGGGGGTGTTGGTGGGGAACCCCCCTATTTTACTTAACAGACATCGCGCTGGCGTTGTGGGGGTTGTAACCCCCCTCATTATACTTGAAACCAAACTTTTTGCCTGTTTTTTAGGGAAAAAGTTCAGTTTTAAGTATAATGTGGGGGTTACAACCCCCCAACCACCCCCCACAACGCCAGCGCAATGTCTGTTAAGTAAAGTGGGGGGGTCCCCCCCCCACACATCCCCATCTGAACCCTTTAAAATAGTGCTTTTCTTCGGCGCGCCGTCAACCTTACGCTCAGTTGTCGGCGCACCATTGTCTCGCGCGATTTAATCCCGTCACTGTTATTTCAGTACCCTAATCTGTCTCCTTTTTTTTTTTTTTTTAATGAGACCTACAGTAAATAATCGAAGTTAATAGTAAGAACATAAGAATAGCCTTACTGGGTGAGGCCAATGGCCCTCTAGGCCAGGCCCGACCTCACGGTGGACAATCCAGGTTACTAGTACCTGCTTTCTGTCTTTATCTGTTTTTAAGTCCATTATTCTAATTTGTATTTTATCTGTATCCCATGTATTAGCTCACCTTGTTGTGAACAGCCTAGAACTTTTTTGGTATGGCGGTATAAAAGAATAAAATTATTATTATTATTATCTGGCCAAAATCCAAAGAGTAGCAACATTCCAGAATCCCAAAGAGTAACAAAAGATTCTTGAACCCCAAAGAGTATCGAGATTCCAGGCAGAATCTCAAAGAATAGCGAGATTCCGGAACCCCAAAGAGTAGCAACATTCCATGCTACTGATCCAGTATAATAACCCATCTTAACCATGGCCCAACTTGATAACTTGTGGCTTTAAGAAGTTTACCTGATGAAACAGGCTCATGTACATCAAGGATTAAATAACATTGAGTATGTATTTTGGGATCCCATTCAGTTACAGCAATTTCTAATAGCTCGCGAACAGAAATGAGTTTTATTTTTGCCTTTAATGATTCACCACTGAGGAAATGGTAGGATGTCAAAGTCCCAAATATTGTTGGGAATGTCTAGATTCATATGAATCAAGAACAATCTCTTAATTTTCCTTATATTTTGTTAGTTTGTAAGTAGCATTGCTCCCCATTGTTGTGGACTTGAAAAGGATTTTTTGTGTTTGTATATTACTTTTAATTTGTTGTTAGAAACCTTTTTTTTCCTTGGTATCATTTGATATTGTTAACCATTAATATTGATAAATTAAAAAATAAAATAAATAAATAACTGGATTTCCAGACAGTGATCCAAAGTCTTGTAATTACAAAATTAGATTTTTGCAACACTTTATTTCGGGGTATTACAAAAACAAGGTAGTTGCCTTGCAGGTTGTGCAAAATACAGCTGCAAGGATGATCACAGGGGTGTCTCATTATGAGCACATTTCTCCAGTGCTTAAACAACTACATTGGCTACCTATTGAATACATCTCGTACTTTGATCCAGGCCTTGAAAAAATATGTTCCAACCCATACGTTGTGTTCACAATCATCAATGAAACTGTCACTCGAATTTGTCCAGGATGTGCATTATAAAATGACCTGGATGTCAGCTATTTCTTTAGCTAGCCCCAAATTGTGGAATGCATTGAATGGACCATTAAGATTATGTTCTAACTTTGTATCATCCCCAAAAAAACCCCAAAACTATTGAAAACTCACTTATTTGTAAAAGCCTTCTGTGAATAAGGAATAACTGTTTGATATACTTTTCCTAGGATGTTTTTATTTGCTGAATTTATTTTTTACCGAGTTTGTATTTTAGAATATTTTTAGTTGAAGTTGTATTTTTTTTTTTTGTAGGTCTCATTTTATGTATGTTCATTTGTAATTTGCTTAGTTGATAGGCGGAATAGAAATTTTTAACAGAAATAAACTGCACATTCACCAAACCAATCTGCCTTTTGCTTTTCATGTCATCAATCCTTAGTGAGGTCAGCAACAACTTGGCAGCATTTTTGGTTGGACTTCTGCTAAACTATGGAATCTTTGTTATAGAATGGTTTCATGTTTATTAAAATTTGATGCAAACGCTTATAACATAGGGCTCCTTTATGAAGGTGTGCTAACGTTTTTAGCAAACTATTGTCTGATCAAGAGGAGGCGGTAGCGGCTAGCGTGCTCTATTCCGCCCTTAAAGGCTCCTTCGCATCTTTAAAGAGAAACGGTTTCAAAAAACTTTTAAAAACTTATCTAGAGCAAATTCTCCTCTAATATATCCGGGCAAAGAATTCCATAATTGAGGCGCAGCTACTGAAAATATTTCTTCTCGTCTCGCACCCATAACTTTAAGGAACGGCTCTGAGAAAAGGTTTTGGTCAAGGACCGCAGAGTTCTGGATGGAGTAAAATAATAATAATAACTTTATTTTTGTATACCGCCATACCCAAGGAGTTCTAGGCGGTTTACATTTGATTAACAAAAAAATTACAAGTGGTTTAAAAACAATTGAACACTATTAGAAGCAAGCAATAAATTACAAATGGTTCGAAAACAATTGAACAATATTAGGAGCAAGGACGTAGTTGAAGTTAGAAGAGAGAGGGGGGAGAGTAGGTCAAGGGGGGGGTTGGAGGTGGGTAGGTTGGGGAAAGGGAGATGTAAGGGGGCAGGAGGAGATTGTTGTTCAATTGGAGAGGGGTGTTAGGTGTCTTGTCCATGGAATAGGTGAGTTTTGAGAGATTTTCTAAACCCGAGGTAGGTGGGGGCCTCAAGGACAATTTGGGCTAGCCATGGGTTCAGTTTGGCAGCCTGGAAGGCAAAAGTTTTATCAAGGAATCTTTTGGAGTGACATAGTTTTAGGGAGGGGAAGGCGAAGAGCTGAATTCTGCGTGAGTGCTTGTTTATGCGATTCAGGTAGAAGTGAGGGTTTAAGTAGCTTGGGGATAGGCCAAATACTGTTTTATAACAGAAGCAGGCGAATTTGAATAGGACTCTGGATTCAAAGGGTAGCCAGTGAAGTTTGTGGTAGAAAGGGGTGACATGTTCCCATTTTTTCAGGCCGAATATGAGGCGGACCGCAGTGTTCTGGATCATTTTAAGTCTTCTAATGGTTTTCTTCGTGGAGCTCAAGTAAATAATATTGCTGTAATCTAGTATGCTAAGGATGGAGGATTGTACTAGCAGGCGGAATGAGGTCTCGTCAAAGTATTTTTTAATGGTGCGGAGTTTCCATAGCACCGAGATGCATTTCCTGACTGTGATCAAAAAGGTAGGCAGGTTAGATTGGCGGATCTTAAATGAATATTATATCGAATAACATGAAATTAATCAAATCAATAACAATATAAGCCAATACAAAATAATAATTAAAAAAAAAAAATACAATATGAAGCACAAGTTCTACATGAGAAACAACACAGGCCAGACACATTTGCAGCTCCCTGTAATGGTAAACAGCTCCCTGTAAAAGTGAACAGAACTGTATAAAAATATTGGATCAGAAAACTAAATGCAGTACACAGTGGGATTCTTTTCTTTTTTTTTTTTGGGGGGGGGTTGTTTAATGTGGATACAAGCATTTTATTTGAATCCAGCAAGAGACCCGATTGAGAACGCCTTATGCTGGGTTGCAAGATCTTGTTTACCTTCAAAAGATCAGGTTTCTTATCGATTTTCTAATAAAGACCGAAAAGGGCTCCAACATGGACTTATTTGAACCTTAGATGCAAGAAAACAAACGCTAGAGGTTCCCATCTGTGCTACTCACCTACTTTGGTTTTCATAACAGCAAAATAATGATATTAGAAGATTTTTACCTGTTTCTTGTTCTTAAGTTATTGTTGCCACGGATTCTTCCAAGAATCATCCAGATGACTTTGGCCATGAAGTCTCCTTTTTGCGTTTCTGTTTTTTAACGATTATTGAAATTCTTCAGGCCGTCCCGAGGATTTTCTTTCCCTACTAATGAACCCCAGAGCCTCCTTCCAACGTCTAGCAGAACTGAATGAAATATTTTCCAGTTTGGGGGGGGGGGGATTTGGAACCAGGAAGAGTCTTCAGATAATTGGGGGGGGGGGGGGGGAGAGAAGGATGCTGCTCTCTCTGCGTTCCGTGCTGTTCTTCTGGGCTACTGCACCGGATGCAATGACTCGGGTAGTCGACAGAGGGCGATGTGCTCCCAGCAGCGCCTCGGTTAAAGCTTTTGCAGAATTTCCAAAAGACAGACAAAATGGGGCTGCTTTGTATAGGACCCAGAGGGCAGTTTTGGGGGTTTGGACGTCTCCCAAAGTACATTCACACTCGCCTATACCAAAAAGGTCCCTAATAAAGAGAATTCACTCCTAGTTCTGTAGGCCAGAGGTAGATTTCTGTATATAAAAGAGCCGATCCTCCGATTCTCAGCGGCTGCAGAGAAAGAAGGGTGGAGATGATCTTTTATTTTCCATTAGGTCTGTGTTTCTATGGCTCAGTCTCAGTTGCTTGTTGAGATTTCTTTTCTTTTTTTGGGGGGGGGAGAGGATAATGAAGCTAGAATTATGGCCGTTCCGGTTATAAAAGCATAAATCTGATATTGCTCAGGCTCCGCATCTTCAGGTTTCTCGTTCCCTTTCCAGGGAGCCGGTTGCTGGTGCTCTCCAGGGTGCTGAAAGTCCTTTTCACTGCGCCTGCGCAAAACATATGCCTCAGGACAAGGTTCAATCCCCAGCTGCTATGGGCAAGTTACTTAACACTCCATTTGCCCCCCAAGAAGAAAATAAGTACCTGTCTAAAATATGTACTGTGAACCGCAAGAAAAAGTGAAGGTTTTCAGCCCTGGTTTACTTACTAAGCTGCTTTCCTCTGGTGGTGGAATGGGAGGAGAAAAATGGAAATTCTAATAGAAATGTTTCTGCCCATTTTATTATTTATAGTTTGGTTGATAACGTGTTTTGCGCAAGAATTTGTATTGTTGGGTTGTTGTTAATAAAAAAGATTTAAATCTAAAGGTAACAGACTTTTATCCTAGGACAAGCATCCAGAATAGTCACATGTGTTCACATGTGGGTGACATCATCCACGGAGCCCGGTACAGACCGTGCAAAAGTGTACTGTCACTTTAAAAGACTGAAAAGTCTCGACACAGCCTGCGCTGGTGCCCTCTCACCCAACATCAGCTTGAGGGACCCTCAGTTCTTAGTTTTCCACAGAACAGAGAAGCTGTACTTTGTACTTTCTTCAAATGACCTTTATCTCATTTTGTGTTATACTAGGAATTCCAATTTATTTGCCTATCCAAAAATTACTGGCTGCAGATATAAGACCTTATTGGACAGGATTCTATAGCGTTTTTTTGCTACTTCAGCTTGTCTGCGGTGTTTAAAGACAATAGACTGTTTTCAGTCCAATTCTTTATATGTGAGTTTACAAACAATTGGATCCCTGAGGAAGGCGTGTTCGCCGAAACACGGACCGTGTAGGGTCTGGTTGGATTTTTACCACTGTATTTTTTATCTTTGTATTTTCATGTTTTTATATGTCAGTGTATAATAAATTATCTCCAGAACATCTGTATTGACAGTTTTTTGTTTTCATTTAAGGAGTCATTAGAAATAATAATAACAACAACAATTTTTCTATACTGCCAACACCCAAAAAGTTCTAGGTGGTTCACAGAATAAAGAGGACTGGACATTCCAGTGATGATACAAAGCACACAGAAAAGCAGTACAATATTTCAATAGTGAAAAAATACAGTAACAAACTATGACATAGTCATCAATCAAGTAACAAATGTTTTGAACAAATAGGTCTTACAAAATTTTCTAAAAGGTGCAATAAGATCAGGTCGTCTAACCAAACTTGAACTTTACCTGCTTGATAAGCCAAAGATCGATCAAAATATTTTTAACACGCCAATTTTTGGGATTAGGAAAAGTAAATAAACCAGTACGCCAAGTAGGCCTAGTCGAACAGTACCATTCAAAATGAGAGCAGAGCTAATCCAAATAACATCTTGTAGCAAACACAAGCAAATTATTAGTTTTCCATAGATTTTCAAGAAAATTGAACTCCGATTAAAATAAAAAAGCAAGCAAGAAAGAAAGTCTGGCATCTGTGCTATGAGATACCCAACCCACCAGTCCAAGTGACTGAAACACCGCTATCATTTACTCAACTATCTTACAAAATAATTTAAAATTACTTTGCATGATACTTATGGCCCTATAAAATGGAATTTTCTGTTATTATGCATGAGTCATTTTCATATCAAAATTAACTGATCATCTTTCTAGGTCTTATGTTATTGGTAAATTATTTTCCCCTACACATCCTGCTATTTTGGAAGAAGGATCAACGCGCACTCAGTTCTACAACAGTGATACCTCCGTTTCCCAGTGAGGTTTTCATCTTTCTCTACTCTTCTAGATAGACCTTGGACCCAGAAAATCTCTCCACAAATATGATTCTAACTATCCTTTATCATGGGGCTTAGCGCATGATTTTGATACACCACCTTTCTGTGGTTACAATCAAAGATATTTACATATAAAGATACTTATTTTATGCCTGGGGCAATGGAGGGTTTTGTGACTTACCCACAGGCACAAGGAGCTACGGTGGGAATCAAACCCCGTTCCTCTAGTTCTCAGGCTGCTGCACTACCACTCTTTGGTCCCCCTTTTTAATTTTTTTAAAATGATATAATACTAATATCCTTCTTATATTCCACATATACCCACTAGAGCGTTCAACACGGATCACAGGCTACAGAGAGCATGGACATTTACCTAGGAATTACAGCAATATTATGAAAACAAATCAAAAGACCCAATACAAATCATTTTCTTATCACATATTGCAAGAACAAGGCTGTCTTTAGCTTTTTCCTGAAACGCAAATAATTTGTACAAGAAGTTATTTTTGCTTAGACTCTTTTTTTTTATATAGGCAATAAATCAAATCAAATGGAACTCTGAATTTTCAACCTTCTACCTCTGTCCAATAGAAGTACTTTCATGGAACCTGGACCTTCCTGCTAACAGGTCTAACTCCCGAAGTTCAACTTTTTGGGCGCAGATGTTCATTCCTCTTCTGAAATGGGGAACGACTTATCTATTTGTGGGGCTTGGCTTGATCCCAACCAAAACCCACCCACACCCTGCTCTCTCATGCCACTTGGATGCCTTTTTGTTTTAGATGTCTATATCTCAGCTTTGCAATTGGACCTTAGGGCTCCTTTTACAAAGGCGCGTTAGGGCCTTAATGTGTGGAATAGCCTGCGCTAAATTGCCGCGCTCGCTGGCCGGTGCCCTAAAAACGCTAGCGCACCTTTGTAAAAGGAGCCCTTAATATCTATGCAAAATAGGCATCTAAGTGCTGGTTTATGGACGTCGAAAATGTGAATGGTGCTTCTAAAATAAAACACCCAAGTGCCTTTACAAAATACCCCCATAGTGCTCTACAAGATTATGGTGGTATAGAAAAATAAAGTTATTATTATTATTATCACAACAAGTTAAAACCAAGTCTAAGAAGTCAGGATGGAAAGTCTCTTGCCTGGGCAGTATATCAAAGATTAAATAAGCTTGAAGAGGACTCAGAATATCTTTGAACAGTTCCCCACTTTAACTGGTGCCTGGTTCCAATTTTTTTCCCCCAATAACTTCTCACATTTGTGTTGAAATAACATTTTAACAAAATTTTGCATTAGAACTTTTTAATGTGCAGTAATCAACAGCACATTGACGATACCCTTTACGTAGAGTCATTCCCTGGGTCTTAACTAAACATGGCGCAGCCCCCTTTTAGAGAGCTCAATGCATTTCAACTTTCACCAGCATTTTAGATTAGAGCAGAATCTGTCAGTGTAGAGCCCGTTATAAATTAAAGGCAAAATGGCCGCCTAAGCCAAATTACAGGCAAAATGGCCGCCTAAGCCTCAGGTGCATGCAGTATAAATATCTTTTTTTTTTTTTTAAGAAAAACAAACATATAATAACATCAACAGGTTCAAAGCCAGAACATAACCTTTTCAAAAACTTATCACCTTCTTTTCCTTTCTTTCTTGTTGCGTTTTAAGTAGACTAACATGATAAAACACAGTACTTCACTGAATCAGGTAATATGGAACTGGACAACTCTAAGGAATGCTATAATTACCAAATAGCGCATAACATTCGTATATTCTGAAGAAATAAAAGCATTCAAGCACATGTATCTGGCTTTGTAAAGTTTATTGAATAACCTGCATTAGAATCATCTTTAATTAAAAACATTTAGTTTCTAGAGAATCACTATTTACAGATATATCCGACATGGCAATGGAACGAGTACCTCTGGTCTCACTAATAGATTCGTACCTTTCTGAACATGATCAACAAACACTTACGCTATGTCATAAAAGCCTGTTTTGTTTTCAAGTTTTATTATATTAAAATGATTGTGATTTCTAATTCGTTAAGAAAGACAGCACTGCATATCTAGAAATTCCAAACGCAAGGTTCATTTAGAAAGAAAAGGAAGTGGGGGCGGGGGGAGTTTGCACAGGGTTTACAACTCTAAGACCGTCAGTTAGGGACGTCTATGAAAGCAAAGTGCTGTCTTCAGAAATAACTTAAAAAACTCTTTAGTAATTAAATATTTCTTTTGCTTGTCACTACCATATTTACATGTCCAGTTCAGAGCAGCAAATGGAGTCTCAAGCCTGCTTCGGGACTGCAGGAAGTACACGCAGGAAAATGTATCCTGATCGAGGAGGTGGAAGGCAGGGTAGGAAGATCATTCATATAAATCTGTTTCTTGAGTGTACAGTGCGGTCGGGAGAGTAATACAGTCCAGCCAGAGAAAAACTCCACAATAATCGAGCCCACAGACAGAGCGATAATTCAAAGGTGTGTCTCCTATCTATTCCAGCATGTTGCTTTGTCTGAAGGGCCTGGGTCTTATGGTCTGAGGAGAGAAAGGGAGGCCTAGAGGAAGCATATAATGTTAGGCCAGTAATACGTTAAGTGGAGCAGAGGGGATTTCTGAGAACTAGTAACAGAGATATCGGGGGTGAGGGAGGGAATTCAGTGCATCAAAGTTCAGGCAAAGGACTTGGCAGGATGGACCTCTGGTCTGACCCAGCGGAGGCAAATTCTTATGACCCTGTTTGCCTTGCGACTCTGACAACTCTTTTAAATTTAAAATTCATTAAGGACTAAAAAAAAAAAAAAAAAAAAGTAAAAACATCACTCTTCTGAACTGAAAAGAAAAACTCCCCAGTTGTCTTGCTCCACTTCTGCGCGAGTCAGCGGAATCGCAAGCGAATGTATTGCGGAGAGAGAGGACCCAGCTCGTATACGGACGTGGGAATGTGCAGGAAGCTGTAGCGGCCTGGCTAAACCCCTCGGGGAAGACTACGGTGTATGAAAATGTGGAATATGTTCACGGAGTTGGTCCGTTACAGTGGCAGCTGTCCTCGGAGAACATTTCTCTTCTCTCAGGGTCCAATCACGCTCTGTTCCCATGGTAACTTCTACTCCATTAGCAACAGAGGTGGATCTGATCATCCCTAAGGCCTCCAGAGATAGACTGTGCACGCTGTTATGCTAGGTCTGAGCCTTCCTAGAGCCCGTGGACAATGCTGCTATCATGAGCTCTTCAGCTCTGTGGAGAAATCGCTTTCTTGAAACGCATTATAGACTTGGCACATCTGTTAAACATCTGCAGAAAGACACCGCCTGACGTGCTAAAAAATGGTCAGGCTCGTTAGTCCTGCATTTTATAGGAAAAAAAAATCCTTTATGGAAGTTCACTTTAAAAAAGGAAAAAACATTGTAAAAAAATATGTTTCTTATTTTTAACTAAATGATGTTTACATGTTGGGCCTATTGCCATCGAGCTCTCACTCTGCCACTCTGCCAGTCAATCATTTGATGGGTTAGCTCCTCAGGTTGCCCATTTCAGAACAGCAGCCCGACTCGGTGTCCAATTCTGATACAATTGGCTGACCAGCACCATCTGTCCAGTCACTTATAGCTTGGCCTGTCTTGATCACAAATCAGTAACTTTGTTCTCTACGGCGGCCGCAATCTGCTGGAGTCGGTACCCAAGTTGCATCTTCTGGGCTGTTGAGTCTTCTTCCAAAGCCGTGATAATCTGGAATGAGATCCAAACCTCAATCAGAGTTTGTGCTGACAGAGCTATGGTCATTTTTAACCATCCACACAATAATGGAAATAAATAATTAAATACCCGTAATCTCAATGCAATTCACAGTACAGTAAAACCTTGGTTTGCGAACATAATTTGTTCCGAAAACATGCTTGTAATGCAAAACACTCGTATATCAAAGCAAATTTCCCCATAAGAAATAATGGAAACTCCAAAACACTTTTATGTACTCGTATTGCAAGACCTTGCTTGTTTAGAACAGTCACTACGGAGGAGAGACAAAGATGGCGGTGTAGTGAGGACGCCATGTTAATCTCTCCTGCTGCTGACAATATTCCTACCCGTTTCGGTGGGCTTAACTCGGATTTAAATATGCCTCAAAGGAGAGGGAAAATCGCACCGGATCGGAGAGAGTGTTTGGTGCTCGGAAGCAAACTCTCACTTAGCCCCACTGGACCTGCGCCTCCCCTGCAGCTGCGAGATTGGGAAACGTCAGGAGCTGAGCAGGGACAGAACTCAGCGTTGCCTGCAGTGCTCAATGGCTTGACGACGCCTCAATCAGAATCGACCGAGATATCGAAAGCAGAGAAGGCAGCGGAGTTAACAGCACGAGAGAGGCAGATTCCTGGTAAGACCAGCTGAAATTACTTTGGAGTTAATATGGACAGCATTATATTCCCTCCATAAACTGTGCTGGAACCCTTCCCCTGGTCAATATCCAGGCTCAGAGAATTGACAAATTGGAAGGGGAAGTAAAAACTCAGAGTGAAAAAGATGTTCACTTGGACCAGCAGGTCCAAGGGTTACAATCATCTCAACTATTGATAACTCAGGATAGATTGCTCTTCACTAGGAAAGTGGAAAATTTTGAGAACTATATTAAGTCTTTGAATCTTGACAATTTCTTCAAAAGATTTATTCTATAAATTTCTGAAGGAAGTATTCAAGTACCCTGAGAATGGACTTCCTCCGCTTCATAAAATATATTTTTTGCCAGTATCAAAAAAACAATCCTCTACTCCGGGGGTACATTAATATTACAAATATCCTGGAAACCTCAGAGGATGAGGTCATTAGTCGAGCGACTCTTCTGGTGACATTTGTTTTCCATCAGGATAAGGAGGCTCTCCTAAGACGATCTTTTTAGACTTAGAGAAGTGACCTTCTTAGGAAGTAAGATTTCCATGTTCCCAGACGTCTCAAAAACAACTCAGACCAGGAGAAGGAGGTTCCTTGAACTAAAGCAACATGTGATTTCACTGGGAGCAGAATTTCAACTCAGATATCAATGTAAATGTATGATCCTTTTGGATCAGAATTCCTATGTATTTTTTGAACCCTCCCAGTTGCAATTTTTTCTTGAAGGGAAGGGGATACCAACGCATAGTGCTTCGGTGTGAGGTAATCCTAATCGATTCCAAGTAGAAAAAGATCCAGTTAATAATTTGAGGAAGTATCGCTACAAGTGTGGTTTTCATTTCATATTATCTTATTGTTATAATTCTCTGTAAGATGTGAATTGTCTCCCTCCTATACGTGGGCTATTATAAGAGTTTTGAGTTAATGTTAACTCTTTAGGGTCTTATGGCCTGTGATTTGCTTTTCTTTGTATAATTTCATGGATAAACTCTTTTTCTGTTACATGTTTCATCTATGTATATAAATCAATCAATCAATAATAATAAAAAAGAACAGTCACTACACTCCTGCATGTTAAATCAATGTAGCAAACTAAAAATTCCTTATTAAAGCAAATGTAGAAATCTAAACACCCCCCCCCCCCCAAAAAAAAAAAAAAAAAAATCCAAAAAAAATTTGTGAACCTCCGAAAACTAACCAAACTTTTCTTGTTTGTGCAAAACCCTAGTGGAAGAATTAGATACAGTTTCATTAGCCACTGAGCTTATTTCAGATCAATAAAAACAAGCCAAAATAAGAGGTAGATGAAAGAATAAAATTAATTAAGTCTGAGCCCACATTCTGAAAAGGAGCGCACATACCTGGTCATAGTATTTATTGATGTACTTGTACAGTTCGTGGAGAGCTACCAGGGAGTTGAGTTCACCTGAGTAATTCTGAAGGAAGAAAAGGATTAATAAGTTAAAAAGCCAACTGCGGACTCCCCACCTCAGTTCTAGAATGTCTCACCAATAGTTTCGCATTTTAGTTTTACAGTTTTCACAAGGAATTTGAGAGAAACAAATGACCACTGACAGGTGATACTGAACTACTTCTTCCTGAGTCCTGGTGTCCCTCTGTAGGAAAGAAAGGTTATAGGAAGACCTGCTACTGAAGCATCTCCCTGTAAATGGGGGGGGGGGGTGTAGATTAGACACACAGGGACAGAACTCTGTCTCTGAGTAAGAGACAGGCTATGGCAGGGCTCAAAATGACAACCAGGAATAGAACTCTATGGTGTTCAGTTTCAAAGCAAGTAGACCTCTCAAAATGCTCTCCCCACCCCCCCAAAAAAGGTCTAGATGCCAAAAGCGTCCCAAAAGTAATTATGGAAAGACAAAAGAAAAAATCCAACACTGCACTTCATCCAAGAAGCAAGGGGATGTGTTGGGGGCAGGTAGGAGACTTGATTTGGGTGGGACTAAGGAGGACCCAATGAAGCTCTGATTGAGTAGGGATGAAGGCATGATTCCTCCGCAATTGCCATGTCCCTGAAAGTGAAACTGGAAAGGAAAACTTCAGATATTACAGGCATTCTGATCAAAGCAGGAAGCAAGTGTGAGGAATGGCCTACTGGTTAGGGTTACCAGATTTTACTAATGTACAATGGGGGGTTGGCCTTTACACCAGCCTCTCCGCAGAGTGCCCTTTAAAGAAAGAATACTGGTTTAGCACAGATCTTCCCATTTACCGAATCTGGTCCAGAATGAAGACATCAGAAAACACCTCAAACTGAAAGTCTGCGACATACCCTGGAAAGCTCTGCTAGGGCTGAATTCATTTCCTGGTCACTGGCAGAGATAGTCTGACGAATGTCCGCATAGTACCTAAAAAAAAAAAAAAAAGGTATTAAAGTGCACAGGCCAATTACTCTCCTATTTATTTCACCTCGCCCCTGTGAAAGTAAGGCTTACTCTTTGGGATTCTGGAATGTTGCTACTCTTTGGGGTTCCGGAATCTTGCTATTCTCTGAGATTCTGCCTGGAATCTTGATACTCTTTGGGGTTCTAGAATCTTTTGTTACTCTTTGGGATTCTGGAATGTTGCTACTCTTTGGGGTTCCAGAATCTTGCTATTCTCTGAGATTCTGCCTGGAATCTTGATACTCTTTGGGGTTCTAGAATCTTTTGTTATTCTTTGGGGTTCCGGAATCTTGCTATTCTCTGAGATTCTGCCTGGAATCTTGATACTCTTTGGGGTTCTAGAATCTTTTGCTACTCTTTGGGGTTCCGGAATCTTGCTATTCTCTGAGATTCTGCCTGGAATCTTGATACTCTTTGGGGTTCTAGAATCTTTTGCTACTCTTTGGGTTTTGGCCAGGTACTAGTGACCTGGATTGGCCACTATGAGAACGGGCTACTGAGCTTGATGGACCATTGGTCCATTGGCTATTCTTATGCTCAGTGATCACCCCATCTTACCTCTCCACCATTTGCTTGTAGCGTGGAATGTCTCTAGCATACAGCAGCTTGTTTATAGGAGAATCCTGAATAATGAGAGGCAGTTATGGAACAGGCTTCTAATAAGATTTATTTTTTTTTAATTGATCATTTCTTAGAGGAGAGTCTCTGTGAATGCTCACTCACAAGGTTAGGCACACATTGAAGTTTTTAGCATGTGCTAAAATCATTTTTTTATTAGCACTAAACATTTTAATGCATGCTAAAAACGCAACAGCAGCAAGAAACAAAATTAAAAATCCCCAAACTCTTTCCTTAGGATGCATGCAAAGGAAACAACATTTCGTGGAAGCCAAAGTGCGCGATACATTTTTACATGTCTCTTACGCCAGCATTTTGCAGATAATTCTTTAAAGTGGGCACTAGCCATTATGCACGCAGGGGAGGGGGACGGAGGGGGGGGGAGATAAGAGGAGGGTTGGGGGTAAGGGTGGGAGGACCAGAGAGGCAGTCCTTATCCTGATTTTTGGACTGGATAGTTGATAACGTCTTCATAACCACTGTAGGTGTTGGTGTAAGTGGCGACTGTTTGATCGGCGGTAGAGCGGAGTCTAACATGCTCCCTCTTGTAGGGATGTTAGGGGTGAGGGGGGTGTAAGGGAGGGATAGGGTTTTAAGAGAGTATTGGAGTTTTCAGGGTTGTTGCTCTATGTTGGGTGCACTAACCTCCCATTATAGAAACATTATAGACACCCATTATAGAATCATGCTTAAACAGCGCTCAACGTCCAAACATTTAGGCATTCCCAATTTATGCCAGGGTTTTCTAAGCTAGGCATCGATATCGGAGCCTAATGGCATCTAATTCACAAAGAGGCGCCTAACTCAAGCATACGCCCACCCCTAACCACACCCACTTTTAGTGTAGGCGCCGAGCCGTTTTCAGCCAATCAGGACCTTAGGCCCCTCCCATTGTATCCCAAGATGAACTGGAAGGGGGGAGGTCCATTATTCGCTGTACATGGCCCTGTAGGCAGCAGGGGGCTGGGCTTCCCTTCTGACAATCTGTCATCGGCAAGTCCAGGAGTGAGGGGGGAGGGGTCCAACAATGTTGGGGGATGTTGTGGGAGGCGTGTAGGGCTCCACGGTTCAGCTGAGCCTACGGGAATCTCCGAACCCAGCTCAGCTGATGGGGATTCGTCTGTCGCCATCAGACAAGGCAGTTGGGTACTTCTACAAAGCTTGGTTTTGTGCGTTTTTCATGTGGACATTTTTATTTTTGAAAATGGTCTATATATATATCTTTGGCATTTAGACATGAATACGTAAACCAGTTCTATGGCTGGCATGAAGTATTCATGTTCAAGCGAATACACACACAAATAACTGGTTAGTATTCTGTACAGGAAAGTGACTTACCTACATCTATTTCTAGAACAGGTACTTAAAATAAAAGGGCAAATTACAGAAATGATCTCATTTGAGAAACACCCTGCACCACATTGAATCACATCGATTCTAGGAAGATGTTATCGCTTCTTACACAACCATTCTCAAACTCGCATACTTCATGGAAACCCCGAATGACTCTGCCCCCATCTCCTCTTTCCCGCTCTCACCCGTCCCAGCTTGTGGTCAGCGATAGTGCAGGAGTCCATGAAGGTCTGAGCTATGACCGACAGCACAGCATCCACATTGTCCGACGTCTGAACGTCAAAAATAAATTGGGGGTTTTTGATAATATTGATCCAGAATCGTAGCGGCAGGCTGTACAGAACCAGAAAGAGGTCAGAGTATGAAAACAACGAACAGGGAAGATGAAACAGCTCACGATACGCACTCCTCTCACTAGGCCCTGCTATTAACTTCAAGGAAGACTCAACATTGTTTGAAGAAGTGACTTCCACTTCACTGTATCTAATGAGTGGCGCAAGGAGTCCGACTTGTAAATCAGCTCATCAAGAAGTCTTAAATCTCAGCCCCCTCATTTGGACCCTTGCTATTAGGTTACGAGACCTTTTGGCTGCACACCTGTTTGTTTTCCAGATATGGATCGTCTCGGAGTCCGTGATTCCATGATGCACTGCTTGCTCGTCTAACAGATCAAAGAAATACTTGACAGCCAGAGGGACAGGCCGGCTGGTGCTGAGGATCACCTGGAAAAGGTCATCCACAAATTTCTGCAAGGTGCCCTGTGGATGGAGAGAGAGAGAGAGCAAGGTCACGAAAGGAGGAAGAGAAAGCAAGTTGGAAAAGACTGGGTTCAAACGTCGAGAAGACCAAGGCAGAGACACACTGGGCTGAAGGTGCGCACTGAAAGCAGAGGACATGACTGCAAGGGACAAAGGCAATGCTGAAATCACTAACAGAGCCAAGACTGCCATGTGAGATGGCCATAATAGGCTTCACTCAAATGCAAAGGAGTCTAAGTCTTCCGTTTTTTTACCTTCATGGATAAGAGACGCGTTAGGTAGATTTCTGGTATAGCTTTGGCCCGCTCCCTGTCTCGTAAGCTTCCTCGTCTGTGTTTTGGGAGTTCAGGCTCTTCGGTTGGCTTCACCAGATGCCAAAGTTTTATTCCACCCTCATCTGCATCCTCCAGCATTGGGGTTTCTGCAAAATGTAATGGTGTCTTTATTAACTTATTCAGACATTCTCCTTTGTCTCAAGCCCTTTGATGGATAACACGAGAGCCCAATCCCAGAGAAAGTTTCCCTTCCCATATCTTTCCCCATGACTACTCAGCCCATGCAGAAGAGATTGGACAACCTGAGACTTTCCACTGAAATGTATGCAGCCTGCGAAACCACAGGAAGCACACAAAGAAAGTGGCCTCCTCCAGCATCGTTAGGACCGATAAAGGATACAACAATGGTACAAGGCTTGTTTTGAATAGTATAGAAAGATAAAGGTGAACAGTAACAGACCAGACTTCTGGAAATAAGTTCATTCATCAGAATGAGTTTTACTGGCAGCGAATTATATGGATAGTTTATACGTATTGTGAAATATAGTTAATAGCAGAGGCTCATTCAAACTGCATCCGACAGAAGTATTGACGTCACTGAGAACATGTAGAAAATCATAACAATAATGAAAATACGGAGAAAAATAAACCTCAATTGTGAGAGGTTGGGATTACACAAGTACCCAGCCCTCAACACATCATCACAGGTTTATAAAAAAACTCCGTTTACGATTATATAGACAAGATTTTCATTCATTCAAAATCACTTTTTTCCAAATTATTTTTTAAAGATTTAAATGTAGATAAAGCAACTGTCAGAATGTCAAAATTTACTGATATGAACCCCAAACTTAACTAGATTAGTAATGAAGGCTACAGCTCAATTTCATTTGTGCAGGAATTTTCAGAGGCACAAAATGCAACAAAACCGCACTTAAGGGAAAAAACCACTCATCTGAAGAGGTGAAAAATTCCAGGGAGACTATCGGCTCCTCATCCCGACAGAAAAGACTTTCTGTTTCGCCTCAACTGGCTACTTCAGGGGATATCTGTCATCTTCAGGTGTCTCCTTCTTTCCTGCAATCCCTAAAACAAATCGCTGGCTCTTCTCAAAATGGAGTTATTTTTAATACATTGCTAATTATTACCTGCTTCTTTACCTAAACTGTTTTGCCCTAGCTCTCACTTTGCACTACACTTCCCCCCTCCATATTCGCGAATTCCGTATCTACGGATTCGCTAATTCGCAGTTTTAAATAAAAAATTTTCAGGCTATTTTAAGCCCTGTAAGCGCCCCCTTAAGCCTTACCTGGTGGTCTAGTGGGTTTTCGGTACAGGAACGATCTTCCCACGCTCCTGCCCCATGCAGATCGCTCACAGGAAATGGCTGTCTTGAGCTCCCGTAGTCTCTCAAGCCATTTCCTATGAGCAATCTGCACGGAGCAGGAGCGTGGGAAGATCGTTCCTGTACCGAAAACCCACTAGACCACCAGGTAAGGCTTAAGGGGGCGCTTACAGGGCTTAAAATAGCCTGAAAATTTTGAGAAGAGCCAGCGATTTGTTTTAGGGATTGCAGGAAAGAAGGAGACACCTGAAGATGACAGATATCCCCTGAAGTAGCCAGTTGAGGCGAAACAGAAAGTCTTTTCTGTCGGGATGAGGAGCCGATAGTCTCCCTGGAATTTTTCACCTCTTCAGATGAGTGGTTTTTTCCCTTAAGTGCGGTTTTGTTGCATTTTGTGCCTCTGAAAATTCCTGCACAAATGAAATTGAGCTGTAGCCTTCATTACTAATCTAGTTAAGTTTGGGGTTCATATCAGTAAATTTTGACATTCTGACAGTTGCTTTATCTACATTTAAATCTTTAAAAAATAATTTGGAAAAAAGTGATTTTGAATGAATGAAAATCTTGTCTATATAATCGTAAACGGAGTTTTTTTATAAACCTGTGATGATGTGTTGAGGGCTGGGTACTTGTGTAATCCCAACCTCTCACAATTGAGGTTTATTTTTCTCCGTATTTTCATTATTGTTATGATTTTCTACATGTTCTCAGTGACGTCAATACTTCTGTCGGATGCAGTTTGAATGAGCCTCTGCTATTAACTATATTTCACAATACGTATAAACTATACATATATTGATTATTACGATTGTATTCCAGAAAAATTGCTAGTTGTACAACAGCGAATTATATGGCACATTTGTTAATCTTCTGTGTGTGGCCAACCAGGGATAGCTACCAACTACAATTGATTCACTACTTTTACTTAAACAATATACCAATCACAACTATCACTCAGTGCAAAATATTCTTATCCAATGGGAATTCTGATTCCACTTGGTCAAACAGAGTCAGTGGTAATGGGATTCTTCCTTATTCCCCATTATTGGAATTATTATATTTTTATTTCGTTAAATTTTTATAACTTATTTATAGTTTATTAAATAGATTTAAAAGTGCATCACTTATCTTAGTAGAAGGTATAATATATATTGTATCTGTGTTGCTTTTCAGTTCCCCCGACCTTGAAAATGGAATTCGAAACGCGTCGGGAAGGGGAACCGATAAGGATTTAAGATAAGTGATGCACTTTTAAATCTATTTAATAAACTATAAATAAGTTATAAAAATTTAACGAAATAAAAATATAATAATTCCAATAGTGGGGAATAAGGAAGAATCCCATTACCACTGACTCTGTTTGAGCAAGTGGAATCAGAATTCCCATTGGATAAGAATATTTTGCACTGAGTGATAGTTGTGATTAGCCACTAGGGATAGGACTGACATTCATACGGTCTTCCAAATATAAAAGATTGCCCGTATCGGTAGTACAGCCTTCACATGGAGAATGACACGGGGACAAATTTTTCTCCATCCCCGCAAGAACTCAGTTTCTCCGTCCTGTCCCCATGAGTTTTGTCGCTGTCCCTGTCCCATTCCTGTAAGCTCTGCCTTAAAGTGTTTGAGGCTTGTGTAGATGAGGACAGAGCTTGCAGGGATGGGGAAGTCAGGAAAAGAACTCGCTGGGATGGGAAAATGAGCTCCCGCGAGGATGGGGAAAAATTTGTCCCCGTGTCATTCTCCATTTTCCTGGCCACCCAGAGAAATGCAAGAGTTGTCCACTAGTTTCCCCGAGGTAGCAGGGCACAAAAGTCTCTGGTCCCTCTTCCAGCCTTCCACAGATGCTGCTTCTGACTGCTTAGGCCAGTGTCTTGCAACCTTTACCAGCCGTGGCACACTAAACCGGAGGCCGTGGCTCGAGAGCACCCGGAAGTGCACGAACGTCGCCGCGATGACACACATGCATGTGTGACATCATCAAGTCAACAGCCGTGCATGCACGGAGGCCCTCCAGACAGGGCCCTGAGCCGCCGGTGGCGGGGGAAGGGCTGAAAAAAGAGAGGCATAGGTGGCGGATAACTGCCTACAGGATGCGCCTCTCGCCAGTCAGTCGCGCCTCTCCTTCTCCCCGGCGTCTCACAGAACACCTGAAATCTCACGCGGCCCGCTAGTGGGCCGTGGCACACAGTTTGCGATACGCTGGCTTAGGCTCTGCAGTCATTTGCCTGTCAGTAGTTCAGTGCTAATACCATCTTTGTTTCTTGCCTAAGGGATTCCTACCACCTCCTTCTCTGCAGGCAGCCAAATGCTCATTCCTAACTCAGCCTCTTACTCACTCTCTCCTGGGATGTAATCGTGGTTCTCCGGGTGAATGTGTTTGGTCAGGCGTGGAACAAGTGCCACCGCTGCTCCATCAGGAACCTGGAGGCAAGCAAAGCTTTAATAATTACTTTCCATCTGAGCATTCCAAAGCACTATTTTAAAACCTCGATAATGCTCTAAATACCATCTACTTCGGTTCACAACGCCTCAAAATGATTTGGCCTTTTTTTGTGTGTGTGCGCGCTCTTAATTCCAATGAAGCTGTGCATTACTAGCCGAAAACTGAGCACGGCTCTTTGAAGGGAAGTTACTAGCAGATTTGCTAGCAGAGGTGTCACTGAATTGGAAATGAAACCCAGAGCTGTGTCCAGCCGCCACCACTGAGTAACAGGCCCATCGCTAGGATTACCCGATTTTACATATGTAAAATCCAGACCCATATTACCACCGCCAAGTTCCACCAATCCCCGTCCCGTAACGCCCATGTCACGCCCCGGCCTCCTCAGCTTGCTCAGTCAGTCGGGCATCCGCACATTCGTGGATGTGACACGTTGATGTCACATGGGCACGCGCGGGTGACATCATTGCGTTGCAACTGCGCATGCCCCTCCTCAAAGCGATCTGCTTTTCAAAATCCGGACAAAGTGCCGGGTTTTGAAAGCCCTCCGGACATGCCTTCTAAAAACCAGACGTCTGGCAAACTTAACCCAACACCGAGGTAGAGAGTGAAACACGGGCAATGTGCCAGTTGGGGGCAATCCTGGCGCAACAGATATGAAGACATCCGAGCTGGGGCTGAAGGGCAAGCACATAGATTAGGGGAGCAGACTCGGACCCTCCCTGACCTTGTAGTGTTGTAGGGTATTCACTCGCTTCCAGCTTCCCTGAACAACAGAGGTCAGATCTTCATCGGAGAGGATCAGATGACCGGCCAGCCCCGATCTCCATTCTGCAAAAGAAAAAGGGGCATGATTGATTTCAGAGTATTAATTCCAGGTGCACCATTAAATCAAACCAGTTTTAAAATATCCCACCCTTAGTCCCACTACTGGAATAAGACTGTCCTGCAGGGAAAATCAAATGTTCTACTAGAAATCCTGGATGAAACTTAAATGCCTTAATATCCAGATAGATGATTTTCAAAAAATTAAAAAATTCTAGACATTATTTTTCGAAAATGGGCATTTTTCCACCGCCGACTTCGGTCGTCTAGTGCCATATGTCCAAATCGTATGTTTTGATTATGCCCCTCCACATATATACATGTACCCAACCACGCCTGTAGAGATTTCAAGGGGACACAGGTATGGGCAGGCTAAAAACCGACTTGCATTTTCCACATCTGAAATTGCCATTTTCACATGGATGAGATCTACACATGCTGCTTCTTCTGTGTGTAGATACCTCTAAAATGCCCTCCATAGTGTTAACATGAGTGAGGGTCATTTGTGATGCTGGTCTTTCAAAGAGAAATATAAATTCATTTTAATGAAAGAACTCAGACATTCAATTGGTTTACCTCGACATCTTAAAATATAAATGAAACCTAAGATCTTGGCTTACCAAGTTGCTTATGCCTTCAGAAATATGCAATATAATTTTCTGAATTTTTACTTTGCAATTCTTGCAGCCCCATTGATAAATTACGATTAAACCTCTATATATTAGGCCTTGCTTTGTTTCTTCAAGCAACTGCCAATCCTATGATTCCACCTGTACAGGTCCAGACAGGTCCCCCCACTCCTTCTTTGCATTCTGGAACTAATCCTATGAGCTCACCAAGGTCAAGGGTGTCCGGGTCCGGCCGGTGACAATAGAGAGTTCCTTTGTAGATATGGTCTAGAACTTTCTCCTTAACTTGGGTGATGGTGTCACAGTCCAGCACTTTCACAGGCACACCTTGAGCTTCCTCCGCTCCGCCCCCTCCACCTGTGGTTTGAGTTACAGCGTTCAGCGTCTGTATAAGAAATGAACCGGAAAGGCGTAAACCATATGGAATGGGTATCCAAGCTAGTGAACATTTAGAACTGATATTCTGAAAGAGAAAATGGATCCCTCCAAATCAAATCAAGACTGAAACGGCGCTTAGGGGAGAGTGTGGCGCAGTGGGTAAAGCTACAGCTAGAGAATGACATGGTGGATGTTACCCGTGGCTAGCTGCCAAAATGGTGGAGGGGGAAAGGTGCTCACCGCCTGTATGGGGACAAGGTCATCCAATGCCCCGTGGAGCGGTGAATGGCCTTGTCCCCGCAGTTAAGGGAGGGAACGCGCGCAGTAACCGATCGCATGCGGCCCCCTCCCTCCTTCCTACCTACCCGAATCTATCTATCTCCCTCCCTCCCCCTTACCTTCGCGGCATGTTTTAAGGTTTGAGACTTGTTGAAAGCGTATGTGCAGTCGCGTGCGTGGGCAGAAGCTTCTCCTCCGACGCAACTTTCGGATGCATCAGAGGAGAAGCTTCCGCCCACACACGCACGCGACTGCAAGAACACTCTGGCGGCTTTCAAAAAGCTATTCAAACCTTAAAACGCACCGCAAAGGTAAGGGGGAGGAAGGGAGATGCACAGATCGTGCGCGAGGGGTGCTGAAGGGCAGTGAGGTGGCAAGAGGGAAGGTGGATGCTGTGGAGACGAGGCCGTGAAGGAGACAGTGGTCCGGTGATGGGGCAGCGAAGGGGACAGACTTTTTTTCCCCGTGTTATTCTCTAGCTACAGCCTCAGCACCCTGAGGTTGTGGGCTCAAACCCACGCTGCTCCTTGTGACCCTGGGCAAGTCACTTAATCCCCCCATTGACCTAGGTACATCAGATAGATTGGGAGCCCACCAGGGCAGACAGGGAAAATGTTTGAGTACTTGAATAAATTCATATAAACCGTTCCGAGCTCTCCGGTATAGAAAATTATATAAATAAAATAAAGCTCAGAAACAATGAAACAGTTTGGGTCAGTTCAATAAAGGGTGCTAAGGCACCTCCAATTAAGGTGCTCAGCTAGCTTTCTATAAAGGCCTGATTGCACGCCAGCGTAGCGAGGGAAGTTGGCATCCAGAATGGTGGTGGCCTGGCATCACGGTGCCGTGCGCCCCCAATCTTCCCCACCACTTGAGCACCCTCCCCTCACCCCCGCGTACTTCTTGAAACATTCGCCGGTGCGAGCAGCATCTTCCACCGGCTTCAATTCCCTTCTCACATCACTTCCTGGTCCTGTGACCAGGAAGTGATGTCAGAAGGGAGCTGAGGCCGGTGCGAGCAGCAAGTGGAAGACGCTGCTCGCACCGGCAAACGTTTCAAGGTGGGAGGGCAGAGTGGAGGAGAGATGCCGGCATCCCCTGCGAAGACGGCGGCCAGGGCAGTCCGACCCCCCTGCCCCCCAACTTACTATACCACTGCATGCCAGGTCTGTTCTAGAATATTCATGCAAGTACACATTAATACACTTAATTTTAGGCGCAACCATTTATTCCATGATCGTGAGATTTAGAACAAGATTTCTCAACTCGGTCCTGGAGTCCCCCCCCCCCATGCCAGTCAGGTTTTCAGGTTATCGATAATGAATATGAATGAAAGAAGTTTGCATAGAATGGAGGCAGTGTATGCAAATCATGTTTATGCAAATTCAATGTGGATATCCTGAAAACCTGACTGGCAAGGGGCGGCTCCAGGACCGAGCTGGGAAACCCTGGTTTAGAATACGGCAATCTTACAATATATTAACAGCAGTATCTGACTTCTGCTCCTTTCTTTCTCATGTTAGCCTCAAGGAAATCAGTCTGGTTAATGAGGCAGGTCCTCCCCTCCGTGGCCACCACTGAGAGCCTCCTGGAAGAACTGAACCGCCTAGCGACAGCGATGTCAGCTCTGGTTTCATCCAGAAAAACTCCCTGAGAGATAAAACAGGAGACGTCAAAGGGTATCTGCTGTTAATAAGAAACCAGCTGCTTCTGGCTCATGTAACATCCCAGGAGGACCAGAAAGAGGGCAACTGACAGATGCACACAGACATCTGTTATCTCTTTTGTGCAGGAGCAGCAGTCTTTTTACTGTATATATACTGGAAAGGCCTATTTGCAAGAGCTTTTCATGGCAAAGTCAGAATGCTGACCTGGCCAGCCATAACTTATTGGCTTACATAAGAATAGCCATACTGGTTCAGACTAATAGTCCATCAAGCCCAGTATCCTGTTTTCACAATGGCAAATCCAAGTCACAAATAGTAGCAAGATCATGTGATGCACGGGGAGGGGGTCTCAGGCCCTGATTGGCCCAGACACCTTGTGTTCCTCCCTTGGGAGGGGCCTGAGGCGTCTGATTGGCGACTGGGTCGGTGGGTTTGCATGCAAATCATCTGCATGCAAACTTGATAGTGAATCAATCGCTGTTTGAAAATCGGCCAGAGAAACGGCCAACAGCGACTGAGTCGCTATCTTTAGTGAATGTAGCCCAAAGAAATTTAAACCAAAGATTAGTTTCTGCAAAGGTTCTCACCAGGGTCCTGTACTCCACATCATCTCGGAGCAGCCGATTATCATTCAAGGTATATTTGGCTTTTCCCGTTACCCCGTCAACTGGCCCTTTATCCACTTGGTGCTTGATTCCTCGAAACAGCATGTAGAGTGGTTCCCCTGCGGAGTCCTGAAAGGAATATACACAGATGTGTGGTGGCCACGGCATATAAATAACTAATAAATAAAGCAAGGAATCTCCACCCGACCAGATCAAAATAGTCATCTGCAGAGATCTACGGCAGAGGTGTGAGGAAGCTAAGCAGAGTCCCGAGCAGAGAGCATCTCAAGCAGGCCCTCATTGGCTCAGAAAATCTTGGGTACGAAAATTTTTAAAGCAATTTGTGTACGCAAAATCAATGCTCTGCCCGTGTCAAGTGACTGAAAATAGGTGCAAATGTGTGTGTGTGGAGGGGGGGGGAGGTAAGTGAGATCTATGTACTGATGACAACAGTTTGAAAATGGTCGTCAGAATGAATTCCTCATTCTTAAGAACATAAGAATTGCCGCTGCTGGGTCAGACCAGTGGTTCATCGTGCCCAGCAGTCCGCTCACGCGGTGGCCCTTAGGTCAAAGACCAGTGCCCTAACTGAGACTAGCCCTATATGTCTACATTCTGGTTCAGCAGGAACTTGTCTAACTTTGTCTTGAATCCTGGAGGGTGTTTTCCCCTATAACAGACTCCGGAAGAGCGTTCCAGTTTTCTACCACTCTCTGGGTGAAGAAGAAATTTCTTACGTTCGTATGGAATCTATCCCCTTTCAACTTTAGAGAGTGCCCTCTCGTTCTCTCTACCCTTTTTTTTCTGTATCCCCTGAACGGTAATCTCTGGGCTTCTAAAGAGCAAAGCTCAGGGTACTTTGTAATTTCTGATGCTCTCTGAACATCCTGCTTCTCTTCTTTCTACTCATCCAAAAAGAAGATGCAATCCTTTTAAGGGAAGCGCTCTTAACCTCCAGCAAATTCTCCCCTATGTATAATCTTTATCCAAACATATTCTTAATAATTTATTCAGATTTATGCAAACTCACAGTTTTTTAAGACCTCAGTGGCTACACTCGAATGTAACATATTTCACTTTAGCTCAAGTATATTATTACAAACCTTCTCATTGCTCAAAACCATCCTTTACATCCATTTGTTCCATTCTTTAAATATCATTTTTATCAATTGATAACTTATCTTTATAAACAAGCTGTTCAGAGGCTCCGAACAGCAGGCGGTTAAGAGCTGTTTAAAGTATATTATATGGCTAGTGTGAAGCATAATAACTTTTGAAACCCGACTGTGGTACAGCTTCACTTAACTCCGACTGAAGATCGAGCCTTTTATTTGAATCATTTCAGGGGAGACATTCCGGGGAAAATTTGGCTGAACTGCCTTTAAAATACTTCTCCACCCACCCTATTCGTAGCTACAACATTTTCAGAAATTTAAAACCCACCTCTGGAATGCCTCTCCTTATCCTGGATAAATGCTTAGCCACAGCAAAGGCCAGGTAAGTGCTCGTGGCTAGTCTGACTCCTTGGCACCATTACCCAGGTACAGCCCTGCATTGAATATCTAGATATAAAAAGCCACGATAGCCGACGTTTATAAAAATGCTGACTGCCACAAACTGAATACTGACCTATATATTTATAACCTGCACCATTCACTGTTTTTGGCAGGGAATAAAATAAAAACATACATAAAGTCCAATGTTTATCTTGGTAGATAAAACATATCCCTATTCTAGAGAACACAACACCTGAAAACAGTGCCGTCTTTGTGTGTGTGTGTGGGGGGGAGCACTCCTCTCTGTGCCCCCTCCCTCCGCATACCTCTTTAAATGTTCGCCAGCTCAAGCAGCATTTTCTACTTGGTGCTTGTGCCAGCACTGGCTTCCTTTTGACATCACTTCCTGGTGGCGAGATCAGGACGTGACATCAGAAGGGAGCCGATGCTGCTTGTGGCAGTCAACATTTCAAGAGGTCCACGGGGTGTCATGATCAAGCAGCAGGGAAGAATTGGGGGAGGCAGAAAAGCGTTCGAGTGCATGGTGCAGTAATGCCAAGGCATCACCCTCCCTCGCCACTGCCCAAAAATGCAGGGTCTTGGTAGACGCAGCCTTACCCTGACAAAGGCGTAGAGACAAATGGACATCCAGTTGGTAAGCAGCTTCTCCACCACAGTCTCTGTCCTGAAAAAGACCAGGAAAAAAAACTTTGTAAGTCTGCATTTTGGCCAAATTTTTTTAAAAAAATTTTAGTTTTTTTTTTTTTTTTTTACACCACCTGCAAGCCATTGACATTTTGCATATTCAGGTACAATTTGCATTTTTCTGTCTCTGGAGGGCTCACAATCTGAGTCTGTAGCTGAGACAGTAGACGTTTAAACGACTTGCTCAAGATCGCAGAAAGCTGCAGTGGAATTTCAAGTGGGCTTCCCTGGTTCTCTGTCCATTGCTCTAACCCAGTGTCTCGTAAACTTTCCGGCTGGTGGCACACTAAATCCAGTGCCCCGGCCGGAAGGAACCCGGAAGTGTGCAGAAGACATCGCGTCGATCTCTGTGCATGCACGGAGGCCCATCTGGCCATGACCCGCTTTGGTGGAGGGGTCCGGGAGGTGCAGGAAGAGGAGGAGAGTCATATGCGCCAGCTGACTTCCTACAGAACGTACCTCTTGCCACTCTGTAGCAAGTCAGCTGGCGTGGACAAATCTACTCCTCGCCAGTGTGCCGCGGCACACCTGAAATCTCAGGAGCCACACAGTTTCCGATTCACTGCTGTAACCATTAAGTTATTCTTTCTTTCCACACGACAAGTGTAACGATGGCTTAAAATGGGGCTAGTGATCGGATTAAGGTGCCACAAATCTCCTTTTGACTAAGGTAAGGATGCCATTTCTCAGGCTCCGGCTAGAGGACTTGGGTTGGAGACAGAAGGTTGGGGTTGAGTTGGGCTGTGTTGCTTTAGAAAGAGCAGACCCCGGAATCTCCCCTGAGACCTAACAAGCCTAGGATGGGATGCCTGATGCCTGAAATGAACCAAGATATTCCTTCTGAGAACGAAAATAGAGTCAGGGTCAGGCCTGCGGTGCTGAAAACATAAGAACTCATTGTGAGGGAATCCCCACTGTCTCAAACAGTATCACCTTTATTGGAAGCTTTAACAGAGGCCTTTTCTGAAGGTTCTACACAAAGGTCACTGTTCCAAGAGCATTAATGTTGAATAAGGGCACTGCTACTCTTGTTCTAGTTATTCCAGAAGCAGCCTCTGTAGCAGATGCACTCAGAGGACCTTCCTGCTCTCTAGGCAATGTTTCCACCTATAAGAACCTCTCGGGGGGATGAATTAAACCAATATAACTGTGCTGAAAACTTTTGACCCCCACTGTCCTGCAGTAACCACAATACAACCTGTGAAGAGTAATGTAAATATTCCTGATAGGAGAAGACTGGGAAGTAGAGAATGACACGGGGACAAATTTTTTCCCGTCCCTGCGGAAACTCATTTTTCTGTCCCAGTGAGTTCTTCTGTCCTTGCCCCATTCCTGCAAGCTCCATCCTCATCTGTACAAGCCTCAAACACTTTAAAATCGTAAGTGTTCGAAGCTTATGCGGTTAAGGCAGAGCTTACAGGAATGGGTCAGGAATAGGGACAGGGACAAAACTCACGGGGACAGGGAAATTGAGTTCCTGCAGGGACAAATTTGTCCCCATGTCATTCTCTACTGGGAAGTTCAGAATTTCCATACCAGCAATATCTGCATTTTACAATCCCTCAAAGAGCTTTACTGAACACAGCAAACATTCTCCCTGACCAGCTGACAGAGCAGAAAACCAGCTGGGCGGAAGGTCTCTCTTCCTTTCTTTTAATTGCATCGGAGTGGAAGCTGTCTCCTAAATGTTTTCAATATTGAGCTGAAACACTATGAACCATAGTCCCAGGAATCATTTATTAATTTACATTTCTTATATACTTCTATTTCAAGTGGTTTACATTCAAGTATTTCTCCCTATCTGTCCCTGTGGGCTCACAATCTCACCTGGGTTAGGTGACTTGCCCAGGGTCACAAGGAGCAGCTTGGGAATTGAACCCACAACCTCAGGGTGCTGAGGCAGAGGACCACTAGGCCACTCCTCCATTCCAATTAGACATTCAAGTGGGTTCTCACCTCCGTAGCATGAGTTTGGGGTTTTTAGCCACATACTGCTCCACCAGATCATTCAGGAGGGTTTTCAGGATGTCCGTAAAATATTCCAGCTTCCCGTGCAATGAAACTGTAAGCAGGGATGCCACATACGCCCGGTCCCTTGGCGAGAATGTTCGCTGACTCTCTAATGTGTGAATAAACTGAACAGCAACAGAAAGTAAAAATAAAAATAAAATCCAGTAACATGAATCATTATAAGAGAACAATAGCTACAGAGCAGGGATTCTCAACTCAGTCCTCTGGACACAGCAAGCCTGTCTGGTTTTCAGGATACCCTCAAGGAATATATGAGGGGCCGCTGAAAAAGTTCTCAGCCCAAGAAGATGGGAATGACGTGGAGTCATTAAATTTACAAGTTCGTCCACACTTTTCTTGACACTTTTCATTTCAATGAGGTTAATACATCTAGTAAATGGGCCCAAGTATAGGGAAACCATGGCATTGTGACATCACCGATGAGGTTGGATCTTAGACACTGGTGGAAGAGGCATTATGACATCACAATACGAGGGGCAGTTGAAAAGTTCTCAGCCCCACCAAGACCACTGTGACATCACCGATGAGGTTGACTTTTAGGCATTGGTGGAATGAGGCATTATGACATCACAATACCAGGGGCAGCTGAAAAGTTCTCAGCCCCACCAAGACCACTGTGACATCACCGATGAGGTTGGCTCTTAGGCAGTGGTGGAATGAGGCATTATGACATCACAATACAAGGGACTGCTGAAAAGTTCTGAGCCCAACCAATAAGAGAATGATGTGGAGCCGTGAAACTTACAAGTTATTCCACACTTTTCATGTCATATCATTGAAACAAAAAGTGTCAAGAAAAGTGTGGAATAACTTGTAAGTTTCATGGCTCCACATCATTCTCTTATTGGTTGGCCTGAGAACTTTTCAGCAGCCCCTCGCTTAAAAACTCCCTGCGCTAAAAACCACTATCACGGTTTAGTAAAAATGGGGGAGGGGGTATATGAGGGTATATGATCATTCTGTCAGAGAGTGCAAGGGCTCAGCCAGGTATCAGTGTGCCATGGCGTTATTCTGATGGACGGATCAGTGACGTCCTCTCTCCTTACCTTGGTGAGGAAAAGTTTGCTATTCAGCAGGTTTGAGAGCTGTACCAGGCCCTGCTCCACAGTCTGCCGCCTGCACTCTGGCACATCCAGATCCCTTTGCAATGGTGATTCCCGGTGTCCCGGGAAGAAGATCCGCTCTGCATATGTCTTGTAATCTAGGAAAGGGATTCGGGTGCCAACCAAATCGCTGGTGAGATCCATCATTTCTGTCATTAGGTCTGCGGAAGGCAGCATGGAGAGATTTTATACGGGGAAAAGTTAACTGCCACAGAATATATGTTCTCTCATTTCAATCAACCTGGGGGGGTCATCTCAACAGATTACAAACAGAGAAACAGAGCTTGGAATACTGAAGCTGTAAATTGTTTAGAAGATCCTGTGGGTGATTATGGCTGTCTTTGAGGAAGCCAATAGATTGATATAACTTTTTCGTTTGGGTATTTGGAGTTCGATGTTTCGAGTTTATTAAAATCTTATTATACTGCCAAATCAGACTTCAAGGCGGTGTACATACCATATTAAAAGTACATTTATTTAAAAATTACAGAGTACAACGAAGGTATATCATAGAAGGACTTAACAGTACAAGACTGACGGACAAACTGGTACAGATGGGAGACAGTAGAACTACATTATTTATAGAGAAAAGACAAGTGGAACGGACATTAGGAAGGGAGCCGATACCACGTGAATCAATCAGATTTAAAGAGAGAGCGTCCTTAGCTGGATGTGGCTTGAGGCTTTCATTATAATTTGCAGTTTATGAGTTTACTTTCCCGAATGGAAAATAGTGAAAAGTTTAGCATCTATTTTACTGGAAGAGGATCAGTAAACCTCACCAATGATGCAACAAGGAAATGGAAAAGGGAGGAATAACGAAGCCCGGCGAGCCCAACATATTAAATAATACTTTATTAAGATGATTCAATCTCAAATTTATAAATGGTTGCAGTTGAAGCAAGCCATTCAGAAGGGGTTCCCTGGCTGGCCAGTCCAGTACTTCCAGACAGATTTCCTAGGGCATCAGGCCGCCGAGTGGTATAAATTAATAGCTGGTTATATGAAACAAGTTTGAGAGATATTTGGAGCATTGAGATTCAGCAGCAGATTTCTGCGTCTCAATGGCCACAGATTTGGTCTTGGAGGATAAGGTGTACAGTGTCAGTATCTATGAGACAAACTTGTGTTTTTTGTTTTTTTTGTTACATAGAAGTTTTTGGACCCCTGTTCGTTTACGGAAATTAGATAGTTCAAAATCTAATAGATGCTGGCATTGTCATCTGGCTAAAGGAACACTGGATCATTTATTATTCTATTGTCCTTTGATACTTAACTTCTGGAGATCTATTTGGGGACATATTAATCTGATTCTAGAGGCTATGGTTCCGTTATCATATGAAGTGGTGCTATGTGGGATGTTGTTATTTCCTAAATCTCCAGTGGACAGGCATAAAAACAAGTTATTGGGCATAATGACTGGGGTAGCCATCCAAATGATTACGAAAAATTGAAAAACTTACGACCGACTGAATTTCACCTTCTGGTGGAATTCGTTATGCTTACGTTACCAATATGAAAAGACATTTTCTGATCAAAAAGGCAATAAGTGGTTCAATCTGACATTGATTCTACTTGAATAGTTCGTTATTCCCTTATTTCTGGTTATCAGTTGCACATCCAGGGGGGTTGTATATTGGGATTGGTTTTCTTGAATTATATATATGGATAAAATACTGTATGGTTTACTTATTACATTGAGATTGTGAAGGAGGGGTGAAAATGTTTTTCATGAATATTATTGAAAGAGGATAGCGTTGTTTTTCATGTAAATTGTATGAATATCTGTATGCACTGATTTTTTTTTCAGAGAAATGCATAATGTGAGTTTTAATATTATTCAGAACGAGCCTGTTAGCTGCCATCCACGTTTTAAATGACTTTCAGGAGGTGACAGAAGCTGAAGAGGTGTGCACTGATTTTAATTTAAAAATGAATAAAGATACCGTATTTGCCGGCGTATAAGACGACTTTTTAGTACCTTAAAATCCTCCCCAAAGTCGGGGGTCGTCTTATACGCCGGGTACTGTTTACATGCCCTTACTTGCGGGGCTGGATGTACTCAGTCGCGCGGCTCTTCTTCTCCCTACCTTCTCTGCTTGCAGCACAGAGCCGAACGGAAGTCTTCCCGACGTCAGCGCTGACGTCGGAGGGGAGGGAGGGCTTAAACAAAGCCCTCCCTCCGACGTCAGCGCTGACGTCGGGAAGACTTCCGTTCGGCTCTGCTGCAGGCATGGCAGGTAAGGAGAGAGAGAGTACCAAGAGAGAGGGGCGGCCGCCCCGCCCCGGTTGCAGCACAGCCGGCCAGGTCCCCTTACTTTTGTGGCACTTCCCCGACCGACCGATAACAGCCCGGGTCCGACAATCCTCCCTGCCCAGTAGCCGCGAATCTAAATTACCTTCTTACAGCAGCTGTAAGAAGGTAATTTAGATTCGCGGTTAAGGGCAGGGAAGTTTGTCGGACCCGGGCTGTTGTCGGTCGGTCGGGGAAGTGCCACAAAAGTAAGGGGACCTGGCTGGCTGTGCTGCACCCGGGGCGGTAGAGAAGGGGGGGGGAAGGACTCTGAAAGCACTTGAAGACAGAGGAGGGAGAAGAACGCTGAAAGCACATGGGGGAATACAAAGGGGTGGAGAAGGAAGAAGGGGTCGTCTTATACGGCGAGTATAACACAAAACTCTATTTTTTAACTAAAAGTTGGGGGGTCGTCTTATACGCCCAGTCGTCCTATACGCCGGCAAATACGGTATATATAAAAAAAAAAGATGATTCCACCAGGCTGTGTTTCGGCATCTACGCCTGCTTCAGGAGCCGATCTTGATGTGCAGAGCTTCCAAAGTCGAGGGAAACCGCGCCGATTGTGGTTATCTTAGCCAGCTAAGAGTTGAATACCAGCACTTATCCAGATAAGTGCCGACTCCAACCTTGGAACGCCTCCAAAACAGCCGGTTTTGGCTTGGGCACTAAACAGGGGTTTTCAGTGGCACTATCCACTTACCCCCTAATCCTGTAAAAAAGCGCCAAACATTGCGTGCGTAATTTAAGCTGCATACCCAAACTGCGCGTGCAGTTGAATAAGCTAATTAGCATCGACAATTAGCATCTTTAACATACAATTATCGGTGCTAATTAGAATCAATTACAGGTTACACACTTCATTTTAAATGCAAGTCAAAGAAAGGGGCGCATAAATGGGCGGGTTATGGGTAGATCGGGGGCGTGACCTTAAGTTACACCTGTGGCTAAATTTAATCACGGTTTTCTGTTATATCGTCTCCGATTGCATTTCTTGATTCTCCCTCTCCTCACAATTCAGGGAACGGTCACTCAGCGCCGACCCCTCGCCAATGCATTTCTTGCGCTTTTATTTATGACACGCGATATCCCGTCTCTCGGAATATATCCAACAAAACGGTTTACAATTTCCAGTTCAGTGGGTCAAAATATATCATCTATTCTAAACAAACAGAAAGCATATATGTTTTTCCTTAAAGCGAGCATGACCTATTGATCTGCCTGCCTAGAATGCTAACATGCATAATGTGTTTTCCTATTCCTCTTAACGTTTTGTAAGTTAATCTCTAAAGGGAGATGAATTGAAAGTGAATTCCATAAAGCTGCCGCTACATTAAAAAAGAAACATAGACTTGGGTGTGCTGGTGGATGCATCACTGAAGCCATCTGCACAGTGCGCAGCAGCCTCGAAAAAAGCCAACAGGATGCTGGGCATCATAAAGAGGGGCATCACAACCAGGACGCGGGAAGTCATCATGCCATTGTATCGAGCGATGGTGCGTCCGCATCTGGAATACTGCGTTCAGTATTGGTCGCCATACCTCAAGAAGGACATGGCGGTGCTTGAGAGAGTCCAAAGGAGAGCGACGAAACTGGTAAGAGGGCTGGAACACTGCCCATACGCCGAGAGGTTGGATAGGCTGGGGCTCTTCTCCCTGGAAAAAAGGAGGCTCAGGGGAGATATGATAGAGACCTTCAAGATCATGAGGGGCATAGAGAGGGTGGATAGGGACAGATTCTTCAGACTGAAGGGAACAACAGGTATGAGGGGGCACTCGGAGAAACTGAAGGGAGATAGGTTCAAAACAAATGCAAGGAAGTTTTTTTTCACCCAGAGGGTCGTGGACACTTGGAATGCGCTGCCGGAGGAAGTGGTCGGGCAGAGTACGGTACAGGGATTCAAACAGGGATTGGACGGATTCCTGAGGGACAAAGGGATCGTGGGATACTGAGAGAAGTATCCAGGAAATAAGTATAGAAACCCGACCAGGTCGTGCATGTGCAAAACCGGAGGGTTAGGACTTCGATGGGAAGATAGGACTTCAATGGGAAACCAGGGTGGCAGGGGGGCCCCTTCTGGTGATTCAGACAGGTGACCTGTTTGGGCCGCCGCGGGAGCGGACTGCTGGGCATGATGGACCTATGGTCTGACCCGGCGGAGGCACTGCTTATGTTCTTATGTTCTTATGCGGAATCTAGTCTAGCCTAATAAGAGGGAATATCCAAACAGTTTTGCTATTGAGATCTTAATGACTTGAAGGGGCATTAGGGAACAAATAAATTTGCTAAATATTGTGACCCTCCTATAAAAGAGAACTTCATTAATTAAACTAGTAGCTTGTATTTCCTCCAAAATTTACCACTATGTCTGGTGTCTTTGCATTGAGCTTTCTACCTCTGTAAATGTCTCTAAAACATCTCCTTCCTTATTGCAGTCATGAGGCGTGAATTTGTCCAGACATAAGAACAGCCTGACTGGGTCAGAACAATGGTCCATCAAGCCCAGTAGCCCGTTCTCACAGTGGTCAATCCAGGTCACTAGTACCTGGCTAAAACCCAAGGTGTAGCAATATTCCATGCTAGCAATACAGGGCAAGTAGTGGCTTCCCCCATGGCTCTCTCAATAACTGAGTGTGGACTTTTCCTCCAGAACTTGTCCAAACCTTTCTTAAAACCAGCTACATATAACTGTTTGTGTGTTAAGCGTGCATATGCTTGCATTTGGGGCACATTACCTGTAAATTCCTTTTTGCAGCGATCCCGTACACTGGTTTCTAGGTTCTCCAGTTGGATTTGAACTTTTTTGTAATCCCTCAGAGCCTGTTTGCTTTTACGTCTAAGGGAAGAAGCAGGTATGTTAGAATGGGATCCACACCCATGGAGTCAGGAGTAAAATTGCACATCTGTTGCGAGGGATGTCTGTTACTGAAACATGGGGCAGAAAGGTAATAACATAAGCTGAATTGCACCTAACATTTTCCAGGGCCAGTGGATAATATAAAATAGAATTTTATCCTCTTGTTCATAGACTCACACTTTCTTATGAAGGTTTTCTTACCAGTCAAAAAATATTCAACTGTCAGTCCACCGCTAATAGTTTTACATAAATTGGATTAGAGACCCACCTTGGGCCATGCATGTGTTCTGTAACCTGATTTTTGGGGGGGTTCTCTTGGATAGCCTTAGAAGCATGCTCAGGAAGTACTTTCCCGCACCTATAGATGAGAACTATAATGAGAACAATCAAGGCGACGAAGGATGCGCCAACTCCCAGTCCAATCTGCGCCGCCAGGGGGAAGGTCAGTTGGCTTTCTGTGTCGTACTGGACTCTCCCCAGCATGAATTTCAAATTTCCTATCTGCACCTGTGGGAGAAATTTGAAGGGTCAGCTCCAAAGTCCTGTGATTTCTATGTCTTTGTGACTCCCTTGGTTGTCCCTCTTTAGGGGAGCATTTGGGCCGTATGGAGTTGAATAGCTCGTGGTGTTCTTGGGGGTTAGCCTAGCAGCCTCTCTTCTGCCTATCTCCTTAAGTCTCTGATGGTTCGTATTGTAAACCACCTTGCTGCAAATTGCCCGTATGGCGATACAGCAAGTCTGTCAATGGACATAAAGATTGCCTCCATCAACGCTCATTCACTACACGCTTCTCCCTCCGTATCCGCGGATTCGCTTATTCGCGATTTTTTGGCTGCTGACTCCGCCCTCTAATATTTATCACTGAACCCAGCATTTCACATTGGAAATTGCTGCTCCCGGGGTTCATAGACAACCCCGCGAAAGACGGAGGCGCGTGCCGAAGAAAATTACAGTTTTTAGGGGCTCCGACGGGGGGGGGGTTTGTTGGGGAGCCCCCCCAGTTTACTTAATAGAGATCGCGCCGGCGTTGTGGGGGGTTGGGGGGTTGTAACCCTCCACATTTTACTGTAAACTTAACTTTTTCCCTAAAAACAGTGAAAAAGTGAAGTTTTCAGTAAAATGTGGGGGGTTATAACCCTCCAAAGCCCCCACAACGCGGTGCGATCTCTTTTAAGTAATGTGGGGGGGTCCCCCCACGCCCCCCCGTCAGAGCCCTAAAAACAGTAATTTTCTGCGGTGCGCACCTCCGCGCTGCGCTCAATTGTCTGCGCGCGCCTTTGTCCTGGCGCGCTTTTGATCTGACACCGCTCCCGGTGGTTCCTGAACAAAATCACTGCTCCTGGCGTTGTACGGAGCAAATCGCAGGTCGGGTTATTCACAGTTTACTATCTTTTTCAAGTGTATTTTATCGAAAAACCGTGAACAACATGCGAAAAGTTATTCACAGTTATTCGGTATTCACGGCTATGTTCTGCCCGCATCTCCCGCGAATACGGAGAGAGAAGTGTATGCTTAATGCTCCCCATATACAACTCGTACTCAGTAGGATTCCTTTGGGTACAGGAGTCTAGGTTTTCTCCTGTCTTTCAATCGCTTTTCATCCCTTCAGTCTTGCTTACATACAAGAAAGATTTCACCACCTACCTCAGTACCCAACATATTCACTGTTCTCTCGGTGACCCGTCAAAAGCGTGCAGGACTTTGGAGAGCCGACAATCCCGCGGCGACATGCCGCCGCTTCTGCCATTCCTGTTAGCGCTCTGAAGGAGATGTTGGGGGGGGAACTCCCCTCACTATACTTAGAAGTCCTCGCACCCCCAAAGGGGTAGGTGGGGGTGGGGTAACCCCCAATACACTGAAAACTCCTGAAGACCGAAAACTGGAAGGAAAATGGGTCTTTTCAGTTCCCTCCAACCCCCCCCCCATCGGGAGCACGAAGACTTCTAAGTGTAGTCCATACCCCCCCCAACCGAGTGCTAACAGGAACAGAGGAAGCAGCAGGATTGTCGGCACTCCAAAGTCCTGCGCGCTTTAGTTATGGAACCCTCCCATCCCCTGCCCCATTCAGTTCCCGCACCTACCATGAACTCTGGAAGTGAATCCATTCCCTCTCTGGTTGGGTGCCGTGGAGAAGGTTGCTCAGACGGAGGCTCACAGTACAAGTGGTTTCGTGTCAACGTCTTCACAATGCAGACACCCTCCCCGATCATTGCCACCATCTCATCTTTATAGACCGCCAGGTCCAGGTTCTCTCCCTGAAACACAGACTTTGAGCGTTAACTTTGTTTTCCAATAGGCAAACACACCGTCTGCCCTCTGCTGCTCATCCAAATGAGGATCATTTTCAAAGCCAATTAAGTGGCGGAATATCTATTTATCCGTGTAAACTAGGCAGCTGGAAATTGCCATCCTTCAATATGGCCAACATTTTGGGAGTTGTACGCATTCAGAGGAGGCATCTTTGGGGCTGTGTTTGATTCAGGGGAAGAAAAAATAAAGACCAAATATTGTATACATGACTCTATACATGTTATTTTGCATAGAAAGAGTATTTGTACAAAAGGCAGATGCAAAAGTCCTTTTGTCCCTGTGAATGCTTTCTTTGTTTTTTTGGAAAATTGGTGCAAAATTCACTTGTAAAAGTACTCACAGACCCTGTCCCCGTGTGGACAATTTGAAAATTGCCCCCTATAAGCAGAGTACGCTCATTTTTTGCTGGGTAATAATCAAGCTTGCAGTAAGACAACTTTAGCACCAAACTGAGCGAGTTTTAGCTGGATATCATAGTGCAGGCGCGATATATAACCTAAAGCTCTTGGGGTAAGATTCTCAAAACACAAGTGGTCGCTAAACCGGTTCCATCCGGTTGTAGCGTTCATATATTTTAGCAGCGGATTCTCAAGACGGCTTACCGTGGTCTTTTCCGAGCTTCCTAGCAGTCTCCGACTCTGTCATGCAAATGTGTTTCAACGAGGCCATTAATATTTAAACGAGCACTCTGGGCGAATCATTATTATTGCCAGGTGATTCCCTAACCTCGCTGTCTTACATTTGTGAGTAAAAATTTTCCGACAGGTCTGAGCTGTCGTAGCCTTACTTTCTGACCAGTGCCTGAGTGCAAATTGGTTCAGGCATTGACAGGAAAGTAAGGTTTGACATCTGAGACCTGCTGGAAAATTTTACTGTCACCAGCGATCGGCACATGCAAATTTAGCAACCCTCTGTGACTCTCATTTGAATGCGGACTTTTTAAACAATGACCTGCCTTTTTGAAATCGTTACAGTAGCGGCCACGACAGCGGCCCATCGGATTTTACCATGAACATCTGAGAATCTTCCACTTGGTTCCTAATACCGATTATTGCAAATACATAGGCACTTGAAGGGAATGCCATCTAGAGAAGATCATTGGTAGGAAATAGTTTTTTTATTTGTCTCGACACTAGCTTACCTCTACGGAGATGACACTGCCGGGTTTGTGTCGATATGGTTTGGCGGGATCCTCAGCGTTGAGCTGTTTTAAAACTGGGTTGACTTCATAAGAGAATGGTGTTGGGTTTAATGAGCTGAAGTCAAAATGCAGATTATCCAGAATAAACTCCACAGTGATCCGGGCACTTTGAGGTGACAGATTAATGGCTGGAGTCTTACACAGGATGAGGAATGAGGAGTTAACCAGGCACACCTCTTCAAACTAGGAAGACAGCAGGAACAAAATCAAGAGCAACGAGTCAACCTTAGGACTCAGACTAGGATAAACATTTTAAACTAAACCTTAGGCTTATATATTGCATCTCTCTATAACAGAGCTTGGCACTCTATATTCTTACAAGTTGTTAGGTAGGGACATGGAATTCACCAGACTCTTCCTATTTTGTATCCAACCTCCCCAGATTATCCGCCAGAGTGAATTTAGCTTCTCCTGTCAACTGAGAGCTGGATGGAAAATATAAGACTATCTCGTTAGCACTGCCTTGTATCAGAATGGGTCACCACCATAGTGGCAGCCATTTTCCTTTCTACCCAAACATGTCACCTCCATGCTACCTCCAAGTAGAGAATGACACAGGGACAAATTTTTCCCCGTCCCACCCCCGCGAGTTTTGTCGCTATCCCTGCCCCATTCCTGTAATTTCTGCCTGAACTGCACAAACCTCGAACACTTATGATTTAAAAGTGTTTGAAACTTGTGCAGATGAGGACGGAGCTTGCAGGAATCAGGCAGGGACAGGATAAAGAACTCGTGGGGATGGGCTGGGGATCAATTTGCCCCCGTGTCATTCTCTACTTCCAAGCTCACATTTAGGCATAACTAATGTAGACACCTGTCTCTGCTGCCAAATGCAGCCTTGCCACCATCACTATTTTGCCATCAGGGTCTGCCATGTTTATACCTGCTGTAAGCCATGTTCAATGAATCTCTTCGCTAAGATAATTAATAAATCTTAATCAAATGTCCTGTAAAGTAGCCAAAACCCCATCTCTGTAGCAGTGGCAGCAACTCCAGAAATCCAGCACAAAGCCTGCAAGCCTCCCCTGCCGAGAGAATGTACAATGATCCTACCCTCCACCCCCTGCACAATTTTCCCTGAGAACAGGAAGCCAGTGAAGGAGGAGGGGGCAGGGCCAAAACAGGGCCTTTGTCAGTGTGAGGTTTTGCAGGCCCTATCCTTAATATCCTGGCTGGAACTACTACTGCAGGGCTTGGATCGGGACAGCGACACTGAAGTGACACTGAGGTGAAGGGGGGAGGTGATGCACAAAAAAATCAGCACTTTGTTCGGGTTTTGAAAAGCCTCCCAGCAAAATCACGTCGCAGACGCAACGCGGCATGCGTGGATGCTATCTGGGGGGCAGAGCAGGGCGTGCCAGAGGTGGGGCCATGGATCCAAATGTCAAGCAATTCCACTATAAAGGATGCAATGGCGTAATAAAGGGGTGATGTACCATCCAGGATGTCGTTTTGGTGGGGACGCCGGCACCTTTCTGCTCTCCACACACTACACTCGCAACCTCCCTTCTCCGCCCCCCTCCCCCCGGTACTTCTTTAAAATCTTCGCCAGTTTGCGCAACTAATCCAGCCTGCCATTCATGCTGGCCTGGTTCCCTCTGAAATCACTTCCGGGTCGCAGTGCCAGGAAGTGACATCAGAGGAAAAGCCTAAGCAAACGCAAGTAGCAGTCTGGAGAAGCTGCTCATGTTGGATAACATATACAGAGATACAGATGTGGGAAGTGGCGCAAGGGCACAGAAGGAGCGGGGGGTGGGGTGGAGAGGGCATGGAGGGGTTAACACAGAAGGAGCGGGAGCGACTGAGAGGAGGGCATCACTGCCCCGGGCTACTCCTTCCCTCGTTACGCCAAAACTAAAACCTCGCAGAGAAACCCCACTGCAATGGGCTGGGTTGGGCAATCGAGGCTGGAGTCTATAGGATTCACGGAGGGATGGAAATTTACCTGCTGGACACTGCACAGGGCATTTTCAGGGCACTCTGTTTCTGGAATAATTCTGCGCTGCCTTCCTAAACCTCGGCGACGGCGTTCTAGTGGTGATACCACAACTCGAATCTTGGGTGCCTGGACCACATCTAGGTTCTGTCCATAAACCAGGATCACTCTTCCACCACTGAGAGGGGGAAAAAACATGTCAAATCAAAGTATTTGGCCTACCTTGCATGTCTATTCTTTGTGCATCAGAAAGAAACTCTATGTGTTTATTTATTCATCTAAACAATTATGAATCGCCCTTATAAACGTGAATGTGTCCAATGCGGTCCTTATAGCTGACCTATCTCTGGATTTAGGAATCTCAAGACCACTTATTAAATATCTCTTCAAAATTATTTTACTTCTTTAAAAGGTCTTAAAGGCCTAAATTTAGGAGTCTAAGCTAGGTTCCTAGTTTAAGCCAAATTTCGGAAAATTCACCTAAGACCTGCTATTCATTAGACTAGATTTAAGGAGGGAATTATCAACATGGGTTACTGTTATGATGGGTTATTTGCCCAACTCATGGTTTTTTTTTTAACACAACAAAATGCATGACTTATGGTAAAATAAACCGTCTTCACGGTAGCCAACATTGATAACATCGCCCTTTAGGCTGTTACGTAAGGCTCATACCTAGCGTTGAAAATCCTCACTTTGGCCGTGCCCTGTGACCCCTTAATCGACTCCTTCATAGGTCTCTACATTTATGAGCCAAGTGAAACTAGACCACTTGGTACTTTTCAAAAGGGTCCGTTCAGTTCGCGGGAGAGTGCTTAGTACGAACAGAAAAGAATACTCAGGAGAAACCTCAGCCCCAGACGTCTACTTAGTGAATCACAGTGGGAACAATAAGAAAGAAAGAAAAGCAGTTATTTAAGTAAACATAAGAACATAAGCATTGCCATACTGGGCAGACCAAAGGTCCATCAAAGTCAGTATCCTGTTTCCAATAGTGACTAACCCAGGTCACAGGTACTTGGCAGAAACCCAAAGAGTCGCGACATTCCAGAGCTGAGATTGTGATGTCATAATGCCTCATTCCACCAATGCCCAAGAGCCAAACTCATCAGTGATGTCACAATGGCTTGATTGTCCTATACTTGGCTCACATAAGAGTTGCCATACTGTGACACACCAAAGGTCCATCAAACTCGGTATCCTGTTTCCAACAGTGGCTAATCCAGGTCACAAGTACCCGGCAAGATCCCAAAAGACTAAAAAGAGCCCAAAAAGTAAAGGTTGGTGGTAGTAGATGTCAAGCAGAGGACCAGCTTTTGGCTTACTCTGCCTGTCCAGTCGTCCCTTCCTTATGGTGTCATCATAAACTCTACTCAGTCTTTGGTCAACTCTTCCCCTGCTCTTAGCATCACCCACCTACTTGAGTTGTCAATGCTTACTAGTGGTCAGCAATTGTCTGTTATTATCTCAGTAAAGTGGGAGACAGGAAATGAAAATGTGAGAAAGAGGGAAGGATCTAAAAATTCAAGTGGAGTAGAAGGGTTGTTAGGGCAACCAAGAAAACAGAGGGTGCAGATGGTAGACGAGGAAAGAAAAAGACATTTAACAAAAACCCAGAAGCTGACTATACCCAAGGAAGCTCTTAGCTGGGCCTGCAGAAGTGATATTGGGATCCGGTGTGTATCTGAAGAGAGAGCCTGCCAGTCTCCGTTCCTGTTCCCCGTACGTGACAGTTACTGGAAGCTCTACCGAAGTGTTACTGGGACTTGTCCGACACTCCAGCCGGTTCTGCTGCATCTCAGAGAAGCTGTGAGAAAAACCACAGGGGGAGGAGGGGGGGGGTCACAAGGAGAAAAGGAAGGAGAACATAATGGAGACACAAGAAATAGAGAGAGGAGACAATGCAAAATTAAGATGATAGATGAGGTAACAGTAAAATCAATAGTCTCATTTGTTTTTAAGATTTGCTAAGAACTTTCTTGAGATGTGTCTCTGATAATTCTGTCCTACAACTGTTAATCCTTTCCCCTAAAGGAATGGTTCCTGGCATCCTAACGCTTAGTCCACTGCCAGCTTTACTATTAAATGTTGCAAAAGCACTTTAGGGACTTAAGGTTTTCTACGAGGGGAATAATTGTAGGCAGCAATGTAGGACCCCCCCAGCACTCTGATTTTCTCCTCAGGACAGCGATATGTATTTACCCTGACACAAGAGTCTTACAGAAAACTTTTCTCCTTCTGTAATGTAAGCATTCTGAGGTGTGGGGATAAAGGGCTAGATGCACTAAAGATAGAGACTCAATCGCTGATGGCCAATTCTCTGGCCGATTCTCCAGCAGCGATTAATACCCCCTCCCCCCCCCATACCTTTTTAAAAATGGTGGATGCACGGGGAGGGGCCACAGGCTCTGATTGGTTCAGATGCCTAAGGGGCCTACCCTCTTCCCCTTACGTTACTGACTTGGTGCTGGCACAAGCAGCGTCTCCAACTCGCTGTCCGCATTGGCCTTAGCTCTCCTTCTGTCATCACTTCCTGGTCTCGTGACTAGGAAGTGATTTCAGAGGGAGAGCCAAGGCTGGCATAAGCAGCAGGTCGGAGATGCTGCTCGCACCGGCAAAGAGTCAACAAGATACAGGGGGGGTCAAGAGGAGGAGAGGCGCCAACACCTCCACAAAGATGGCGCCCGGAGTGGTCTGCCTACTACCACTATTTATTATTTCTATAGCACTGAAAGGCGTACGCAGCGCTGTACATTTTAACATACAATAGACAGTCCCTGTTCAGAAGAGCTTACAATCTAATTTAGACAGGACATTTCAGGGTTGGGGAGATTATAGTGGGTCTAGGTATCTGACAGCAGTGACACTTTACTACACCACTGCTTGGAACAGTATTTACAATATATGCCATAGTCCAGAGGTAGGCAATTCCGGTCCTCGAGAGCCGGAGCCAGGTCAGGTTTTCAGGATATGAGTTGGATTTGCATGCACTGCCTCCTTGAGATGCAAAACTATCTCATTCATATTTATTGTGAATATCCTGAAAACCTGACCTGGCTCCGGCTCTCGAGGACCAGAATTGCCTACCCCTGCCCTAGTCCACTGCCCCATTCTTTTCAAACAAGCTCCTTTGAACTGGCACACAAGAGGCGGCCTAAGAAAGGAGCCCGACGTCCTCTCTTGAAGTAACATGCCACTTTCTGTAGAAGAAATCCCGTCAATTAAAAGAAACGCTTACACGTGGCAGGGGAGGTCTCCCAGCAGGATTCGGATGTCGCTGTCACGGCCTGTCAGCAGTTTGGAGCCCGTCAGGGTCAGAGAGGTGCCACCAGCTTTCGGGCCCCGGGTTGGAAAAATGGAATGCAACGTCGGGTCCTGAGCAGAGACAACATGGAAGGCACGAAAACATCAAGAAAGGCCCACCAATGTGGATACAGGGAAATGGGGCAAGTGATGAGAGAGAGAGTGACAAAAACAGCTCAATCTCATTTCCCAGAACTGGAATAAGCTCTGGCCATCTTGGTAGGGGCATCAGCCCCCACCCCCTCTCCTGATCCCCCCCCCTGCACTTTCCTTTCCTCCGCACCTCACCAACTTGCTGCCCGCGTCGGTCTCGGCACTCTCTGATGACACTTGCGCATCCAGCGCCTAGGGAGTGACATCAGAGAGTGAGAGCTGACACCGATGCGGGCAGCAAGTTTGTGAGGTACGGTGGAAGGGAAGGCGCACGCATTCAGCAGGAGGAGGGGGGGGTTAGAAATGGGCGGGTGGGGCTCCACCACCCTGGACGTCACTCAGCCTCGCTATGCCGCCGGACCACTCTGACAGAAAAATGCAGTAATTTGGGGAATTTTTCTGGGACTTTCCCCTTTGAAAATTTGGCTGGCACTCAGGATAATGTATCAGTTTTGGATTTGGGGGGGGGGGGGTTTCCACCTGCCTTTTCCAATTCTGAGCTCGGGTCCACAATTTATTTCCCTGCCCAAAGTGAATTCACAGCCTATGCAGGGTATTGCAAACTGTGTGCCATGGCAGACTGCAGGTGTGCCATGAGACGCCGGCAAGGAGGCGCCAGCTGACTGCTTGCGGGATACAGCCGCGCTGGCGCATCTGCTCCTTCTCCTTGCCTTCCGCAGCAGCCCCGCGCCGGCGGTAACAGGAGCCTCAGGGGCCGCGGACGTCGATGCGATGATGTCATCACGCCAACAGCCACGCATTTACAGGTGCTCTCCCACCGCTGGCCTGCGATTATTGTGTTGCCTATGCCATGCATTTTCTTTTACTAACAAGAGTGCGAGTCAAAAATCAGGCGTAGAGATTGGATTAGAACAGCTGAAACATCTATGAAAATGTGGAGGAATGTGTGGATTTTGCGCCTGTAAATCAGCTTCTAGGCCAACCTATTCAAAGAGACACACCCTGTGTGCGCTTTATAAACCCCTCCCCCCCGCAGCCTTGCTCAAATGCTCCCACATAAAGTTACAGTTGCTCCAAAGCAGGTGCAATTAAGGGCCCCAGTATTCAGAAAAAGCCAAATTTGTGCCTTACTTTTCAATCAAACTTTGGAGTCTTTCAGCGGGAAATTCAGGGTCGATATTCAAAACGATTTAAATGGCCAGGCGAGGCTTAAGTTAACAGATTAGTACCACTGAATATCAACCGTGATATTCAGAGCCGGCAATTGTGTGGACAGTCTAGGGGTGGTCATGTATGCGATTAAGCAGTGCCATAGTGAGGGGAGGACTGTCCCGGGTGCTGTCCTGGTGGGGGCGCCGGCCCCTCTCCTCATCTCCGTCCCCTCCCACCCCTTCCCCTGCTGCACGCGTGTCTTCACTTCTCTCCTTGCCTGTGCCTCTAGCTCTTCGCTGGAGCGACCAGCAGCTCCAACCTGCTGCTTGCGCCGGCCTCGGTTCTCCCTCTGATGTCACTTCCTGGTCTCGGAGATGTCGCATGCGCCGGGGAAGTTAAAGAGGTATGGGGGAAGGAGCACACAGCAGGGGTGGGGGGGGGCAGGGAAGGAGTGGGAGGGTGCTTCCCACCCTCGCTACGTCGCTGTGGTTAAGTGCTGATAACCAGCACCTAATGTATTAGTTAACCAGACAAATCAGACTGCATAAAGCACAATCCTAACTTTATCCGGTGGCTAAGTGATGAACATTGCATTTAACTGGCTAACTGATAGCATTGCACCCAGATAGTCAACTGCAATGCCGTGACATGGCTCAGGTATACCTTTGTAAATCTAGGCATACTGCCAGCAGTGGCCACCGCCGGTCCTGCCACCTCTCATCTTAATTTAAGAGCTTCATTTGCCTAGGTATATGAGCCTAATTTGTCAGCTTATTCTGGAAAATCGGTGCTAAGCTCCTAGGCTTTTCCCCCTGTCCTACGTCTGCCCCTCTGGCCATCCACTTCTGGAGTTAGTTGCTTAGTGGCAGCTGCGTTACCTGATAGGAGAACACCTGAGCCGAAACACCATGTCCCCCACCAGGCACCTCCACAGCCACGTGTCCCGATTTCTCAGTCTGGCTTCTGCCGGTAACACAGACAATGCTGCAGAGAAGGGGAACAGAGAGGGGCAGCGTCATAGCCAGCTTTCCTCAACATTGGGTGTACAGACTGGCTGGAAAAGCTCCTGCAACCAGGTAGGCACATGGACAGCAATTTGCAAACCCACTTATCCAATTAAGTTGGTCAGTCTGAAACTCACCCTTCCTTTGTTAGGCTAAAAGCATGCACTGGCTTCTCCAATACACACGCAAAAGGAGGGAGGACATACTGAAGGTAGGCACAGAAAATGTAGGCCTAGAAAGCCCTGGTCTATATTTCTGGTGCCTACCTTTACCAGAAGCATTTTTCTCTAACCGGCGCCGTCATATGATTGACATATGATAAGCAGCCACTTTTAAGGCGGCCACCAACAATGGCACCAGTTAGAGAATCCAGGCCAAAATCTACAGGTGGACTTCTGGGTAATACAGTTTTCCGTTGACAATTAGCTACCAAGTCCTTAAGTACAAAGGACCCACAGGAATTACAGCTGTACAAGTTGTTATCCGAAATCCAATTGTCTGGATTGCTTCGGTGGGGGGGGGTCTCAGTTTATATTTGAGTTGCCCCCCTCCCCCGAAGTACTATTCCAAAGCAACTACCTTCAGCGCAACCTCCTCCCCCCGACAAGAAAAGGCAGCATTCCCCCTCCCGGATCCACAGGAAAGACCCCCAGACCTACCATGTTTTCCTGGTGGACTAGCGGCAGCGCTGGGGAAGGAGCGATCCTACTCGCTTCCCCACTCATGTTCCTGTGAGCGACGAAAATAGCTGCCGAGACTTCCAGGGCCAGTCTCGCGAGGCTGTGAGTAGGGGGTTGGTGGTGCCTGTTCAGGGAGGGAGGGGGAATGCTGCCTTTCCTTGTCAGGGGGAGGGGAGAGTGAGCTGAAGGTATTTTTTAAAATTTAAAAGAAAAGACTAGAAATTTAACATCCAATTATCCGGATTTCTGATTATCTGGATAACCCTCTGTCGAGGATAGTCTGGATAATCGGCATTCCACTGTGTATAAGTACAAAAGATCGGACAAAAAGCAGGTGGCCTTCACGTGGACGACAGGATACCTGCTGGATATTTCGTACTCCAAGACATCGACGGTGCAGGGGACTCCCGCCACCGTGACCGAGTTGGCAATGTCCTCTGGCTTCTGACCAAGGTTTGAGCCAGTGATGGTGACTCGGCTGCCTCCTTCTACTGGTCCAGATAACGGATCAATCTGGAACGAAGAAACCCAAAGCGTTAAACAGAGCCTCTCACTATCATGACACGCCGCTCTCTGCAGAGCGTCCTTAACCCTTTATCTGGCATTGCTGCTCCCAAGCGACACGTGTCTTCTATGGCTCTTGTGGGAGTTCTGCATCTCCAAAAGCCCGTTTACTCGGCACCGTTGCTCTCATTCAGCATCAAGTTACATAAAGCAGCCGTTTAACCGTCTGCTAATTAAAGGGTTAACAGAATACTATCATAGCGCAGATCACAAAGGTGCCTAACTTTGGAAATCTGGTCCTATTTCAAATATGTATTTATAGAGAAGCGTGCAAGTGAAAAGTCTATATATATATGTATATATATGTCTCTATGTTAAGAGGATAGGGATGGGATTTGAAATACAGTACTCCCCCCAAATTCACGGTGGTTCCGTTCCCGGAGGCAGATGAGGGCAGCTGGAGCGCCAGCGGGTGAAGAAAAATCACTCACGGTCTTCTCCAACCGCCTCTTCCTGTAATGAAGTCGGGCTACACCAATCAGGAGCTTCTTTGACACGCAGCTCCTGATTGGTGTAGCCCAACTTTACTACAGGAAGAGGTGGTCAGAGCAGACAGCGAATGAGTGAGTCCTCAATTTGCAAATTCGTGGGGGGAACACTGTATTGCCTTTCTGTAGTTACAATCAAAGCAGTTTACGCATTATTTACAGGAACCTGGGACAATGAAGGCTTTACTGACTTGCCCAGAGTTCCAAGGAGCTGCAATGGGAAATGAACCGTTCCCCTGGTTCTCAGAGTAATAGTAAGGAGGGGGGGAGGGGTGGTCTATCCTGGGTGCAGTCTTCCTAAGGACGTGGCGGCATCTCTGCTCTCCAACCCCCCCACCCGCTCACTCCCCTCCTTGCCGCAAGCGCACCCCTTCCTTCCCCCCAGACCTTTCCCCGGTGTAAGGTTGCTACCTGTGTCGGCATCGACGCTCTCTCTGATGTCACTTCCCAGACCCGCGCCAAAAAAGCGACGTCAAAGGGCGAGCCGACGCCGATGTGGGCAGCACGTTACGCATGCCGGAGAAGCTAAAAAGGCATGGAGAATGGGAAGGGGGCGTGCGTGCGTGCGGCAGGGGGTGGTGCTCACCATTACTACGCCACCACACTAACCATTAGGGCTACTCCTTTACTATGGGCCATATTCTGTACATGAGGCACCGAAAAGAGCGGTGCTCAGTTCGAGTCCTTACAATGCCTCCAAAGTTAGGCACGGTTTACAAAATCGCGTGCAACGCCCATCCACGTGACTAAACACTTAGGTGAACTCCTTTAGACCAATGAAAACCAGGCCTAAAAACCTGCGCCTAAGTTGCGCACGGATTGGGCGTATTCTATAACAATGCGCCTAACGTTTAGGAACACCCAAGATCCGCCCATGCTCCGCCCATGGCCACACCCCCCCTTTTGAGATCCACATGAATTTACACGCACCACTTTATAGACTACGCTTAGAAAGTTGCGCTTGTAAATTCTAATTACTTCCAATTGTCAATTATCAGCATTGTTGGCGTTAAATAATTAAGCTGCGTGCGCAAATCGGCAAAACGCGCAGATTTCCGTGCGCATCTTTGGTCGCGCTGCACAGAATCTGGTTCAATGTGTGCATTTTACACACGTATCCGGAACATTGTTCTTGGCACCCTCCTTATAGAATCCTATATAAGCGCCTACGGTATATCGCTTTATAAAACGGAGTCTACGTAAGCACCTAGCCTGGGTGCCCGGTAATAAAAAGACTCTCTCCCTGGCCTGGGAAGCACTCGCTACTTACGGAGTGGATGAGCGGTGCAGGGCACGTGTCCTCAATCGCGTCAGCACACGACTCCTGGAATACGCAGCTGGGCTGCTCCCCACCACACCACACACAGTCGTACTTGGGATCCGCCGTCTGGCACCGGCTGCAATCCAAGTGCCCTACCGAGCAGTTATAAAGGGTCACTGTAAAGAATCATCCAGTGTCAGCATCAACGGAAGACGGCAGTGGGAAGTTTTGAGGGGCAGTGAACTAGTTAAAAACAAAAAGGGACTGCACAGAAGAATGTACGAGTAACAGGGATTTTATTCACAATCCAAGGGATGGCACTCGTTTGCATGGGGGCCGGACCCAACACGGTTCATGTTTCGGAGAAACACGCCTTCCTCAAGGGTCCAAGCTGTCCTATGCTTCACTGGATGAGAGCCATGTGGATTACAACATTGTTGAATAAAATCCTTAAACGCTCCTTGTACGTTCTTTCTTTTTCGCCTTGACTTGCTCACTGCAGACCCGTTGGATTTTTCTCTCTTTTCACAGTGAACTAATTATACATTACTCCTGGAGGATCCTAGTACCAGCAGAAAAGAGCGACTGTAGAGATTCCCTTCTTCAGATTATGACCTCTTGGCTGTTAAAGCCGACTGGCATCTAATAATGGACCATAACATTGGATTTCCATACCGCATAACCTTAAAAGTTTGATGTGGTTTACAAAGTTGCTTATTTTATATCTTGTTTGCACAAGTACATTGAAGGCACAGGCATTATTATTCTATCAGTTATTTTATTCATATTTCATATCACAGTTTTATTTAAGGCCTGCACTAAAATTTGATTGATTTCTCAGGTTATTTGTATAAAATTCTCATCATTACTTTCCAGGTACCGTAGTATAGATTGTGATCCCTGTCTGGGACTGAGTGGGAGATCTTGTGTGCCATGCTGCCTCATGGTTTAACCAATTTTAATGGCATATTTTCTCCTTGTATTCTTTTGTACACCGCCACGAACCGAAAGGCATATGTGTGGTATATAAATAAAGAATTAAGTTATGTTATTATGTCTGCTTGAGGCAGAATGTGTAGAGTATAGATTAGCTTAATTTATAATCAATGTATATACTTTGCCACTCTGCCCGTGTCCTGCCCAGACTGTGCCTCCAGCAAAGCCTCCAGAAACAGTATAAGCATTCATGCCAAAGCGCGTACTTTAGGCCTCACTTAATTTTGGTTTAAAAAACAAACAAACAACATTTTATGTAAGTCAGTGACATAGCCATGGGTGAGCCTGGGTGGAGCAGGACTGAGGCCCACTCCAAATTCTGGCGCCTTTGTGATGGCTGGTGGCAATTCCAAGCCCTGCCACTGGACGAGGTCCTCCGGCAGCCAGAACAGCTCATTCTTTTACTTGCTGCTGACACCAGCATTGCCCATGCCTTGCTGCCACACGCTCTGCCTCCTGTGCGGGAAACTGAGTATGTGCGAGAAGGGAGGCACCTTTTAAGAATTGCCACAAAAAGCTTTGGGGAGCATGTGTGATGGCCACGGGTTTTTGTTGTGTTTTTTTAAATCTTTATATCAACTGGGAACAAAATACAACTGTCAGAATAAAACAGTACAGTATGACCGTACCCTTGCTGTTCCTGTTCAGATATTGCACTGTTTTATTCTGAAAGACCAAAACCAAAAAGGACTGTGGAAGACGATGTTCTTGATGATAATTTATCGGTTTATTTCCACAATAACAGATTAGCAAATGATAATCCACATGTGCTTGGACGAAACAGGACCCAACGCGGTCTGTGTTTCGGCAGACACACCTTCTTCAGGGGTCCAGTTAGGTGTTAAAATGTCAGAAGACAAATGTGGATTCAAATGTAGATGAATAGCTGGTTCTCCAAGAAAAAAGACTAGAGGGTGAACTCAGCTGTTTTCGCGAATAATAGTGACGTGGTAATCCACCACGGTTTTAATCTTTCAGCTGATGTAGTAAGCTGTTTCATACACACCGTAGAGATCCTGGCTGCTGTCCACTTGCATGTCTCGCTGTCTCTGTACAAATATGACGGCATTGAACTCCGGCTGTGGTGCCGAGTAACTGTACTGCAAACAAGAAAGGAGTGTAAGGAGACAAACGTGAGATGCAGCCACCCAGACCCACCACCACACTATTGAGGTACAGAATGAGGGGACTGGAAGCAGAAATGCAACGTTCAACAGGAGAGACACAAATATAGGGTGCATGAACAGATGTTGACGTGATGACATCACAGGCATGCAAATCATCACGTCGACGTATGTGCAAGAGGCACTCTGGACACAGCCCCAAGTTCGGGGGCCTTCCAAAACCCGGATTAACTGCCAGGTTTTGGAAATCCCTCCGGGCACCCAGACATGTCCTTTAAAAAGAGGACATGTCTGGGTTTTCCGGGACATCTGGTAAACCTACACAAAGAGATAATGAGAAGAACATGGTTGATTCTTTGTGTTTGAGAAACGTAGAATCATGATGGCAGATAAAGGCTAAGTGGCCCATCCAGTCCGCCCATCCACTGTAACCATTATCTCTTCTTCTCTCTAAGAGATCCTACGTTGTCTGATACAAAGGCTAGGGACACACCTGGTAGGATCACTTGGATTTGAAGGCATAGAGGATATTTGTAATACAAGTACAGGGTGTATGGACTCGGGTGGCTCTGTTTAAAAGATTGATTTTAAGAAAAGTCTGGACAATTTCCTGGAGGAAAAGTCCATAGTCTGTTATTGAGAAAGACATGGGAAGCCACTGCTTGCCCTGGATCGGTAGCACTGAATGTTGCTGCTCTTTGAGGTTCCGGAATCTTGCTATTCTTTGAGATTCTGCCTGGAGTCTTGATACTCTTTGGGGTTCTAGAATCTTTTGTTACTATGGGATTCTGGAATGTTACTACTCCTTGGGTTTTGGCCAGGTACTAGAGACCTGGATTGGCCATGTGAGGATGGGCCACTGGGCTTGATGGACCATTGGTCGGACCCAGTAAGGCTATTCTTATGTTCTAAATGCTTGTTGGTAAGATACGAGGGTATTGATGTGGTAAAGAACCAATAAGGATGACTACAAAATCTGACATGGGTATCCTAGAAGTGGTGAATGGTCTGCAGCTGGGATGTGTCCTTTTGGAGAAGGCAGGAATAAGTGGGCAGAGCAGAGGAGCCAGTTATTCTTCAATTGGTGTCATCCTTGTTGATATATTTTGACCCGGATTCTCTAAATGGCTCCGTGAAAAAAGCCATTTTAAACAATGTTTTTTACTGATTTTCAATGCATCTACTGGTGCCTTAAAAAAAAAAAAAAAAAATCGGTGCCAGAATCTCACCTCCATAGGCGCGGCTAACGCTGGAAGTGACTTTAGGTGCTGGAGACATCAAAGATAGGCTCCGGAAATGTAGTTCTGGAAAAACCCTGGCCCACATTTCCAGCACCTTCATTTGCTTGAGGTATGATTCTGTAACCGTCGAGTAACTGACACTTTTAAGGCGGACGCCAACAATGGCGCCGGTTAGATAATCTGACCCTTTGTCTCTTCACGTAGCTGAAGTTACCTGGGGAAAGCACCGTTTGCTTTCAGCATTTATTTTGACCGAACTATGAGAAGATAATGTTGGTAATCATAGTTTGTGAGTCTATCTGGTATTTTATACATAATTATACATCCCTAATACATGTACTAAGTTTTTGCTTCTTATCTATTTACCTGGTGCAACTGGCAGGTGATGTAGTGTTTCGTTTGTTCTGTTGCATCTGCTTCAACAAAGGCATCCATCACTACAGTCTGACCTTCCAGAACAAGGACACACTCATAATTCCATTGCTCATCCTGTATAGAATAATATACAAAATAGGCTTTCACTACTGGGACCATCCACTACCTTCTTAGTGGCCCATATGTAAGTGTTGGCCAAGGTCAAATTTCCTCCTCCTTTCTATGACGTTCAATGGATCGATTTTGTCTGGGCAAAATGAAACACCTCACGTCTGGGAAAACCTGGACATGTCCTCTTTTTAGAGGACGGGTCTGGGAGCCCGGATGGACTTTCCAAAACCTGAAGTTTGTCCTGGTTTTGGAAAGCCCCGCCGCGTCTGGAGGGCCTCTGAGCATGCGTGTACGATGTCACACGCAACCGCGTATGCTCGGAAGCCCTCCAGAACCGGCATGAAAGAAGAGACGAGGCTGTATGGGGAAGGGGGTAGGGGCACAACAGGGCGGGGTTTGGGGTGGAACTGGGTGGAATGGGGGTGGGGCCATGCATCTGGGATTTTTTAGCTTCAAATATGATAACCCTAGACATTAGGTCATTCTCGGCATGATTTCACTTTGTCTGTTCAGCACTAATAATAACAACTTTATTTATTGTATACCGCCATACCTAGAAGAGTTCTAGGCGGTTCAATACCAAATTGTTCAAAGTTGCGAGTAACGAAGTAGAAGTAGGGGAGAGTAGGTCGGGGGGGGGGGGTAGTTCGGTAAGGGGGGGAGAGGTGTTGGTAGATAAAGAAGGGGCATTAAGGGTCCTGGTCTTGGAAGAGGTGGGTTTTGAGTGATTTTCTGAAGCCGAGGTAGTTGTTGGCTGGGTAACTCCAACAGCTTTGTCCTCTTGATTCTAGACTAGATATTTAGCTGAGCTAATATCTAGAAAAAGTTAACCACATATCCAAACGAGGCCAGCTGAATATTGGCCTTAGTTTCCTCAAAATTCTAGGCTTTTCCATTCTGAGTTACCAGACCGCCCGATATTCAGGTGCAGATGAACTGGGTCCAAACACAGATTTGGGGACAATGCTCCCAGAAATCGCTGCAGACTAGATCATGTCGGTGAGGTCTGGGGAGCAGAGACCCGGTGGAGTACCCGGAGGCTGGCAATATTCAGTGCTAGTATTCAAACTAGGACGGACAAAATTTATTCTTGTAACTTATCTGGGTGGTTTTCCAGTTAATGGGCACTAAATGTCGCATTGAATGGATAATTATGGCTCTGCTTGTTATATTCAGTACGTATATCCAGATAGCAGCCGGCACGGACTCTTCAGGTGTAACTTCAAATGCCGTGGCCAGTGGAGCTTGAACATTGACCTGATATATCTACCAAAATATTTCGCCAATATAAAAAATACCTATATAAAAAACAAGGCCATGATATTCACAACAATTTAACCGGCCAGAAAAGACCACTGACTGGTTACATCGCTTGTTTGGGTCTGCACTTAACCGATTCTCGCCGCTGAAAATAAGAACATAAGCAGTGCCTCCGCTGGTTCAGACCCAAGGTCCATCGTGCCCAGCAGTCTGCTCACGCGGCGGCCCAACAGGTCCAGGACCTGTGTAACAATCCTCTATCTATACCCCTCTATCCTCTTTTCCAACATAAAATTGTCCAATCCTTTCTTGAACCCCAGTACCGTACTCTGCCCTATTATGCCCTCTGGAAGCGCATTCCAGGTGTTCACCACACGTTGGGTAAAGAAGAACTTCTTAGCATTTGTATTGAATCTGTCCCCTTTCAACTTTTCCGAATGCCCTCTTGTTCTTTTATTTTTTGAAAGTTTGAAAAATCGGTCCCTCTCTACTCTCTCTATGCCCCTCATGATCTTATAAGTCTCTATCATATCCCCTCTAAGTCTCCTCTTCTCCAGGGAAAAGAGTCCCAGTTTCTCCAATCTTTCTCTATCTATCTCTCTCCCTTTCTCTCTCTCTGTATCTCTCTCTCTTTCTGTCCCTCTCTACTCTCTCTATGCCCCTCATGATCTTGTAAGTCTCTATCATATACCTTCTAAGTCTCCTCTTCTCCAGGGAAAAGAGCCCCAGTTTCTCCAATCTCTCAGCGTATGAAAGGTTTTCCATCCCTTTTATCAAACATGTTGCTCTCCTCTGAACCCTCTCTAGTATCGCCATATCCTTCTTAAGGTATAGCGACCAATACTGGATGCAGTACTCCAGATGCGGACGCACCATCGCCCGATACAACGGCAGGATAACTTCTTTCATTCTGGTTGTAATACCCCTCTTGATTATACCTAGCATTCTATTCGCTCTCTTAGCAGTTAGCTCCTACGAGGGATCTTCAAAAGGTTTCGCACGTTTCTTTTTTTAAACACTATTTATTAAATATCTTTTCCAAAGCAAATTACTATCGCTTTTCCATATAATCGCCCTGTTTTGCGATGCATTTTTCCCCCAGTGTCCTACTAACTTCTTAATGCTATCAGAAAAGAATGTTTTTGGTTTAGCAGGAAAATATGAAAGTGTGGAAACGTTTTGAAGAACTCTCACACGTGAAAACCCCCCCCCCAAAAAAACAGCTATTTGGGGAGCACTCCAGGGGCAGAATTGGTACTTGGCCAGTTAAGTGCCAAATATTCAGTACTTAACTAGCGAGGGCGACCGTATAACTTTGACCACATAAAACATAATCCTATCTGTATGCGGTAATCAGAAGCCGCTTAAGTTCTGAATATCATCTTAACTGACTATCTTTACGTCCATTATATTCTACGGATGCGTTAGCGTCTAGCGTGCACTAAAATGGCCAGTGCCCCTTAGTCAATGTTACATGAACTGGAAGCCCGGACATAGCCTGGGATTGAATATCCAGGCCAGTGGCTGTCAGCAAAACGTTCACCGCTGCAGGTTGACGGTTGATCCCGATGTCTTTACACATACGCACTCATAGCCAGCAAAATGCCTGGGATCTACCTGGTACAGGTGGAAGTTCTTTCCTAACAAGGTGATTTTTCTTTCTACGTTGACTGGTAGCAGAGATGAGCCCTGAATGCCATGTACACAGGGGCAGGCGCCGGGACCCCACATGACCTCTTCCTCATTCTGCAAAAGAAAACCAGAAACAAATTTCAACTCTCTCAGTGCCCATTTTGTCAGCTAATACAGCTACAGCAAAACAATAAAATAATAACAACTTTATTTTTTCTACACCGCAATACCACAAGCAGTTCAGAGCGGTTTACAGAAGAAGAGACTGTAGACAGACAGCGACGTTACAGAAAAGGACTTTCAAATTACATTAGCATGCCAAGAGTAGTCGAGATTTATCCGGAAGCATTTCAAAGATGCACAAGGCAGGAAAGGAGTCAGAGAAATTCATCAAAGAGATAGGTTTTACTTGATTTCCTGAAGGTTTGGTAGGAGGGAGCATTTGAAATGAAATTGGTTAAACATTTATTCCATTTGCCTGCTTGGAATGATAAAAACCTGCGTTTTGATAATAAAACACTACTTAAATCCTTAAAAATGACAGTCTCATTAGATTAATGCAAGGTGGATTTGATTTAAATCAAATCGATTGAAATTATAATTTAACCCCTCCTTTTACAAAACCGTAGCTTGGTTTTTAGCGCAAGCCACCGTAAGCTCCGATGCTCAAAGAATTCCTATGAACGGCAGAGTTTTTACTGCCGTAGCCGGAAACATAGCACTTAAGAGATAAGAGGTCAATTCTGTGTACATCAATTTGCAAAAGAACAATGGGGTTAAGGTCTTTTCCTCAACTCTGTACATTTTATAACACTGCTGCCGTGAAGAAGCAGCAAGTTATTTCTGCAGACACAAATTCACTGTTTTGAGAAATGCAAAACCAAGCTCCTGTGATAATATCTTCCAGACAGAAATACTGCCCGTCACATTATGAATGGATTAATGGAATTTATTCAAAAAAAATTTTTAACACTACACGAATAACCAGGCTCATGCTAAATAATTAAAAACTAATCCTTATTTCATGATGATTAACTTTTGGACTATATCTTAAATAGAAAACTTTTAGATAGATTTTTCCTCAAAAAAGCATTTTATTTTTTAAAAAATTTAAATTTTTAAAAACCTGATTTTTAATTTTTTAAATCATTGATTATTATCCACCCTGGATTAATGTATAACCCTCATAGCATTCTGCATAAAACACTAGATATATACCCTAATATGGTTAAAAACATTGCCAGACAGAAATTCCCCTACACTTTGAAATGTAATATATAGTTTACAAATATCACAGATTTTACTTCAGCCCCTTGTGATATCGCAACATATTTTTTGGCTGCAGAGCTAGATATGAACAAAGGTTTTCCAAATGAGAAAAAAATTCCAGCCGTAAAGCCTCACAACAGTGCCCTATCACTTTTGGCTTGGTGTCCTTAAATTGACCTGTTACTCAAACACAGCTCTGAGACCCAGTTTTCTGATGAATTAAAAAGGAAGTAGATAACTTTCAGTTTAATTAAAAAAAAAAAAAAAAGTTTCTTACCAATTCATAGAATTCTGGAGGATCGTTCTGATAATCAAGCACAGGGTGGTTACTTCTGGAAAAACTGGATGAAACGCCATCCAAGTCCCCATCACCTGAGAGGAGAGTCGAAGATGAGAAGGGTGAGGTGTCATTCTCTGTTAGTGAAGACTCCACCCAATCATCAATGTCCTTTATGTCCATGACCTCCCTAGATAGCCAATCAGGGAGAACTGTTGGCGGAAGTTCCGAGGTAGGAAGCTCTGATTCAAGTTCTTCTGGAGGCCCAGATGAAGAGGGAGCACTAGCTGTCTGGTTAACAAACTGAATGGATGGAAAGGAAGATGAGGTTATTGCATTTTCTGCTGTTGCTATAGAAATACTAGAGGACCATGTGGCATCTTCCTCATCAGAAGCTGTCACTGAAGAGGCACGTGGCAGTAGAGTTGTGGGAACAGCAGTGTTGAGTGGTTCCGTGTCCTCAACTTCCTCTACTGTGCTCAACTGGAATGTAGCCACATCAGTTGTTGATTCAGATGGAGTGGTTGCGTTTTCCAGAGATTCTGTAGTTGCACTCATTAGAGGAAGAGTCGTGTTTTCTTCTGTGGGTAGAACTGTGGTCAACACTGCAAAAGTAGCTGGAGTGGTTGGGTTGGCCGTGGTTGGAGGCACAGGTGGTACATAGTTTGATGTTCCCAACGGTGTTTTTGTAGGTAGGACAATACTGGTAGATACCGTGGTATACAGTGTAGTGGTGGCGGCAGCTGTGGCAGAAGTCATGCTAGCAATGGTAATTGGGTCTGTGGTGGAGACGGTACTCACAGAAGGTGTTCCGCTTATTGGCAGAGAAGTGGAAACATTTCCGTCAGAAATGACAGGTGGAACAGATGGGCCCAAGACTGGAATTTGTGCCTGGGTGAGATTATAAAAGAGATTAGATAAGAGATACTTGTAACCCGTTCCAAGCTTCTAGGAGAACAGGCTATAAATTGAAATAAATAAATAAATATGAAGAGAAAGTGCATAAAAGTGAGAAACAGAGGACAGCAGAGGAATGGGGGGAAAAGAGAAAGAAACATAAGAAGATATGAAAAGCCTTGCAAAGTCAGACCAAGGTCAACGGGGCCCAGCTTCCTGGCTCCGACAGTAACCAGTCCCGGCTGCAAGTAACCAGCAAATCCCCAAAGCTAGGGAATTTATTATTTATTTAAAAGATTTATAAATCGCTTACAATCGAAGCGATGCGCAAAGTATCATACATAATATAATGACAAAGCATAAGAGCATCTACTTAGCAGGACTCTTACTTATCTCTCAGCATCCCTTCATGAATCCACTGAGGCAATGTGGGGAGGGCAGGAATGGGAAAAAAATCAAGCTGGGAGGAGGCAAAAAGAGAGGTGGCAAGTGAGAATGAATTGAAAGATCAACTGAAAAGAGACAACGGCATGAGAAAAGGAGAACGCATGCGTTCAGCAGAGTTTGACCCTTTTCAAACAATCTTATCCAGGTGAGAGAGCAGTTACCCAGGTATAAATGTTACCGAATAGCGTTCTTCCTTCCTTTGGGGTGGGGGTAACAGTTTCTATGCTGAAAGGAGCAGGAAAAAAACAGGAGGAGGATAGGACTGACCTAGGAACGCCAAGGGTCTTTCATATGGGAATACCAAAATAGTTGGACATGGGGGAAGCCACTAGTTGCCCTGGCATCAATAGCATGAAATGTTTGGGTTTTTTAAATTTAAATTTATTTCTATTTATATTAGGATAGAAAAACAAAAGGAAAATACATTCATAAAGAAAACATTATTTGTGATTTTAGTCCACATTATCGGGGCTATCTTGTTACTTAATAGGCAAAAAAACAATAACTAAAGGCAATATTCTCAATAATGCAATCGCATCAGGCAGAAAAAAAAAAAGATCTACAGTCACTTATTATCATCAACCACAATATTAGTTTCTGAAACTTTCTCTAAACTAAACATTTACATGGAAATCAGAGGAAGGAAATGGTTCCCACAGCTGAAACCTTAGGCTTAAGCTGTATCACGAAATGTCATCACTATTTGGCTTTCTGCCAGGTACGGTGGCCTGGATTGACCACTGCGGACACGGGATGCTGGGCCAGATATCGGTCTGGAAGAGGTAGAAACCGCCACTATGAGACGAGAGGGCGCGCAACATGCGAACAGGTGATTAAGGGGCAACGTAAGAGACCAAGCAAAGAGAAGAGATCACTGACTTGCAAGTTGAGTGGAGGAGTAGCCTAGTGGCTAACGCGGAGGCCTGAGAACCGAGGGAAGTGGGTTGAGCTCCTTGGGACGCTGTGCAAGACACTTAACCCTCCACCGCCTCAGGTACAAAACAAGCAGTTATGTCAGCAGCAGTTTTTTGAGCAACGATAAAAACAAAGTTGGTTGCTATGACTACGGGGTTAGCTATACAAATGGAAAGGTAATACTGTTTTGTCGATGGACGCCTGATGGAATGTTGTCTGCTTGGTTCGTAAATACGAAAAAGTGTCTGCTATTACGAGATGACCTTAAGGTGGCCAAACAGGTCGAAAAGGTGACGGCGAAAGCTAGAAGGCTGCTACGGTGCATAGGAAGAGGTGACTAAACTACTACCCTGTTTCCCCGAAAATAAGACCTATCCTGACAATAAGCCCTAGCATAATTTTTCAAGATGCTCTTAATATAAGCCCTACCCCAAAAATAAGCCCTAGTTAAGATCGACCCCCGAAGCCCCTCCCCCCCTCCGAATGTCCCCGACTCCATCCCTGACACGAGTGCTACTAGATTTGCGGAAAAAATTGGACTCATCGATTCAGTAACCCCCACCCTTGCTGCTTCAGGAGGCCTCGGAGTGAAGGTATGTCAGTCTCACGATGGGAGGGTGGGTGGGGTTCTGATGCACAGGGGGGATGGGAGGGAAGGGTGGAAAGATGCTGCACAAGGGGAAGGGAGAGAAAGGAAAGAGGAAGAATTGGGGTGAAGGAGAGGAAGGGAGAGATGATTGTGTACATGAAAATAAGCCCTAATGCGGTTTTTGGACCCCAAATTAATATAAGAAACTGTTTTATTTTCGGAGAAACACAGTATCATATCAATCAACTCAATACAGCCGGGACTACTCCCCCATTATTGGGTCGTCCTCGTCATACATGCTTTTCAGGTGAAAAATAAAAACAGATCTGTTCAATAAATTCCTTAAAGAGCACTAAACCCTGTGCCCTCTTTGTACGTCTCTCATGCTCCTCAAAACGAAGAACGGCTCTATGTACGGACTTATTCCTCCCTTACCGTATCTGAATTTGTCCCAAGATCCAATCTGTTTATTTCTTGAGTTCTTCATTTATCGCCTCGCCTGTATTATATTTGACTCGGACCTGCCACGATCCTTTGTTATTTACGCTCCTATGTTACTTGTCGTTGTGCCCTCCCCTATAAATTTATGGTCCTCTGTTAACCGCATCGAACTTCACGGTGTACTGCGGTATATAAATAAAATTTTATGTTATGTATGGCCAGTAGGAAAAAGGAGGTATTGATGCCCCTGTATAAGACTCTGGTGAGACCTCATTTAGAATATTGGGTACAATTCTGGAGGCCACACCTTCAAAAAGATATAAAAAGGATGAAGTCGGTCTAGAGCAGGGATCTCAAAGTCCCTCCTTGAGGGCCGCAATCCAGTCGGGTTTTCAGGTTTTCCCCAATGAATATGCATCAAAAGCAGTGCATGCACATAGATCTCATGCATATTCATTGGGGTAATCCTGAAATCCCGACTGGATTGCGGCCCTCAAGGAGGGACTTTGAGACCCCTGGTCTAGAAGAAGGCTACTAGAATGGTGTTAAACTCTGGAATTCGTTGCCGGAGAATGTGGCGAAATCAGTTAGCTTAACAAGGTTTAAAAAAAGATTTGGATCATTTCCTAAAAGAGAAGTCAGGGGCCGTTATTGAGATGGCTTGGGGAAATCTACTGTTTATTTCTAGGATAAGCAGCATAAAATCTGTTTTACTCCTTGAAATCTAGCTAGGTATTTGGGACCTGGGTTGGCCACTGTTGGAAACAGGATGCTGGGCTTGATGGACCTTTGGTCTGTCCCAGTATGACATGTTTTTATGTGATATTAAAGAAGGAGAAGTTTGAAAAAGTTGGAATGGGATGAGCATGAAACGTACCATCTTATTATAAATGACAGCTCCTTCTTCACAGGTGGCTTTGTGGGTGCAGAGATGCTGCTGGACACACCAGTTGCACCCCCAGTCACTGCTCACACATCCCTGGCACCTGAAGCAGTAACATGAGAGATTAGCTTGTGAGTCTCACCCGGTCTGAGGCATCTCTCTTGGTAACACTACTCTACATTGGCTAAGGCTGATGTGAAGGATTCTGGGATGAGTCACAGATTCACTCACTGTGCCATCCTGGAGAGCAACGCCACAGCCATGCAGTCGTAAAACACGAAGTCCACGGCAGCGATGACAACGTCGCCAAAACGCAGCAAGAGCTTCACCTTCACGTGATCTGAAACGGGATCGACAAGAGTTAATTCTCACAGCTCAGAGTGTTTTCTTCCCATGACTGGTTGGGTCTAGGAAATACATACACCAGTGAATATTTTGGAGCACGCAGACCCAATCCATAGAAACACAGAAAACACGAAGGCAGATAAAGACCATAGGGGCCTCTCCAGTCTGTACATAGGGTAACCAGATGTCTGGATTTTCCCGGACACGTCCTCCTTTTCAAGGACACGTCCGGGGTTCCAGACGGCTTTTCAAAACCCGGTTCTTTGTCTGGGTTTTGAAAAACTTCCTGTAAAAATCCAGTCCGGGGGGGGGGGGGCATCTGTGCATGCGTGCACATGCATGTGACGTCATCACGTCGCATCCACATATACGTGGGCTGGGGGGGTTCACGGAATGGGGTGTGACGCAAGCAGAACAGGGTGGGCCTGTGGGCTTGGCTATGGGTCCAGATTTTCCTTCGGGAAAATCTGGTAACCCTATCCGCACATCCACGCCATCTACTATCCCCCCCCTCTCCCTTAAATATCCAATGTACTTGTCCCAAGCTTTCTTGTTGAATTCAGATAAAGTCTTCACCTCTACCACCTCCACTGGGAGGCGTTCCACAAATTTATCACCGTTTCCGTGAATAAATATTTCCTCAGGTTACTCATATCTGACTGGAGTTACCTGGTTGAGGTTACCAGGCCAGAGCTATCTGGCTGAATCTGAAATCTTGCCCTAGGAATTCCTCCAGTCATGTCTCTTTCTTATCCACTGAATTTGTACAGTTTCTGATTTTAACCCCATAAGTTTAATTGGTTAAGTGAACCCATAGGCAGTGGAATGCTTTTTTGTTTGGGTCTGCCCCAGACCCCACCCCCATAATAGTACTAATTGTAATACCATTTTTTCATTCATTTTTCAACAACGCATAATGGTTAACCACAAAATTAAACTACACAAAGCACACTGTATGCTTCTCAACATTCATTCCTACTAGAACACCAGGCCTTGGTCACACATGCAGAACACAGATAACCCCTATGCAAATACAGGACCACAAACTGAAAGTTTGCTGTAATTTAAAATCTTCGGGCAGTTCACGGCACAACGAAGCAAGCCTCCTGCTGTCGGCCTGCCCCGGAAGTGCTCTTTCTGCAGCACTTCTTCTTCCTGCGTAGGCAGGATGTTGCAGAAAGACCACTTCCGGGGCAGGCAGGCAGATGGCAGGAGGCTGGCTTCGTTCTGACGCCTATGAGTGAGCCAAACATTTCAAAACACAATGATTTTAGCTGGGGTAAATCTTTGAATATTGATGCCTTGGCTAATACGTGCTTTCAACACATCCATAATCATCATTACCTTAGTTTATTGAGCTTATGGTGGCTCGTGCTTGCAGACCTCAATCCCACACCATGTTCTAACATCATTATATCACAAGAGAAGATACCCATATCTTGTGACTCATGGACTTCTGAACTGACCTGTTCCAGGCTTTATTGCTGGGGCCTTGCTCGGATCGGGGGATGGACACATGGCCCCGGTTTCTGTCAGAACTGCTGCGCTCTCATAATCTTCAAAGTAGCAGGAGTATGTCTCTTCCTCACGCAGAACCGGTAAGTCTGAGATGAACAGGAATATCTGTCAAGGAAACGTTAGGGCAGGAAGATAAGAGAAGAGAAATGAAACCGGTGAACTCTTCAGGCAGGAACCCAGAGCAGAAGAGAGGCAGATCAGAATAAAGAGATGTAGGGCAGAGAGAGTGATGGAAAGAGCAGAAGAAGGCCAGATAAAAGCAGAAGGGGAAGAGAGATGGAAACCCAGAAAGGAGTTTCCAGGCTCTTAATCTGAAGGGTTTCTTCTTAGCATCTCATCACTGTTAAAAACAAAATGGAAAACAGCGTTCATGAGAGTCGCCCATTGACAGGGGGAAAACTCCCAAGAGTTCAAAAACAGATTTTCAGCATAAGTAGGAGAACAGTGTGGAAATCCTGATGAAATGTGACCAGCACAAGACATAAGAACATAAGAATAGCCTTACTGGGTCAGACCAATAGTTCATCAAGCCCAGAAACCCATTCTCACAGTGGCCAGTCCAGGTCCCTAGTACCTTGCAAAAACCCAAAGAGTAGCAACATTGCAGAATCCCAAAGAGTATCCAGATTCCGGGCAGAATCTCAAAGAATAGAAAGATTCTGGAACCCAGAATAGTAGCAACATTCCGTGCTACCGATCCAGGACAAGCAGTGGCTTCCCCCCGTGCCTTTCTCAATAACAGACTATGAACTTTTGTCCGAACCCTTCTTAAAACCAGCTACGCTATCAGAGATCACAAATTCACTAAGGGCCAGAGTCTGCAACAGGCGCCTCCAAAACCGGCACCAGTCGCATGTCAGTCGAGCACTGGCGCCAGTTGCAGAATCGCGGCCAGGTCAAACATAAACACCAGAAATGTAGGCCAGAGCTTTGCAGGCCTACTCTTCCGACGCCTATGTTTGACTTGAATCGTGTCTATAGGCACCTAAGCTCCTTTCCGGTGTTAACCACGTCTCCATCGACATTCGACACTGGTAGGCAACCTCTACAGATGAGATTCCGGTATCGAAAATGAAGGCACCAGCGGGTGCCTATATATATATTTTTTAATGCAATTTTAATTGCTTTTAAACCAATTAAGTTAGGCGGCATTAGGGCGTCTACCGCCATCTATCTTCTGGTGCTGCTTCCAGAACCAGGGCCTAAGTATTTATTTATGTTATATATCTAATTAATTTTCTATCTCATCCTCCTCATAGAGCTCAAGATGGGTTACAGGTTAACATACATAATATATAATTTATTTTTATTATATCTTTACTATTTAATAATTGTTTTCTCAGGTACTTTAGTTAGATTGTGAGCCTTCGGGACTGTTAGAGAACTTCCAAGTACCTAATTTTTATTTTATTGTAACCCGTTCTGAGCTTCTGGGGGGGGGGGGGGGGACGAGCTATAAAAATGAACAAATAAATAAATAAATAAAATACAGTTAACAGGTTAGAATATTCTATAGTGGGGAGGGGGAGGTTCTGGTACAAATTTTAATCCTAACTCGACACATACTAGGGATCCAATACCAATATCCATAATATACAGTTTACAGATTGAATCTGTCATAGTTACAGTGCAAGATTTTTCAATGCAAGCTTTTATCCTAACGCGACACATACTGAAGATCTCGTATCAATATACAGTTTTTTGTAATCTATCGGATGTGGCAGTTAGGTGAACAGGTATTTTTTATTGCTTTCCTAAAGTTATACACTTCTCCCTCCGTATTCGCTGGGATAGGGGATTAACAGAACCGCAAACACAGAAAAAAACGCAAATAACTTTTTCATATGTTATTCGCTGTTTTCTATTAAAAACCATCGTGATTACGGTGAAACCACGAATAACGTGGTGGGAGACCAGGCATGTTCCTGAAGGAGAGGCAAAACACGGTGAAGAAAGTGCTTGGAATCGGCAATTTCTCTATGCAAGCTGATGTAATTTGGGGGAGGAGCCAGCAAGCTAAAAACCGTGCCACATGAAAGGCTGCTTAGGAAGCTGTGGAACCACGGGGTGGGAGGGGATGTGCACAGATGGATCGAGCACTGGTTGTCGGGTAGACTGCAGAGGGTCGGAGTAAAGGGCCAATATTCTGACTGGCGGGGAGTCACGAGCGGTATGCCACAGGGATCGGTGCTGGGGCCGTTACTCTTCAACATATTTATCAATGACCTGGAAAAGGAGGCAAAGTGCGAGGTTATAAAATTTGCAGACGATACCAAACTGTGCAGCAGAATTAGGTCCAGGGAGGAGTGTGAGGACCTGCAAAGGGACCTGGACAAGCTGGAAGACTGGGCAAACAAATGGCAAATGCGCTTTAACGTGGAAAAATGCAAGGTCATGCATATAGGGAAAAAGAACCCGTTGTTCAACTACAAATTGGGGGGGGCATTGTTGGGAGACAGCAGTCTTGAGAGAGACTTGGGTGTGCTGGTGGATGCATCACTGAAGCCATCTGCACAGTGCGCAGCAGCCTCAAAAAAAGCCAACAGGATGCTGGGCATCATAAAGAGGGGCATAACAACCAGGACGCGGGAAGTCATCATGCCATTGTATCGAGCGATGGTGCGTCCACATCTGGAATACTGCATTCAATATTGGTCGCCGTACCTCAAGAAGGACATGGCAGTACTTGAGAGAGTCCAAAGGAGAGCAACGAAACTGGTAAGAGGGCTGGAACACTGCCCATACGCCGAGAGGTTGGATAGGCTGGGGCTCTTCTCTCTGGAAAAAAGGAGGCTCAGGGGAGATATGATAGAGACCTTCAAGATCATGAGGGGCATGGAGAGGGTGGATAGGGACAGATTCTTCAGACTGAAGAGGACAACAGGTACGAGGGGGCATTCGGAGAAACTGAAGGGAGATAGGTTCAAAACAAATGCAAGGAAGTTTTTTTTCACCCAAAGGGTCGTGGACACTTGGAATGTGCTACCGGAGGAAGTGATCAGGCAGAGTACGGTACAGGGATTCAAACAGAGACTGGACGGATTCCTGAGGGATAAAGGGATCGTGGGATACTGAGAAAGCTAACCAGGTAATAAGTATAGAAACCCAACCAGGTCGTGCATGTGCAAGACCGGAGGGTTAGGACTTCGATGGGAAGATAGGACTCAATAGGAAACCAAGGGGGCCCCTTCTGGTGATTCAGACAGGTCGTGACCTGTTTGGGCCGCCGCGGGAGCGGACTGCTGGGCAGGATGGACCTATGGTCTGACCCAGCGGAGGCACTGCTTATGTTCTTATGTTCTTAATCAAAACCATGAATACTGAAACCGCGAATACGGAGGGAGAAGTGTAGTCTTAATAATCAGAATTATTCTAAAAAAACAAACCAACAACCCTCAGACACTGCCTGCCCACTCATTCATACAGCATCCACCCACTCTCATGAACGAAAGGAATCTAACACATGATGGGGACTAAGCAAAATCTCTCTGTTTTTGTAGCACTCTGGGACCTCAGAAGGATTTGATGGTTTGACTGTCTGATCTGTATGAATAAATCTAATGTTACCGTGATTCATTAATAGGAATGCAGGCGATAGGATACCTGGCAGGGTATTAATTCACCATTGCACAGTACAAATGATTATTCACATTTTATCTTTATTCTCAATTGATTAAAGCTGCCAGGCATATAAGATAGATTCCAAATTCTTTATAAATACACCTGGGTGCCACAAATGCAGTTTCTTCATGTCTAGGGCTACTAGAGGTCCAGGAAAACCTGGACATGTCCTCTTTTTAGAGAACTCTGTGGCTACCCAGCACTTTGTCTGCGTTTTGGAAGGCCTCCAAGCCCAGGGCCGCGTCTGGAGAGCCATCGAGCATGCGGATGCGACACGACGACATAAACTGCATGCGCGCGTGAAAGTAATGTCATCGAGTTACATCCGTGCACGTTCGGACGCCCTCTGAATGTGGCCCGGATTTGGGGAAGAAGAGACGAGGTTTGTGTGTGGGCGGGAAGAGGAAGTGCCGAGGAAAGAACACATCCGGGGCAGGCCAACAGCAGGAGGATCACTTCGTTGTACCATGAGCTGCCCGAAGATTTTAAATTACAGCAGCGGGGAGGTTGGAGGTGGCTAGAGATGGAACGGGACGGGGCAGGGTGGGGCTGGACACGTAACAAGGCAGGGTCACATGTCCTCTTTTTCACACGAACAAATCTGGGAACCCAATTAATGTCATACTGTTTTCAGGTTTTATCAGGACTGAGGAAACGCTGTTGCACTGTCAGTCCTGCTGCTGTAAAAGAATAATTCAGTGTTGTCTCCTGCTCATTCAAACCTTGACTTTTTTTTGTTCAGACTGCACAAAAATATCCATTAGTGCTTATCTATCATGCGGATGCAGGTCATTGGCTCATGGTTGGAAGACTCCTCATTCAAGGTGCATCCTCTCAGCAGCGTAGTAAGGGATTGGAAGGGGGGGGCGCCGATGCTTCTCCTCTGTGCCCCCTTCCCCACTTCCCTCTTTAAATATTCACCAGCACAAGCAGCATTTTCTACTTGTTGCCCACACCGGCATTGGCTCCCTTCTGACATCACTTCCTGTGGGACCAGGATGTGATGTCAGAAGGGAGCCAACGCCGGTGTGAGCAGCGGGTGGAAGACGCTGCTCGCACCGGTGAACGTTTCAAAAGGTATGCAGGGGGCACTAAGCAATGGGGAAGAGTGGGGGGAGGGGGCACAAGGTACAGCGATGCCGGGTGCCACCACCCTCTGTGTTGCTCTTTGGTTAGCAGTGGCCACAATGATAGCAGCAATTGACACACATCCTTTCACAGGCCTCACTAATCCCAACTGAGAAAAGATCCAAACCACCGCACAGTGGTACTACAGAGGTCAAAAGTCCACTGAGATCACTGTTTCCTCTAAGCCAGTGGTCTCAAACTCGCGGCCCGCCAGGTACTATTTTGAGGCCCTTGGTATGTTTATCATAACCACAAAAGTAAAATAAAACAGTTTCTTGATCATAAGTCTCTTTAGCTATAAATGACAATATTATTATTAAGACTTAGCCAAAAGGAAATATTTATAAAGTATAAAGAGTTTTACCTCATGCAAAATTGTCACTTCTTTAATAAGACATTAACTATTTTTTCTGAGGCCCTCCAAGTACCTACGAATTCAAAAGTTGGCCCTGCAAAGGGTTTAAGTTGGAGACCACTGCACTAAGCTGAGTGGGAGTCTGCCACCTTAGGGTTACCAGACGTTTGGATTTCCCTGGACATGTCTGGGGGTCCAGACGGCTTTTCAACCCCTGCACTTTGTCCGGGTTTTTAAAGCTTCCCTCAAAATTGTGTTGGGAAGGGGCATCCGTGCATGCGCGGATGCCATCTGGGGGTGGGGCTGGGGGGGCAGAACGGGGTTTGACAGAGGTGGAGCTGGGCGGACCTGGGCGGACCTGGGGGGGGGTCTTGACCATGGGTCCGGGTTTTCCTTCGGGAAAATCTGCCAGTGGGGGGTGGGGGGGCTGTTTCACTATCACATTTCAATGGTGAAAGACAGGCAAGCTCTGTAGGACTCCAGGGAACCTCCCTGTCCCCAACAATTGAAAATACAATTCAAACCCTACCCCCTACTGGTAGTAATGCAGTTGGAGGACTCCTGTTCTGCTTAGAGGGAACAGTGACAGAGAACTGACTCATTTCACATGGGCCACTGTTTGGTTTTCAGAATGTTAGAACTATAAGTGGCAATCTGAAAAAAAAACCCTCTATTCCTATGCCAGGTCATAAAGCCACTTTGTTCTTTCCAACTATTTTGTAAAGAATCTAGATTTCCTCAGCCCACCTACAGCTCCTTACATTTCTCTTCTCTTCCCTGCTGATATTGGATGGATTCAATGACTGGACAACCAGACACTGCTGGCTGGTATCAAAGCTCCACAGCCACTGGTCACTCTCACTGGACCTCGAACACTCAGACCGCCGACTACACCTGTAGGATCAACGGAGAAAGAATGGAGACTGCGTCACAGCAGCATGGCCAATATTGAGGATAAGATATGTGGAAACCAGCGTCTAATGCCGTCTCCACATAAAAGGCAGGTTATTTATCATTTCTTCAGCAACCTCTCTGTAAACAGCATGGTCTACTTCAACTCTTGATTACTAGGACAACTTATTAATGGAAATCTATCCAACTGTAGTGTGTGATATCAATCATAAGTTGACACATAGGGATCCACAGATGCAACGAAAATCCAAAACAAGAGACTGTGGAAGCTGATGTTGCTGATGTAGACTTTATTGGTATAAATGAATCAATAAGTACATCTACAACTGGAGTATGTGGATATAAGAACCTACGCCAGAGGAAAGTTATTGGGCGTAGGTTCTTATATCCACATACTCCAGAAGAGACCACACTGGGACCCCTGAGGAAGACTATCAGGTCGAAACACGGACCGTGTTGGGTCATCTTCATTACTTCAAGTTGTGGATGTTCTTATTGACTCTACTGTAGTGTGCGATGACATCTTTCCAGTGGAAAAATATTAAGTGATGCTGTGACAATAAGGGGAGTGGGATTAGTAATGGAAGGATCCGGATCCGGCATCTCACCTGCCCTGGAGGACACACCATCCACAGTATGGATCCCTTTCGGAGAGGCATGACAAACAATCTGTGTGCCGGGAACACTCTGCTACCGGGACCTTCACCAGCTGCCAGACAGAGGGGACAAGATGTTCAGAGGCGGCATTTATATAAACTCAAGCCATTTCAGAATCCCAAACATACCTAGATGAGCCATTCCTTCACCTTTCTAGCTCACTTCTTGCTAAATCCCCTTTTTAGTCCCGTGTCATTCTCGTTCATAGGTTTGCAAACAGAAAAGTCTTTAAATTTGGTCTTTTAACACAATAGGCCCTCTCCTACTTATATTAGAGTAACATGAAGGGTGGGGGTTGGGGGGAGGGGAGAAGTGGTAGGAGAGAAAGTGAAAGAGGGTAGATAAATCTAAGAACACACCTAAGGTTTACACAGCAAAGAGACAAGTGGGGAAGGGTCTGCACACATCAGCCTCTAGACCATTGGTCTCATAACTCGGCCCGCCAGGTACTATTTTGAGGCCCTCGGTATGTTACCATTGTCCTGGAACGTTGCCCACCTCGCTGCCGTAACCTCAAGCAAGCACTTTCCTGTGTCTGTACGCGATTGTGAGGTGGGAGTGTAGAGGACAGTGCAACATGCAGAAAGTGAAAAGCTATTTAAGCCATGTACAGCTGAAATGATCAGAAGCAATTAAGGAAAGATTTATAAACTATAACGAGACCTACCCCCCAAACGGCCGCCACAAATAAGACTTAGGGGTGGAGGGTGTGGGTGTGAGATTAGGTGTGGGAACCTGTGTGTGCATCTGCCTAGGATGATAAAGAACCAATGAAGTTGGACCGGCCTCCACTGTAGGACCAATTTCCTACAATTGATTGAGTTTCTATGGCTGGTAATTGGAACAGATAGGGTAGCATGGGTGGGTCAATTGGTTTGTATCTTGTGTCTTTGTTTTAAATATCTGGTCTTTCATTTTAAACTGAACTGTTCTAACAGGCCTACTCGTAGAATTCATATGTTCACTTATCCTACAATAAAGGCCTGTCGATATAAAAGATTCTTGGATAGAACTCTCGCTTTCCAGGCAGGTCAATTGAACGAATGGTTGGGGAACATCATTACGTATTCCTCATCCCACTTCAGTTTTAGAAAATTAGTAAAAACAAAATTATTTAATCGATTTGTAAGTTAAGGCTTTACTGTTTTTACTTTCACATTGTTTGTACGTACTGATGATTTTATATTGCGTTTCATTCCCTGATTGTCCAGCACTTCTTGTTGTAATCCGCCTCGAACTATTATGGCTTTGGCGGTATATAAGAATAAAATTATTATTATTGTTGTTACTATGTGATCTTCACAGTCATAACTAAGATTGACAAGAATACAAGGTTAGACCATCTATGGCCAAACTTCTCAGACCCCATTAAACCACCTGAAGAAGGGACCAGTGCAGTCTTGACAGCTCACACACAAAGTGCTTTAGATCAGTCAGATACAGATTTAAGAAAAGGCATGAAAATACACAAACGCATCTAATCTGTTCATGATTACAACGGAAAGACATAGTATCGCCACTGAACAAGAATCAGAACACTGTTTCGGTTGGAGGGTCCAAAGAGATCAACCTCCGTTTCCTTCCCCACGTTTTCTAGTTGCTGATGTTATGTCAGGCAAAATACTGGTCAGACCATGGCCCCCATCGATCTACCCTGTTCCGTCAACTCGTACACTGAAAATAGATAACAACAAAGTCTGAACAACCATGGCTATAGCAATGACAGAGAAAACAAACGTCTTCTTTGTTACACTGTTGAAGTTCTCTCTCACCGCTGATTGGGTCATGACGTAGAGATGCCTCTCCGACTGGTCAAACAGTAGGTCTCCACATACTGCCGTGTTTGAGAGATCAGTTAGACACGTATACTCATCGGACTCTCCTGCTGCCCCAAGGTAAACCTGGAAGAAACAGAGGAAAAGGAAAAGAGACCCAATGGATTACAGACATGATATTCTGTCTTAAAGCAGAAGGAGAGAAGCATAAGCTGGAGTGAAATCCAAAAATATGGATATTCCAAAGCACATCTGTATAGCAGAAGCCACTATGCTGTGAAGTGTCTTACCCGTGAATATTCAAAAGCGCTGTGAAAGATTAGATGTGAGCAGCCTGAACATTTTTGTGTTGTCCTTTGCCGTTTTTTTTTTTTCCCGCTCCCATTTTAGAAGCAACCATTTTTATTGATGACCATATAAAACAGCCACATCATAATCTCATCGATGAACACAACAGTCATCAATTGAAGAAAACGTCCCACACCCTGCCCCCCCTCTGAATAATAAGTACGCAAATGTCAATGCCAAAAAGCACAGTTACTTACCGTAACAGGTGTTATCCAGGGACAGCAGGCAGATATTCTTGACTGATGGGTGACGGCACCGACAGAGCCCCGGTACGGACAATTTTAGAGTGATTGCACTCTAAGAACTTTAGAAAGTTCTAGCTAGGCCGCACCGCGCGTGCGCGAGTGCCTTCCCGCCCGACAGAGGCGCGCGGTCCCCAGTTAGGATAAGCCAGCTAAGAAGCCAACCCGGGGAGGTGGGAGAGACGCAAGAATATCTGCCTGCTGTCCCTGGATAACACCTGTTACGGTAAGTAACTGTGCTTTATCCCAGGACAAGCAGGCAGCATATTCTTGACTGATGGGTGACCTCCAAGCTAACAAAAAGAGGGATGGAGGGAAGGTTGGCCATTAGGAGAATAAATTTTGTAAAACAGATTGGCCGAAGTGTCCATCCCGTCTGGAGAATGCATCCAGACAATAGTGAGATGTAAAAGTATGAACTGAGGACCAAGTAGCAGCCTTGCAGATTTCCTCAATAGGAGTGGAACGGAGGAAAGCTACAGACGCTGCCATAGCTCTAATTTTGTGGCCCGTGACAGAACCTTCCAGTGTCAGGCCCGACTGAGCATAACAAAAAGAAACGCAAGCAGCAAGCCAATTAGACAGAGTGCGTTTAGATACAGGATGACCCAACTTGTTAGGATCGAAGGACAAAAACAGTTGAGGAGATGATCTGTGAGGTTTGGTGCGATCAAGATAGTAAGCCAGAGCACGTTTACAATCCAAGGTATGCAAAGCCTGTTCACCTGGATTAGAATGAGGCTTTGGGAAAAAAACAGGTAGAACGATGGATTGGTTAAGATGAAATTCAGACACAACCTTAGGAAGGAACTTTGGATGTGTGCGGAGGACGACCTTATCATGGTGAAAAACAGTGAAAGGTGGATCCGCCACCAGTGCATGAAGCTCACTGACCCTCCTAGCAGAAGTGAGAGCTATTAGAAAGACCACTTTCCAAGTTAGAAATTTAAAATGCGTTGAGGCCAACGGCTCGAAAGGAGGCTTCATTAACGCAGAAAGAACCACATTAAGATCCCATACAACAGGAGGGGCCTTAAGAGGTGGTTTCACATTGAAAAGGCCCTTCATGAACTTTGAAACTAAGGGATGAGCTGAGAGGGGTTTTCCATGAATCGGCTCATGAAAAGCTGCAATGGCACTAAGGTGGACCCTTATCGAAGAGGATTTAAGACCAGAGTCAGATAAGGACAATAGATAGTCCAACACCAGTCCCACTGCTGTAGATATGGGATTATGGTGATGTAACAGGCACCAGGAAGAAAACCGAGACCACTTTTGTTGGTAACATTGAAGAGTAGACGGTTTCCTGGAGGCATCAATAATAGAACGGACAGGCTGAGAAAGGAGAGCATGTGCTGAAGTCAGCCCGAGAGATACCAAGCTGTCAGGTGCAGAGACTGTAAGTTGGGATGAAGAAGCGTTTGCTGATGCTGTGTAAGTAGTGAAGGAAACTGAGGAAGAGGTATGGGTTCCCTGGAACTGAGTTGAAGTAGAAGGGAAAACCAATGCTGTCTGGGCCACCATGGAGCGATGAGAATCATGGTGGCTTGTTCCCTCTTGAGCTTGAATAAGGTGCGCAGCATGAGCGGAAGAGGAGGGAATGCATAAAGGAAGAGATTGGTCCAATCCAGGAGAAATGCATCGGGTTCCAGACGGTGAGGAGAGTAAAGTCTGGAGCAAAACAGGGGCAGTTGATGGTTGTGGGGAGCTGCAAAAAGATCCACTTGAGGAGTGCCCCATTGAGAGAAAATGGACTGGAGAGTCGAGGGGTCGAGAGTCCATTCGTGAGGTTGAAGAATTCTGCTGAGATTGTCTGCTAAACAATTCTGTTCCCCTTGGATGTAAACTGCTTTCAGGAATAGGTGACGAGCAGTCGCCCAGGTCCAAATCCTTTGAGCTTCCTGACACAAAGGACGGGATCCCGTCCCTCCTTGTTTGTTGATGTAGTACATTGCAACTTGGTTGTCTGTGCAAATGAGAAGAACCTGAGGAAAAAGGAGATGTTGAAAAGCTTTGAGGGCGTAAAACATCGCTCTGAGTTCCAGGAAATTGATGTGGTGTTTCTTTTCCTGGGTGGTCCAAAACCCCTGAGTTTGGAACTCGTTCAAGTGAGCTCCCCATGCATAGGGGGAGGAATCCGTGGTGATGACCAGTTGATGAGGAGGTAGATGAAACAGTAGACCTCTGGATAGATTTGAGGATTTCAACCACCAAAGAAGCGACTGTCGAAGAGACGAGGTCACAGATATGAGTTGTGAACAAGGATCCGTCGCTTGGGACCACTGGGTCGCTAAGGTCCATTGAGGGGTACGCAGGTGGAGACGTGCGAAGGGAGTGACATGTACTGTGGAGGCCATGTGTCCCAAGAGCACCATCATGTGATTTGCAGAGATGGAAGTTTCCTGGAACACCTGCTGACAGAGATGAAGGATGGTGTGAAGGCGGTTTGGAGGCAGAAAAGCCCTCATCCGAACAGTGTCCAGAATGGCTCCAATGAATTGAAGTCACTGAGTTGGAATGAGGTGCGACTTGGGTAGATTGATTTCGAACCCCAACAGTCGAAGGAAGTAAATGGTCTGATTGGTGGCTATGTGAACGGACTGAGGAGAAGGAGCCTTGATGAGCCAGTCGTCCAGATAAGGGAAGACTTGAAAATTGTGGGAGCGGAGATAAGCTGCGACCACAATCAGACATTTGGTGAATACCCTGGGAGAAGAGGCTAGGCCGAAGGGTAGCACCTTGTATTGGTAATGATGTTGGTTGACAAGAAAGCGAAGATATTGTCTGGACATCAGATGAATTGGAATGTGAGTATACGCCTCCTTGAGATCGAGGGAACACAGCCAGTCTTCCTGAGAGAGAAGAGGGTATAGGGTGGCAAGAGATAACATCTTGAACTTCTCCTTGACCAGACATTTGTTGAGATCCCTGAGATCTAATATTGGTCTAAGATCTCCGGTCTTTTTGGGTACAAGAAAGTACCGGGAATAAAATCCCAGTCCTTGCTGGTCTAGAGGAACTGGTTCAATGGCATTGAGAAGAAGGAGGGATTGAACCTCCTGAGCGAGGAGGAGGGACTGAGCCTTGTTGGAAGCAGACTCTTTTGGCAGACTTAACGGTGGAGAAGTCTGAAAGTTTAGGGAGTAGCCGTGAGCGATGATAGCAAGTACCCACTGGTCGGAGGTGATTGCTTCCCAGCGAGACAGAAAAACCTGTAGTCGACCTCCTATGGGCTGAGGTAGAGGACATGAGGGAGGAAGACTGGCAATGTTCTGGAGAAGAGAGTCAAAAGGGCTGTGTCGGCTTAGGTTGAGTAGCCGGTTTTACAGTAGGCTGTTGTTGTTGACGAGCCTGTTGCTGCTGTTGACGCTGTCTGCGAGGTTGAGGGGGATGAGGCTGAGCCGGTCGAGCAGAAAACCTCCTTTGATATGAAGATTGTTGCCTGAATGAACGAGGAGGAGGAGGTTTCTTCTTGTTTTTCAACAAGGTGTCCCACCTTGTTTCATGGGCGGAGAGCTTTTGTGTGGTGGTATCCATGGACTCCCCAAACAGCTCATCCCCTAGGCAAGGCGCATTGGCAAGCCGGTCCTGATGGTTTACATCCAGGTCTGAGACCCGTAGCCATGCCAACCTTCTCATTGTTACAGAGATAGCAGTAGCTCGTGACGTCAGTTCAAAAGTATCATAAATGGAACGGACCATAAACTTCCTGAGTTGCAAAAGACTAGAGGTACATTGCTGAAAAGCAGGAAGCTTACGGTCCGGAATATACTTTTGAAAAGAGGTCACCTGTTGAATGAGATGCTTCAGGTAAAACGAGAAGTGGAATGCGTAATTACCTGAACGGTTGGCCAGCATGGCATTTTGGTAAAGGCGCTTTCCAAATTTATCCATAGCCTTTCCTTCTCTGCCAGGAGGGACAGAGGCATACACACTGGCTCCTGTAGATTTCTTTAGGGTTGACTCTACCAACAGAGATTCATGAGGAAGTTGGTGCTTGTCAAACCCTGGGATTGGAATCACTTTATACAGAGATTCCAGTTTTCTTGGGGCTCCCGGAATTGTCAAAGGAGTTTCAAGATTCTTATAAAAAGTTTCCCTCAAGATGTCATGGAGGGGCAACTTTAAAAACTCCTTAGGAGGTTGGTCAAAATCCAAAGCATCCAGAAATGCTTTGGATTTTTTAGAGTCAGACTCCAAAGGAATAGACAGGGTGTCTGACATTTCCTTTAAAAATTTTGTGAAGGAGGAGTGCTCTGGCTTAGCAGTAGTATCCTGCACCGATGGTTCATCCTCATCAGATGTGTAATCCTCCTCGGTACCGAGGGGATCATCTGAGTCGTCCCACAAGTCAGGGTCCCGTACCGATTGGAAATGGCCCTGGGAAAGTGGAGTCGATGTTTCAGTATGCTTAGTCTTGCGTACCGATTTACCAGACCGAGTGGAGACGGTACCCGGGGAATGTAGTACGGTACGGGGTTCAGAGAACAGTACCGGTTCCGACACCGTAGGAGTAGCACGCCGTTTTGGTTCTGATGACAGAACAGGCATGGACAAAGATTTGTGCGGTGCCGAAACAGTCGATGACAATAAAAGAGGCTGATCGACAGACGGCACCGAAGGCTCAGTCGGTACCGACACTGGAAGGTTCGGAGTCAACAGAGCCGGGAACAAGTGTTGGAGTTGCTCCTTAAGTTGGGCCTGGAGGATAGAGGCAATACGCTCATCCAACGTTGGTCCCGATGGCACCGGTACCGGTTTTTTCTTGCTCGGTACCTTCGGTGCCGCTCGACGCTCGGGTGAAGTCGATGCCGATGACGAGGCAGTGACTTCAATGGGAGCGGAGCGTTTACGGGGCCGGCGCTCAGTCTGCAGGACTTGGCTCACTGCATGCTCGACTGGCGGGCCTAGAACAGTAGGGGAAGGCTTCTTAGCCGGCTTACCTACAGGAGTCGACACCGGCGATGTATCTTGCGGTGCCGAGGCAGTCGGAGTCGATTTGGAGGAAGTGGCCGACGTCGATACCGGTGCAACTTCCATAGCGGTACCGAAAAGGATCCGCTGCTGAATTTGACGATTTTTTAAAGTTCTTTTTTGTAAAGAACTACAGCGGGTGCAGGTTTCAGCCCTATGGTCCGGACCCAGACACTGGAGGCACCACTTGTGCGGGTCAGAGAGGGAGATAGGGCGTGCACACCGCTGACACTTTTTGAAACCCGGTGACGGGGGCATGAAGGGAAAAACTGCTGTAGCAAAATCGAAGCCGGAGGCTTCAATGGTGCCAACAGGCCCCACCGGGGCAGATCGACAAAAAATGAAAAATAAAAAGATTTTTTTTTTTTTTTTTACACAAACGGTAAAAAAGAAGGAAAGAAATAAAATATGAAGAAAAAAATATGCGCGAGCGGGAAGGCAAGTGAAAAGAGAAAAAACTTCCAACAGCCGTTGGAAACACGCGTCTTCTTAGCTCCGCGGAATTAAGAAAACTGGGGACCGCGCGCCTCTGTCGGGCGGGAAGGCACGCGCGGTGTGGCCTAGCTAGAACTTTCTAAAGTTCTTAGAGTGCAATCACTCTAAAATTGTCCGTACCGGGGCTCCGTCGGTGCCGTCACCCATCAGTCAAGAATATGCTGCCTGCTTGTCCTGGGATAAAAAATGGAACACTGCAGATTGTGAGCCCGCCGGGACAGACGTGGAAAAATGCTTGCGTACCTGAATAAATTAATGTAAACTGTTCTGAGCTCCCTTGGGAGAACAGTACAGAAAAAGGAATAAAATAAATAAATGAAGAGAGGAAAGACAACCCCCCATCCCTTTCCAATCTATATGCCCATCACCCATAACAACCCCACCTTACGAGGATCAAACCCTCCAATGACAGCAACAGTATAGTCTATACACTCCCAACCAACAGAAACCCACCCCCTCCCGAACATTGTCCCCTCCCCCCCTTCTAATACATATAGGTCAGTGGTTCTCAATCTTCCTAATACAGTTCCTCATGTTGTGGTGACCCCCGACCATAAAATTATTTTCATTGCTACTTCATAACTAATTTTGCTACTGTTATGAATCGTAATGGAAGTATCTGATATGTAGGATGTATTTTCATTGTTACAAATTGAACATAATTAAAGCATAGTGATTAATCACAAAAACAATATGTAATTATATATCGTGAAATATTTATTTCTAATTACAAATAAATGTATGTGGGCGTATCTGCACTGGGTGGACCCGCCTGGAGACGGATAGAGGAGCGTTGTCTCGGTTCCTAAGACCAGTGTTCTTCAACCTTTTGACACCTATGGACTGGCGGAAATAAAATAATTATTTTGTGGACCGGCACCGGTCCACGGACCGGCAGTTGAAGAACGTGCCCATCCCCACCCAATCTCCACCCCAGACCTCGCCCCCTTAATAGTACTAACTGTAACACCAATTTTTCTATTCATTTTTCATATATACACACACACACACACACAATATAATCGTATTAACAACACATAATGGTTAACCACAAAATTAAAATACACAAAGCACACTCTATGCTTTTCAACATTCATTCCTACCAGAAAACAGATAACCCCATGTGTATACTCATAAAAACTAATAGTGACAAACAAAAACTGCTTCCCAATAGCATTATCCCCTCGACCCGGGTTTCGCTGTGCTTCGTGTTTATAACATAAATTGCATGTGAACTGCTCTGATATTTCTAAGGAAAAATGGTACTGCAAATATTCATTGGGTTTGTTGGTGGTTGCATTTTTAACATAAGCCATCAAGGGCTGTAGCACTATGCCAGCCACGTTTTCAGGAGATCCTTAATGAATATACACTGGATAGATTTGCTTGCATCAACTCTGTTCTTTAGCTTGGTCTATGCAAATATTTCTCACAAATACTCATTAGGGATCTCCTGGAAACTGAACTAATTGAACTAAGGCAAGCCCAAGGGCTGACAAACTGTAATCTCAAGAATTTACAGCAGAGGGTGCCATTGACCACTCTTAAAAAAGAGAGAATGAGAAGACGCAATCTAAGTAGCATTCAACCACCATGTTGAAACGTAATGGGACACAAATTTGAGTTAGCCACACAGAGACAAGCTACTCAGATGCAACGGTGCAGATGGATTTGGGTCATTAAGCTCTGAAAACTGCCTGGGCCCAGAGAAATGATGCGCTAAAACAGAAAATGTAAATTTACATGGCCTCAGGAATACTTGCCTGCAACTTGTGAAAGCACAGAATTCTCTCCAGTCTCTCTATGCGCAAATTTTCTCATGCAGGAATCTAGGCATACAAACAGGTACCAAGACCCCTCTGAAAACTGATCAAGGACAACACTGAGGAGACCCAGACTCCTGGAGTTGTCCTCTCTCCACTTCTTGTCCAGTTTGTCTGTCTTCACTAGACTGTAAGCTATTTTAAGCAGGGACTTTCTCTTCTGTGTTTTGATGGACAGCGCTGCGTATGTCCGGTAATGCTATAGAAACTATTATTATTAGCATAGAAATTAGGATTAGTAGCATGGAAAATTGTTACTCTTTGGGGATTCCAAAAAATAGCAGCATTCCAGAATCTCAAACAACAATGACATTCCGGAATCCGGACTCGATGCGTCAGGCTCCATCTCAAAGCCCACTTCTCTGAAGCTGCTTTCAATTCCAAACTCCGACCCATCTGCTAAGCACCAATATCTGTAATTCTCCCACCTGAGCACTGGGCATTGATGCACTTTCTTGTCTAGATTGTAAGCTCTTCTGAGCAGGCACTGTCTCTTCTACGTTTTGATGCATAGCGCTGCATGTGTCTAAGGGCTACCGAAATGATCAGTAATAGCAACTTAATTATTCTTATACTTTGGAAGTAATATTATTAAGCTTTTTCCACATGACACATAAACCAGCTCCTCTGAAATTCCCCAGGGGCACACTGGACCCAAAGATTGCTCTTACTTTTGCTTGGACTGGGCCCAGGAGACACGGCAGAGCAGGGGTGGAGTTGTGGTGTAGTCACCCATTAAAAAAAAAAAAAAATCCCCATTTTATGTAGGTCAAAGAAGAACCGAAACAGAAAGCCATGTGGCTGCTACCACAAAATTAATGATCCCAAAATACTGTGGCATGTTATATTACAATTGCAGCAATCATTTGGAGGTCAGTGAATGAACAGCGATTGGCTCATGCACTAACAGGAAGGGTGATTTAAGAAAACAAAACACACCAGCATCTGCGTCAACCTCCCTCTCTGAACCCCAATCCCTAGATTGCCCTCCCGACGTGGTCCCAAAGAGGAAGTCAATTTGGGAACAAATTAATCTTATTCTTGAAGCATCTATCCCATTGACATATGAGGCGATAATATGTGGAACGATTCTTCATGTTAAACCCACTTTAGATAAAAATAAGTCGCCTTTTCATGATTTTGACAGGTATAGGGGTTCAAATGATCACATCTAATTGGAAATACCATGATAGGATTAATTTCAATTTTTGGTGGGCAACTGTATGTTCAACATATAAATATGAAAAGATTATGGCAGAACGTTTAGGTATTAGTAAGTCTTTTAATGGGATATGGGGTCCATTAACTAATTTTATTACGTTATAATTAAATTATGATTCTCTTTTGTTTCTGTTAGATTCCTTTACACATCCAGGGAGGGTTTGAGGGTGGGGGGGGGGGTTGAATATTTATTGGAAGAGTATAATTATATAGATAGTATAATATATAATATCATATTATTGTTTATAACAAGGATAAGAAGGGGCGGAAAATTGTTTAAGGTAATAATTGTGATGATAAGAATGTATTTTCATATAGTTTTTCTGATTCTTTCAATTGTATACATTATAAAAGTTTGAAATGTCAATAAAGATTTACAAAAAAAAACAACCCAAAAACTCCGGACAAAGTGCAGGGTTTGGAAAAGCTGTCCGGAGGCCCGGACATGCCCTCTAAAAAGAGGACGGATCCAGGTACTCCCATCCCACCGACCCAACCTTCCTACTTAAATCAAATAATCCCTTCTTCCTAGTGACACCCCAAACAGAAGCATCCACTCACTCCTGCCTTCGGTGCCGCCATTATGGAAAATAGGACTTCCTGAACCTGTGCAGTGCATCCTGGGATACACAGAGGGGCTGGGGTGTCAGTCTGCCAAAGAAGGGAATTTTACATTACATTACATTACTGATTTCTATTCCGCCTCAACCTTGCAGTTCTGGGCAGATTACAAAAGAGACAACTGGACATTTCCAGGATAATTACAGAGAGAATTCTGGACATTTCCAGGAGAAGTTACAAGAATAATGGAGCTGTATATTTCAAGAGTTACAAGATGCTGTACAAATAGGAAATAGTGCATATCCAGTATATATACCGTTAGGGAAGCAGTTGACATGCTTAAGGCTAAAGAGAAGGGAACTGTCTGCCGTATTCCAGGACTGGTTCTGGCTCGGCAGGAAAACCCAGAAGGACAGTTCTGCAAAACCGTCAGAACACCAACAATAAAAACTCTTTGGGATGTGTTTGGAATTCTTTTCATTAACATGTTATTTTGCACTTTGTATATAATAAACCGTTGCCTTGCGTTTCACATATGAAATGCTCTCCTGCTCCAGATACAACAGACTGAGCTCCTCACAGCCATTTCACAGGAAGGACTTCAAATGTAAAACTAGCAACCCAGGCTGTCTCATCCACAGTTACCATGTGGCTATTAATAACTTCATTTAGTCTCAATTAAAAAAACAAACAGACTTAAAAGGGGAAGGAAGGCGTGGAGATTAGAGAGAAAAGAGAGACGGAAATCGGTATATGGAGGCGGCAAAGATACTCAGAAAGACTCAAGGCCGGGAAACGTACAACATTATAACCATCACCAGAGATAGAGAAGCACAGAGAGCAAAGCACCCACCAGGAGAGAGACATGTCATTTACAGGCATGAAAAGAAACACATGCAATGCAGGTAGAAGGCAACAAAGAGACAAAAAAATGCTGAGATCTAGCCAGTGAGATACCCACAGAAAAGGGAGAAGCAGAAGAATTCTGTAGAGAAACCTCAAAGCGGATCTTGTGGCCCACTCCGGTGTTGTAGTAATGGGGGGGGGGAGAGGGGTTCGTCCACCCCCCCCCTGCTCTCCATTACCACGCGCCCCTTCCCTCACACCTCTTTAGCATTCCGGGCGCAAGCAGCAACCCGAACCCGCTGCTCGCGCCAGGGTCGGCTCTTCTTCCGACATCACTTCCTGGACCCGCACCTAGGAGGTGGCACCAGAAAAAGAGCTAACGCTGGTGCGGAGCAGCGGGTTCGGGTTGCTGCTTGTGCTCAGAATGCTAAAGAGGTGCGGGGGAAGGGAAAGGACGCCCACGTGTGCGGCAGGAGGGGGCGGGGAAAGAGTGGATGGGGGGCGGAGAAGGGGGCAGGGAGGAGGGCGCTACCACCCTCACTACGTACCTTGTGAAGGTGTCCCCTGCTATCTCCCAGGAAAGCGACTGTGTGATCACCTTCCACGTGCACGGCCACAGCTGTCAGCTGAGTATCCAGCATCTCCAGAACCGGAACTGCTTCCAGAGGCATCCGACTGGCCATTGGGCTCGGCGTGTGATCGGAGCCACAGGGATATGCATCCAGCGTGTCCTGCATGGAGGAGAACAGACACAACGAGGTTAAGGGGGTTAGTGTAGAAGAACAGTTTGCATTGAAATGAAATACCAAAAAAACTAGATTTTTTCTTGCTAGTCCTAATGATAAAATTACGGATAAAACTCTACTTAAGAGGACAAGAATATCCAATATTTTCCTCTCTTAAAGTTCTGGGAATCACATTAGATCGTCATTTAACCTTGGTGGAACATACCGATATACTTGTTAAGAAGTGTTTTTTCGTACTATGAAAATTGCAAACCATTAAAAAATAATTTGGCCCTATCTCTTTCAGATTATTAGTACAGGCTTTAATCTTGTCCATTCTCGATTACTGCAATATAATCTATCTGGGATCCTATAAAACAATCCTCAGAAGACTAACGGCCTCTTTTACAAAGCTGCGCTAACGGCTCCAAAGCCCATAGAGAATTAAAGGGCTTCGGGGCTGTTTCCACACGGCTTTGTAAAAGAGGCCGTGAGGTTAATTCAAAATACAGCGTCCGTTTAATTTTGGGGTTGAAAAAACAGGAAAATGTCAGCCCTTATTACCGGCAACTGCACTGGTTACCAATAAAAGCTAGAATACTTTATAAATTTGCTTGCATTTGCTATAAATTGTTATCTGGATTATCTCCATTCTATCTTTTTTTCTCACTTTGAATTGCATAATCCGATTAAGTCTTCTCATCTTTCTGGTTTATTTACTTTTCCCCATCCCAAAAATTGCCGTTGCAAAACGTTTTTTGATAGAACTTTGGCCTAACAAGCAGGCAAAGTCCAAGCTTGGTTAGACGATATGATTCGACAAACTGCATCCTATTGTAGGAAATTAGTAAAGACCTATTTCTTCAAGAAACGTGTTACTTCAAAGTATAATAGTATAAACCTGTATATCGTACTGTTGCTTCTCATATGTTTTGTATTTCATCACTGAATTGTTCCGTTTTCTTATTTTGTGAACCGCCTAGAACTCTTTGGGTGTTGGCGGTATAGAAAAATAAAGTTATTATTATTTTAGATGCTCCTAAACCATCATTTACAGTAGAGGTCCGTTGTGCATGGATGTCTGGTTGCTGATTTTGCCAAGTTTTATTTAAAATTTGATTAATCGCTTAATAATACTTCAAAGCGATGTACATAATTAAAAGTTGTACAACTTTCAGATAGGACGAAACATCTGACCCAGACTCGACGGACTTGACATACGCTACAAAAGAGAAAAATGATAAGAAGAACAATAATCGATAGAAAAGAAAACAAATAGGGGATAAAACAACAAAGGAGTCAAGGGGGAACAGAGGCTAAAATTTAACAGATCTAAGAAACTAATCGGTCAAAGGCATCTTTAAATCTGTCTATGACGTTCCTCCTTTAAGTAGGGAATTCCACGTTTGTGGAGCTGGGCAAAGCTTATGGCTCTCCAACCCTGGAAAAATGCCATACGGCAAGAGGGAATGGCTCTGGGTATGATTTGGGCGGGAGATGTCCTAATGACCAAACAATATTCATTTATTCTTTAAAATGCGTTTCGCCCCAACAAGAATCCAAGCTTCGCCACATCCTTCATCAGGGGACACTAAAAATACATTAAAAATACATGAAATGAATTTTAAAAAATTCAAGAGACTAGTACAAATCATAAAACCCGAAGCACAATGTAATTGTGAATACATCAAGGCCAGGGGTGTGCAACGAGGGCCGGAATCCAGTCGGGTTTTCAGGATTTCTCTCAATGAATACGCATGAGATCTATTTGCATGCACTGCCTCCCATTGTACGCAAATGGATCTCATGCGTATTCATTGGGGACATCCTGACCCTCGTTGCCCCTCCCTTATCTAGGCAGTCAACAGAGAATCAAGTGGCCAGACAGATTTAAATGGGGAAGAATTAAGAGAACCAGCCAAAGTAACCAATATATACGAAGCATATCTATTAGCTATCATATGCATTAAAATTTGACCAATTGATATGCGTTTTTTTTTATATTATTTATATGGGGATTACATTTTTATTTTTATTTATTCAAATTTTCAAAATATAAACAAGTAAATCTACTTGAATATAGATTAGAAACGAAAAAAATTCCACTCGCGGTCAGGCTGCGCACGGCCGATGCAACACAAAACAGTCTAAGAAACCATAATTCATCATTTAGTCCACCAATTATATGACCCAAGAACAAAGAAATAACCAACTAAAGAAATATGTGTATATCATAAGGACAGCTTAGGAGAAACCCTCCCCCCCAAAAGTTCCGTTGGACTGCTGGCGACACTATTGAACAATAATCACTCCCCCCTCCTTCTTTAGCTACAATAAATTCCAACAATTGATTCAGTTCAAAGAAAATAAAACTTTTCCCTTCTAAATAGGCAAAGCATTTTGCAGGAAATTTCGATATTTTTATGGTTTATGTCCCGATTGGCTTTTTATTTTCTTGGATATTTTGTTTTGATATATTTTATTGTAAATTGCCTTGAATTGTGCTGCAACTAAGGCAGTATATCAAGCTTAATAAACGAAAAAATGATATTATGTTTTTAATGTCCCGTGATGAAGGCATATCCATGTGCCGAAACGTGGGACGACAAACACATTTTAAGGAATAAATAAATATTGTTTGGCCGCTAGGACATCTCTCTTGCCTTTTCTTCATTTATTGACAACCGTAAGGTAAGACTTTCTCTTTGCATGTTTTGGGTGGGACCAGTCATTGCCTATTTCAGAAAGGGAAAGAACATCCGTGTCCAGAAACAGGGATATTGGTATTTAGACCCGACTAGCTCAAAATATCCAAGTCATGGAAAGGTGGTAGGAATGAGCAAAATTCCCCTGGAGGGAAGAGGGGATCATTCCCACAATCTCCATGTGGTTGGTGCCCCTCCCTCCCCACCCCCCAAAAATGAACCTGATGAAAACGGAGGCACTGTTTCCATGGTACTACAATAGCTGCTATGAATGGTTTTGCCAAAAAAAAAACCTCAAGAGAATAATCCAACACAGTCTACAGTGAAAATGAAACACGGAAAACAAGGAAAAACTGAAGACAAGCGTACAAGATGCAGGCTAAGTGTATTATATCTATTATTAAATGCGGTTAATGTTACCACTTTTTAAGAAACCAAGGGACCCGACACGATCCAGGTTTCGGTTAAACCGCCTTCATCAGGGGTCCAAGGTTGATAAGGTTTACACTGAGATCGTTGGTCATCGATTACCCTTGATTTACACAGGCTCATGTTTATTTTTATTTGCGGTTTAATTTGAAACCTTATCTGGACCAACTCAGCATTATTGGAGACACCGACATGGAACTTCGAATTCAGACTTGGCCACGTTTTCAAATTTCTCCGATGAGGAGTTTTTGCGGGAACACGTTCCCTCCTGCCTCTTGTTGGCGGGATTCAGCAAGATAAAGATATTTGAAATGACTATTAGCTTTGCTTGGTGGTGCCATGATGTTCTCGATCACACCGCTGCCAGCGTGGATGGTGTTAATTTGACTGAGCACTATTTATCACTTGTGTTTTTGATTATTAGAACTTCTTTTTGTCTAACATGCCAAACCCCAGGTGTTAAGATTTATTACTTGCATTTCTGAAACTGAGCTGATGTTTAATTATATGTTCAAGTATATGAGTTATTCCCCTCCCAAAACTAACTTACAAATCTAGTTATACTGAAGCACTGGAGGGTAAAGTGACATCCTCAAGGTCACAAAGAGTGTCAGAGGGAAAACCAACTGCTTCACAACCAACTGCTTAAATCACAAAACTTCTCTACTCATTGCCCCTAAGGAGAAAACAAATGGCCGCCTCTCCAGACAAAAACGATGGTCCCCCGTTCATCGCTAGATTAGAGAATGAGTCGCTTAACCTCTCACATTTCAGCTGATCACCTGCTTCACTGTTAGTGTGCGTATACTAACAGGAAGACAAATGCTACGGAGCAAAAGGATTCTGGGAGAGCTGCAAGGTCAGGACAACGTTTGGCAAAAGTTCTTCAAAATTAAATCCATTATAGAGCAAATCTTGAGCACCAAATTTAACACAAACCCAAAAGAAGGCAAACAGAATGTTGGGTATTATTAAGAAGGGTATTACTACCAGAACGAAGGAAGTCATCATGCCGCTGTATTGCGCGATGGTGCGACCGCATCTGGAATACTGCGTCCAATATTGGTCGCCGTACCTAAAGAAGGACATGGAGATACTTGAGAGGGTTCAGAGAAGAGTGACAAAAATGATAAAAGGTATGGAAAACCTTTCATACCTTGAGAGGCTAGAAAGGCTGGGGCTCTTCACCCTGGAAAAGCGGAGACTCAGAGGAGACATGATAGAGACTTACAAGATCATGAAGGGCATGGAGAAGGTGGAAAGGGACAGATTCTTCAGCCTATTGGGGACTACAAGAATGAGGGGGCACTCGGAGAAACTGAAAGGGGACAGGTTTAGAACCAATGCTAGGAAATTTTTCTTCACTCAGAGGGTGGTGGACAACTGGAATGCGCTTCCGGAGGATGTGATAGGACAAAATACATTAAGAGGATTCAAAGAGGGATTGGACAAGTTCCTGAAGGATTCGCGGATTGAGGGATATAGATAGAGACAGAGATAGGATGATGAAAGGGTATTGAAAGGTTTTAGACAAAGGATCACTCACAGGTCATGGACCTGATGGGCCGCCGCGGGAGAGGACTGCTGGGCGCGATGGACCCCTGGTCTGACCCAGCGGAGGCAATTTCTTATGTTCTTAAGTCATTCCAGAGACAAACTGCTCATTTCTTCACCAGCAGATTCCTCCATGATATTTTTAAGGCCCCTCGCTCGCTCTCTCGTTTTTACATCAAACAGAACAAGAGTTTCAGAGGGGCTAAACTCTTCCTTTGATGTGTTTGGTTAGGGTTAGCAGATGTCCAGATTTACGTCTCCTTTTTAGAGGACTGTTCAGACAGTTTCCTGGACTAGAGGGAGTTTGTCTGGGGTTTGGACTAACTCTCTCCAGTCCAGCCCCCCCCCCACCTCAGAAATAATCATGCTTATTACCGCACATCAGAGCCAGTGGTGTAGCTAGGGTGAGAGGGGCACCGCCCTCTTTTCATGGTCCCCGCCCTCACCCCTTCCCTTCCCCGTACCTGTTTTAACATTCAGAGCATGAGTCACAACCCCAACCGTGTCATTCTCTACTTCACAGTATTAATAAGAGCAGACGTGGGCAACTCCGGTCCGCAAGGGCCGGAATCCAATCGTGGTTTCAGGATTTCCCCCCCCCCCCCCCATGACTATGCACTGAAAGCAGTGCATGCAAACAGATCTCATGCACACTCATGGGGGGAAATCCTGAAAACCCGACTGGATTCCGGCCCTCGAGGACCGGAGTTGCCCACGTCTGCTCTTATTAATACTGTGAACTAGAGAATGACACGGTTGGGGTTGGGGCTCACGCTCTGAATGTTAAAACAGGTACGGGGAAGGGAAGGGGTGAGGGCGGGGACCACGAAGAAGGCGGAGCAACACCGCCCTGGGCGCCCCTCACCCTAGCTACACCACTGGCTCTGACGTGCGGTAATATGCATGATTCTATACAAGACAGGCGCCCATTATAGAATCACACTTCATGCAACCTAAGCGCTCTAACGTTTAAGAGCACCTTACTTGTGCCAGGGATTTCTCGGCCTAAATGCTTGCACCTAAGTTGTGCCCCCAATGGCGCCAAACTGAAAAATATACCCATAATCTGCCCCCTAACTTTAACTATGCACTTTGCACTGGGCGCCTGACCACTGCAGAATCACGCCTACCAAATTAGGTGCCTCACTTTCAATTAACTCCGATTACGGGCGCTGATGTAGCCTATCGCTGAATAAAGTTTGCCGTCTATGTCGGCTAGGCGCCTATCTTTAGGCGCTCTTTATAGACGTTGGGGGGTAAGCCCCTCGATTTTTCCTCAGTTACATGCGTTAATGCAAACATTAGCACACGACCCGAAAAAGAAATACCGGAAACTGCTCCGTTTCCACCAGGTGCGCTAGCAATGCGCTTAGCGAACAGGAAAAACCCGCAGCATCATGTGCTAAGCCCATCTCCCCCACCCCCCAAATTTGTATTCATTAAAAAAAAAGCAAAAAAAAAAAAAGGTACAGTCATGAACAAAAGAAGGGAAAACCTTACTAGCACTTTGTAATATAAGAAATGAAAAACATGATAGACATAGTGACATAGTAACATAGTAGATGACGGCAGATAAAGACCCGAATGGTCCATCCAGACTGCCCAACCTGATTCAATTTAAATTTTTTAATTTTTTCTTCTTAGCTATTTCTGGGCAAGAATCCAAAGCTCTACCAAGTACTGTGCTTGGGTTCCTACTGCCGAAATCTCCGTTAAAACCTACTCCAGCCCATCTACATCCTCCCAGCCATTGAAGCCCTCCCCAGCCCATCCTCCCCCAAACGGCCATACATAGACACAGACCGTGCAAGTCTGCCCAGTACTGGCCTTAGTTCAATTTTTAATATTATTTTCCGATTCTAGATCCTCTGTGTTCATCCCACGCTTCTTTGAACTCAGTCACAGTTTTCCTCTCCACCACCTCTCTCGGGAGCGCATTCCAGGCATCCAGGCATATAAGATATGCTTATAGTATCTCTGACTATTGCTTCTGAATGAATATCACCTCTCACTCTCCCTAGGGAACTCTGGTCTCTGTGTTAATCACCTTGACCTTCCTTAGAATCTAACCAAGACTTTTCCCTATCTGCTTACTGAATTGAATTATGAAGCAACGGACAAAAATACTGTCAACATAGAAGGGTCAGCGAGACCGGATTAAGCCCATCTACCATTAATGCACTTTCATAGACGTACCCCTGTGAGATGAATGTGAAGATTAAACAACATTAAAAAAAAAAGTCAGCTTTTCATCACCAACTATATCAACTGCGTGGTTCATAATCAGCGGCACACAAGACGCCACTGCGCTGACAATCCAGCGCCAACAATTCAGCGCAAGACAGAAGCGCGCGGGATAAAAAGTAATTTTTAAAGAGCTCCGACGGGGGGTTTGGGGTGGCAACCGCCCCCCCACTTTATTGGTTAGTGTTCGTGCTGCTGTTAGAGGGGGGCTCGGGGGGTTGGAAACCTCCATTATAGCGAAAACTGAACTTTTTCTGATTTTTTTCCGGAAAAGTTCCATTTTCTCTATAATGTGGGGGGTTTCACCCCCCACATCCCCCTGCAACGGCAGTGTGAACACTAACCAATAAAGTGGGGGGGTTGCCACCCCAAACCCCCCGTCGGAGCTCTTTAAAAAAATTTTTCCTCTGCACGCTTCTGTCTTGCGCCAAATTGTCGGCGCTGGATTGTCAGCGCACTGGCGTCTGGCGCACGATTATCCCGTCACCCAACTGCGTACTGCCGAAGATCAGCGCCAAGGTGATAATTCTATGTCCGCGAACATGTGATAAGCACAGGCGTTCTTCTCCATGTACACGCTTCAGGCAAATTTTTGTAACAGAAGCACGAGCGTGCTTTCACTTTGAAAAAGAGCCCATTCGCATCCACACCCAATTGTTACTATGTGTTAATGTTCCGGGTTAATTCAGGTACGCAGGCCACGTTTTTGGAAATATGCCTGTCAATACAAGCTCCCTCCCCTCAATTCTGCAACTGGTAAGGACTGCCCTCAATCTGGATACAGTTATAGGTTTATATTGTCATGTAAATGTGAAGGCAGACAGTCGGTTCATAGACAAAATCGTGCCAGACAACTGAGCGCAGACAACTGAGCACAAGGTTGATGGCGCGCCGAAGAAAAGCACTATTTTAAAGGGTTCCGACGGGTGGTGTTGGTGGGGAACCCCCCTATTTTACTTAACAGACATCGCACTGGCGTTGTGGAGGGTTTGGGGGGTTGTAACCCCCCTCATTATACTTGAAACCGAACTTTTTGCCTGTTTTTTAGGGAAAAAGTTCAGTTTTAAGTATAATGTGGGGGGTTATAACCCCCCAAACCCCCCACAACAGCAGCGCAATATCTGTTAAGTAAAGTGGGGGGGTTCCACCCCCACTGTCGGAGCCCTTTAAAATAGTGCTTTTCTTCGGCGCGCGACAGTCAGTTCTATAAAAGCTTATTTCTGCATATAAATTACTCACAGAAATGTTTTGAAAATTGCCCCAATTTTTCCTCCCCTCCCGATCTAACCACATCTCTGGACTTGCCCTTTTGTGAAGTGAAGCAACTACATTTAGCAAGTCAAAAGTTAGGGGAGGAGGGGGGAGCATTTTAACCAATGAGGTTTAACCAGTTAACTCTCAAAGCTAGCCAATTAACCATTTCAGACATCAATCCCATACGATCAAGGTGGCATCTGTCTTGCAGTAGGACTTAACTTCAGAAGCAAGTTGACAAGTTACATAGAGAAAAGAAGGCTACTTACAGATGGAAGTTGGACACAGTTGGACTTCATATCGTACTCAATGTACGCCACCTCCACCCCATCCTCTGCTTTACCATCCTTGGTGTAACACAAATCTCTAGTCCGATTAATCAGACGGTCCACCTCCTCCATGCTGAAAACGCAGAGAGCAGATTCCTGTTTCCCAGACACCGATTGCCAGGTGGAGAATACAGCAAAGAGAACTTCTCCCCAGGTATTCAAAAAGCCCTGTGCCACCTTGGCACCGGGGTGCCCAACATAGGCTGCCTGCACTAGGTTGAAGTTTGTCTCTTGGCTCCTGCAGCTCAGAGGCAGCTCCACGTACGAGTAATAGTGAGAGTCGTCAGGACAGATGCGCGAGATGTAGGTTTTGTACTCTCGGGAGTGGGCTTTCAGGTTGCGGCGGTAGAACAGAAAGTAGACGCTGGAACGATGCGTGAAGGATTTAATGAAGTGGTGGTTGTACTCGGAAAGACGTCCCACCACAGCCAGTTTGGCTGTGTCCTCATAGGAGAAGATGGAGTGAGACCCGGCTCCCTGTAAGTCTCCCCCTTGCACATCCAGATTCCGGGTGGTGATAGGAGAGATCCCACCTGCCCCTTTGCTGGTGTAGCCGCGTCCTACAAATAAGAGGGGTGCACCGTCTTTTGAGTGACCTACCAGCCCCACGGTAGTAATATTGGGATCATTTGCAGCCACATATTGGGTGTCCACTGGCCTTTCTGGTCGAAAAAGAACCTTCTTGATAGACTGCAGGCTTCTCTTCTCACAAATTCCTTGGTGGACACTCCCACACACAATAAGCTCCTCCCGCATTTGACTGACCAGCAACAGCTTGTTGTGATTGTCTGTATTGTAAGCTTGTGGGCAGTCCAAGGCTGAAACAGGGGGGAGGCAATCCTTGCTATCCAGAACTGGCCCAGTCTGCACCTTGTCCTCCACTCTTAGATCCGGCGTTAGTTGGAAGAGGAAATTTGTGGCCCCGAGATAAAGAGTCCCCATTTTGGGGTCCAGGGTCAAGTGGTTGAATCTTGTATTGTTCTGTGAAAAGGCAATGTATGGCGGTGCCCCTGAGATTAGTGTCCCAAGGAAACAGATGGCAGGAAGGAGGAGAGTTCCCGGAGGCATGGTAAACACTCTAAAAGACAAGAAGAGAACGAGAGGCTGTTAATGATAACAAAGCTTCTTGCAGTAGGATTCAAACAAAAGTGGACAGCGTATCATTATGTACACTCAAACCCACACGAAAAACTATTCTTCAAACCAAAGAGGCCCATTGAGGAGGATAGGTTTACCCAGTTTGTAAACTGAGCCCCTCAGAGCAGCTTAAAAGTTCATCCATGGTTGGTAACCTCTACACTCTATGCTGCAGTTAGGGGGATAAAACAGGTTATCTTAACACTAATACACTTCTCCTTCTGTATTTGCGGGTTTATTACCCACGACTTCGATTATTTGTGGGTTTTTGCCTACCAAATGATAGTAATTTTTACAGGCTGCCTTTGAACCATCCCTGCCTCCCGGACATCTCCAGACCTTAACTGGTGGTCTAGCGGTGAAGCGGGGCAGGAGTGATCTTCCTACGCTCCTGCCCCGTGCAGAGCCGTCAACAAAAATGGCCATGAGTTCCTGTGGTCTCACGAGACTACAACGGGAACTCACGGCAGCCATTTTTGTTTACAGCTCTGCACGGGGCAGGAGCGTAGGAAGATCGCTCCTGCCCCGCTTCACCGCTAGACCACCAGGTAAGGTCTGGGGAGGTCCTGGACGCAGGAGGGAGGTGGGGGTGGGTCAGAGTTGGCCCTAAAAGTTATTCCCTATTTTCTATATTCGCGGGCCAGCTCTGCCCCTAACGCCCGCAAATACGGAGGGAGAAATGTATGCTATTTTAGCGTGGAAGGTTTCAACGTACTGTCTATGATGACACCAAACCTTTTTCTTGGGCGCTGATCCCCAAAGTGGACCCTAGCATCCAGTAACTTTGCTTTGGGTTATTCTTCCCAATGCGCATCACTTTACACTCGTCCACATTAAATGTCATCTGCCACTTGGACGCCCAGTTTTCCAGTATCCTAAGGTCTGCCTGCAATTTTTCACAGTCGGCATTTTAACAGCTTTGAACAATTTAGTGTCATCTGTAAATTTACCCCCCACTCCTTTTAATAAGTCACAGGACAGGTTTCTACCACAGCCCAGAGCGCTAAATGGTCTGACGCTGCTCTGACACTCATAGAGTTCCTATGAGCATCGAAATAGCGTTGGAGCATTTAATGCCCCAGGCCGCAGTAGAAACCTCTGCTTAGTAAAAAGGGGCCTTAATCACCTCACTCGTCATTCCAGTTTCCAGATCATTTATAAATATGTATGTTAAAGAGCACCGGTCCCAGGACAGATCCTTGTGGCACTGCACCATTTACCCTCCTCCACTGAGATAAATGGCCATTTAACCTCTCTGTATTCTATATAAGAACATGAATTGCCACACTGGAACAGAACGAAGGTCCATCAAGCCCAGCATCCTGTTTCTAACAGTGGCCAACCCAGGTCCCAAGTAGTAAAACAGATTCTATGCTGCTTATCCTAAGAATAAGCAGTGGATTTCCCTAAGACCATCTCACTAATGGCCTATGGACTTCTCTTCTAAGAAATTATCCAAACCTTTTTTAAACCCCACTAAGTTAACTGATTTCAATAATAAATTCCTAATCCACAACAAAACAAGTCTTTTAATTTTCCCACGAGGAACTTTGTCAAAAGCTTTCTGAAAATCTAGTTAAAGGAAACCTATATCTTTTAAACACCTTTTTGCCCTAAGGGGAGTCAATCGGGCATCATTTAGCCCCACAAACGGGACAAGAAATCTTTCATCGTTTAATTTAAAAGCTGCTCTTAAAATTGATTTAGAAGTTATTCTCTTCTTTGAGAGTGAACAAGACTATATTTTAGTCTGCGATTCCCTCCGAGACATTTTAACTGGCTGACCTTTTGAAGCAGCTAGACTGAAGGAAGAATATTTTAATAAATTAGACGTATAGCTGCATTTTAAAATGGACGTATAAACCAGAATCAAGACATCCAGGTCATGACATAGCGAGTTCTGCTCATATCTGCTGACGTACAGCCATACACTACCAGCAGCACCGCCAGGAGTGCATTCTTGGGTGAGCCATGCATCTCCTCTCTGCCCCCAACACTCCTCTCCCTCTTGCATTAAAAGGAACTACCTTGGCTGGCGGAGACCCCCAAGCCCTACCAACTGAAGACGACTTTTGCAGAACTCCTGGGAAGTCGGCATAAGAACATGCCTTACTAAAACTAAATCCAGACAAAACAAACTTCATTCTACTCGAAAATAACAAAACCCCAAGCCTTGTCATAAACTCTACAACATACCACATCCAACCCACTTTAAAACTTCTGGGAGTGCTAATAGACAGAGGCTGTACAATGCAGCCACAAATCAACAATACAATAAAAAAAATCATTCACAGTCATGAGAAACCTGAGGCAAATCAGAAAATTCTTCGACAGAAAACAATTCCAACTCTTGGTACAATCCCTAATCCTAGGTCTAATAGACTACTGCAACATATTATATCTCCCATGCACAGCAACCATGATAAAACAATTATAAACAATACAAAACACAGCCCTAAGATTGGTCTACTCACTGAAGCAATATGACCAAATCACAGAGGCATACCACGACTCATATTGGCTCCTAATACAAGCGAGAATACTGCCTACTATTTAAAGCAATAAACGGAGACAGCCCAGCCTATTGGAACAATTGACTAGTTCAATCTACCTCAACCAGACATAGAAGAACTTGCGTACCATTCACACACCCTCCAACCAAAAACGGCAAAAGAAAAAAAAACTGTACGACAACCTCCTAGCCACTCGAGCTGCAAAACTCGACCCACAACTCTACAACCTATTGACCACAACCATAGACTACAAAACCTTCAAAAAAGAAATAAAAACCCTTCTTTTCATAAAACACATAAAACCGAACACCAGCATCACCTGCAACTACAACATATGAACTTCTAATATCATGACAACTCAGATGTAATCCTTAACAACTCAAAGAATTGTACAAACTACTCCCTAAACACTTCTAACATCCGGACAAACCATTTGTAATCCGCCTTGAACCGCAAGGTAACGGCGGAATAGAAATCCCTAATGTAATATGGTGGTCAGCATTTAAGAAACCACTGACCGCCACCAGCTGAGTATTGAAGCAGCCCTGGTCAACATCTTTTCTTCTGCTCCTGTCTACCTTTCCACCCAAGCTCAAGGGGGAAGTGGATGGGAGAAAGAGCCACATGCTTGAAGGACAAGGCATTTCTAAATAGACAAAGAGAATACATTTGGAGGGTTTGAAGGCAGGCTGGTGGGGGTGAATGTCGGTTGTTAATAAATAAGATTCAATAAAATAAATGCCATTTGGACTTAGGCGCCATATTCTATAATTAGCCCCTCTGAGGGCAGCTCTATAATCATGCACCTTTATCAGCAGTGGTGTAGTGAGGTTGAGAGGCGACCAGGGTGTTGGGCACCCCCCCCCCCCAGTAAAGAAATATTTTCTCTTCTTTGTATTAAATCTAATGCTTATTAGGTTCATTACATGCTCCCTAGACCTAGTATTTTTTTAGGAAGAGTAAAGAAACGACTCGCTCCACTTCACTGAGTTGTGGTAAGTATCTCATGAATACCTTCAGTTGAACTAACTCATGGTAGACTCATAGCATTAGTGGTGGAGTTGCAGATACTAAACTAAACCTTAAGTTTGTATACCGCATCATCTCCATAAAGATAGAGCTCGGCACGGTTTACAGGTAAATTCAATAAATTCAGATACGAAAACAAATCCCCATTTGTCAGCGTATATTCTGTTTCCAACTGCGTGAAAGGCTTCATAGTCCATCTTCAGCAGTAACACGATATGTTTATTAAAATTTTTGACCGTACTTTGTTTTAGCATCAGCAGGGTTTACTAATAATAAAAGAGAAAGAATGCCCTTAAAAACAAAGAAAAGAAAATTAAAATTAAAGTTTAAGTTTAAGTTGCCTCAGAAAGGACTCCGCCCTCAATAATTTCAAGGGAAGGCCAAACCAAAAAGGTATGTCTTCACAAGTGATCTAAATTTTGGATAAGCAAGTTCAGAATGAATCTCGATCACAAGAGAACGCCATAGATTAGGAACAGGTGCAAAAAAACAAACAAACCAGAATTACGAGTTTAATTCAATCGAACTAAATGAACTGAACGTAAAGTTAATTGGTAAGCAGAAAACCGATCTCAATTTACGAGTTGGCCTATATGAAACTAATAATTTCCCCGCGTAATCAGGTTGACCTGATTGTAATACTTTAAAGGCAAGCGTTAAAGCCTTATGCATAAGACGGTATTTTACAGAAAGCCAATGATACTCTAAAAAAATGGAGAAATACGATCATACCTACGAGCATTAACAAGAGCTCTGATAGCAGTATTCGGTATGGTTTGTAACATCTTAATAGACAATGACAAGCAGTCCAGTGTAAATAATATTACAATAAATCCCCAGGTTACAAAAGCAGCCCGCTATAAAACAACACAAGGCGTTTACGAGACAGGTTCTTGGAACTATTCCTAAAAGTGGACAAATGCTCTCACCCGATCTGTACCCACGTCTATCACAATATCACCCCTCCTCCAGGCCCTGGGAACGATGCATATACAGTGCACGCGGAAATATGTATGATCTTATAAGAGTTGTGTTCAGCCTTTCCACGTCTAAAACACATTTTATAAGTGGGAAATGGTTGGTACAATTAACCCCAGAATGACAGAAAAGCCCTGTAATCATAAAGCCACTTAGACGGAGCCCCTGGCAGCATTGAATGGAGTTTAATACGTTGTCACAAATCTAATAAGTCAAGTGATTACTGGAGCACTTAGCTGGCACCTTTAAGTACCAGCTCCATATATCTATTGAAATCTACAGAAGCAGTTCCCCCCAATGTGCTCTGAGGCACAGGTTTAATCAATGATGCCTGGAAGGTCAGACACAAACACACAGTAAAATGATTGCGGTAAAGAACAGAGGTGACGTCCGGGCAGGAAATGAGCAATCGAACCAAGCAAGGTCAGCCGAGATCAAACGCAGCAGAAAATGTGCCCTGGCCAAAGAACGAGGAGGGTGGTCTGTGGTCTGTCCAAGTGGTGAGCGGAGCAAGACCGGGGCTGGCGCAACCACTGAGCAAGAGCAGATTCAATCAAAGCAAAGCAATAGATTTTAATAGCTACCCAAACTAAAAACAGACGTCAGCGTGTACATTTAGCTGCATGCAAAGTAGACACATTTCAAATAACCCATTTATCTAGGGGGTAATGGCTGGATACTGTCTTTGCTATATATAATTAACTGGAGAGGGGGTATTAAGGCTGAAATGTCACCTCGAATGCCCAGTACCCTTGCACTGGCCTTGAGCAAATCTTTATGGGCAGTTATGTAGCAGATTGCTTTCCTATGTAGCTGTAGGAAGAACATTCCGGCTCCAGTGGTTAAAGCTACGGCCTCAGCACTCTGAGGTTATGGGTTCAAACCCACCCTGCTCCCTATGACCCTGGGAAAGTCACTTAATCCACCCCCCCCCATTGTCCCAGGTACATTCGACAGATTGTGAGCCCATCGGAAAATGCTCGAGAACCCGAATCAATTCACATAAACCGTTCTGAGCTTCCCCGGGAAAGCAATATAGAAAAATTTAATAAATAGCGTAAAAAGGTTTAGCGAGCACGTTAAAGGCCGATTTTAGCTTTGCGAATTTGCCCCTGAGAAAGGATCGCAGGCACATGATCTCTTCAAATATACATACTGAAGGCCGGGTGCTATATTAGCTTGGAGAACTGCGGAACGGCATGGAAGTCTACAACGGCCACCCCCTTGTTACTCCAGATGTGCCCTTGCCCCCCTCCCCCACAACACTAGGAGATGCACTGCGCACACACAAAAGCACCAATCTCTCCAGCAGTAATGCTGTAATTAGTTCTATAACAAACAGCTTCTTTAATGAGAGCTTTGGATTTACCTGCAGGTCAGATTCCAGTGTCTAAGGTGCTTTGAGCTTGCGAGATAAGAAGCAGAAGGGTAACTTCTTTGCTTAAGACTAAGTTCAAGCATGCACCAAAATGATGTCAGGAGGAACCTTTTGTCTAGGAATCCTTAAAACCTACATTAAGCATTCACAAAAGTAAGGAGCTTCACGGGACTCTCCGGGATCTCTCTCACCTCCAGAAAAGATGACGTTTTCTGTCATGACTGGTTTTTCCAGTCCCTACATGTTCTTTTTAGGTAGCTGAAAATGACGATTTCCAAGCTGCAGGTCCACATAGGGGGCTTGGTATCAGAGGAGAGCTATTTCCCAGAGCCAGAGGGATTTGTGCCTTCCTTCACTAGTAATTGCCATCTCCAATCACACCATGCCAAAGAGACTGATCCAGTCTGGTTTTTGCTCTACTGCATACATGGTGATGCAGCTGTCTTTTTCTCGAGGCTAACCCCTAGCAGTAATACCACGAGACTATCACTAGAGGTAATAGTGATCATTTTCTATCAGAACCTGTGAGAGGCGGGTCTAGGGGGGTCCAGATTTTACACGCTAGTAATAGGAGTCTGAAAGATAATTCTGTAACTAGACATGCACTTTGCATGCGTGAGAGCACAGAAAAGTGGGTTTTCATGTGTTAAATGCACTATGTACTATTCTAGAATACAGCACGTAAGTGAAAGGAGGGGGGCAGGGGTGTGTCTCCAAATTATGCACACACCTTATAGGATATTAGAGTAGGGTTACCAGACGTTCGGTTTTCCCCGGACATGTGCTGGGTTTTGAAAAGCTTCCTCGAAATCGCGTCAGGCAGGGCACGCGCGCAGGCAGCGAGGGGCGGGTCTATGTGTCCGTATTTTATTAAAGTAAAATCTGGTAACCTTATATTAGGGCTTGTGCATTGCATAGCACACTTAGGCCCAAACCAGTCAACCCTGTTCTCCTTAACATCAGCCAGTGTCAGTATCACAAAAGGATGAGATCAGAGTCTCCTCACTGCTCTTGAAGGCCCCTGCCGCTTTCTTGAGGGGCTGTATCGGCTCGTACCTTAATCCAAAGAGAGACATTACGCCTTTATCTGTTTAATTATTTACAGGCGTGCCATTATCTCATTTAAGATCAACACTAAAAAATTGTTGCCAAAAGCTGCGAGGATCTTGGAAGAGCATTAAAAGTATTTTAACTTCCACCCAGAGGCTTCAAAGCATCCTTGCCACACACCTGCTTAAAATCTACTAGACCGTGACTAAATGTACGTACCACCCCTCTTTTGCCTCTGTATTGTATCCCAGTCTGTTTCTAACACAATTCATAAAATGGTATCTGAAAACTGGGTCTGTCTATCTCCACCTCAGTCCTTCTACACCAGCGCTCTTCGATGCAAGGTCAGTGGTCTGATTCTTATGTGAGCCAAGTATAGGATAATGAAGCCATTGTGACATCACTGCTGAGGTTGGCTCTCAGGCATTGGTGGAATGAGGCATTATGACATCACAATCGCAGCTCTGGAATGTTGCTATTCTTTGGGTTTCTGCCAAGTACCTGTGACCTAGATTGGCCACTTGGAAACAGGATACTGGGCTTGATGAAAGAGAAAGGGGACTTGTAGGTTGCCTTTTTGTGGGCCCTGGAGGACTGAGTGACTTGCCCAAGGTCACAAGGAGCAGCACCGGGATTTGATCTGACAACCTCCGGGTGCCGAGGCAGCAGCTCTACCAGTTAAGTTTAGTGGACTTCTAGACCATTCTACCACTGGACATTGTTTGGCTCCCAATTCATCCCCCAAAGCTCTTCCAGCAGCGGACTCTCTTAAAACAGTTCTGCCCCCTTCCTCTGATGTGGGCTGACCTTCTGCCTATATGAAGTTTGACAAGATGGACTGCTGGCTTTAACAGAAAGCAGCAAGTGACCCATCGGCCCAAGGGACGTTGAAGAGTACTGCTCCGGTACACCACGCACAGAGCTTCTCCCGTCTGGTTTCAGAAAACCTCAAGTGCACTTTGAACATAAAGCATGTTAACCAGATCTGCAGCAACTGGCAATTCAGTCAGAGCAGAGAGGAACCTCAGCCTTTCTGCAAAAAACTCAATTATCTACAATTTAACTCAATTAACGAGACTGCGGTAGCTTAAATTATAGGCACGAGACTCACTTATTCGGAAGGACAAGCTCCATGCCATGCCGTCTTGGAGACAGCCATGATCTTACTCCCCCTTCTTTTTAGAGTAGTGTTATCGCAAACTGTGTGCCGCAGAAGATTCCAGGTGGGCCCTGACGAGACGCATGCTGAGTGCTTATAAGACGTGCCTCTCGCGGCTAGAGGCACGTCCTTTGAGCAGTTAGCTGGCGCCGAATCTCCTCCTTGCCAGTGTCTCCCCTCCTCCAGGATCCCTCACCAAAGTCACAGGTTCAGGGTTGTGGCCAGATGGAACCTCCATGTGTGGACGTCAACGTGATGACATCACACACACACGTGACTGATAGCTATGCTGACAGTGACATCATTGCGTCGACATCCACGCACTTCCGGCTGCCTTTTGGCCGGAATTTTTCCCTGTCCCTGTGGGAACTCATTTTCCTGTCCCGTCCCCACAAGTTCTTTTCCTGTCCCTGCCCCATTCCTGCAAGCTCCGTCCTCATCTGAGCAAGCCTCAAACACTTTCAAATCTCATAAGTAGCAACATTCTGAGCTCAGATTGTGATGTCATAATGCCTCATTCCACCAATGCCTAAGCTCCGTCCTCATCTGCACAAACCTCAGACACTTCAAAATCATAAGTGTTTGAGGCTTTTATGGTTAAGGCAGAGCTTACAGGAATGGACCAGGGACAAGGAAATTGAGTTCCTGCGGGGACTGGAAAAAACTTGTCCCCATGTCATTCTTATGTCCAGCCTTTTCGTATTAACTTTTCATACAGACACTGCCTGACATTCTGTTGACTTCTGACTTGTTGACTTCTACAAGTCAGAAGTCAACTAGAGCTTGGCACAAAACAGCAAATGAACCATCTGTATGCCCTGCTTTGCCCACTTTCAATCATCTCATCAACTTTGGCTGCTCTGTTATCTTCCTCTGCCCTGAAAACTCTAATAGAAAACAAACAAAAAAATAAACCTCAGCTCTGGCACAGAAACAATCAGAGAACAACGTCTATCAAAACTGATGGTATTTGGCATGTCTTGAGTTTTCTAGTTCAAGACTATCTGTGTGTAAGAGTTGGCGACCAAAACATGAGTTGAACGAAGCTTTTTAAACCAAAGTACCATTCGATGTGGGCCTTAAACTTCGTGGGCTCGAACGGCTCCTGGCCGTCTAAAGAACACAAAGCCAGCTATCCAGTGGCATTCAGTGGGAGATCAACAGCGGCAATGACGATTATTATTTCTATGGCGCTATCAGGCGAATGCAGCGCTATAGAAATACATTACATACATACATACATTGTACATGCAAGAGTCGGTCTTTATCTGCCATCATGTTTCTATGTGTAAATTCCAGTATTCTGCGAGTCATGGAGGAAATTTAGTACATGGTGATCAAAAGTCTGTGGTGCCTAGTGCAATTCTATGAAGGGCATGCACACTTGACAGAATCCTGCTTAGGTGCGATCTGCGCTGATAAGCGTATAGCAAGGTACACACGCAAAAGCCAATCGCAGCCAATTAACAGCAAATTTTGTTTTGCTAGTTAAGGACTCGTTAATTCATTTGCATGCGCATCTTGGGTGCATACCCAAAATTTGGCACACACTTTGGCGTAATATATCAAATCCGGGGGGGGGGGGAGTGCTAAGTGGAAGCCCCAGGCATCCTGCACTCATGCATACACCCTCTTGCAAAAAAGCACTGTGTTAAGTTACCCGGATATTTTCAGAATACACTTCCCCCTCCGTATTCACGGAGATAGGGGATCAGCATGGCTGCGAATACAGAAAAAAACGCAAATAACTTTACGCATGTTAGTATGCGGGTTTTCTGTAAAAAGCCCCCCCAAAAAGACACAAAAGCGCGAATAACCTTACCTGTTCCTATGAAGAAAGTGCCGTGATTTTCTCTGTACAATGCCGAGAGGATCAATTCTCTCTGCGCATCGCTGGGAGCAGCGACTTCCTGTGATGTAAATTGGGGGGGGGGGGGGGGGGGGGGGGCCGAGCCTACACATGAAAAACCACGGACAACGAAACCACGAATACGGAGGGGGAAGTGTAGTGCGTAAGCACTCTGCTGCCCTCTAGTGGGTCTGCCCTGCAAGTGCTAGTGCCCAACACATTTATGAATGCAGCTGCCCAGGTTATACAATCACCCTTTACACGTCCAAAACTCTCTTTAGAGTTTGAGCCGTGCCCTACCTAGCTGACCCTGAAGACAGATGCCAAGGGAGGTTACCCAGCTGGGCCTGCTCAATAGATTATGTTGTTGTCCTTCCCTGTACATGGATAAAGGGAGTGATTCAAGAATCCGTTGGTACCTCCAGTCTCCCCCCAACATTCCCAGGCTCTTTGATCTTGCTTCCTGCCTGACTCTGCAGTCTTCCAACCTCCCACATTACTGAGGGCTTTGCTTTATAGCCTGGAAAAGAAATCTTTTGACTACTGTAAGCCTGTCGTGTTTACTTAGTCTATTTCCAGGCTTCTCATTCATACTACTTCATTTTTTTTTTTTTTTTTACCTGTGTTGGCTTGTCCTTGTACTTTGTCAGGCATCCCTAAGTTTCAAGTTTCTCCTGCAATTAGTTTTCAGCAGTTCCCTACATAGGAATACTTATCTGTCTTTTCTGAGCTATTCAACCATCCTCTATAATAAAACCCTAAGCGCGCATGCACACTTACAACGCCCTGACAGCGTGATGTGCGACTCCGTGGCAGTGTTCGATTTTCGGTGCGTGCGGTGGCTTGCGGTGCGTGCAGCAGCTTGTGGCGCATGTGGCAGTTTGAGCGGCGGCAAGAGCAATGGCAGGAGGGTGTCCTTCGGCCTGGACAAAGCTGACAGGGTGCGGGTGCTACGAGGCATCTATTGCTGCACAGGGAAGTGGAGGGGGGAGGGAAAAGGGGCTGCTTTGGGGGTTGGGGTGTGCTGGGGGGCAGGCAGCAATCCTGGTTTGCCCAGGGGGGGGCAGAGAGAGATAGGCAGGGGGCCAGGGAGAGAGAGAGACAGACAGACAGGAAGCAGCCGAGAGAGACAAGACAGAAAGACAGACAGACAAACAGAAAGCGGTCAAGGAGAGAGAGAGACAGACAGAAAGAGAGACAGACAGAAAGCGGCCAAGGAAAGAGAGAGAGAGACAGAAAGAAAGAAAGACAGACAGACATCTATTCTACCACCTGTTAATATAACGGGCTTAAAGACTAGTATATTTCATATTTTACTTTAAAAAAAAAAAAATTATTTTTGAAATGTCCTTCAGAGGCTTTTCTTGATATTTTGGGGGTGTCTTACTAATTAAGGCATAGTGGTTAAAGCTACAGTCTCAGCACCCTGAGATTGTGGGTTCAAATCCCACACTGCTCCCCTGTGACCCTGGGCAAGTCACTTAATCCTCCACTGCCCCAGGTACATTAGACAGATTGTGAGCCCACCAGGATAGATAGGGAAAATCTTGAAGTGCCTGTATATGTAAACTGCTTTGAGTGTGGTGTGAAACTTCAAAAAGGCAGGATAACCAACCTTGGGTCTGCCACTTTCTAATTTTAAAGCCCTTATCACATTCCAGCCTCTGAGGTGTAAGAAAACTGCTGGCTGGAAACTCTCAGGGACAGGAGGAGATCCCAGAGCAACCACAGCCCGTAAATATTCTGTGCAACCATTGAGAGGAGGCAAGGAGGAACCCTCTGTCACAATTCCAGTTCAGCTTTGCGCTAGGGACGCCAGCCTTCTCTAATTCTGAAAGGAATCTGGATTTTTCCCAGCAGCAGAGCCAGGGGATGCAAAAGATACAGACACCCCTCAAATTTCAGAAGTAACGTAACAGGGGGAAAAGCACAGCGCGGACCTGAAAAGAAGCACGCTCTAGGGCGGTCCGTTTCCCTAGGGTGTGTTAATCAGTTAAAGCAACACAAACATGGAATTTAAGGTGAAGATGTTCAAAGTCTTTCAAAGGGTGAAACCCTCTTTCTCAAGTTAGGACAATATGAGCTCTAGAATATACACAAAGGTGGGCTAACCACCAACGTGTCCATAGGAGAACATACACGCGTTAGAGTTTAGCGCGTGATCATATTTATCACATGCTACAAAGCATAGCGCACCTTTGTAAAAGAGAGGGGTAAATGAATCATAAGGGTAGATAGAGGAAAGAGAGATGGATGGGTGAACAGGTGCTGACAATTTTATGGCTTATAATAAAACGCTACATTGCACTGTTAGTCCAATTTAAAAGGTAATAAATTCGAGAAATAAAATAAACACCATAGTACCTTCTTTTACTGAACAATATATTTTTTTTCACGAGCTTTTGAAGGTAGACCTTGTCAAAAAAGATACTGTCAGTCCAGTAAAAAAAAAAAAAAAAAGTTATCCCCTTATTTTCTTACTAAACTGTTGGAACCTTCCTCTTTAAACACAGTAAATTCATTCCCTGGTGATATCATGTATTGATTATTGCAACTCCCTTTATAAAGGTATAACAAAAAAAGAACTAAGACGCCTCCAAATTGTGCAAAATTGAAACATAGAAATAGACGGCAGATAAGGGCCACGGCCCATCTAGTCTGCCCTCCCCAATGACCCTCCCCTACCTTTCTCTATGAATAGATCCCTTTTGGCCTTAAAATCAGGCACGCTGCTGGCCTCAATGTCCTGAAGTGGAAGACTATTCCAGCGATCAACTACCCTTTCAGTACCGCAATAAAAATTATATTCAATGCTACAAAATACCATCATGTCTCCCCCTTCCTGCGCAAAGCACAACGGTTGCCTGTTGAACACAGAATTAGTTATAAAATCCTATTACTTACATTCAAGACACGTCAAAGTAACCAACCGGAATTTATCAATAGTTTACCAATTCCCTACTGTCCATCTAAAACACTTCGCTCTGTGTCTCAAAAATCTTCTTCCAGTCCCATCCCTCAAGTACATAAAGACAATAAGATCCAATAATTTTGCAGTGACCGCACCATCCCTTTGGAATTTTATTCCTAATTATCTTTGTGAAGAATTAGCTCTGCTTCATTTTAAAACACAGCTGAAAACATTTTTGTTCAAAGATGCATTCGATACCTAATTGCACTTCTAAGGGCTAAACAGACGCCAACGGTTCATAGACAAAATCGCGCGAGACAACGGCGCACCGCCAACTGAGCGCAAGATTGACGGCGCGCCAAAGAAAAGCACTATTTTAAAGGGTTCCGACGGGGGGTGTTGGTAGGGAACCCCCCTATTTTACTTAACAGACATCGCGCTGGCATTGTGGGGGGTTGTAACCAGTGTTCCCGCTAAGCTGCGCTGGCGTGCGCTGGCGCACAAAATATTACATCGCAGCGCACAAGTTTCTCGTCACAGCGCACGGCGTACGGCAGATGGCAGGGCGGCGAGAGGAGAATCGGGCGAGTTGGCTCATAACTTGCTGGCGCCCGATATTTTTAGCTCACAGCGAAAAAAGTTTGCTCACAACACCCGCCCGCTTAGAGGGAGCACTGGTTGTAACCCCCCTCATTATACTTGAAACCAAACTTTTTGCCTGTTTTTTAGGGAAAAAGTTCAGTTTTAAATATAATGTGGGGGTTCCACCCCCCCAAACCCCCCACAACACCAGCGCAATGTCTGTTAAGTAAAGTGCGATTTAGTCCCGTCACCGACGCCGACAGCAGAAGGCATCATTTATCCCCTCCCTGTCATTTTCTCCCTAATTGTACTACCCTTTTCCCCCCCCACCCACCATTTGTTCCCATTTGACTTCGAGTATGTCACGTATTTTTTTCATTGTCAAATGCAAAACCCTATCTTTGTCACAAGCTCTATTTTTACTGTACACTGCTCAGAAATCTGATTGAGCGGTCTAAAAATTTTTTTTTAAATAAAATTGAAACTTGAAAACTACCAGATTTTCGGGAACGAAAAGCTAGACCCATGGCCCTACCCCCTGGCCCGCCCGAGACATGCCCCATTCTGCCTCCCAGCCCCGCCCCCTCAACCTGGCCGCTTGTCGGGAAGGCATCTGCACATGTGCTGGTGTGATAAGATGACATCACACACATGCACGCATGCGCTTGACTCCGCTGCGTTGCATCTGCGCACGTTCAGATGCCATCCCGACGTCGCTGCTAGTTGGAAGCTTTTCAAAACTCGGACAAATCCGGGTTTTGAAAAGCCATCCAGACCCCCGAACATGTCCTCGAAAAGGAGGACACGTGCGAGGAAATCCGGACGTTTTATTTCTCTTTATAACTTATAATGTGACAGGAAAACCAGATTTTTAAGTCATTTCCCCTTTCAGATGATCATTAAAACATTTTATAGATTCAATTGAATTTTGCAATATCATTTTACCCAACAGCAACACATAATGGCCTTAGTGTACCCTCATACAGGCCATTCCTAAGTGCTAAAGCCATTTTTACTGATGAGATAAAAATAGGCAAAATGTCTATTTTTGATATTAATGGTCATATATTAATTTTGCCATTAAAACAGATTAATGCATGGTCCTTATTGTCACCCATTACATACCCAGTCTCCGCCTCCAGACACGCTCCCTGCAATTTAGTGCATGGGTAACGCGCACAGGCAAAATCACAGTGAGATGTCTCAGCATGCGCCAAAGTATGCCATTATTTTGCTGCGGTAAGCACGCATCCGTGTTTACTGCAGCTTTGTAGAAGGGCCCCTCTGAATTCCCAAAAGTTAATCAAAAAATGGATTAAGTTAATCCCACCAAAATAAAATAAAATATAACACATTAAATTCTTTTTTATGTTTATTTTCATTTGTTAATATTTAAGGTGGACTAACACTTCTACCACACCACTTTATCCATGCAATAGGGTATCGCACCGCACGCATTATCATGACACATTGGTGAACCAATACGACCCTGACACCAGCCTATTCTCCACCACTAAAAAAGTTCTGCCAGTCCAAATCACGAGCCAAAATGAAATTGCATTCAAACACACGCCGCGGCCATTTTGACAAGGCATGCTGGCGGTCCGAGCAAGTCATTACAGAAATTAAAAAGTCAATATGGGTAAGATTTGTACATTGCAGTAATTATAAGCACATTTCATATAAGACTGTTAGTATTAGCAATCTTTTAAATTTGTGATGCAGTTTCACCATCGATAATACCCCGACCCTGAAGAAAGCTCTTGAAAGGCATCGAAGGGGTAATATCTACCTACTGCAACACGAGATAAGTTTTATACTTAAATTTTAAAATGTTATTATGAATAGAAGAGAAAAGCACTTTAAGAACATAAGAAGTTGCCTCCGCTGGATCAGACCAGAGGTCCATCGCACCCAGCAGTCCGCTCCCACGGTGGCCCATCAGGTCCATGACCTGTAAGGTGATCCTTGTCTAAATCATTTAATCCCCCTTGTCCTTCTATCTATATCCCTCAATCCCCGTATCCTTCAGGAATTTATCCAATCCTTCTTTGAACCCCGGTAGTGTACTCTGTCCTATTACAACCTCCGGAAGCGCATTCCAGGTGCCCACAACCCTCCGAGTGAAAAAGAATTTCCTAGGACTATTGCACTTAAAACAAAGAAACCTGAGGGCATTCGGAAAAGTTGAAAGGGGACAGATTCAAAACGAACGCTAGGAAGTTCTTCTTTACCCAGCGTGTGGTGGACACCTGGAATGCGCTTCCAGAGGGCGTAATAGGGCAGAGTACGGTACTGGGGTTCAAGAAAGGATTGGACAATTTCCTGCTGGAAAAGGGGATAGAGGGGTAGAGATAGAGGATTACTGCACAGGTCCTGGACCTGTTGGGCCGCCGCAAGAGCGGACTGCTGGGCTCGATGGACCTCAGGTCTGACCCAGCAGAGGCGTTGCTTATGAGATGTGTTACGCTACCACACGGCACTGTAATCTGAGATTCGAAGAGTTAACTGCAGACTTCACCACTGAAACATTTTAACTTGCTGTGATGCTGATGCAGTGCTAACCTTTTTTGACAGCAGAGGACTTGTTCATTATGAATTTGTACCAACTGGACAAACAGTTTTATTCTTTGCAGTTTTGGTTCAGGCCATTATTTTATCTCAGTTGGACGATGGCAACTCGCTTTATGCTCGTTTAAGTAAATGTCATTTGAGGAGGCTACAACTTATCCAGAATATGGCGGCCAAATTGATATACGGTAAACATAAACATGACCGTGTCACACCTTTACTGAGATCCCTTCCTGTCTACTGGAGGATTTAATTTAAATGTGCAACGGTAATTTTCAAAATCCTATATGGTATTTTTTTCTCCTTTGGTGCCTATTTCATTTAATTCACAAGAAGTCTCTAATTCTAGGCGCTCTCAGAACTATAAACTTGGCTTTCCCATTGTTAAAAGAATAAAAACTATGGCCAACTTTTTTCGATCATTTTCTTTCTTATTCGAAAAACTTTGGAATGACCTTCCTTCTAGAATTAGAGTTCTCTCTCATCTACCCACTTTTCGTAAAGCATTGCAGACATATTTATTTCACAAATTTACTAATTATTTTTCTTTTTCAAATAATCAACCATAAAAAGATAAAATTTTGTCCTAAAGGATATAGCTTCTGTCTTAAATCTCTTGTATAATTCATTAATATTTTGTTAACCGAGTCAAGCTCTCCTGTTGGGATGAATCAATATATAAAATCAAAGATTAGAATTACATTAGTTAACCAAGTTTACTATTTGGAAGTGCTGAAAAGGCTGCGTGAAAAAAGTTAAGACAAAAACGACCGGAACTTTTTGCCAACTACTCAAGACTCTTGCATCGCGACAATACACTAGCTCACACGGTACTGTCCATGAGGGAGTTTTTAGCCAGAAAACAAATATCTATTGGAACACCCTCCCTACTCACCTGATCTGGAACCTAATGACTTTTTTCTTTACCCAAAGATAAAGAAAAAAATTGAAAGGAAGACATTTTGATGATGACAATCAGGACACCAAGGGCAATACTACAGCTCTGATGGGCATTCCAGGAAAAAAGAGTCCCAAAATTGCTTTGAAGCTTGGACTAGATGCTGGCGTCGGTGCATAGCTTCCCAAGGGGAGTACTTCGAAGGTGACCATAGTGATATTCAGTAATGAGGTATGAAGCACTTTCTCTAGGATGAGTTCATGAACTTAATTGTCAGACCTCGTATTCATTGTGGATATCTTAAAAACCAGATTAGCCGGGTGTGCCCCAAGGACTGAGTTCAGAATAGAGAGTTGCGCGGGGACAGAAATCCCACCCAACCCCGCCCGTCCCCGCCAGGATCCTCTCCATCCCCATCTGTCCCCTTCAGGATCCTCTCCGTCCCCGCCAGGATCCTCTCCGTCCCCACCCATCCCTGCCAGGATCCTCTCCGTCCCCACCCGTCCCTGTCAGGATCCTCTCCGTTCCCACCCATCCCTGTCAGGATCCTCTCCGTCCCCACCCGTCCCCGTCAGGAACCTCTCCGTCCCCACCCGTCCCTGTCAGGATCCTCTCCGTCCCCACCCATCCCCGCCAGGACCTCTCCGTCCCCACCCGTCCCCGTCAGGATCCTCTTCAACCCCACCCGTCCCCGCAAGGAATTACCTCCATCCCCGCCTGTCCCCATAAAAAGCAGCAATTACTTCTGACAGGATCATCAATTCTACAGTTTCTTTTGTGTTTGCGCTGCTGTTTTCCTTGTGGAATCTCTTTGGTGGAACCCATTTTTTGCTTTCTGTTCAGGTAATTAACTTATAAACCCCCTCTTTTACTATATGGACGAACCCTGCTTCCAAAGCCTTCCATCCCCGTGGGAGTCCCATGGGTCAGAGGGGGGGTCCCCATGGGAGTCCCGTGGGTTAGGGGGGATTCCCGTGGGACCCACGGGACCTGCAGGATTCCCGCGATCCCCATTCTCGTGCAGACCTCTAGTTTAGAACCCTTGGATTTGAGGGAGCACGCTAAGTCCGGAAGTATTTTAGCAAAGGGCCAGCTGACTTAGAGCCTCTTCTAAAATAAAAGACTGGTAGCAATCGAAACAATTTTGAAAACCTGGAAAAAATGCATCCTCGTTGTCTTTTCCAATTTGGGTGGAGTTCAGTGTGTTTAGTTGGGAAATATGAGGGGGTCATAATGGAGAAGAGCGGTAAAGGGGCCAAATTTAGATCATTATGGGCACCTATACAAGAGTTTGCAGATAATAGTTGAATTATAGTGAAAGAATGGAGATGTGGATGGATGTTGGTTTTTTCACGCTCTGCAAATGGAATTGGAGGTGGGGGGGGGAGGGTTTCATTTCAAGGATTTTGTCTTAATATCCTAAACTTTGTATTAATAGTCTTAGGAGCAATTTGTTTCATAAGTTTCTCCTGCTTTATTGTATGTTACTATATAAAATTTTAATAAAATTTTGAAACTAAAAAAATCCCTGCAGCGCTGCGTGTCTATTTGCCGGCACGTGCAACGGAAGCAGCCAGAATACAAATATACACATGTAACAGAGGAAACTTGGCAGCCATATGCTGTATGTGTAAGTCAGTATTTCAAAACTTACAGGTGTGTCAGCCCTACGCATGGACGTCTGCCACTTCACAAATCTGCAAGCATACATGCTGTGAATTAAAACCAGCAGCTGTCATTCTTTCTTATTTTTAGTTGAAGGGGGAAATAAATAACAGGGGATTGAACGAGGGAAACTCCCTTAATAAGGGCTGACCAAAATCAGCACTTATGACAACCCTACTGGCGCAAGGGAGAACGTTAGAACGGCCACACAGGATCAGCCCAATGGTCCATCAGGCCTAGTTTGCTGTCTCCAACAGGGGTCACAAGTGCCTGGAGGAAACCCAGATAGTAGCAACATTCCATGCTACCGATCCCAGGGCAAGCAGTGGATTCCCCCATGCCAAACTTGCAGACTAAGGGCTTTACCTCCAGGAAGTTGTCCAAACCTTTCTTAAGCCCAGCTACACTAACTGCTGTAACCACATCCTCTGGCAATGAGTTCCAGAGCTTAATTATTCTTTGAGTTAAAAATATATATAGATATATATGTCCTCCTATTTGTTTTTAAAGTATTTCCATTTAATTTTCCTGAGTGTCTCCTGGTTTCTGTACTTTTTGAAAGGGTAAAAAAAAAAAATTTGATCGATCCATTTTTACCTATTCTGCACCACTCAGGAGACTCAACTTCTTTAACATAGCATCATAGTAGATGACGGCAGATAAAGACCTGAATGGTCCATCCAGTCTGCTCATTAGTTAAATACAGGATTAGATGAACTTGTCTCTTCTTTGGTATTTCTGGGTCATAGACTGTAAAGTCCATCTGGTATTGTCCTAGGTTCCAGATGCTGATGTTGCCATCTAATCAAGCCATTGTGACATCACTGCTGAGACTGGCTCTTAGGCACTGGTGGAATGAGGCATTATGACATCACAATCTCAGTTCTGGAATGTTGCTACTCTTTGGATTTCTGCCAGGTAACATAGTAAATGACGGCAGATAAAGACCCGAACAGTCCATCCAGTCTGCCCATAAGTTATAACCATTTAAAAATACATGATTAAATTAACCTATCTCTATTTTGATATTTCTGGTACACAGATTGTAAAGTCCACCTGGTATTGTCCTAGGTTCCAAATGCTGAAGTTGCCATCCAAGCTCACTCCAGCCTATCCAACCAATTGTTTGCAGGATATCTACCATAAAGTCTGACCAATAACATCCTCATGTTCCAAGTTAGTGGAGTTCCCATCGATGCCCACCCCAGCCCAACCTATACCGAATCACCATATATGGGACACAGACCTTGCAAATCTATCCAATACCATCCTTAGTTCTTTAATTTACATCCTTTGTTTTCTAATTAGAGATCCTCTATGTTTATTCCACGCTTTTTTTGAATTCCATCTCCACCACTTCCCTCGGGAGGGCATTCCAGGCATCTACTTTCTACCTTCTCCGTGAAAAAGAATTTGTTAACATTGCTCCCGAGTCTTCCTCCCCACAACCTCAAATTATGCCGTCCAGTTTTACCATTTTCTCTTCTCTGGAAAAGATTCGGTTCTATATTAATACCATTCAAGTATTTAAACGTCTGTATCATATCTCCCCTGTCCCTTCTTTTCTCCAGAGTACACTTCCCCCTCCATATTCGCGGTGGATAGGGGCAGAGCCAGCCCGTGAATATTAAAAAACTGAAAATAATATTTGGGCCAGTTCTGCCCCTAACCTCCGCTTCCCCAGGCTATTTTAAGCACTGAAAGCCCCCCCTTAAGCCTTACCTGGTGGTCTAGCGAGTTTTCAGGCAGGAGCGATCTTCCCACGCTCCTGCCCCATGCAGATAGCTCACAGGAAATGGTTTCCTTGAGCTTCCAGAGTCTCTCGAGCCATTTCCTGTGAGTGATCTGCACGGGGCAGGAGCGTGGGAAGATCGCTCCTGCTGGAAAAAAAAAAAAAAATAACCTGAAAAAAGAAAAAGGAATTTTAGGTTTAAAATCGCGAATAAGTGAATCTGTAGATACAGAAACCACGAATACAGAGGGGGAAGTGTATACATATTTAGTTCTGTTTCTTTTATCCTTTTGGTCACTCTTCTTTGAACTTTTCCAATACTGCTAATATCTTTTTTGAGATACAGTGACTAGAATTATGTGCAATAGTCAAGGCGAGGATGCATCATGGAGTGATACAGAGGCATTATAACAGTGGTCTCAAACTCGCAGCCCGGGGGCCACATGTGGCCCGCCAGGTCCTATTTTGAGGCCCTCAGTATGTTTATCATAATCACAAAAATAAAATAAAACAGTTTCTTGCTCATACGTCTCTTTAGCTATAAATGACAATATTATTATTAAGACTTGGCCAAAAGGAAAGATTTTTAAACTAGAAGAGTTTTACCTCATGCAAAATTGTCATTTCTTTAATAAGACATTAACTATTTTTTTCTGCGGCCCTCCAAGTACCGACAAATCCAAAATGTGGCCCTGCAAAGGGTTTGAGTTTGAATTGAGACCACTGCATTATAATATTCTTGGTCTTATTTATCATCCCTTTCCTAATAATTCCTACAACCCTCTTTTCTTTTTGGTAGAATATTTCAACATAGTGTCTACAATGACACCCAGACTCCTAAGGTGAACCCTAACATACAATGATTTCGATTATTCATCTCGATGGGCATCATTTTCCATTTGTCAAGAGAGAGCCAAAGTGGGACTTGAACCTGGTTTACACTCCACTGCACTAATCTCTCGGCTACTCCTGTATAAGGGGCCGCTGAAAAGTTCTCAGCCCAACCAACACAGCCCATCGAGGGCTATACACACTTAGTCCTGCCTTTTTTTGTTTCGTATTTTTCCGCTGAAACAAAAAAAGTGGAAAATCACTGAACTAACGGTTTAGCCCTCGATGGAGGCTGCCCCAATTTTATTGGATAGGGTTACCGGACGTCCGGGTTTTGGAAAGCTTCCTCGAAATCGTGTCGGGCAGGCAGTGGGGGGGGCGGCGGTGTAATGTGGCAGAGATTGTTGGAACTGGGCGGGCCTGGAGGTTGGTCAAGGGGTCTCGATTCTACTACAGTCAAATCTGGCAACTCTATTATTGGATGGATTGAGAATTTTTCAGTGGCCCCTCATAAAATATCCTTACTGAAATGGGGAACACACAAGTGGATCTTTTAACCTTGCCAACACACTCCCTTGAATTTATAGGTAGTGAAAATATATACATGTAAGTACCGGCACACTGAAATTGGACTTTAGAAGGTAAAACAAACTAAAGCATTAAGACATGAGGAGGCAATTATGGATTTCCTAATTTAACCATTTTTAAAAACAGAAAAAGTTTTTTTTTGTGTCTTTTTGTGAGTGGACGTTAAGGTCTAAAAAGCAGGGACATATCCTGGGGGTCAAGTTCAGTGGTGGCATCCCTCCTGCCTCTCTTTATTTTTCTTCTGGGGTCGTCGGGGAGGGAAGGGGGGTGGCATCGGGAGGGAGGTGGGGGTGGCAGCTCGACTCGCATTTTTTTAATGGGGCAGATAATGTGCATGTGTAACACAAGCACATCTATGCCATTAAAAGAAAAAAAGCCCAAAACAGCTGAGTGGCAAGAGGCTGCTTTGGGGCTTCCCCAAACCGGCCCTGTGCATGCGTAAGAGCCAGTTTCTAAACGAGCAATCGGGTGGGATTACGGCTGCCCTCCGCAGAACTCATTTGCATGGGAAGCTGTTTGAACGTCGATCACCGTTTAGATATCTGCCCTCAGCCACCCGCAAGGTTTAACGACCATTTTTAGTGCATCTGGCTGAAGGGACGGTGGATCGTTCGCTAATCTCCATGATGTTCAGCTACTGTGACATTAAAGTCTGTGCTTTCTAGGGATATGCATGGGAACTCTGCCTGCAATCGACTGGACACAGAGTAGACCCAAAATATTCCCTGTAAGCAGCAGAGATGAGATCATCCCGAGCAGCTGGGAACTCAAAACTGTGCAGAAGGTCTGCAGGTCTCGGACATGCCTCACATCAATAGTCGTTCACTTAGGCCAGCCTTACATTTGAGCGAGTGTGTTTCATGCCCATGGTTCCCCTTTCAGCCCTTAGCAACTTATGCACAAGAGGCCCCGCAATCAGTCTCGGCCCCCCCCCATGGCCCCACATCCCCGTTGATAAAATTTATTTCCTAAATAGAAGCCATATTAAATTTAATAATTTTATACTGACTATCCTTGAGAAATATGTTGTACTTTTACTATTTGTATTTTGTAAATCGCCGATTGTCCAGTTCTCTTCTGTGGAAACTGTCTAGAAGTCGTATGATTGTGGCGGTATAGAAGAATAAAGTTATGTTATGTTGATGTCACTCACCATTGGACCTCTTTGATTCGCTGGAGAGTTGCTTCCTTTATACTCATTGGTTGTGATTTCGGCTCTAAGTGAAAAGCAAGAAATAAAAAAAAAAAAAAAAAAAAATCCCAATTAGACACACTGCACAAATCAATCCCCCACTCGCTCCGCTGGGGCTTTTTAATTTTCTTTTAGGCTGTCAGAGCAAAAGTTTGGCCGGCAAGTGAGGTATAACTGAAATCCGAAGACCTCAAAATAGCATCAGCTATATCCTCTTTTGCCGAAAGCCACAGAGAGGAAGCCGAGGGATCAGCTTAAACTTTAATGCACAGAAATAATTGCAAAATATGTTTTGTTCTAATTAGGTAAAAGAACCACATTCCATGCTCGTTAGTAACGTCTGTGCCTTATGGGAGACTAATCTCAAGTTGTGGCGATTTGGACTGGATCCCACTGCAGCTTGGTTTTTTCCCCCAGAACAGCTGCTCTCCCGAGACTTAAGGGTCTCTCACAGGTCATCCTTTAAGTAGTCGATCCTCCCTCTCTGCCTTTAAGAAATAAGGAATTTATGAATGCAACCCCCCCTTTCAAGAAAAGAACAACGCATGCAAAACAAAACACTGCCTACTGTGTCACAGATCTCGTAACATCTGCCTTTAGAAGAGGATGGCAAAATTTGGATTTTAAATCCCAAAATGGAGCCTGCTTGCTGTCCCCTTAGCAGTGGAACATGTGCAGGCGACGAGATGGAAAGTAATTGGATAAATACAGAGAACAAAGTCTCGGCGCTGAAAAATACCCCACACATGTAAATGTTGCTCCACAGGACTGCAGCCAAGGAAAGCTGAAAGTAGGCCTTTGCGTCCTGCATTCCCACAAGCCAGTCCATGCCTACTGCGCACCTCAAACCGTAGAAAATTATAGGGAAAAGAACTAGGCTGCGCAGCTGAACGTTTCCAAAATATGCAGAGCAGGGAAACCAAGCTAAGACAAACATCTTGTTTTCAAATAGATCCCAGAGGCACAAGCAGATGAAGAGTCAGATATACTAAAGGGGTCTATGATAATCATCATAGCTTATTGCAGTCTTTCTCAACACATGGTACGCGCACTCCTAGGGGCGGATCTCCCGCCCCTCTTCCTCCTCAATCGCCGCTGCTATGGGGGATCCCATGCCCTCCTTCCTGCCCTTCAGCTGCATCACCGAATCTGACCCGGAAGGTTTCCCCTCTGACGTCGAAGGGAAGCCTTCCGGGTCAGCCGGGGATCCCAGTTACCACAACAGTCCTTCCTACCATCAGCCGCACTTGTTTGCAGGGACGCGGGTGATGGCTCTTACATGTTGCAGCATGGCTGACCCAGAAGCCTTCCCGCTGACGTCAGAGGGAAGGCTTGCAAGTCAGCCAAGTGCATCATGCAAGAGCCGCTGCCTGCATCCCTGCAAACAAGTGTGGCTGAAGGAAGGAGCAAAGGAGCAGTCCAGCTGGACGGCCTTGAAGGGAACGAGTGCGGCCCTGGAGCGAGCAGGTAAGGGAGAGATGGGATATCAATATGGGACAAAGGGAGAATGGAGGGGAGGGGGAAGGAGTGCGTTTGGACATGGGAGGGGCCCGTATCAGCTCCTCTTCTGACGTCACTTCCTGGATTTGCGCCTAGGAAGTGACATCAAAGGGAGAGCCCACATAAGCACGACAGCAGGTTAGGGGGGGGTCACTGCTCACGCCAGGAACGTTACAGAGGTACGGGGGAAGGGAAGCGACGCACGTGCAGCAATGGGGGAGGGCAGGGAAGGAGCATATAGGGGTGGGGCACCACCACTTCTGATGCCTCTCATCCTCGTTATGCCACTGGGCTGGAGTTAGCTTCGATAGCGACTCCAGCACTGGGGCAATGTGGCCAATGCTGAACGGACTTCTACGGTTTGTGCCCTGAATATGGAGCAACTATGTGCATTTTATACCATACTCATATCATCTAAGTACACGTCTTGCTTATCGTGGGGGGGGGGGGGTGTAGGGGAGGACACCTTCAACCTTTTGACACCTATGGACCGGCACCGGTCCGTAGACCTGCAGTTGAAGAACACTGGGCTAAGTCATGGGCCAGACCCTGCCCCCGCAATAGTACTAATTGTAACACCATTTTTTCCATTCATTTTTCATATATATATATATATATATACATATATATATATATATATATATATATATATACATATACATATATATATATACACACACAATATAATCGTATTAACAACACATAATGGTTAACCACAAAATTTAAATAAACAAAGCACACGGTATGCTTTTCAACATTCATTCCTACCAGAAAACAGATAACCCCATGCAAATGCAGGACCAAAAACTAAAAGTACTAATATTTAGAAATAAATCCTAAGATGCAAGACTCTGCATGCAATACAACCCCAGAGAAAAAGAAACAAAAGCATTTCTTTCTGAACAGACAAATCAATCACTAAATAAAAAAAATAATAAACGCATTCCCCCTTCCGTTGTTGTCTCTTTCCCTCCATGTTGTACCTTGCCTTCTGGCCTATCTCCCGGTGTTATCTTCGGGCCGGTCCATGGTGCGATCAATGCTGCGTCTTTTGGGCCAGCTCCCTGAGTGCTGCATTGCACAAAGCTGTGGGCAGCGTCCCGCGCCTCATCTGGAAGCCTTCCCTCTGACGTTGCGACGTCAGAGAGAAGGCTTCCAGTTCAGGCGCAGGCCACGCGTCGGAGCCTTTTCCCACAGCTTTGTGCACTGCAGTACTCAAGGAGCTGGCCCGAAGACGCCGCACTGATCGCACCATGGACCGGCGCCAGAAGAACACTGTTATAGAGAAACGTAGCAAGTAAATGAATCAATTTTAGATGGCGAGTGCGACATTGTTGGACAGACTGGATTCAGGTTACCAAACGTCTGGATTTCTCCGGACATGTCCTCCTTTTGAACACACATCTGGGGGTCTGGACAGCTTTTCAAAACCTGGCACTTTGTCCGAGTTTTGAAACGCTTTGAAGAAACCTGTGTCGGGCAGGAGGGGGGCGGGGCTGGGGCGTTACAGGGTGGGGATGGGCGGAGCTGGGTGGGCGGGTCTAGGAAAATCTGGCAACCCTAGACTGGATGAACCGTGCAGGTCTTTCTCTGCCCCTATTTACTATGTTAAATATTATGCAAATTAGGTGGCTGCCTTGAGCCGCAGCTTCTGCTGGAGGCGGAGCAAAGAAAAGCAGGAACGTAACAGGTCCTGATAACCAGAGAAACTCGTGAATCTAGGCCTAAGAGCCATCAGTGCTTTGAATCCCTTTTTCACATCTTTTGTATGACAAATAACACTTATATCAAGTGCGGCCTTCTACCATGGCTTTGTTTACTATTGTGCTCTAGGTTTCATGCATTTAAGTGGTTTCGTTCACTTTGTTTCTTTACCTGTGATGCAATTTGAATTGCTAACTTCTAGCTTTCTTCCCAGGGTTTAGCCTGTGGTGAAGGAACAGCAAGGGTGAGGTTGGAGTAGAGAATATAATTAAATCTACTCTGTGCCATAACACAGGTCTTCTCTTCCTGTCATGCAGAGAATAGAAGGTGGTAGTGTGGAGGGCACACAGGCAGGGGCACCGTTTCCATTGCTTGATAAAAATGATCCATGGTTGGTGATGTAGCCGCTTGCCTGTTAGATGAAAGTGAAAGGAGTTCACCCCTAGGGATGAATTATTGGGCTTCATTAGAAGATAGTTACCAGATTTTCCAAAACTAAAATCTGGACCTAAGGCCCCACCCCCAGGCCAGCCCAGTGTTACCCATCACTGCCCGAGTCACGCCCCCCCAGCAACACCCCCTCAACCTGTTCCCTTGTCAGGAGAGCATCTGCGCATGCGGTTGCAAGAATAGTAAATCAATCTTTACGAGAAGGAATCAACTATGAAACCAGTTGTTTTTTTTAACAAAGTTGATTTTGATACCACTCAAATGGGTAATTATCACTCTATATCTGTGGTTCTATTTTTGGGAAAGGAAACGGGATCAGGAAGTGATGTCATTGGGAGAGCTGAAGCCAACAGGTTACAGATGTTCACTAATAGTGATCATCTGAAGAGGTACACTGGGGGGGGGGGAAAGCACAGTGGCGGGGAGGAGTGTGGGAGGTGCATGGTGCAGTGATGCCAAGCACCATTGCTCCAGGCGTTTCATTACCTCGTTACACTGTTGGATACAATTATAGTCAGGGCCGGCCCATCCACAAAGTTAGACTAGGCATTGTTTATGACCGCAGCTTCTGGGGGAAACAGAGATCCACAATACAAGCGACCTGGAAAAACAGTGGAGAGAAAAAAAGATGTACTGGGACAGGAAAAATAAAACGGTCTCTTATTGAGAAGTACATGGGGGAAGCTACTGCTTGCTCTGGATCTGTAGCATGGAATGTTGCTACTCTTTGGGGTTCCGAAATCTCGCTATTCTTTGAAATTCTGCCTGAAATCTTGATACTCTTTGGGGTTGTAGAACCTTTTGTTACTCTTTGGGGTTCCAGAATCTTGCTATTCTTTGAGATTCTGCCTGGAATCTTGATACTATTTGGGGTTCTAGACTCTTTTGTTACTCTTTGGGATTCTGGAATGTTGCTGCTCTTTGGGGTTCCAGAATCTTGCTATTCTTTGAGACGCTACCTGGAATCTCGATACTCTTTGGGGCTCTAGAATCTCTTCTTACTCTTTGAGATTCTGGAATGTTGCTACTCTTTGGGGTTCCGGAATCTTGCTATTCTTTGAAATTCTGCCTGAAATCTTGATACTCTTTGGGGTTCTAGAATCTTTTGTTACTCTTTGGGACTCTGGAATGTTGCTACTCTTTGAGGTTCCGGAATCTTGCTATTCTTTGAGATTCTGCCTGAAATCTTGATACTCTTTGAGTTTGTAGAATCTGTTGTTACTCTTTGGGATTCTGGAATGTCGCTACTCCTTGGGTTTTGGCCAGGCACTAGTGACCTGGATTGGCTACCATGAGAATGGGCTACTAGGCTTGATGGGCCATTGGTCTGACCCAGGAAGGCTATTCTTATGTTCTTATGGTCCAGGAGAATCAGATTAAAAATGTGTCATTTATTTATTATGGCTAGAGAAGATGGGGGGTGCTGTTATTGGACACGTTATTCCTCCAATTGAGTAATGCAAAGTGGCTGTCAACTGTTCCTCCTTTGGATAATATCAAAATCGGGTTTTTTATAATTCCCCTCTTAAATTTTTCCTTATATTGGTTCTATATATTTGTGGACTAAATAATGATTAATTTTTCTATTTGTGGGTTTCCCTGGGATGTAACGTGGTGGGGATGGGTGGAACTGGATGGGCCTGGGGGGCGGGTCTAGGGATCCAAATTTTATTATAGTAAAATCGGGCAACCCTACTTTCAGCTAACTAACTTTGCACTCCCATTTTGGCGCTTACCTACCATTATCTAATTCGCCCCTAATTTATAGCATCCTAATTAGAGTTATTTTATTTATTTCATTTCTAGCAAGGAACAGGAAAACACACATACCCTCTTTTTATTAAGGACCCATAATAAGATACATAAAATATAAAACCAAAACACTACCAAATTATTACAAATTCTATAACAAGTCAAAAACTAAAAGCAAAAAGCAACGTCAGCCTTTTTTTATTATTACAGATATTGATATTGTTCAAAGAGCTGATTTGACTTTTGTGACCATTTGGTTAGTTTAGATGTTTATATGCTCTGTTTGGATTAATAAAGAAATCTGAACTAAAAACAGACTTAAAATAATTGCACATCTGTATATGTTTTAGAGATGACCTGTAATAAAACTATTTCCTTTATACTTACCCTTAACATATAAGAACATAACAATAGCCTTACTGGGTCAGACCAATGGTCCAACAGGCCCAGTAGCCCGTCTTCACGGTGGCCAATCCAGTTCACTCGTACCTGGCCAAAACCCAAAAAGAGTAGCAACATTCCAGAACCCCAAAGAGTATCGAGATTCCAGGCAGAATCTCAAAGAATAGCAAGATTCCGGAACCCCAAAGAGTAACAAAAGATTCTAGAACCCCAAAGAGTATCAAGATTCCAGGCAGAATCTCAAAGAATAGCAAGATTCCAGAATCCCAAAGAGTAACAAAATATTCTAGAACCCCAAAGAGTATTGAAATTCCAGGCAGAATCTCAAAGAATAGCAAGATTCCGGAACCCAAAGAGTAGTAACATTCCAGAACCCCAAAGAGTAACAAAAGATTCTAGAGCCCCAAAGAGTATCAAGATTCCAGGCAGAATCTCAAAGAATAGCAAGATTCTGGAACCCCAAAGAGTAGCAACATTCTAGAATCCCAAAGAGTAACAAAAAATTCTAGAACCCCAAAGAGTATTGAAATTCCAGGCAGAATCTCAAAGAATAGCAAGATTCCGGAACTCAAAGAGTAGTAACATTCCAGAACCCCAAAGAGTAACAAAATATTCTAGAACCCCAAAGAGTATCAAGATTCCAGGCAGAATCTCAAAGAATAGCAAGATTCTGGAACCCCAAAGAGTAGCAACATTCTAGAATCCCAAAGAGTAACAAAAGATTCTACAACCCCAAAGAGTATCAAGATTCCAGGCAGAATCTCAAAGAATAGCAAGATTCCGGAACCCCAAAGAGTAACAAAAGATTCTAGAACCCCAAAGAGTATCAAGATTCCAGGCAGAATCTCAAAGAATAGCAAGATTCCGGAACCCAAAGAGTAGTAACATTCCAGAACCCCAAAGAGTAACAAAAGATTCTAGAGCCCCAAAGAGTATCAAGATTCCAGGCAGAATCTCAAAGAATAGCAAGATTCTGGAACCCCAAAGAGTAGCAACATTCTAGAATCCCAAAGAGTAACAAAAGATTCTAGATCCCCAAAGAGTATCAAGATTCCAGGCAGAATCTCAAAGAATAGCAAGATTCCGGAACCCCAAAGAGTAGAAAGATTCCGGAACCCCAAAGAGTAGCAACATTCCATGCTACTGATCCAGAACAAGCAGTGGCTTGCTTGCCCCATGTGTTTCTCAATAACAGACTATGGACTTTTCCTCCAGGAACTTGTCCAAACCTTTCTTAAAACCAGCTACGCTATCCGCTCTTACCACATCCTCTGGCAACGCGTTCCAGAGCTTAACTATTCTCTGGAAAGCGTTACCAGAGGATGTGGTAAGAGCGGATAGCGTAGCTGGTTTTAAGTGACCTCCGTTATTAATGACAGGGCCTGCACTTCTCCAGGGCAATTTATCACCAGGGGGACAGGTTCTTTACACCCTGTTCCCATATAGATGACAGGCATACAATGAGACGAGCTTTTTATTTAAAACAAATGCCCTTTTTTAATCTGACTGCCAAGTAACACAATCAAATTTGAACTTCCAAGGCTGTATTCATGCCCAGAGTACACTCCGCATTCCCAGAAATAGTGCACCAGACAAAAAGTTAAACACGTTAGTGTTGATTTGCTGTTTCAAAAATTAACGCATTCCTAACTCATAGTCGGATGAGAAGAGGGGAGCGGGGTCAGAGGAAAATCAAATTAACCCTTGCTGAGTCAATACAGACCACAACCCTAATGAGCTGTGACAAAGTTCTCTTAATGTAAGGACCTGTCGTCCATCAATTCACTTGCAAAATCTGTCCGACTGGAAAATAAGCTAATTCCAGCAACCGAACCTTGCTGCTCTAGGGGGGCTCAAGATTCAGACATGGCATTGTTCTGCCCGGCTGTGCCAGCCCTATCTCTACCCAGCGGGGAACAAAGAGCTCTGCTTCAACGAGTATCAGAGCAATGAGAGGGAGCCAGGACGTCAACCGACCTTTTTTGCTGCAAATCCCTGGCACTCCAGGACGCAGAGGAACAGAAATGGTTCTGCCCGTCTCCCGCTGCACACCGGTGTTTCTTCTCCGGGCACATCAGCCTTGTTCCAGAAACTGCACCTTCTCCTGACGGGAAAAGCCCCTGGGATTTTTCTGGATATCAAAGAGCCTGGCTTGCCCCTTAAGGCTAGCAAGCAAATGCCAGGCACTACAATTATTTTGCAGCCAGCTGGCCTTAACCCTTTCCAGACTGGGTGGAATTATCCCACAGAAACACGCGTATTAATGTTATGAAAGGGATAAGGGGGCACCTAAGTCTGTGTTGTAAAATGAGAACTGTACCAAGAGATCACCACAGGTTGTCTGAAAGCTGCCCTCCCTCAGGGGCCAATGCAAAAAGCCACACAGTGTATCGCAAACTGTAGGCGAGATTCCGGATGTGCCGCGCGACGCTAGCGAGGAGTAGAGGCACTGGTGCTTTCGAGAAGCACATTCTGCAAGCAATCGGCCGGCACCGGTACCTCTTCCCTCGCCAGCACCTCTGTTCCTCTACATGCCTCTCCTGTTGCAGGACCCCCCTCCCCCACTGGCGGCTTAGGGACTTCTTCTGGAGGGCCTTCGCACATATGGAGACATCGACGTGATGATATCGTGCATGCATGTGACATCATCGGGTCGACGCCTGCACATTTCTGGATGCCCTCCAGGCACGGCACAGGGTTTAGTGTGCCGCGGTGTCTAGAAGTTTGCGAGACACTACATTAGAACCATGCACCAGTGGCGTAGCCAGGCAGCCAATTTTAGGCAGGCCTGAGTCCAAAGTGGGCGGGCATCACTCTTTCCCTCCCTTCCCACCCCTTCCAATTTGTGCCGCAGCCTCTCTCTTTCCTTCCCACCCCCAGTCCATGCAGCCTCTCTCTTTCCCTCCCTTCCCCCCCCCCTCCAGTCTGTGCAGTATTTCTGCTTCTCTTCAGGTCAATGGCAGATGTTCCTACATGCTGCCGGCGGCTGACCTGGAAGCTTTCCCGCTGATGTAAAATGCAAACGTGTCAGAGGGAGCCGCTGGCAACATGTAGGAACAGCTGATGGTGGCCTGTGGCTGCTAGGTGGGCAAGCCTGAGCCCAAACTGGTGGACCAGGCCCACCCTGGGGCTATGCCCTGCCATGCGCCGATGGCTGAGCACACAGTTTCTAATGCAAGCTTACCACAAAAAAACGTATTGTATCGAGATGCTAAATAATGAGAGGACAAATTACCGCCGTGAAAAGCACGCCAGAAAAAAAACAGTGCGCAGCTCCACAGTGATCTGGAGCTAAAGTTTTACTATCCCATCCTTGGGAAAACCATCAGGGCAGTTTACAATCTAAAATACACTAACGTGCACACATTAGGTACAATAAAATCATAATTAAAACATACGAAAATCTGGTAACCCTAAGCAGATGTGATGCCATCCACTGTTAAGTGTATTGCTAATAGCACTATCATTCTAACCTCCCCAGAGATTCACCTAGGGCTACCAGATAGAAACATAGAAACATAGAAGATGATGGCAGATAAGGGCCATAGCCCATCAGGTCTGCCCACTCTACTGACCCACCCCCAAGTCTACTATCCTAGGGATCCCACTCCTGGTGACAGGTTCCCTTGGCTTAACCCTCTAAGAGATCCCACATGGGCATCCCATTTGCTCGGATTTCCCCGGACATGTTTTTAGATTGCATTGCAATAAAAAAACAACCAATTACCCTCTTCCCAACCCCCCCTCCCAAATCAAGAACCAATGCAGTAGAGCGCTTCACTCCTGGAAATGACCCATTGCTAGGGTTACCAGTTTTTCCAAACAGAAAATCCGGACCATGAGACCCACCCCCAGGCCTGCCCAGTTCTACCCATCCCCGCCTCATTCTACCCTAGCCCCGCCCCAATCCCACCAAGCCCCACCTCAGCCTCGCCCCCCGCTCTCATCGGGCAGGAGGACATCCTCGCATGCGCAGATGCCTTACTGCTCGATGGCGATTTCTTGGAAGCTTTACAGAACCCAAAGTGCCGGCTTTTGAAAAGCCATCCGGACCCCCGGACACGTCCTCAAAAGGAGGAAATCCAGACATCTGTTAACATTGCTGAGCTCACAGGGAGTTAATGCCCCCTCTCCAGACAACCTCACAGCACTGACGATTCTCTAGCAGACTACAGCAGTGTCCCGCAAACTTTTACGAGCTGGGGCACACTAAATCTAGTGTCCCCGGCTCGAGACACCTGGAAGTGCGCTGGCGTCAGCGTGATGATGTCATACGCATGTATGATGTCAGCGCGCCACCATCAGTGCATGCGCAAGGGCCCTTCAAAGGGGCCTTGCGCCGAAAGACCCGCAGAGAGAAGAGGTGCTGGCGTCGGGAGATTGCTTACAGGACGTGCCTCTCATCACGAGAGGCACGTCCTATAGACCAGTGGTTCCCAACCCTGTCCTGGAGGAACACCAGGCCAATTGGGTTTTCAGGCTAGCCCTAATGAATATGCATGAAGCAAATTTGCATGCCTATCACTTCCATCATATGCAAATCTCTCTCATGCATATTCATTACCCTTAGATCTCCAATTAATATGTAAGTTTACCATTTAGACTATTGTACGGCATCTAGACTCTTTGTTCGGTACTGTATTTAAACTTATTGTATAGTATTGTATTTAGACTTACTGTATTGTATTATATGTGGACTTATTGTATTGTATTAGCATTGTACTGTACTAAGACCTTTGTTATTCGCTGAATGTCCAGCCTTCTTACATTGTAAACCGCCTAGAAGTCGCCTGACTATGGCGGTATAGAAAAATAAAGTTATTATTATTATTATTAGCCTGAAAACCCGATTGGCCTGGTGTTCCTCCAGGACAGGGTTGGGAATCACTGCTATAGACAGCCATCTAGTGCTGGCACCTTTCCTCTTTCCCTGTGTACCGCAGCACACCTGAAATCTCAGGAGGCACACAATTTGAAATACACTGGCCTACAGCTTTCAAACTGTCATCCCCGACACTCTGTCCTCACTCCCAGCTTCAAATAAAAAAACCTGGGGCAGACGGGTTTATCTTGGCCAAATTGGCAGACGCCTACACTAACTAGTCCCCATGGAGTCTAGATCTCTCTCTTTGTGCAGAAAAAAAAAAAAAAATACAGTACCTGCATCAGTAAATCTCACAGGGGTTTCTCCTGAAGCTCTAGCTTGGGTTTCCAGTCAGCAAGAGAAAAGACGCACCAGAGACAGGAGTTTCCTGCTTACCATGTTTAAATATTGTGTTTCTTTCTATGTAAGACAGTCTTTGTGAATTAGTTAGGCCATGAGGCTAAGGTAATCTATCATGGTAATCTCTCCACAAGGCTCTCGGGTCATGTGGCTTTCAAGTCCTGTAAATCCCGCTTTAATTCTGTTTGCTTGAGCAGAGCTTGACTTAACTCATTCATATTACCAGCTCCCGGGAAGATGCTTTCAAGGAGACCACATTGTTCCCCTCTGCAAATAATCAGAAGCACAGTTGGCCAGCTTTAGATCACCCCCCCCCCCTCGTACTAAACTGAAGACTTTTACCAAAGGGCCACATGGAGAGAGAGAAAAGAGACCGGCAGATGGCCTGGCGCAGTGGCAGAGTGGCGTGCTGCCATGCACAAGGTCACCAGTTAGATCTCTACATTGGGTTTCCTACTACCTGGAGCTGGGGGGTGCTGCTGAAATGGCCTTCTTAAGATCCAGAAGGAAGGGAGGCAGGAATTAAGGATTCATAATTGCAAGGCCTGGCACATGGCCCTCGGCTGAGGACACTGACACAATGACTGAACTAGAAACATAGAAAGATGACGGCAGAAAAGGGCTACAGCCCATCAAGTCTGCCCACTCTACTGACCCACCTCGTTAAGTCTGAGTGCTAATGACCTAGTTCCTTAACTCAACCCTTGTAGGGATCCCACGTGGATGTCCCATTTATTCTTAAAGTCGAACACGCTGGTGGCCTTGATCACCTGCACCGGAAGTTTGTTCCAGTGATCTACCACCCTTTCTGTGAAGAAATACTTCCTGGTGTCCCCACTAAATTTCCCTCCTCCGAGTTTGAGAGAGAGTGGAAACTAGAACTTTCGGGGATGCGTGCAAATAGATTATATTTAGTTGAAATGGCCAACCTTCTTAGGAAGTGTGTAAAAATAGTGCACAGAGTGTTAGGTGCAATAGTAAACCTAGTCATAAATGTGTATATACATAGCACGATTGATTTGGTATAAACATGTGCATTTAAGCAGGATGATCAATATGCCAGTAACATAAAGTAGTGTATTTCAGTCTAGAGCCCTTGTATTGTACCACCTTTACAGAAGCTCATGTAAACCACACTGAATCGACTCCCCAATCATTAGTAGTGGTATAAAAGCTCTCAGAAAGCAAACATTATCACATATTGTCACATATTGTCACATATTCTGAGACAGCCCAAAGGTTTCCAACAGTGGCCAAGCCAGGTCCCAAGAACCTGGCAGAAACCCAAAGAGTAGCAACATTCCAGAGCTGAGATTATGACGTCATAAAGCCTAATTTCACCAATGCCTAAGAGCCAACCTCATCAATGATGTCGCTATGGCTTGCTTGTCCTATACTTGGCTCACATAAGAATATAAGAAGAGCCATGCTGGGTCAGACCAATGGTCCATCTAGTCCATTCACCTGTCTCCAACCATGACCAATCCAGGTTACAAGTACCTGACAGAAACCTAAATAGTACGAGGGGGTGCTGAAAAGTGCTCAGCCCAACCAATCAACTTCCTAAATTATGAACGGTATTTTGCCACTGTAGCTGAAGAGTGTTATGCTATTTCGTTGGGTCAATTTGGAGAAACGAAATTCTATGTTTTAGATATTGTTTCAGGTCATTGATTGAACCATATCCTCGCTGTTCTCTTCTTGGTTGGGCTGAGAACTTTTCAGCTCCCCCTCGTGTGTGTGTATGAGTGTGTGTGTATTTAGCTAGATAGATATGATGTATATTATATATACTTCAAAATATAAAATTATAATAAAAATGTTAAACAATGTTTCAGCAATTTATGAAACTGAACATAATTCATAGGGAGAGGAAGAGATAATGGACGCTGCAGACGGGCAGACCAGATGGGCCGTCATGTTTTTATGTTTCACATATGAACGTTCACCGGTAAAGTATTCCGGCTCTTAACTAACTGATATTTAAAAGACTTTTCGTATAAGGATACCCTTAAGAACAGGATATTGCAGGATGAAACAGTTGCATGTACAATTATGGGTTTCTAACACCTGAAGTGTAAATGTATGCCATTATGGAACTGTCGTCCCCCCCCCCCCAACACACACACATACTTTTTTCTTGCTTTTATTTTATTTTTGTTAACGAAGCCTCTCCTCCTTGATGAGGGCTTTTTAGGAGTATGCTGTTTCTTGCTTTTATCATCGCTTTGTAAGTTTTTGATGTTCGGAACTTATTAAATACTGTATTTGAAATTAAAAAAAAAAAAAAAAAAAAAAAAATATATATATATATATATATATATAAATATATATTGCATGCAAACTCAGTATAAATCCTTTCAAACCCTGTCATTACTAGGAGCACATGAGAAGCTCTAGGATTTTCCAAAAAGTCAGCCAAAAATTCAGGCAATCCTGTTGCAGACAGACGGCAGAAAAAAAAAAGGTTTAATGGTATTTCAGGGTTTCATGTCTTCCCTGTGTCACAGTCAAGTGTGAAAAGTCAAGAGTATGTGTTGACAAGTCTCTGTAAAAATAAAACGCACGTGACTCCGGAGAACCAGACATTGGGTCACGGAGAAAGGCGTCCAGATGAGAAATCTCAGATGGTTGTGTTCTGGGAAGCAGGATGCTCAGAAACTCAAGATCCCACTTCTCTTTTGCATCAGAACACAGGGGAAATCCATTTGACTAAGCCACATTTCTTTTTTAACTTGCGCCTTAATTTCCAACCATCTGAAAGCAGCTAGGAGATTTTCTGACCCCAGTGTGTTCTAGGCCTTGCTGTTAACTTTTCATGGACAATGGAGTCAGAATAGTGACCCAATAACTCTGTCATGAAGGTCAGGCTACGCGGTCCTGAAAGCAACCCCCAAGGAGTTGTGGTTTCCTCTGGGAAATCAGAACTATATTTCCATTTATGTTAAACGGGAAATAGAGCACTGAATCAGGCTCTCATGACAGGACACTAGCTGTTAACTTTAATTCAAGGATACAAGCGGCCAGTTCAGGATATCTATAATGAATAGTCATTAGATGGACATGTATCCACTGCCTGCATTCAGTGGTGTAGTGAGAGGGGTTGGGGAGGTGGACCACCTCGGGTGCCGGCACCACTCCGCCCCCCCCCCCCCCATGCTACACTTGCACCCTCCCTTCTACGACCCCTTGTACCTCTTTAAAATCTTCATCAGCATGAGCAACTACTCTGGCCTGGCTCCCTCTGAAATCACTTCTGGGTTGTGGGGCCAGGAAGTGACATCAGAGGGAGAGCCAAAGCCAGTGCGAGCAGCAGGCCAGAGAAGCAATGGCAAACATTTAAAGAGGTATGGGGGTGGGAAGGGAGGGCGTGAGTGGGGTATGGGGGCATGGAAAGAACAGGGAGGGATGGCAGAGAGGAGAGCATGCACCAGGGCTCCTTCTACCCTAAGCCCTAAAACTTACAACTAGGGGTCATCATTGTATGATGAAAGAGATTTGCATGTAATGAAGACGATAGGAATGCAGCTCTGCCCCATGCATATGCATTAGGGCTATTCCAAAAACCCAACTGGCTGGTGGTCCTCCAGACCAGGGTGGGGGGACCACTGCTCTACTTCACTGAAACAGCCTGCTGGCTCCGCAAATTACTTTCTGAACCTTTCTAGATGAAGGTCAAAATTCATTACTCTCTAACTGTACACAGCCTTGGGTGAATCTCTTCATAAAGGCAGTTAATAAGCTCCACTTCCAATAAATAAATGAAACAAGCCTTGAAGAAAATTAAAGAGATAGATCCAGGAATCTGTACACTTTTAGAACGGACCGCGTTTGCCAAAAATGTTGTACGGACAGGAAAATGTCTGATCTGCTAGAGAGGAAAACTCAGAATTCATGAAAGCTTAAGCTGGCACACCAGGCCGGTTATAAATCACTGAACCCTGGTGCAAAATGTACTTGTCTTCTGTTAACATAATCGGGTACATTTGTAACTGCTAAGAGGCGAAATTATCAATGTGAGCTACTTTTAAGATGGGTTAGGCCAGGGGTGGGCAACTCTGGTCCTCAAGGACCGGAACTCAGTCAGGTTTTCAGGATTTCCCCAATGAATATGCATGAGATCTATTTGCATGCACTGCATTCAATGCATATTCATTGCAGAAATCCTGAAAACCCGACTGGATTCCGGCCCTCGAGGACCGGAGTTGCCCACCCCTGGGTTAGATTGTTTCAGCATAGGTTCCATTTTATGCAGAGAGCCAGTTACTAATAACCTGGGATAACCGTAAAGTAACATTTCTCCAGAAGGCAAGACACAAGAGAAATCCAACGGGGTCTGCAGTAATTGTCAAACAACAAAGCCAAAAGGAGACTGAAGAGGTGATTTTCAAAATGCCAAGTCTCTTATCTGAATCAATAAACTTTTTGTATCCAGGTCTCAAACCTAAAGTGAACCATTTCTTTGGCTACAAAAAGTTTATCGATTCAAATAGAAGACTTGGCAGTTTGTCCATCCCCTCTCTGACCATCATCTGTTAACTTTCAGAGCTCATCACCCTCCCTTGCCCCCTCCCCCCAGACGATCTCCACCTGTACATTTGGGAATTTTCAGGCCATCGACTCCCGGCACTCACTCCACCACTGTTTTGCCGCCTCCTCTCTAACCACTCTGCTATACAAATCTGTGAACGAGGCTGCCTCTGCCTGTAATACCACTCTCTCCTCTGCTCTAAATACCCCCACCCCATGCTCTGCAAGACATGCCAAACCACAGCCCTGTCTAAATTTTAAATGTATTTAAAACGCTTGTAGCCCACATATCAACCATCTATGCAGATAACAAAATAAACCAGAACATAGCAGATTATTAAAATAACAGCATACAACAGACAACTTACACATGTGCCTTAAAATGAAAAGCCAAGCAATTACAAGATTACAAAGTCACCAAATTTGAAATGTCAAGTCGACAAAAATCAGGCTTTCAAACTTTTCCAAAATGCCCCCAAAAAATCAAAGGTCAGATGAACAGAATCGGGAACCGAGTTCCTTAGTAAAGGTCCAGCTCCTTGGAACATATGTGATCGATTTGCAACTTTGGTGACAGAACGAAGAGTGGGAACAGCCCAAAAAACTCTTGTCTTTTGATCTCAAAGAACGAGAAGGCACCTAAGTCTGCAGCAGAGAAGCAATCGCCTTGGGTAATAGATCTCAATACCAAGCTTAGAAGTACAGGTGTTAACATGGGAATAACGGGGCAATCTAGCTATTACCCACTACCTACGCTCTTGTGCCAGATCTGCTGAATGCATCTGGCTCAAATCCTGCACTCACGCCAACTTCATTCACTTCAAATCCTTCCTGACCTTGTTCCAGTCTGCTCTCTCACTTGCCAAACACAACTACTGCACCCACCTGACTCGGTTCCAACCTCACCACCTTTTTGCCACACTGAACTCCTTACTCAAGGTCCTCCCACCTTCAATCCCTCCGTCACTCTCTCCCCCCTCCCCCCAGACTACGAGTAGGTCTACAACAAGGTTCACAAAACTGACCTTGAGTTATCAACCGAGCCACCTTCTCCAGCCTGCTCTATTGACCCCCCCCCCCCTTGGCCCTCACTGACTTCTCTTCCTTTCCTGAAATCACAAAGGAGGAAAGCGTGCACTTTCTTTCCTACTTCAAACTCGGCACTTGTTCCTCAGATCCCATCCCCACCCTTACACTTATCACTATCTCTTCTACCGTCATCCCCACTACCTGCCATATCCTCATCCTATCACTCTCTACTGTGACTTTGCCCGATGCCTTCAAACATGCCGTCATCATGCCGCTCCTCAAAAAAAGCCTCACTGAACCCTACCTGCCCTTCCAACTATCATCCTGTCTCCCTCCTCCCCTTCTTATCCAAGCTACTTGAGCATGTTGGTCACCGTTGTTGTCTTAACTTTCTTTCATCTCAAGCTATCCTTAACCCACTTCAATGTGTCTGGAATGTAGTGAAATCAGTTAGCTTAGCGAGGCTTAAACAAGGCTTGGACAATTTCCTAAAAGAGAAGTCCATAGGCCACTATCGAGATGGCTTGGGGAAATCCACTGCTTATTCCCAGGATAAGCAGCACAGAATCTCTTTTACTATTTGGGATCTAGCTAGGGACTTAGGACTTGGGTTGGCCATTGTTGGAAACAGGATACTGGGCTTGACGGACCTTCGGTTTGTCCCAGTATATAATAGGCAACAATGATATATGGATAGGATAGCGTGAAAATACTGTAGACTCAGTCAAAAAGACTAAATGTACCACATCACAATTGCTAATTACACCTAAACCAAAGGAGTGCTATACCGAAAACCATCTACCTCTGACTCTGTACTATAACATCTGTGCAGAAGCTCATGTAAACCGCTCTTAAATGACTTATCCAGTGATTAGTAGCGGTTTAGAAGCTTTCAATAAACAATTCCTATGTTCTTAGGCTCTTATCTAGGCAAATACTCAAAATTATGAAATGCACTAAACTTACAATATCCAATAAAGATACAGTCCACCAATGCAAAGACGTTCAAATCACACGTTGTTCCTCAGAATGCCACACGATGAAATTTGTGTGGTAGCCGTCCTCACTGGAACTTTTTTTACAGTGTGATATTATGAACAACCGTGCAACTATTTGCATTTTAAGTAATAATAATTTATAAAGTGTCAGTGCTTCATTCTAAAACATTCTAAAATTATTGAATGCATAATGGTGACTTAGCTTTAAACCGGATCTGCCTCAATCCCCACCGACGCCTTTCAAAATTTTCTTCAGGGTCGGGGACAAAGAGAGCCAAGTTATCCGGGACTTTAGCTAAACGCTGATCATCAGTAGTGTTCACCGGGGCTGCAATATTGATTAGCGTTTAGCTAAAGTCCCGGGTAACTTGGCTCTCTTTGTCCCCGACCCTGAAGAAAATTTTGAAAGGCGTCGGTGGGGATTGAGGCAGATCCGGTTTAAAGCTAAGTCACCATTATGCATTCAATAATTTTAGAATGTTTTAGAATGAAGCACTGACACTTTATAAATTATTATTACTTAAAATGCAAATAGTTGCACGGTTGTTCATAATATCACACTGTAAAAAAAGTTCCAGTGAGGACGGCTACCACACAAATTTCATCGTGTGGCATTCTGAGGAACAACGTGTGATCTTATCTAGGCAAGGCATTAGATACCCTTTGGCTTCTTGGTATTTTCCAGCCCCTAGAAGATCAGTCTCTCGTACTTTTGACAATATGTCGTACTGTCTGCCCCTATTCTTTCTGACCATTAATTCCAGCGTACCCTATTTCCACAGTCCCAAGACTCCATGTTCAATGCTCCACCATACACCTTGATCCACTCCATTAGCAAGCATTACCCTTCATCCAGGTCATCAAGCCATCCCAGTACCATATAATGTTGGTGGTCCTGAGCTGCAGGTTCCAAAAGAAAGAACCATGTCCTGTTAACCTGAATGGTGTGCAAACAGCAACATGGATCACATACCCTGGGAGGTAATTGCTCAGGAAAAAAAAAAAAAAAAAAGACAGAAGGGCTCAGCCACAGTGAGGCAGGAGAAGATTGAAAACACCAATCACCAATCCTTCTCTCCAGGGATTAGTTATGTGTCTGGCAGCCCTAGTGGGAATTAGAGAGATGGAGGGGGGGAAGGGAGGGGAGGGAAGAAAGCAAGAGACTTGAAAAGCATGTGGTTAACAAAGGGAAAGGGATTGGGGCTTGCATACAGCATTTTTATAGTTACATAACCACTACACTCAAAGTGTTTTACATGAGAGAAGCAGAAATCCGATTCAATGCTAACATTTTTTGGCCTCAAGGCAGGTTAGAAATATACACTAAACTCTAGCATACAGCATCGCGTCCGTGCATGCACGGATGCCGGATGGGGGTGGCCACGGGTCCAAATTTTCCTTCGGGAAAATCTGGTAACCCTATACATCGATTTGTTTAGATGACCCCAGTATTGAAACAACTGCACTAGTCACTAATTGTTTGGAGAATTCACTTCAAGGGGTTGACAATTGTTATCTCGTGTACTCTATGATCAAGCGCCTTGGTATTTGAAATAAGTCTTGTCTGCATAAATTCCTAGAAGAAATTTAAGATCTGAATCAACAATGCAGGTGAGTGGTTGAAGATGCAACACATGGGACAAGAGAACAATCTGCTTTTTCAACTGGAATAAGCTGCCAGGTAGAATGCGGTTATATAAAAGCTATGACCGGTTTCGTAAGGCACTTAAAACATTTATGCAAGGTGTTTGTGCGTTGATTTATTAGCGACACTGAGGAAGAATGAGTGCATTTGGGGAAACCTGAGAACTAATGATATGTAGTAAATTAGTTGTATTTTTGCCAAGTTTAGAATTTGATGTCTTTGGTTTGGGGATCTGATTTTATGTATGTTTTTTTCATGTGACTCGCTTAGGTTTTAAGGGGGTGATACATTTTTTTTTAAAATAAATACATAAATAATAGCGTGCAAATGTCAGAAAAAGCAGCAGACAATAAATAGCTCTCTTCCTGTCAAGGCATGAGCAGGGATTGGCCTGTGCACTGACAGGAAGGGAGACAAAAACCTGAACGCCCCGAATTCCAACCTTACCTCTTCCACAAAGAAGTGCTCTAATGGCCCAGTGGGCCCTGAATGTCCCAATACCCCCTCCATACATTTTTTGGACTTGTTTTTGAATTTTTGATAAACCACCAATAAAACATATGTAACTGAAGGTTGTGATAGGCCAGAGCACATTACAGGGGTTCAAGGAAGGTTTAGATAGGTTCCTAAAGGATAAGGGGATTGAGGGGTACAGATAGATGTAGAGGTAGGTTATAGAAATGGTCAGGAACCACTTCACAGGTCATAGACCTGATGGGCCACCGCGGGAGCGGACCGCTGGGCGCGATGGACCTCTGGTCTGACCCAGTGGAGGCAACTTCTTATGTTCTTTGACATCTCCAGTGCCTCGTCTTTTTGCTGCTCTGTTTTACCCCGAGGCTTGGTACCTTCTTTTTTGGGTTTTCTGCCAATACCCCCTCCCCCCAACAATCCAGCCTTCCCAACCTCATAGATGCCCCCCTCCCCCAACTCTTACCTTGAAGTCGCCCTTGGAGAATCATGGCCTATGCCCCCCCCCCCCAACTAAAAATATGCTGGACTTCTAACTGTCCCCCCTTCCCCCAACATAGGCATAACGTCAAAGTGCATCCCCCCAACTTAAGGAGTCATCCCATGCCCCTGACCCCAATCCTTGCACAACTCCCCGACTCCCTCAGAAACCCCCAGTGCACCTTTCTTAACAACCGTCTCAGATACTGGCGAGGCCACTCTGTCAAATAATGCAATTGTGCCCCAGTATACTTTGAGTGGGCGAAGTGGAAGGTACATGGGGCTGAAGTTGCCGTCCAAACTCACTCCAGCCCATCCAACCATCCTGTTTGCAGGATACCTACCCTAAAGTCTGTCCATTAACATCCTCATGTTCCAAGTTTGTGGAGTTCCCATTGATGTCCTCCCTAGCCCAGTCCTACACCAAATCTTCATTTATGGGACACGGACCGTGCAAGTCTGTCCAGTACCGGCCTTAGCTCATTAATTTACATTCTTCATTTTCTAGTTAGAGAAATTTCAAAATTGTCACTATTTAAAATTTTGTGAGCTCATTGTAGATAGTTATTGATTTTTAGACTCTTTTTCTAATGAATTCTTGAAATAGGAGGCTGTATATTTATGTAATATCCTAATTGGTGTTTATTGCTATAAATATCACAAGGGCATCTGATGGCACATAGCAGCGGGCACCAAGGCTGGCAGTCACTGAAAAATGGGCTTTTCCTGACTCTCATTCCACTGTTATCTCTTAGTAATGCTATAAGCGTCACATTTCATCCTGTTCAAAATTGGCAGAGCCTTGGTCTTGGCCTCTGTGTGTCTATGAAACTCACCCTATGCCTCTCAGAGTAGAAAATTGCTTTTAGAGAGCCCTCAAAAAAAAATAAATAAATAAATGAATAAAATAAAAAATCTCAAACTCCTGCTCTGTTCATGAAAAGGGAGGATTCCACATGAAGCCATTTTCCTGGCAGCCCCTGAAAGAAAACGCAGGTTGCAGAGAGGAGGGAAGTTAAGGAGGTGAACGGGAGAAGACGGTCTTCCGCCAGAAGCAGAAAAGGGTCATTCTACAAGCTTGATCTCAAACACAGACCCTCCCTGTGACGAGAGAAAATATACCCAGAACCCACATTTCTGTTGCCATGGCCAATGCAGACAGAGCTGCCCACTGTGTACCCAAGAAGTGCACCTCAGACGGCAGCTGCCAAGACGCCAGAGGAAAGAACAGCTCCATTCAGTGCGTGACAGAGGCAGAGAGGGAGGAACGTCAAAGCAGGGAAACGGGAGCGCAGCCCAAGGAAAAGATCCTACAGAGGATTAAGTGGTCTGGAAGAGGGACAGTTAAGGTGGGAGACAAGGAGAAAAGAATGTTACTGTGGCAGAGTGGTTAAAGCTACAGCCTCAGCCCCCTGAGGTTGTGGGTTCAAACCCCCTCTGCTCCTTGTGACCCTGGGCAAGTCACTTAATCCCCCCATTGCCCCAGGTACATTAGACAGATTGTGAGACCACCAGGAAAGACAGGGAAAAATGCTCAAGTACCTGAATAAATTCATGTAAACTGTTCGGAGCTCCCTTGGGAGAATGATATATAAAATGGAATAAATAAATAAAATGTTGTATAAATGGGTTTTGTGCATGAAAACTAAAAGGATGGGGATGGTCCAGCGGAGCTCAATCTCTTCCTGTCCTCAGCGTCAGCTGGGGTTGAGACAGCATCACAGTCCGGGCCAGCCCTACCACTAGGAAAACCTAGGCTGCCACCTAGGGCACCAGAATTGGGGGGGCCCAATCCTTCTCCAGTTTATGTGGCTAGGGATTGGCTACCGTTTCTCCTTTTCCATTTGTTCCGCTTATTGATCCACTGTCCATCATTCTTTATTGTGTGTGAACAACAGTTAAAAAATCTTTTGTTAAATACAAAAAAAAGAAAAGCCTACGGCATCCATCTCAGGTTTTTTTTCACTCAGTATTTGATAGACCTCTATAATATAACCCATGAGCCATCTCTTCTCCAATAACGTCATTTTTGTCCAACTGCCATTAGTCGCATGCCAGCATAGTAACATAGTAGATGACAGCAGATAAAGACCCGAATGGTCCATCCAGTCTGCCCAACCTGATTCAATTTAAATTTTTTAATTTACTGTGCTTGGGTTCCAACTGCCGAAATCTCCGTTAAAACTTACTCCAGCCCATCTACACCCTCCCAGCCACTGAAGCCCTCCCCAGCCCATCCTCAACCAAAAGGCCATATACAGACACAGACCAGGCAATATTAGTTCAATATTTAATATTATTTTCTGATTCTAAATCTTCTGTGTTCATCCCACGCTTCTTTGAACGCCGTCAGCGTTTTCTTCTCCACCACCTCTCTCAAGAGCGCATTCCAGGCATCCACCACCCTCTCCGTAAGATAACGTAAGTGAAGCATCCAAAGTTAAGCACAAGATCTACGCTAAGAGAGCAGACTAGAAAGGTATTCCATACAGAATCACCTCCTTAGGGTCTTAACAAGTTTGAAGGCTAGGTTAATATAGTTATTGTAACAAGATTGATAAAAATGCGAGAGAAGGCAAGAAGGTTTCCATCCCCCATGACCCTCCCGCCCCCATCATCTTGGTTAAAATTAAGTCTGTACCACTCTCTGCTTCTCACGTTGGAGCAGCCAGACCAAATCTGAAAGTGACCTTGAGAGGATGCCTGAAGAATAAAAAGGGGAGCATTCATGCTCTGCATGGAACAGGCAATCTTAGGGCAGACACGTCCAAGTAATGAAATGAGTCAGACACATTTTTATTTCCTGCAGCTCCCAGGAGAGTGCATGAATAAACACCAACCTGCCCGAAGCAGCTCTCAGGGGCTAGGGATAAGCAGAGCATCCCAAGAGAACAGCTGTGCAAGATGGATATCGGGGATTAATCCAGCCAGTTCATATGCTGAAAATAGCCCATATGTGCATAAGCTCATTGGGTTAGAGAAATGACTAAGAGAGGATGTCAATGTCATCTCTACACTGAGAATATTTACTAGCGTCGCAGGTGGTATAATGCAGTTTGGGTGCAAGGTGTCGTGGTTGAACTCGGTTTCTGTCCTTTGGGCCACATTTAGAAGGTGTCACGAAAGAGCAGGTGTTAATGTTTTGGGCCCTTCCCCATTGGAGGAAGCCATGCACATCATACTGCAGCCCATGGTCATGACACAGGGACAAATTTTCCCCGTCTCCTGATGGAACTTATTTTCCTGTCCCCGAGAGTTCTTTGCCTGTCCCTGCCCCATTCCTGCAAGCTCCGTCCTCATCTGCACAAGCCTCAAACCATTTCAAAGCATAAGTAGCAACGTTCTAGAGCTCAGATTGTGGTCATAATGCCTCATTCCACCAATGCCTAAGCTCCGTCCTCATCTGAACAAACCACAAACACTTTCAAATCATAAGTGTCCAAGGCTTGTGCGGTTAAGGATAAAACTCATGGGGATGAGATGGGGAAATTGAGTTCCTGTGGGGATGGGGAAAAATATTTATTTATTTATTATTCAATTTTCTATATCGTTCTCCCAGGAGAGCTCAGAATGGTTTACATGAGTTTATTCAGGCACTCCAGCATTTTTCCTGTCTGTCTGGACGGGCTCACAATCTATCTAATGTACCCAAGGCAATGGGGGGATTAAGTGACTTGCCCAGGGCCACAAGGAACAGCATGGATTTGAACCCACAACCCCAGGGTGCTGAGGCTGTAGCTTTAACCACTGCACCACACTCTCCCTTAAAATGCAGAGAGAACAACTATCTATAGCCACTGGTCTGAGTCACCGACCCGCAATGGCTTATCTACATGAGAGAAGCTGGGGAACAGGATTACACAATTAGGAAAATCCTTGGGGAGCTGGAAGCGAAGGCTCAGGGTGCCTGATCCCAGCAAGAGCTGGTTCCCGTTGAAAAGGAAACTGCAGGGAGCCTAACCAAAATCAAACTGATCAGTGCCTGGGGCTTCCTTGTGGGGACATCAAGAAATTCAGGAGAGCAAATTTGGAAATTGGGGAGGTCAACAGTACATGGTTAAGAAGGAAGGACTAGATATTTAGCTGACAAAGAGCAGGGGTGCCCACACTTTTTTGACTCGCGAGCTACTTTTAAAATGACCAAGTCAAAATGACCTACCAACAATAAAATTTTAAAAAAAACACAACGCACACTGTATGCATAGAATTGTTAATTATCATTCCTATTCCGGGATTTTTTCAAAGAGGTCAAAGCAGATGACTCTATGCATTGTCACCTCAGTAACAACCATACAAAAATAGACAAATACCCACCCCCTCCCTTTTTACTAAACCACAATAGCAGTTTTTAGCGCAGGGAGCTGCGCTGAATGCCCAGCGCTGCTTTCGACGCTCATAGGCTCCCTGCGCTAAAAACCACTATTGCGGTTTAGTAAAAGGGGACCATATTGTAAAATATAGACAGCAGATATAAATTCAGACACATTTTGATCACTAAATTTAAAATAAAATCATTTTTCCTACCTTGTCTGGTGATTTCATGAGTCTCTGGTTGCACTTTCTTCTTCTGACTGTGCATCCAATCTTTCTTTCAGCCTGTATGCTTCCTCTCCTCCACACCTCATTCCCTCCCCCAACTTTTTCTTCCTCTCTCCCTGACCCTTCTTTCTTTCTCTCTTCATGCCCCCTTTCTTTTTTTCTGTTTCTCTTCTTTCCTTCTGTCTCCTTGCCTGCCCCCTTTCTTTCTTTCTTCCTGCCCTTCCCCATGCCACTGCCACTGCCGCTCCCATCGGGGAACAGGACCCAAACCGCCACCAATGGATAACAGGTCCCAAAGCCGACGCCAAAGCCGCCCCATGCTCTCCCTGCTTTGGGCCGACCTGCATTCCTCTCCCCGACGTCAATTCTGCAGTCGGAGAGGAAGTTCCGCCCAGCCAGGCAGCGATTGGCTGGCCTGAACTTCCTCTCCGATGACAGAATTGACGTCAGGGAGAGGAAGACTGATCGGCCCGATAGATCGCCAAGGCAAAGTGGCCAGGAACTTCCTCTCTGACATCAGAATTGATGTTCGGGGGGGGGAGGCTTGTGCAGTCACTGCACGAAGATTATGTTTGTGCGGCAGTGGTGGCTTTGGGAGTGGGCGTGGGATAGAGAAAGAAGGGGGGGCAGGGAGAGAAAAAGAAAGAAAGAAAGGATGCACAGTCAGAAGGAAGTGCAACCAGAGACTCAAAATCACCAGACAACAAAGTTAGGAAAAATGATTTTATTTTCAATTTTGTGATCAAAATGTATCAGTATTCAGAATTTATATCTGCTGTCTATATTTTGCACTATATTTAACGTGTTCTGGGGGGAGGGGCATTCCAGGGAAGGGGGTGATCCGGGGGGGAGGCGGTCCTGTTTTGAGGGAAAAAAATTAATGGTCACGTTATACATATGAGGGCAAAATGCTGGTCTGTCATTCATAAGAGATTCTTTTCCTGGATTTGGAAGTGCGGCAGAGGCAGAATTCCAAATGAAACGAGGTACCAGCTGTCCCCGTGCCCAGAACTGTTTATGAAAACATATTCCCTCCCCCACCAAGCCTAGAGAGAGAGGGGTCCTCAGCAGGACCAGAGGCTGCCGTGGCGCTCTTTCATCGGAAAGCTGGAACAGTCGGCGGGAGACAGCCACTCATCTGCGTGACTTTTAATCTTCCTCGTTCCCAGTCACCAGAAGGCAGAGTCTGGGTCCACTGCACAGGCAACTGAACACAGAATGTACGGGAGCCCTGAAAGCACATCTCAAGTTAGGTGTGTCCTGTTTATTGCACAAGACTCCTCTATGCCAACCGTTTCTGAATGCCGCTCTGTTGTACAGTCATTGAGTATAAAAACAAGCCGGATGAAAATGGTTCTTAGATCAAGAGCAGCTGAATACGTGAGACATAAAAGCAACAGTGGGAAAACCTTTTGGAAGACAGGAATATTTGGTTTTCTTAGCTCACCCCTCCCATTTGCATCATCTTACTTTAGGGTTTTTATTTGCTGGTGCTTGTTTTGTTATTTGGGGGACTTATTTTAATTGTTTTATGTTCTACATTAAAAAAAAATGTTCTAGGACTTTCCCCGTCATTCACCTTTGATCACTCTCCCACCCTTCCCAGCTTCCCACTTGCTCACCTCTCCCTCCAGCCACTGTCCCTTCATCTCACCATCTGATTGTGGTCCAGGAGCAGAAGATAAGTTTGCGGAGAAATGATATGGCACAAAATTATGACCAAATGCAGCACACCAGAGATAAACATCAGTTTTTAGGCACTTTGCTACCAGAGAATGACACTGGGGCACATTTTTTTCCCATCCCCGAGGGAACTCATTTTCTTTTCCTGTCCCTGCCTCATTCCTGCAAGCTCAGTCCTTTCACTTTGCTATGATATCGATAGTAGGGCAACCCATTCATCTTAATCAGGCATATGGATCAGAAAAAAATAACACTGCCGTGAGTCCACTCTAACTTTTCCATTACGGCTTCTGATTCAGGTTTGCCTGGGATGCTGAAGTGGCCTGGATGAGAGAAGTGGCTACAGGGTGGGGGATGGACTGTACTTGTCCTGTCTGACATGACTGGCAGATGCAACTTTAATTATTGGTAACCCAGGCAACCGCATCCAGCACCAAATTTTGACAGGCATCAGCTGTGGCGTAGTATGGAGGGCAGACCACCCTGGGCGCCATCTGGGGGGGAGGGGGGCTGGCACCGCTCTGCCCCCCCATGCCATGCTTGGGTCCCCCCTTCCCCCACCCCAGAACCTCTTTAAATCTTCACCAGCATAAGCAACTTATACTGCCTGCTGCTAACGCTGGCTTGGCTCCCCTATGAAATCGCTTCCGGGTCACAGGGCCAGGAAGTGAGGTCAGAGGGAAAGTCAACGCCTGGTCAAATTATACAGTAGTTCACTGAATCTCTACGTGAACTGAAGTTGACATAATCTCCACACGGGACAAAAAGTTAAGCACAACAACTCTCTAAAGTTTTAATGCATTTTGATGATTTTAACAGAATGGAAATAATACAGTAGAATTCTTAAAATAGATGAATCATCTACCTAGATTGTATGACTCTGTCCTAGGCTAATATTTAGCTGGCATAATTTATTGCGTTACAAGATGTGAGGCTGTCCATCTCAGCAGTAGCACCAACCAGAAAGCACAGTTACTTACCGTAACAGGTGTTATCCAGGGACAGCAGGCATATATTCTCACATGTGGGTGACGTCATCTACGGAGCCCCGATGCGGAAGCATTTTCAAGCAAACTTGATTGAAGATTTAAGTTTGCTCTGCTGCTCCACGCATGCGTGCCTTCCTGCTCCACTAGGGGGTGCATCCCCTCGTGGTCTCCAGTTCACTTAACTAGCCAAGAAGCCAACCTCGGGGAGGTGGGTGGGTTGTGAGAATATATGCCTGCTGTCCCTGGATAACACCTGTTACGGTAAGTAACTGTGCTTTATCCCAGGACAAGCAGGCATGATATTCTCACATGTGGGTGACCTCCAAGCTTACTGAAGAGGGATGGAGGGAAGTTGGCAATTTAAGCAAATAGATTTCGCAACACCGATTGGCCGAACCGGCCATCGCTTCTGGACAGGGAGTCCAGACAGTAGTGGGAGGTGAAGGTATGAACCGAAGACCATGTGGCAGCCTTGCAGATTTCCTCAATAGGTGTTGACCTGAGGAAGGCTACGGAGGCTGCCATCGCTCGGACTTTGTGTCCCGTTACTCGACCATGCAGCGCGAGACCAGCCTGAGCGTAGCAAAAGGAGATGCAATCGGCCAACCAGTTGGACAAGGTGCGTTTGGAAACTGGGTGACCTAACCGGTTTGGGTCGAAGGACAAAAACAGTTGTGGGACTTTCCGGTGTGGCTGAGTGCGTTGGAGGTAAAAGGCCAACGCTCTTTTGCAGTCAAGAGTGTGGAGCGCCACTTCTCCGGGGTGAGAGTGGGGCTTGGGAAAAAACACAGGTAAGACAATGGACTGATTGAGATGGAAATCAGACACTACTTTAGGTAGGAACTTTGGATGGGTGCGGAGTACCACCTTGTCGTGATGGAATACCGTGAAGGGTGGGTCCGCTACCAGAGCTTGTAGCTCACTAACCCGCCGTGCGGACGTGAGTGCAAGTAGGAAAATTACCTTCCAAGTGAGGAATTTTGGATGGCATTTGTCTAGGGGCTCAAATGGAGGTTTCATTAGTTGAGCCAGAACCACGTTAAGGTCCCAAACCACCGGGGGAGGTTTGAGAGGGGGGTGGACGTTCAGCAGGCCCTTCATGAAGCGAGTGACTAAGGGATGGAGCGAGAGGGCTTTCCCTTCCAGGGGCTGATGAAAGGCCGCAATCGCACTGAGGTGTACTCGAATGGAGTTGGTCTTTAGGCCGGAATGAGATAGTTGAAGTAGATAGTCAAGGACCAGGGGGACGGGGACCGACACCGGGTCCTGGCTGTGGGAGGAGCACCAGGTTGAGAATCTGGTCCACTTTTGGGAGTAGCAGGTTCTCGTCGAGGTTTTTCTAGAGGCCTCCAATATCTCCTTGACTGATTGAGACACGGGGAGAGCAGTCAGGGGGAGAGAAACCAAGCATTCAGATGAAGAGATTGAAGATTGGGATGTAACAGTGAACCCTGACCCTGTGACAGTAGAGAGGGAAACAGAGGCAGAGGCAGTGGATCTCTGACACTGAGTTGAAGTAGAAGGGAAAACCACGGCTGGCGTGGCCAGCGAGGGGCAATCAGGATCAGGGTGGCTTGTACTGTTTTCAGGTGGACAAGCGTCCGCAGTATCAGAGGGAACGGCGGGAACGCGTACAGGAACCTTCCCTCCCAATCGAGGAGGAAGGCGTCGGCCTCGAGCCGGTCCGGGGAGTATATCCGGGAGCAGAAGAGAGGCAGCTTGTGATTGTGAGGGGACGCGAACAGGTCTATTTGAGGCGTCCCCCACCGTTCGAACACTCCTCGTAGGGCCTGAGAGTGTAGTGACCACTCGTGTGGCTGGAGGAGGCGGCTGAGTCTGTCCGCCAGGCAGTTTTGTTCTCCTTGTATGTACACCGCCCGAAGGAAGGTGTTGTTGGAGATTGCCCATTTCCAGAGGCGCAGGGCTTCCCGGCAAAGGGGCCAAGATCCTGTGCCCCCTTGTTTGTTTACGTAGTACATCGCTACTTGATTGTCGGTTCGGATGAGAACCACTCGGTCGCGGAGCAGATGTTGGAAGGCTACTGCTGCGAGGTAGATGGCCCGAAGTTCTAGCACGTTGATGTGGCAACGGCGGTCTTGTGCTGACCACATTCCTTGGGTGCGCAGGCCGTCCAGATGGGCTCCCCAAGCGTACTCCGACGAGTCCGTGGTGAGTACCTTGCTGTGGGGTGGGGTGAGGAAGAGCAAACCTTTGGAAAGATTTGAAGAGTCGGCCCACCAGCGGAGCGATCGTTGCAATGAAGGAGTCACTGTCACGGAGTGGTCGATCGGGTCCCGGTCTTGACGCCATTGAGACGCCAGGGTCCATTGAGGGATTCTCAGATGGAGGCGGGCGAAGGGTGTGACATGGACGGTGGAGGCCATGTGGCCCAGGAGGGTCATCATCTGTCGGGCTGATACTGAGGTCAGCCGAGAGATCCTTCGGCTCAGACTTACTAACGCCTCCAGGCGCGGAGGGGGGAGGAAGGAACGGAGGCGAACCGTGTCCAGCGTGGCCCCGATGAACTGTAGGGATTGTGAGGGGCGTAGTTGAGATTTTGGGAAGTTTATTTCGAACCCCAGACTTTGTAGATAGGTAATAGTCTGTTGGGTCGCTGAGATAGCCCCTTCTTTGGACGGGGCTTTGATTAGCCAGTCGTCCAGGTAGGGGAATACCTGGAGGCCCTGGGAGCGTAAGGTTGCTGCTACCACCACGAGGCACTTGGTGAAGACTCGAGGTGATGATGCTAGTCCGAAGGGGAGGACTCGGTATTGTAGGTGCCAGTCCCCTACTTGGAAACGCAAAAACTTGCGGTGAGCAGGGTGCACTGGGACATGTGTGTACGCCTCCTTGAGATCGAGGGAGCAGAGCCAGTCGCCCTCGTCGATCAGGGGGTAGAGTGTTGGTAGTGAGAGCATCCGAAACTTTTCCCGTACCAGGAATTTGTTGAGGCGTCTCAAGTCTAGTATTGGGCGTAGGTCTCCCGTTTTTTTCGGTACCAGAAAGTAACGGGAGTAGAAGCCCTTCCCCCGTTGGTCGGGGGGGACCTTCTCCACTGCTCTCAGGCGAAGCAGGTCTCGAGCTTCGGAGAGGAGTAGAGGTAGCTGAGTCCTGTTGGGAGGGCAATTCCTTGGGGGGTTGTCCGGGGGAATGGCCCGAAAGTTGAGAGAGTACCCTGATGAGATCACGCCAAGGACCCATGCGTCCGTCGTGAGTTGTTCCCAGCGAGGGTAAAAGGCTTTGAGTCGACCTCCGATGGGAAGGCGGCCTGGGACTATGGCGGAGGGGGCCCGCTCCCTTCCGCGTGTCCCGTCAAAAGGACGGGGATGGTTTGGTGGTCGCGGGCGGTTGGGACTTGGGCATGGCCCTGTGATGGGCTTGCGGACGTCTGGGTGGGGGCCGCGAGAAAGCAGGGGTGGACTTTTGTGGGTAGCGGCGCGGAGGGGCCCTGTATGGCCTGGGCGCTGGCGGTTTGGGCTTTTGCCGGACAAGGGAGGCAAATGAGCGTTCATGCTCGGAGAGGCGTTTTGTCGCCGCCTCGATAGTGTCATCGAACAATTCCTTTCCCACGCAGGGGAGGTTAGCTAACCGGTCCTGTAAGTTGGGGTCCATGTCGACCAGGCGCAGCCAAGCTAGTCGGCGCATGGCGATAGCGAAGGCTGCTTCTCTGGAGGAGAGTTCGAAGCCATCGTAGGCCACGTGGAATAGATGAAGGCGCAGGTTGGAGAGGGACTCTAAAAGCAGGCCGAACGTTTCCTGCCGGGAGGCCGGTAGGTCAGTCTCAAAGGCTCTCAATAGTCCAATGAGGTGTTTGAGGTATGATGTGAAGGTGAAAGTGTAGCTTTGCACCCTAGAGGCCATCATTGCGTTTTGGTATAGTCTCCTGCCGAACTTGTCCAGGGTTCGGCCTTCCCGGCCTGGGGGTACCGCTGCTGAGACCCGGGACGGGTGAGCCTTTTTCAAGGAGGATTCCACTAGCAGCGATTGGTGGGAGAGCTGTGGTTGCTCGAATCCCGGATAAGGTACTGTGCGGTACTTGGCCTCCATTTTGGAGGGTACGGCCGTGACCATGTAGGGGGTCTCCAGGTTCCTGAAGAAGGCCTGTTGGAGTACCGGGTTAGGTGGTAAGCGAAGGGACTCTCTGGGCAGTGATGGCATATCCAGCTCCGCCAGGTACTCCTTAGAGTATCTGGAGTCGGACTGGAGATCTAAGTCCAATGCGTGGCCCATGTCTTGGACAAAGCGAGTGAAGGATGGGCGAGATGTCCCCGGAGCCCCGTGCGGGGTCAGGGAACGAGACCTTCGTCGGGTGGAGAAGGATAAGGAGGCTTCCCTCGAGTATCGAGGTTCATGCTCTGATCCATGCTCCGAGGTTGGGGAAGCACTGTGAGAGTGTTCCGGGGTTGTCGATCTTCGGCGTCTCGAGGAGCCCCTCGGAGACGATGCCGGGGTTAGGGGTACCGATCGATGTCGGATTGGTGACCTCGATCCGGACTCCCTCGGAGAATGCGTCCGAGGGGGAGTTCGGAGGATACGCGGGTTGGAGAGTGATAACTCAGCCACCCTTAGTGGTCCTGTGCGAGGTGTGGGAGAACGGCCTCGTAGGGTTGGTGAACCTCGGGCCTTCTTGGAGGTACGGCGGTTCGAGGTTTCTGTCGTTCTAGCCCGACGTTTTGCCCCTCGGCGGTCCGCAGAGGGGGAACGTCTCGGGCGTCTCGGCGAGGAGTCCGAGGAGGATGGGATGCGGCGAGGATTGCGCACCTTTCCTCGAGGTTGTTCGGTGTGAGGCTCAGGTTGGTCTGGCACATTCGAGGTCGAGGCCGATTGAAACTGGGCCATTGCAGCGGACAGCTCCGACGTGATCATCGCTCGGAGTAGGTCCTGGAAAACGGGCACGGACAGCATCGAAGGCATGTCCCCTGCCTCTGTGCGCTCCACCGGGGGCGACCTCGTATCAGAGTATTCCCGTGTGGTGGAGGCACGGCCCGAAGGCTTGGAGGGCTTAGACGGGGCTGTAAGCATGGGGCTTCCGCCATGCGTCGCCGTTGTCCCCGAGGCTGGCTTCTTCGCTGTTACAGAACCTGAAGAGGGAAGAGGGGACTTACCCGGAGCCGAGGCTTTCTGTTGTCCCGAGGACTTCGGGGTCGAGTCTCGAGGCGGTGCCGAGGTTTCCGGGGCCGAGGTCAAGGCCGGGGCCGAGGCCAGGGCCGACCTCGAGGCCGAAGTGGAGGGTTGGTCCGGGGTGAAGAGATCCACCATGCGGGCTTTTCTTCGGCGGAGGGCCCGGTTTTGGAAAATAGCGCACTGGGGGCAGGAGTCGGTTGGATGAGTCGCCCCCAGACAAAGGATGCACCGGCGATGCGGGTCTGTGAGAGAAAGAAGCCGCTCGCACCGGGTGCACTTTTTAAAGCCGGTCAAAGGCCGGGACATTAAATCGAAAGTAGCCGCGGCTCGATTAGCCACGCGGCCACGGGGACCCGGAAGCCTCCGGGTCGTTGAAAACGAAGCAGGAATCAAGTAAAAAGGTAAGGAATTCGCGCACAGCGACTTAATCGTGAAAAAACAAGAAAAAATCGCGGTGCTAGAAGGCAGTTGGGGCAGAGCCTGAAAAACACGTCTTCTAGGCTCGCGGAAAATTTTGAACTGGAGACCACGAGGGGATGCACCCCCTAGTGGAGCAGGAAGGCACGCATGCGTGGAGCAGCAGAGCAAACTTAAATCTTCAATCAAGTTTGCTTGAAAATGCTTCCGCATCGGGGCTCCGTAGATGACGTCACCCACATGTGAGAATATCATGCCTGCTTGTCCTGGGATAATCCTGATTACATAATGCACCCCCCTCCCAGAACATCCATGTAATCATGTTTCAAGTTTATTTACATTTTAATATACCGACCATCAAGATGTATCTGGCCGCCTTACATAGCTAAAAATATTTAAAATAAATTTTAGAAAGGGAGGGTAAGGGAAAAGAAAAATTAACATTAAATAGACAAAATACAATTACTAACACGAGTTTGAGGGTGAAGAGGGAGGGAAAGTTTGTAATTACATCGTTAAAACAAATTAAAATTAAGAGAGGGGAAGAGGTGAGGAAGGACCCCCCTCCCACTAGGGAGGGGTTCGCTTCTTAAAAGCGGTTCGCTTTATATAGTACTATGCCGATAGAAAAATAAATTATTAAACACTATGGTATGTGTCTTGGAATAAGAAGGTTTATAGTTAGTCTTGAATTTATCGAGATAATTTTCTTGGCGGAGCTGAGGTGACATGGCGTTCCATAGAGTTGGAGCTGTAACAGAAAAATTAGTATTTCTAGTGTAATAGAATTCTTTGATAGGAGGAATGGTCAATACATCCTGTTTAGCTGATCTAAGGGTCCGTGAGGAGCAATCGAGAATGATGAGTTTATCAAGAAAAGATGGTAAGCGCGTAAGTTTGATTTTAAAGGCCAGCAGTAAAATTTTATATGCGATATGATGCGATATGGGTAGCCAATGTGCTTCTTGCAGACGAAGAGTGACGTGACCTTATAGATTAACACTGGGATAATGTCATTCCTAATTAATTAAATGTTTAGAAGCTACAATAGTCACAAATATAGGATGATACACCAGATGAAGGGAGGTGCCGACGCCCCTGTTATAGGTCATTGGCGAGGCCGCACTTGGAGTATTGTGTTAGTTTTGGAGACCAGGTACTAAAGACCTGGATTGGCCACCATGAGAACGGGCTACTGGGCTTGATGGACCATTGCTCTGACCCAATAAGGCCATTCTTAGGTTCTTATGGCCCTAAGTGACTTGCTGAGGGTCACAAGGAGTAGCACTGGGATTTGATCTCATAACCCACACCACTGAGCCCCACCTGCCCCACCGCAGTACATTGATATCTGTGGAAGCCCCAGCTGGCTAAACCCAATTTTTATGCTTCAGAGCATAAATTAGGACCAGCTTTGAGATATAATCACCCAGCCATACCAGTGTGAAAACAAGCCTTTTCCCCAGGCAGAGAACTCCACTCATTAAAACAAAACACAATTACTGCCCCCAAAAGGTCTGTCTGTTTGTGTTTTATTTGGAAGACTGATACATTAAACGGGGAGAGGAACATACACGGGTTTAAGAAGTCATAAAGTAAAGGGAAACAAACAGTAGAAAACAGCCAGGAACATATGGTAAAACGCAAGAGAGCGGGAAGAAAAGTTTCAAGTTTCAAGTTTATTGGTTTTTGATATACCGATCATAAAACAAATATCTGACCGGTTAACAATTAATAAAAAATAATTTTTTTTTTTTATAAAATAAGAGTAAGAATTAGTTATTGGTGTGTTGGAGAAATTAGTGAAAACATATTAGACATATACAGACAAACATGACTGTGAGGGAAAAAAAAAGGGAAGGAAGGGAAAAGTTACATAATATAAGAGGAAATGAGATAGAGGGAGGGGATAGGACATAAAGGAGAGGGGTGCTTGGTATAAGAGTTATGCGCAGGAAAACAAGAGAAATTTAGTACTAGAGTGAGTATATAAGTGATTAGAAAAGATTAAGATTTATTAAAGGCATCTTGGAATAGGAAAGTTTTAAGATTAGTTTTGAATTTAGTTAAATTGATTTCATCCCGAAGAAATTGAGGGAGAGAGTTCCATAGGGAGGCCAATGAAAGAAATTGTAGTTTCAAACATTCCTCCTTCTCCTTACTAGCCATAAATAACGGACTATCAATAGTACGGCAGTAGACTGGAAAAACCATGGAAGCTATTCCAAACGTCCACAATCCTCCCGTCCCCTTTCATTTTCATCCTATGCCCCCTCATTCCAAATATTCCTTGCAGCCGAGACTTACCCCCTGTGCATTTATACCACATAAGAACATAAGAATAGCCTTACTGGGTCAGATCAATGGTCCATCAAGCCCAGAAAGCCTGTTCTCATGGTGGCCAATCCAGGTCACTAGAACTTGGCCAAAACCCAAAGAGTAGCAACATTCCAGAATCCCAAAGAGTAACAACAGACTCTAGAACCCCAAAGAGTATCACGATTCCAGGCAGAATCTCAAGATTCTGGAACCCCAAATAGTAACAACATTCCATGCTTCCGATCCAGGGCAAGCAGTGGCTTCCCGCCATGTCTTTCTCAATAACAGTCTATGGACTTTTCCTCTAGGAAATTGTCCAATTTTTTTTTTAACCAGCTATGCTCTTACCACAATCTCTCGTAACGCGTTCCAGAGTTTAACTATTCTCTGAGTGAAAAAATATTTCCTCCGATTAGTTTTAAAAGTATTTCCCTGTAACTTCATCGAGTGTCCCCTAGTCTTTGTCATTTTTGACGGAGTGAAAAATCGATCCACTTGTATCCATTCTACTCCACTCAGGGTTTTGTAGACTTCAATCATATCTCCCCTCAGCCGTCTCTTTTCCAAGCTGAAGAGCCTATCTAGGCTGAACATTTTCATGTACTACGGACTCTATTTGAACTCCTACTCCGTTTTTACGTCCCCATAACTAAGGATCTTCCATGCTTATCCCATCAAGATCTCGTAAATTTTGACAGTGATTCTGCCTCCAGGACCTTCCACCGGAAAGCTGTCCCGACACATTCACCGCCCTCTGTGTGAAGAAACATTTTACTGATTTCAGCCTCTCAGCTTTAAGGCTCATCTCGTGGCCTTTTGTTCTAGGACTTCCTTTCTGATGATATAGGCTCACTTTCTGTGTATTTGTTTTATGGCGATATTGGAATGTCTCCATCACAACTTCCGTTTCCTCCTCTCCTTTAGGGCTGTGTTTTTCCAACTGAAAGATGAGCTCCCCAAGGATGAATCAATGCGAGGAATGTTTGGTTTAGTATAACTTTAATTGCAGTAAAATTTACCAATGAAAATAATTAAAAAGAAAATACTGCGATTCTTCATTACATCTTATAAGGCCTCCAGATTTCTCTTTCATTCCTTGCAAAATTCATAAACAACAGTTACTCAATGGATGTCCATTTTCAATCAAGAACATCTTTTTTTTGTAAAAAAAAAAAAAAAAAGCAGCAATATTTTCAGCCTATTTCAAACTATTAAGTTTATTTTACAGCTTTTTCCTCTGAGGGTTTTTTTTCTTTGTTACGTTAATCACTGGAAAATCCAGTGGCTGAAAAACTACAACCATCATATACAGGGCAATGGATTAATCTGTTCCGTCTGGATGACTGATTGACATGATGGCATCTGCGATGCGTGAACAAAAATAACACACTCAGACCTTCGTTTCAACAGGTCACAGTGTACGAGTCTCATTCATGCTCATAATTCTGATGAAGCCTCAACGCCTGTGGTAGCACTGTAAATCCTTTAAGGGATGAATAGAATAAAGATAATTTGGGACGGACCGACGCAGAAGAGGAAGATGGCAAAGAATTATTGGATTCATGCATCAACGATCTTCCCGTGACAAACGCCCATAGTTCAGTGTGTTAATTGTACCAGGAACATATTAACAATTACCACTACATCTCAGAATATGCAGCCATGTAGAGATACATAAAAGCAGAGGAGCCAACTTTTCAAAATGTCTGTGGGTGATAAACCCAACAGAAATGACCTCTCGTTGGACAATGTCAATGGGTTTGCTCAGTACTGAATGTGCTCAAGCACCCAAAGAGCTGCCTTCTCTGCATAAAAGAGATAGTCCCTGTTCTATGAGCATTCAATTTAATTGAGACAGACAAATGAATTTCTAGCACTCACTTAACGTCATAGTACAATGTGTGGAATGGCATTTTCGAAAGGACGCACATATCGAAATTGAGACGTCCAGGTTCCACTGGGATTTTACAACAGGATCTGCTGATCAGTGGGGTAGCAAGGGTGAGAGGCATCCCTCCCCCACACTCTTCTCCGCCCCCGTCCCCTCCCACCATGCGCGCGCCCTTCTCTTCCCCCCTACCTCATTAACGTTTGCGGCGTGAGCAGCCACCCCAGCCTGCTGCTTGCCCCAGCGTTGGCTCTTTCTCTGGCGTCACTTCCTAGGCATGGGTCCAGGAAGTGACATCAGAAGAAGAGCCGACACTGGCGCGAGCAACAGGCTGGGGTGGCTGCATGTGCCGCGAATGTTAACGAGGTGCATGGGAAGAGAAGCAGCAGTGGGACGGCAGGGAAGGAGCAGGGACGGAGAGGAGGATGGGTGCCCCCGCAAAGACGGCGCCCCTCTTACGTCATTGCTGCTGACATAGAGCCTATTCCAAACTACATAACAGAACTACCAAGGGGGCTGACCCAGTCCCACACAAAATTCTTCCCATTCTCACCCCCACCCATAACTCCACCTGCATCTCTACCCAGCCCCACCCAAAGCAGCAATAGCAGTAGCCTCTCCTTCCAGAGGCAGTGGCTAAGGCCTCTCCCATAGGAAGGGCCTTAGGCCCCTACCTGATGCATACATGAATCTACAAGAGCTCTTAGCGGTCCAGTCAATTTATTCCACAGTGTTACTCCCGTGAAAGAGATAGCGGAAGACCTCACAGTGTACCGCCGAGAAGCCTGTCAGCCTGCTTCTCCCTCCCTGCCACCTATTCAATGTCTCTGTCTGACGTTTGTATTTTTGAGACCCCTAAACACCTATGTTCTGCTTTTAAAGATATATGTACATCGCCTAGACGGCTTGATAGGCGGGTATATCAAAATAAAAATAAACTTGAAACTTAAAAGTTCATAAGAATGAATAGAAAAAAATTGATACCTATTAATACTGGTCAATCAGTTCAATTGTTGAAAAAATAGTAATGCGTTTGTCACTATAAAGTGATAAATAACCCAATGGTCTGCACAAATGCTAAACAATTTTGACACTCCCAAGATTATAACAGCTCCAGTTCTTTCTGCGACCATTCCAGTTATATGAAATTCTCCCGTTCTCCAGCGTGGTTCACGTTTCACCGCAGGGCAGCTTCTTTAGGCAGAAATTATAGCTGAACTGCATAAGCCAAACTCTCTTTGTTGCAAGAAAGCCCTTGTCGTGTGTTTCCACGCAAATGGTTAAAACTGGTGCGAGGAAAGTGTGTTTGCCTAGCATCCAGAGAATCTTTTAATTCAACTCCCACGCCTTCACACTTTGGTGGGGGACCTTCGGCCCATCTGTTCAATGGCCGCTCCTGTCATCTGTGTCAGCGAAATGTATCATTAGAGAAATGATCCCCGACTCTGTGTAGTTCAAAAGCAAGCAGTCAGTCAGGAATGTGATCCCGATCCAGTTTCCAACGGTGAAACCAGAAATGTAAAACACAGCTGGAAATCCGGCCACAGTCAGGCTTTATGCTGGCCATGAGCTCAAAGAAAATGACCACCTGCTTACTGGAGCTGTGACCTCTTCCCAGTGCATTCCTGCACTTTGAGACTGCCATTGTCCTGTTCTTGTGGACAACATCGGGACTGCGCCGGGAAGTTTGTGCATTTCAACATTCCCCAAAGGTTTCTTGAGTTCCACAAATCAAACTCGGAACTATCCTGCTCACAAAGGTTCTGAAATCAATGGCATGGGCTAGGGGTTTTCCCTCCCCCCAGAGTGTGCTCTGTACAGCTATAATTTTTTAGCAGGGGAGTGAGAACTCTGGGATTAACTACTACTACTGCTATTAATTATTTCTATAGCGCTACCAGACGCACGCAGGGCTGCACAGAGTCACAAAGAACAAGAAAACAGTCCCTGCTCCAAAGAGCTTACAATCTAAACAGGCAAGATAGGCAAACAGGATGTCATGGATATAGATAAGGGGAATGATTAATCAGTGGGCTGGGATGGAGGGCAGAGGGGAGTACAGGACAATCAATCAATTGTGACATCACTGATGAGGTTGGCTCTTATTGGTGGAATGAAGCATTATGACATCACAATCTCAGCTCTGCTTCCCAAAGACTGAAATTCTTCACACTACTATTATGAATTATTTCTATAGCGCTATCAGACATACACAGTGCTGTACAGAGTCACAAGGAAGAAAGTCCTTGCTCAAAACAGCCAAGACAGACAAGGGGATGGGTTGGAGGGCAGAGGAGTAGGGTTAAGGATTGAAGGCTATATCCAAAATGTGGGTTTTCAGTCTGCTTTTAAACAAGGGAAGTAAGTATTCAGGGTCTCATACGTTCCTATTAGGAATGCCAAATTAACAGAAACTTCACTAAAAATTACTAACAGGATCTTATCAAAACTTTGAACTAGGGCTAAAAGCCAGGGAAGAATAATTAACCTACAGAAACACTGGCTCAGCGATTTAACTGTTCAAAGCAGGTGTTGCTTCAAATAAGTGTTTAACTTATTAGTTTAAGAAAAATAAACAGAGACAGAAAGGATAATGCAGGCGTTTTAGCCTGTATGTTAATAATTCACTTGCAGCGAAGCAAGAGTCAGATTTACCACCACCTCAGCCCCCACCCCTCAGAGCGCAAAATGCCTTGTAAGTTTAGGCCGTATGCGAGCTGCAAGTTTATGGGGGGGGGCCCCCCACACCCCTCCTCAACCAGAGCACCATACACCCCCTCAGACTGCAAAACGGAATAGGGAGGCGGGCATTGACGGGTCACCCAAGTGACCCAATCCCTTCATTGCCCCAGGTAGCAAAGTTCGGCAGTGAGCCTGCCAGAACCGAGAGGGAAAAGACTTAAGAGGACCCGATTAGTATTCATTGATTGTGTGATTGGTTACTTGTTGGGTTGTGGTCGTTACTTTTCATTTTGGAATTCCTTTCTCTCTGCATTTCTGAATAAATTGTAGGCCGCTATGACCTTTTGCAAAGGTGGGGCATCGAGTGATTCATAAACATATTAGAAACCACTTTGAGTGAATCTCCTCATGAAAAATCCAGTTAATAAATTACTTTTTTTTCACTTATTTGCACGTTTTCACTCAAGCATCACTTCACCTATTTTCTTGCGTCGTGAACTTGAACTTTGCCCCCCACCCCGAAACAACTGTCAGAAACGAACCCCCAACTACTTCAGGCGATCACAAAAGAATAAACAGCAGGCAATAATCACAAAAGGAAGGTTTTGCGCCTTCAGAAACTGAAGATTTTACAGTCCAAACGTTTAGAAGTCTAGAGCTAGGCCAGCTTTACAAATTGCCTAAGGTGAAGAAGCTTCATTCATGGCAGTTTTGCCTAACAAGGAGAAATAAAAAGTAAGTGCTGACCACCACAAACACTAAGAACTACCGGGTTTCCCTGAAAATAAGACAGCGTCTTATATTAATTTGGGGTCCAAAAAACACACCAGGGCTTATTTTTGGGGGGTGTCTTATTTTTTTCATGTACAGTGATCTTCTCTCCCTTACTCCCCTCCACCCCAATCCTTTTTCCTTTCTCTCCCCCATATGTGTAGCATCTTTTCCTCTCTCTCATCCATCCCTCTGCAGCATCTTTCTATCCTTCTATCCCTATCTCCCTCCCTTCCCTCCCTCCCCCCCTCCCCATGCAGCAGAACCACACCGACCCTCCTCCCTCCAAAATAGCAACGTCGGCAGCACTTTAAAGAGGCCTCTTTGTGGTCTTCTCCCGCCGGGGCCTTCCCTGTGCCCCGTCGCTGATGACATTATCCTAGCTAGGCAGTTGCCTAAGGTGAAGAAGCTTCATTCATGGCAGTTTTGCCTAAAAAGGAGAAGCTTCATTCATGGCACACCCCCCCAAAAAAAAAAAAATTAAAAAAACAACAGTAGGTCCTGACCACCACAAACACAAAGAACCATCAGAATGTACTTTCATTCACAGGGAAGATGGGCAAGTTTCAAAGAGACCTTTACCAGAATAAATGGCTTTTGAAAAATGCCCTCATTATGAGCCATGCTTTGGTAAGATTGTTCTGGAAAGAGTGTTGTGATAAATCTCGCCATGAAAAAGTTGGTTGATAAATCCCAAAAAGTAAATCAATTACGATTGCTGCATTTAGTTATCAAACGTTTAAGGGGGAAGGAACAAACCCGAATGTTTGTCTAGGCCAGTGTATCGCAAACTTTGTGCCACAGTACACTAGAGTGCCTCCAGAGATTTCAGGTGCATCGTGGCACACTGGGGAGGAGGAGAGGCGCTGGTTGACCACCTACAGGACATGCATCTTGCGGCGAGAGGCATGTCCTGTAGGCAATCGGCCGCGTCAGCGTGCCTCCTTCTCCCCGGCACTCCTCCCTGGCATTTTAGGGCCCGCCTGGAGGGTCTTTGTGCGGGCATCGACACAATGACATCATGGCAATGCCCGCGCACTTCTGGAAGCCTCGAGCCGCGGCCACTGCGTTTAGTATGCCGCGGCTCGGGAAAGTCCGCAGGACACCGGTCTAAACCTTCTGATGCCCTCGCACCGACTCCGTCTAGATAGAAAGACAAAAAGGGATGGAATTCGACATACCACCTCTCTGTGTGGTTATAATCTAAACAGCTTACATATTCTATGCAGGTACTTCTCTTGCACCTGGGATAACGGAGGGTTAAGGGACTTGCCCAGAGCCACAAAGAGCCTGCAATGAGAATCAAACCTGGTTCTCTGGCCACTGTACTAATCATTAAGCTACTTTTCCACCCAAAATGCAGTGTGAAGATATCAAAAGCACATAAAGAAATTTAACTGCTGGGATGGTGTAGATGGGCTGGAGTGAGCTTTGCCGGAGACTTCAGAAGTTGGAACCTAAGAACAGTACCGGGTAGAGCTTTGAATTCTTGCCCAGAAATAGTCGACGAAGAAACCGCCCCCCCAAAAAAATTTTTTAGATTGAATAAGGTTGGGCAGACTGGATGGACCATTCGGGTTTTTATCTGCCGTCATCTACTATGTTACCATGTAACTACAAATGTGAATTTTGTTCCAAATTAGACTAAACATCTATAAATCCAGAGTTGGAGTCATAATGTTAAACAAACCAAAGAGACAGAAAGCCTTCCGAAAAGTCTTGCAAATATACTCCAGCCCCCACCCCACCCCCTTACTCACAAGGGCACTGCAACAATCACAAGCAACAGCAGAGAGAACAAACATTTATTCAGATCTGGAAGCGCCCGGCAATGATGCTCCGAGCCGGCAGGCGTCTTCCAAAGAGATTTATACTCGTGCACCTCCAGAGCTGAATTATGGAAATCTTCTGGCACCAGGGCATCAGAGCTGCCAAATTCAGTCAGGAAGGTTCTGTTCCAGCTCCCTGTCCCAGCCTGAAAGCCTCCAGTAAGCAGGAGCCTTTTTGGCCATGGAACTGTGCAAGATCCATATTCAGGCTGCAGCTGTTACTCTGGGCCTGAAAGAAAAATGCATCCAGTCCCCCCTCCCCTCCATCCCACGCTTCACAGCCCATTCACCTCCTCATGACAAAAGAAACAAAGGCAGATTCCGTCTCCCCTCCCCCTCCAGTCCCTGCTCAAGCCAAATCCCCATTTCTACAGCTGCAGGGTGCCCTCCAGGCTCAACACCCAGGGGGAGGAGTGACACAAACAGCTCCCATATTCCGAAAGGAATCGCATTATGAAGGACCGTGTATGTTATGGATTGCACAGTAATGGTCTTAGGGGGAGGGGAGTGTAGCAGGGGAATAGGCTGGGGGCCATATTTTTCTTCCTCCTCCTGAGCCCCATGGTAATTTACACCTTTAGAGAAAGACATCTCTCAAGCCCACCCCCAAATGCCAATGCTGAGCTGGGGACTACAGGGGCTAATGGTCTTTCCTGTACTCACTCCGTGCAGCCATTTTTATAACTGCATATAAAAAATATAAACCACTTTGGTTATGGAAAGGTGGTGCATCAAATTCATGACCCCCAGTAGCTTGGACGCACTGTGAACAGAGTGAATAACCCTCTTTCTTTGACATGAGGAACCTAAATTCTTTGCATGATGTGACACCTCTTCCTCTTGTCACCTTGTCTAAAGTAGAGAGTTGTGCGAGAACAGAAATCCCACCCGTCCCCGCGAGGAATCCCCTCTGCCCCCGCCCGTCCCTGCGAGAATCTCCTCCGCCCCCGCGAGGAATCTCCTCCGTCCCTGTCCGTCCCCATGAGGAATCCCTTCCGTCCTCGCCCGTCCCTATAAACTTCAGAAATAGTTATTTCATTTAATTATGCTACTGAATTAAAGGCTCTGATAGAAACCCATTTACAAATAAGCAAAGAGACTTTATTAATTTGGAAATATTAATTGGGAAGAATACATACTTTGTAAATGGGTTTCTACCAGAGCCTCTAATGTAAATATAAAATATAAATACTCAGCTGATGAGGACTTCCTTTGCAGTTGGCCGGGGGTCCCTTTTGCCAAGCTTGGCAGGCAGCGGTAGCATCCCTGAGTCACAAATGCTGGCACCTCAGTGGCTCATGGATGTTGCCAGCGACTGCTATGCTTGGTGGAGGGGAGTTCTGGCCGTCTCTAGAGGAGGTCCTCTGCTGGCGGTGCTTGGGGATCCCCACCAGTCACAGCAAGGGTCAGCAAGTACTTCAACACTGAAGAAATAAAACAAGAAATGCATTTCCTTGTCTTTTGAGCACAATACAAAGACATCTATATACATTTCCCAAAGCTAATATATTTTAGTCAATAAATTCCGTTTTTTTACCTTTTTTGTCTGGAGACTTATTTTTCCATAAAGTTGGTCCCAGTTTCTTGTTCCCGCTTTCCCATCTTCTGTAAATTCTTCTGTTGCTGTCCATTGGTTCCTCCTACCATGGTCCAGCATTTATCCCTTTCTCATCTTTCGTGCCTGCCTACTAGCCCCATGCCTAACATTTCTCCTTCTATCACCCCTCTCCAGCACCATGCCACATTTCTCCCTCCATTCCCTTCACCACTATGTCCAACATTCCTCCCTCTTGCATCCATCTCAATCTGCCCCACTGTTCCCTTTCCACCACAATATTTCTTCCTCTCATCTGTACCTCACTCCCTCCCTATGACCAAAAATTTTCCTTTCTTCCATTCCCATGTACACAACCATCTCTTTCCCTCCGTTCCTCTCTCCCAGGTCCATGCCATCTGTGTCCAAAAACACACTCCCTCCCCCCCACCTCAACATCTATTTCCCTCCCTTTCCATCCTCTTTCCCCAAGTTCATGCCTTGTGTCCAAAAACACACTCCCTCCCCCACCTCAGCATCTCTTTCCCTCCCTTCCTCCATCCTCTTTCCCAAGTTCATGCCTTGTGTCCAAAAACGCACTCCCTCCCCCACCTCAGCATCTCTTTCCCTCCCTTCCTCCATCCTCTTTCCCAAGTTCATGCCTTGTGCCAAAAACGCACTCCCTCCCCCACCTCAGCATCTCTTTCCCTCCCTTCCTCCATCCTCTTTCCCAAGTTCATGCCTTGTGTCCAAAAACGCACTCCCTCCCCCACCTCAGCATCTCTTTCCCTCCCTTCCTCCATCCTCTTTCCCAAGTTCATGCCTTGTGCCAAAAACGCACTCCCTCCCCCTTTTGTGTTCCGCCTCCCAGCCCTCATCTGCAAGCAAATTACCAGCAAAATGGATCTTGAGCCGCGAGGCTCGTCTTCTTTTTCCTACCTGCTCTGCCACAGCACACAGCCGACTGAAAGTCTTCCCCGATGTCAGCGCTGACGTCGGAGGGAGGGAGGGCTTTGCTTAAGCCCTCCCTCCGACGTCAGCACTGACATCGTGGAAGACTTCCGGTTGGCTGTGTGCTGCGGCAGAAAAGGTAGGAAAAAGAAGACGAGCCTCGCGGCTCGAGTTGCATTGAACCCCACAGGATCCCCGCGACCCTAGGGGGTGTCCCCACGGGATCCCCGTGACCCGAAGAGGGAACCCGCAGGATTCCCGTTGTCCCCGTTCCCGTGCAGCTCTCTAGTCTAAAGTACAGAACTAGAGAATTTGACCCCATCCCCGCAGGAACTCAATTTCCCTGTCCCCGCGAGTTTTGTCACTGTCCCTGCCCCATTCCTGTAAGCTCTGCTTTAACCGCACAAGCCTCAAACACTTAAGGTTTTAAAGTGTTTGAGGCGTGTACAAATGAGGACAGTTTGCAGGAATGGGGCAGGGACAGGAAAAGAACTTGCAGGGAAGGGTAAAAATTTGTCCCCGTGTCATTCTCTATTCAGAACCACACGGTTCTATTTTCAAACATCCAGCCGCATCTCCAGATAATTCTCGGGGTGACCCAGTAAGAGCCCACAGAGGATCCAAGTTTCCTCCAGACCCACAACTCGGCAAAAGAAACTTCAAGCAGAGGCTGCTGCAATCTAAGACCTGTTGCAGCAAATTATAGAGACCAGCTCTAAAGTGCTTTCTGCCCATGCCTCCACTTCCTGAACTTTCCTGCCCTTCTTCAGACTGAAAATGCAGTGTGCGAAACAGTGGCGTACCTAGCATATGTGACACCCGGGGCCCATCATTTTTTGACACCCCCTCCCCATCTGTATGAAAAACATGATTTTTAGTAATACAAATGTCACACAAGAATGTACCTAGGAAAAGGCAGCATCTTACACACTGCAGTGAGAAGTACATCTACACAGCGAATCCTAACAGAAAACCATGTCTTTCGAACACACAGAACACAGAAAACACCTTCGCCTAGTATGTAATCACAAACTAACCCCTCCCCCTTTTACAAAACTGTAGTGTGATTTTTAGCCACAGTGGTAACAGCTCAGATGCCAACGCTAAAAAACGCTCTACAGTTTTATAAATGGGGAGATAGAATAAAAATACTTAGACAAAGTTTAAACTAAAGCACCAAGAAGCTGGACTGTGCATACAATGCAACACCACAGAAACAGCAATGCATCTCCCCTAAAGCAAAAAAAACAAAAACAAAAAAGAATTTTTTTTCTACCGTGTCTTCTCTGGTTTCTGCTTTCCTCATCTTCTTATCACTCTCTTACTTTCATCCACTGTCTACCCTCTCTCTGCCCCTTTTATATGGCATCTTCTCTCCTTCTATTCCCCTTCCAGAAACTTTATGCCTCTCTCGTCCATCTCTCCCTTCATCCCCATTGGTCTGGCATCCATCTTCTTCCCTTCCCTCCTCCAATGGTCTGGCATATCTCTCCTCCCCTCTCCCACACCCCCATGGTCTGGCATTTCACTCTCTCCTCTCCCTTCCCCCCACTTCCATCAGCATCTGTCCCCTTTCTTTCCCTCCAACCCAATTCCATGCAGTATCCTTCCCCCTTATGTCTCTTTCCCCTTTCCCTGCACACCAATTCCATCAGCATCTGCTCCTTTCTCTCCCTCCAGCACGCTTCCATACCACCCTGACCCTCTTTCTCATCCTCCACACCCTTCCATACCACCCTGACCCCCTTTATCTCCTTCCACTACCATGCTATGCTCCTTTCTCTTTCCATCCAAATCAGCAAGGTCCCACGATGACTGTGTCTACCGCCTCTGCTCCGGAAGAGGTAAGTGACGTTGGAGGGGGGTGGGCTGGCAGACACAGGAAGTTGTGGCAAGGTCCCGCGATGACTGCAGCTGCCGGTCCACCCTCCTCTGACATCACTTATCTCCTCCAGAGCAGAGGAGGTAGACAGTCATCACGGGACCTTCCTACACTTCAGCGCGGCTGCTGCCTCTGCTCTGGAATAAGTACGGCAGCAGCAATGGTGGTCTAGTGGTGACGCGGGGCAGGAACGATCTGCTTATACTCCTGCCCCATGTAGAGCTGTGCTGTGAGTTCCTGTGGTCTCATGAGACTACAACAGGGAGTTCCTGTTGTAGTCTCGTGAGACCACGAGAACTTACAGCACAGGGCAGGAGTGTAGGAAAATGACTCCTGCCCCACGTCACCGCTAGACCACCAGGTAAGGTCCGGGGGTGGGTCAGAGCTGGCCCAAAACCTATTCACAAATTTTCACTATTCGCAGGCCGGCTCTTCTCCTAATCCCTGTGAATAGGGAGGGAGAAGTGTACAGTAAAGAGCGTGCACTTTTGAGGAGAGTGTGGCGTAGTGGTTAGAGCATCCCGAGGTTGTGGGTTCAAACCCCATGCTGCTCCTTGTAACCCTGGGCAAGTCACATAATCCTCCACTGCCCCAGATACATTAGATAGATGGCCACCGGAACAGATAGGGAAAATGCTTCAAGTGCCTGTGCGTAAACCACTTTGAGTGTGGTTGTAAAAGGTGATATACAAGTCCCAATCCCTTTCCCTGATGTCATAATGCCTGGCAGAAAGCCAAATAGTAGCAACATTCCAGAGCTGAGATTGTGATGTCATAATGCCTCATTCCACCAATGCCTAAGAACCAACCTCATCAGTGATGTCACAATGGCTTCATTGCTCTATACTTGGCTCACTTCTGATACAGTATTGGAGGAGAGTGTGGCGCAGTGGTTAAAGCTACAGCCTCAGCACCCTGAGGTTGTGGGTTCAAATCCTGCACTGCTCCCTGTGACCTTGGGCAAGTCACTTAATCCCCCTATTGCCCCAAGTACATTGGATAGATTGTGAGGCCACCGGGACAGATAGGGAACATGCTTGAAGTACCTGTATGGAAACCACTACAAAAAGGCAGTATACAAGTCCCAAACCTTTTCCCGTTTCATCCCCCCAAAAAAGTGAACAATCTAAGAAGATACACGGAGGAGAAAAAGAAACAAAATCTTGAAAGACAACCCAAACTGGAGGCAACAGAGTCAAGAAGAGGGAAGCAATTGACGTACGTTAAGGAAGCTGCAGAGAGTAGAGTTGCCTTAGAGCTTATGTTTTCTTGATTTCTATGCATCCATCACTACGATGTGCTCTTTGCTGGCAGCTCTTTCTTTGGGATGGTTGTTCTCATTTTCCTTGAAGCAAAACCACCGTTAGAGCACCGGGAACCTGGTTGAAATTGCACCGCTGCACCCTGTGATCCTGAGCAAGTCACGTAACCCTTCATTCCCTCAGGTACAAAAATGATCTTGTCAGCTTTCCAGGGACTGGGAAAGACCTGAACGGAAATCCCCTTGAGCCGATACTGAAAAAAGTCTGAGCAAAATCCAAAATATAAGATAGATATATTCTGCTTGCTATCAGCTGCTCTGTTACCATATCACATCCTTAGAGCCCCGTCAGTGTGGTTACCTAATGCAAAACAGGCCGAGCAGAAAAACTGTGCGCTAGCGTGACGGGAACACGGCCAGTGCAAGTGCACAAGGGTCTGCTCTAGTGGCAACTATGTCCCGCACAAAAACATTTGCATCAGCGCTCCTCAGATTCCACGCACATATGCTGGAATGCTATCCTGTGCGTAAAATACTCATTTATGCAACATATGCTTGGACGAATGTGCATGGAATCTGAGGAGCGCTGATAACCATGTGTCAACAATCCAACCCTGTGGCTCTTTGTTCAACACACCTCCTCTCAGCTGTGTGTGTTAGTTAAATATGCTTTTGCGCCAGGCGGAAAATGTTCTGGATCTAGGGTTACCCGGACATGGCCTCTTTTTAGAGCGCTCTCCGGGTGGCCGGACGGATTTCCAAAATGCAGCAGTTTGTCTGGGTTTTGGAAGGCCCCGAGCTCGGTGCCATGGCCCCCGGGGGGCCTCCGAGCTTGGGGAAGAAGAGCCGAGGTGCATGTGGGGGGTCAGGGCTGGAGGGGCGGAACCACGTGTCCTCTTTCTTAATAAAGAAATCTGGCAACCCTACGTGGCTCCTTATGCTCAGAGCAGTAAAGGGAAGAAGCAGGCAGGAAATCCTGGCAAACGCTTCCGCAGAAGAACAACTAAGCTTTTACACCTCCGCAGACTTTACGCCGCAGCCTTGGCATTGCGCGCAGCCTGGCTGTCTTCTTTGCGCTTCTCTGCAGCTGCGTTAACTGTGCTGTGCAGTGATGTCTGCCGGAGGTTTGCACAGTTAGCTCCTGCGTAAAAACTTCTACATAGATTGCACTCAAAATTGTGCACAAAAGCTGAGCTTACTTGTGCAGAAAGCCTAATATATGTTGCTGCTTAAGGGCAGAGGCGAAGCTAGGCGGGGTGCAAGGGAAACAGTCGTTCTCCCAAATGGATTTTCAATGATACAGATGCCTATGTGAACTGGGCCTTCACCGACACCAGAAGCGTAGCCAGGTTTTGACATCAGAGGGAGCAGACCTTTTGTGAATAGGCACCAGTGCAGGGCTGAAAGGCTGAGCCATATAGGCCTCATTTAATTCAAAATCCATTTTTTTTTTGCGGGGGGGCGCTCCCTTTGCACCCCACCTAGCTACGCCTCCGACTGGCACCTATTTTACAAAATGTCTGCTCCTCCCCTGACGTCAAAACCTGGCCTTGCTTCTGCCTAAGGGGTCACCTTATCTGCCACTTTGGATTTTATAAACTTCACTAGATTCCACTTTTCTCTTTGTGTCTCCTCCCACAAGGGCAGTGTTTTAATTCATAGTGAAAATAAAAATTCAGCTCCGGGCAGCTACCGTGTTACTCTTTTCATTTTAACTACATTAGAAGGAGGTTTCCGAGTCACACTAGATTGCCCTGCATTAAGGTGCAGTATAAGACCCAAAGCCCACCAATGGCTTTACTTCACTTCATTTTGGCTCCTCTGCCAGAAGGGACTGGAGAATAAATGAGAGGCCAGGCTTCTGTGTCTTAAGAAACTACACACAAGGACATTTAGCTATTCAACCAAGATTTCTCCCCAAGACATAGAACGGAAAGGAATCCTTATGGAATAACAGTAAATCTGGGATTTTCAGGTGCACATCTTCATTCCTGTTTGGACCAGAGGACGGGAGTACCAGAGCCATTCAATACAAAAGTTACCACCTTGTTTTCTTAAGCTGACCTTTCTTTTTGCTTTCCGGGCCTATCCATCAGGGACTTTCTTCTGACACGCTGAAGAGCCTCACAGCTCCCTCCCCAAGACAAGACACAGCATTCATGGATATCTCTTATCCTTTTCATTCCTTCTCCAAATTCTATCATGACTGTTTCCCAGATTTTCCTTTTCTACCTCCGTACTCACGACAACCATTTTTGTATTTTTGAATCCTTTCTCCAGCTGAAATGCTGACACTCGCACCATTCCCAAGCTTCAACCTCAGGTCATTCCTTGTTCATCATGAATTTTGATCTCTTTCAGTCCCCATCAAAGTGAAGGATGTCCATGGGTACCTCTTCTTGGGATTCAACTTGTTAAGGGATCACAAACACTTTTACTTCTTTCCAAACCCTGCTAACAGGTATCTGAGACATAACATCTTTATCTGTCTAAGAAATGCAAAGTTTCCTCCACTGTGGGACACCCCAAAACAAAATCATAACTTTTCCCTCCTTTCTCATCTCCTTTCACTCTCAAGATAAAATGCTGGCGTCCTCAGAGAAATCTTTTTGTGCTGATCCAGTGGTCGAAAGAGAGACCAATTTAAGTGGGGAGGAAACTGACAAGTTCAAAAAATATAAAGAGATTTTCTAACTCAGGTTCATTAATCACCATCTTTCTCATTCAAATCAAAGTAGAGAATGACACAGGAACTCATTTTCCTATCCCTGCCCCATTCCTGCAAGCTCTGTCCTCATCTGTGCAAGCCTCAAACACTTTAAGATCATAAGTAGCAACATTCTAGAGCTCAGATTGTGATGTCATGATGCCTCATTCCACCAATGCCTAAGCTCCGTTCTTATCTGCACAAGCCTCAAACACTTTAAAATCATAAGTAACAACATTCTAGAATTCAGACTGTGATGTCATAATGCCTCATTCCATCAATGCCTAAGCTCCGTCCTCATCCGCACAAGCCTCAAACACTTTAAAATCATAAGTAACAACATTCTAGAATTCAGACTGTGATGTCATAATGCCTCATTCCACCAATGCCTAAGCTTCGTTCTCATCTGCACAAGCCTCATACACTTTAAAATCATAAGTAACAACATTCCAGAATTCAGACTGTGATGTCATAATGCCTCATTCCACCAATGCCTAAGCTTCGTTCTCATCTGCACAAGCCTCATACACTTTAAAATCATAAGTAACAACATTCCAGAATTCAGACTGTGATGTCATAATGCCTCATTCCACCAATGCCTAAACTCTGTCCTCATCTGAGCAAGCCTCAAACACTTAAAAATCATAAGTGTTTGAGGCTTGTGCAGTTTGATTATTTCTCACCCGCCCTTATCCATGGCGAGTTACATATAACATACACAATAAAAGATTTACATTTATCGTACAAAACACTTCAGAGACACACTATAACAAATTACATATAACATACACGTCGCATCAACGCCGAATTTCATTTAAGGCCAATTTTGGCCAAACCCACAAATATTATTCTAAATACTTTTTGTCTTTATCTGTTTTTAAGTCCTTTATTCTAATTTGTATTTTATCTGTATCCCATATATTAGCTCACCTTGTTGTGAACCGCCTAGAACGTTTTCGGTATAGCGGTATATAAGAATAAAATTATTATACATCAAAATATAAGATTCCATAAGTCATACAAGATGCCTCAATTCAGGCGGAGCTTACAGGAATGGGACAGGGACAGTGACTAAACTCATGGGGACGGGAAAATTCAGTTTCTGCAGGGACGGGGAAAAATTTGGCCCCGTGCCATTCTCTGTATCAAAGGCGTGCACTTAAGTTTCAAGGTACTGAAGGCAAAGTTTTGAACTATTGCAATGAGCTCTATCTGTCCGGCTGTCGCTGTAACAAGCAGAGTGTATTCACTCAACCCCCACACGTGCCACCAGGGCTAATCACCATCGCTTCAAAAGCACGAGTAGATGAGGGAGCAATGGTGGAGGTCATTTCCCTTCTCCCATGATGCTTTGCCTTCCCTGCCCAATGTTATCCTTCACGTCCTTCTAACCTTCTACAGATTTGCTCCCCATTTCTCTTCTCCCATGATGCTTTGCCTTCCCTGCCCAATGTTATCCTTCACGTCCTTCTAACCTTCTACAGATTTGCTCCCCATTTCTCTTCTCCCATGATGCTTTGCCTTCCCTGCCCAATGTTATCCTTCACGTCCTTCTAACCTTCTACAGATTTGCTCCCCATTTCTCTTCTCCCATGATGCTTTGCCTTCCCTGCCCAATGTTATCCTTCACGTCCTTCTAACCTTCTACAGATTTGCTCCCCATTTCCCTTCTCCCATGATGCTTTGCCTTCCCTGCCCATCCCCTCCTGCTCTGGTCCTACCATCAGCCTTGGATGATTCTGTCTAGCTGCCCATGTGAACTAGGAGCTTCCTGTGGCTCCCCAAATGATTGCCCTGTCCCCTTACCTTAAAGCCAGCCTTGCCAACAATGGTATTCCTCTTCCTTGATATCTAATGCGATATTCCCGTGGCCCCCTCTCAATCTCCCAACCCTTTCTTCCACATTTCCACAGAATTTATCCTTTCTTTGGCATTCTCTCCCCATTACAGTGATGTGCCAGTTTAATGTCCTTTCTTTCTCATTCCAACACTTCTCCTCTCCTACCCCCTAAAACATTATTCTACTTCCGGAAAATTCTCTGTCTTCCCCCTGCCCCATCATATGCCCACATGGCATTGCTCCGTCTCAGCCTCCTGAGGGTGTTGCTTCTCTCCCAACCATCGCCACAAAGTGATGGTTGCCTTCTTGTTCTTCTAGGTCTCGGTAATTCCCCTCTCATCGTGGTAACACGCTGTTTCTCATGCTCCTCTTCCCTCTCCCCCCCCCCCCCCAGTCTCCATTTCTCCTCTTTCTTCCAATCCTGATGGACATAAGGAAAAATATTCCCAAATTCAGGTGCACTCTGCTCATTTCCATATAAGAAGTCACCACTTAAGTCAGGGGTGTCAAAGTCCCACCTCAAGGGCTGCAATCCAGTCGGGTTTTCAGGATTTCCCCAATTAAATTGCATGCACTGCTTGCATTGTATGCTAATAGATCTCATGTATATTCATTGGGGAAATCATGAAAACCCAACTGGATTGCGGCCCTCGAGGAGGGGCTCTGACACCCCTGGCTTAAGAAAAAAGAAAAATCTAGGGATCATTTTCAACTATGTGTGCCAGTTAAGTAAATACAATGTTAGAGGTTAATTTGAAATAATTGGAGAAGAAAATTGAGAATATCATTACGTCTCAGTATAGATCCAGTGTACAGTTCTGGTTACCACCATCTCAAATAGCAGAGCTCGAAAAGTTCACAGAAATGCATCGCAAGTGATGGAAAGCCCTCAGAAGGGCTAAAACAGGTCAGGGCTCTTCAGCTTGAAAACGAGATGACCGAGGGGGGGTTATGATATGATAGAAGTTTATAAAATCATGACAGTAACTATTAAGAAGTAACCTGAAAACAAAATCAAAGCGTGCAATCTAAAGTTTGTGCAGGAAAAGTTGGTAAAAAATGATTAGCCAGGGAGATTCAGAGTCATTGATGATCATCGGAAACTGAGATCCACTGGACGGACAGCTGTGACACAGACTGACCGCTGGCAGTTCTCATCCTCCCATGGTGCTTCTGGGTCCCGGTCCCTCCTGACCACCCTCCTTGTCCAACTCCTCCTTAGGAATAACAGTCTTTCCCATCCAGCTTTAAAAGTCTCCATTTTCCCTTCCGCCCTTGCTGGCACTTGGCCATTCCTAGCATCCAGGGTTGCTCCTCTTCATCCTCCCTCCCCCCCCCCTCCAAGGGGCCCGACAACTCTCCCATCACCCAGCAGCACCCAACCATCTGCTTTTCCATACTTCCCCCATCAGCACCCTAAAATATGCCTCACCCCATCCCATTAGCTCACTTGAATGCTCGGAAATAAAGCCAATTAAACCAACAAAATATATGTCTATACACTATTAGCTTTTGGGAACTAAGCCTCCCTTCGGGTCACAGAGGCACCGATGCAAACCCGGGCCAGCAAAGGAGAAAAAGCCTAAACTTGGCTGCCAAAGTTCTTGGAGCTGCTGCCTTTGTTATCACATAAGCGATCCGGACTTTGTCTTCCGGATCTTACAGCCCTTTAAACATCCAAAACGCTGCAGACCCTGAAGCTCTGTTTGGGCGGCAAGTTAAGCCCGTCCTAGCCGCAGCCTGGGAAAGTGAGCGGTCCCTAGCAGGAGCTAAAGCCCGACTCACTGCACAAATCCCCCGCCGCAGCAGGTGCACCGCCCTCCCTGGCTTCTTACCTCGCAGCCGATCCGTCCACCACGGGGCTGAATTAATCCACCATGCGGTCCAAATCCCGGCCGCAGCTCGGGGCCTTAAGCTCCAATCCCGGGGCTAACCTCGCGCCCTCGGCTCCGGACTCTCTCGCCCGGTCTTCAGGTTACTCTGCCTGAGATCTGGTCCTGGCCACGCCCCCCGTCCCGCCCTCAAAACGCGACCAACTCGCCCCTTAGTCTAGTCCCCGCCCATGGACACGCCCCTGCCGCCCAAGCCTGCCTGCCAGGCTTTAGGCCAGCCCCGCCCCCTACCGGCCTTTTGCGCCTTTCAGCTGGCAACATATTCAAATAGGGGCTTTCAGGTATTCAGCCCTGGTTCCCCTGTGCTCCAAGTCTCAACCCCCCTCCCCCCCCCCCCGAGTTAGTGTCTGGTGGACCTCCACACCATGGCCCTAAGTCAGCAAACCCTTTGCAGGGCCACATTTTGGATGGGCCTCAGAAAAAAATAGTTCATGTCTTATTAAACTTTGCATGAGGTAAAACTCGTTCTAGTTTATATATCTTTCCTTAATTGCTTCTGATCATTTCAGCTGTACACAGTTTAGAGACTTCTTCACTTTCTGCATTGCTTTGCTTTGCTTTCAGCTGTGTAAAGCTGAAATGATCAGAAGCAATTAAGGAAAAATTTATAAAATATACAGAGTTTTACCTCACCCAAAATTGTAATTTAAATTCTAAAATATCAACTGCAAGAGACAAGATTTGCGTGTATTCCTCTAGGGGAGAATCAATATCCGACTTGTGCCTGAAAAACTTGTGCCATAAGTAGTGTGACCGTATGGCTCCAGGAAAAAGGGGACGGATTGAGACATCCGGGTTTTACTTCCATTGAAAGCAACCAAGATGTCTCAGTCTGTTCTCCTTACTTTCATTGCTGTCAATGGAAGTAAAACCCGGATGTCTCAATCCGTCCCCTTTTTTCTGGAGCCATATGGTCACACTAAAGTGTCCTGTGGTCACGTCCGCAACCGCCTCCTCCAGCACCGGACACATCCGCCATCTTGCATCAAGCAGTCACCGCCAGGAGAGGTGCCGAGCTTCGCGAGAGTTCAAGAGATTACGTACACACGCCCAAGCCGCGCCGCCTCCGATGCTTACCCTACATTCTGGACCGTTGCCCGCCTCACTGCCGTAACCTCACGCGAGCGCTGTCCTGCGTCTGTCCGCGATTGTCCTCTCCACTCCCACCTCACAATCGCGGACAGAGCTCGCGTGAGGTTACGTCAGTGAGGCGGGTAACGTTGCGGAGCAATGGTAACATACCGAGGGCCTCAAAATAGTACCTGGCGGGCCACAAATTTGAGATCACTGCCCTAAGCCGTTCAAAAATAGCCCTGGCTTCTAAAAATCCCTTGGGCCTCCCAGAACTCCTCCACCATATACCTTGAAAAAGAGGCAAGAGCGATACCCCAGACTACCCTTATGCCTTTATTTAGCAGAGTGACCCCCGTAATACATTGCACTTGGCCAGGTCCTGCCAAGTACTTGGAATTAGAGAGTTGCGCGGAGACAGAAATCCCACCCATCCCCACCAGGATCCTCTCCGTCCCCACCCGTCTCTGTCAGGATCCTCTCCGTCCCCACCCATCACCGCAAGGAATTACCTCCATCCCCGCAATTACTTCTGACAGGATCATCAATTCCAAAGTTTCTTTTGTGTTTGCGCTGCTGTTTTCCTTGTGGAATCTCTTTGGTTGAACCCTTTTTTTGTTTTCTGTTCAGGTAATTAACTTATAAACCCTCTCTTTTACTAAGGCTGACGTGTCCATTATATTATATGGACGCACCCTGCTTCCAAAGCCTTCCATTCCTGTGGGAGTCCCGTGGGCCAGAGGGGGGTCCCCGTGGGTTAGAGGGGATTCCTGCGATCTCCGTTCCTGTGCAGACCTCTACTTGGAATGTGGAATTTAGCACATGTCATGACAGTAATGAAGGTTTATGAAGCATGATCTCATCTTCAAATTTACTGTACTATTTGCATTGTGCTAAGACAGCTTCCTTCTGGCGTTCATAAGATGTAACATGTACAGGCAACCTATCAAGGTGTGCTTGAAAATTCCTTTTAATCAGGCTTGTGGCACCCAAAACAATGGGGGATATTTCTGTCTGTTTCTACTGCATTTTCATGCTCTCCCGACTACATTTCTCGGTATTTAAAGCCAAAGATCTTCCGTCACTCCATAAAATTCACAGAACAATCCAGCTTTTGTGGTTTTCTCCTTCAACGCTGTCCTCTGGGTTCTATAAAGGTCCCGCAAATTTGGGTGTGGAAGACCGACTGGTGCCCCAAATCACTAGTTAATGAGCTGCAATAATTTAATTACCGGAGTTAGCAAGCATTGGCTCGGCCTTAATGGAGATTTGGGCACCAATCTGGCTGCGCACTGTTCTGTAAGAATGGGTGCCTTAATTGGATTGGGCGCAGCTCAAAAGGGGGGGGGGGTGTGGCCCCGGGAGGGTATGGGCAGGTCACAAAAGATGCCCGATTTGCACAGCGGGGTTCATTGGTGTGCCAAGGGTAAGTGGCACCCAGGCAGTGGTGCCCCGCCCCCACTCTCTTCTTGGCCCCCTGCCCCTTTTTCATTTTTCCAGGCGAGAGCAACAGCACGAACTTGCCGCCCGTGTCGGCTCTGCCTCCGTCGCATCCTAGGCGCAGAAGCCGGAAGCGACGTCAGGGAACGTAAGAATTGCCGCTGCTGGGTCAGACCAGTGGTCCATCGTGCCCAGCAGTCCACTCCCGCGGCGGCCCTTTGGTCAAAATGGCGTGAGTTGCCCTTGTAGTCTCATGAGACCGGGGGAACTGACAGCAGCCATTTTCGATGATGGCTCTGCACAGGGAGGGCAGGAGTGTTGGAAGATCGTTCCTTCCCCACGTCACCGCTAGACCACCGGGTAAGGTCGATTCACTAGGAGGGGGGGGGGTGTCCCGGCACCAAAAACCACGAATAGTGGAAAACGCGGGTGCCGAAGCCGCTATTAAGGAGGGAAGTGTATAGATAATGTACAGTTATAGGTTAAATTTGCTATAGTTTCAGTAGAAGATGTTTCAATACCATTTTTTTTCCTAATGTGATACATACTGGGATCTAGATCGAATATACATTTCTTTGTAAATCCATTGGTTATGTGCAAGGGAGGTAAATGAAGAGCTATGTTTTTATTGCTTTTCTAAAGCTGAGGCGTCCTTCAAGGGATCTGATCTGTGGGGGGGAAGTTGGTTCCAGTGGCTCGGACTGAAGTCTGGCAGGTTCTACATTAGAACCTCTTTTGCACCGGAGCAAAGGAGGCAGAGACGTACCCACCAGCGCACAGGATGGCTTCGTTGCATACGCTTGCCAGCTTTCTCTTTCCTGCATGATCAGAGATTTAGAGGAAGAGCTAGCAGCTTTGCATGTACAGCTCACATGTTTGGACAGTTTCACCCAGCCCCTACACTCTTTGTTAGCGTTAAGAAGGAACTTAACCTCATCCCGACAGTTTGGGCTACCTTTCATTCTGATGACATGTGACTGCTCGGAATGTGATCTCGCTGCATAATACCATTTGCCTGAACAGAGTTTGGCATTCTTACCAGGTACATTTAGGTTTCAAAACAGAAGAAATAGGTTACCCCATGGACAGTCTTTTAATACAAGTGTTTGACTGGGGGATAACACATTTTAACACTGTGACGGGGTGGGGTGGGGTGGGGGAGGAGCATCAGAAGAAAGGGGTTTATGTTTCTTAGATTCTTGATATACCATCTCTCTGTGGTACAACCCAAATGGTTTACATAATACATCCAGAGATCCCAATCTAAGTTTTCATACCTCAGCAGCAATTATCAGAGTGTCAACTGAGACAACAGGCAGCCTTCATTGCAAGCCGTCCTGGGCGCTTTGCCAGGCTCGCTCTATTGTAACTGTGCCCCTAGGTGGGGGGCAAGTATTATGAAGCATTAATACAGAGGATAAACAGAGATGCCAGATGTGGTCCTTTCTAAAGAGTGAAATATACCACTTCAATAAGTGAGACTGAAAGCCAATAAGCAAAGTTTTTCTCACAGTGCATCTGGGATATAAATTTGGAAAGTTCTGCCTGTTTATTTCTCTGTTCATCCTCCCAGTCTAGCATCTCATCTCTCTCTATTCTCCCCTCTCCTAGTCTAGCATCATGCCATCTCCTCTCCCCCTCCACCTCCATGGTACATGATTACATCCTCCCACTTTTCCATCTCCCTATACAGTCCAGAATGCTTCATGTCTAGTAGCCCAACACTTTCCTGTCCTTCCCAGCATCTCATCTTCTTTCCCCATGCAGTCCAATATTTCTTTACCCCCCTCTCTCTCCCTCCCAATAGCCCAGAATTCTCCCTCTTGTACCCTTAGTGGTTCAGCATCTCCCTTCTCATCCTGTCTCTCCTCCCCTCTCCCTTCCCCACTGCTGCTACAGACCAGCATCTCCTCTTTTTCCTCCCCTGGCAGGTCCATTTCCTCGCTACTATGGTTGGGAAGCTACAGAGGGAGCTAAGATGGGAAAGAAGTGTAGGATCTTTCAGCCTAATTCATGCTGGAAGCCTGCTGTATCTCTGCCCACTCTGATGCCGACTTCCTCTAATGGAGTGGGCGGGAACATGGCGGGCCTCCAGCTTGGCATAGGTTGAAATGTCCTGCGCTCTCTTTCCATATCAACAGTTGTTGATGAGCTTCTAGACATATGCAGCTTCCACAGGGGGAAGAAATTGCTTAGAAGAGCTGATAGGAGAGAGGAGGGATGGGAACCAACTTGACTCAGCTGACATGGATGACTCATTTTCTTGCTGAGTTTCCAATCACCCCACTGCTGTAAGCACCACAGTGGGGGGGGGGGGCTCAGAATGTGTGAGAAGAGAGCCTTGTGGGTATGTCCTGGCTACAGGGTTATTTCCTACTTCACCAGGGTGATGCTCTCCTTTTAGGAGACCTCCCTCTTCCAAGGAAGCACAGGGGCTGCCAGACTGGAGGTGAGATTTCTCTACAAGGTCTCTGTTAGGTCTCCTCTATGTACCTCTCAGTCTCTCTCAGTTCCTCTATGTCTGCTACGCTAGCCTCAAGGGAACAGACTTGTTTTCTGAGAGCTAGGAGCTCTTTGTTCTGAGGACACAAATAAAACATCTTGTCAATTGGGAGATAATTGTACACGTGACACTCAGATTGGACAGCACCTCTCTCACTACTAGACTACTATCTAAATCTTAGTATTATTGAGTTGTTTAACTAGGGTTACCAGTCGTCTGGATTTCCACGGACACGTCCTCCTTTTGAGGACATGTTCGGGGGTCTGGATGGCTTTTCAAAACCCGCCACTTTGTCCCGGTTTTGAAAAGCTTTCCAGAGAACAGGCAGCTGGGGGGGCAGGATTGGACACAAGGCTGGGGTGGCACCAGGGTCTGACGGGGCGGGGATGGATGGGACTAGGTGGGTCTAGGGGTCTGGATTTTCCAGATGGAAAATCTGGTAACCCTATCTTTAACTGAACCTTGTTAAGCTGCGAGAGAAAAAGGATGCCTGTCAAGGAAGGGTGGATGGTCTCTACATTAGCAGAAAATAAAAGAGATTACATCATCAAAGCAGTGTTTTATGGGGGGACGAGCTGCATTTGCATACCACAGTCCTCCCCTTCCTTCTCATGGTACTACGTGTAAGTCTGGTGCCTGCAACTATGGCCAACGATGTATTGGGGATGGGGTTGAGGATGGACGAATGGGGGTCAGTTTTTTCTTCCAAAACCTAGAGGGTTCGCAGGGTCAGATCAATAGGAAGAGATGATGGGAGTTGGAGAGGCCACGAGGGTTTTGTGATCTCTTACTGGCCCACTGTTTTTAACCGAGATGAATTCTTCCAGTAATACTTTGGCTTTGAAAGTGCTCCCCGAGACCCTGACCAAGTCACTTAACCTTCCACGACTTAGAGGGAAAATACTATTTAAATTAATTGTAAACTGTTCTGGGTGAATTTTGTCATGAAAAGGCGGTAAATAAATCTAAAATAATAAATATATTTGTGTGTACAAAGACTAGGGGACACTCGATGAGGTTCTAGGGAAATACTTTCAAAACCAATAGGAAGAAATTGTTTTTCACTCGGAGAAGAGTTAAGTTTTGGAACGCGTCAGGTCTAGTTCACTCTCTTCTCTTAAATATTCTCCACCCAAACGAATCTTTCTTGCCCATAGTTCTGACTGTTGGGGGATGAATTATTTGCTGTACTGTAGAACACGGGGAAATTTTCCATTCTAAGAATTCACTCGGAAACGCAAAACATGAATGGCAAATGGCACGCAGCAGTAAAACAAAACAGACTTTATTAAACAGCTTCTGCCAGAGGCACAAAATGAAACAAATCCTCCAGGAAGCTGGGGTCAATGATGCAATTAGACGTTTGAAAAAACAAATGTATAATGGTAATACATCCAGGTCTGACAAGCACTCTCCTGTACTGCAGCCACCCAAAAAGCAGTTGCTTCAGGGTGAAAGAGCAGTATTGTATTCTGAAAAATATTGTACTTGTAAAACTTCCTTTCTTATGGGGAACTGGACTCTTCTGACCCTTCTGCCCTCCGACTGGACACTCGCTGCAGTACATCAGCAGGTTAGGGTGCGACTGTGACGGTCTGGCTTGTGCAATCTGAACAACCTTGGCAAAAGAACAACGGAAATCAGATATTGCCACACAACTGTGTACATGACGAGAAAAATCTTAATATAAAGGACTGGAATTCCGGAGGCTAAAATAAACATTGCACCACATTTTTAAACAGTGTTGTGCGACGCTTAGAGGATTAGCAGATTGTTCGGTCCTGGTGTTATCTCTTGTATTTTTGCTTTCCTTTAAATAAAACAAAACTTCCAAACGCAGTGTTTATGGGGGGACGAGCTGCATTTGCATACCACAGTCCTCCCCTTCCTTGTCATGGTACTACGTGTAAGTCTGGTGCCTGCAACTATGGCCAACGATGTATTGGGGATGGGGTTGAGGATGGACGAATGGGGGCCAGTTTTTTCTTCCAAAACCTAGAGGGTTCGCAGGGTCAGATCAATAGGAAGAGATGATGGGAGTTGGAGAGGCCACAAAGGTTTTGTGATCTCTTACTGCATTGGAATTATCTACATTACTAGAATAAGCCCAACCAAGAGAAGAATGATGTGGATACGGTTCAACCAATGATCTGAAACAATGTCAAAACAGAGAATTTTGTTTCTACAAAATGGCACTCGAAAAAATAAGATAACACTCTTTTCATCTAAAGTGGCAAAATAATGTTCAGACTTTAGGAAGTTGGTTAGTTGGGCTGAGAACTTTTCAGCCCCCCTCCTATGTAATAAAAGTGAGCCAAGTATAGGACAATCAAGCCATTGTGACATCACTGATGAGGACGGCTCTTATTGGTGGAATGAGGCATTATGACATCACAATCACAGCTCTGGTTATCAGACTGAAACTCTCCACACTACCAGGGATTACTGAAAAGTTCTCAGCCCAACCAAGAAGGGAATGACGTGGATACGGTTCAATCAATGATCTGAAGCAATGTCAAAACATAGAATTTTGTTTCTGTAAATTGGCACTTAACGAAATAAGATCACACTCTTTTCAGCGTTGAGGACAGACGCAAGTGCAGAGCTCAATATCTCTCGTTTGGTAATAAATTAGGCAGCTCCTACTGACACGGCTGGAGGGGTTGGTGGTGGAATGAATTTCACAAACTTTCTGGAAACTTCTTTGGAAGTAATTACGGAGAGGACTACCCTCATTGTGACATTTGCTTTGGAATTTGATAGGGACTTAATTCTTCGGACTTATTTCAGACACATGAACGAGCAATTTTTAGGTTCAACGATTCGTTTGTTTCCTGATAAATCCCAAGTAACACAGAAAAGAAGGAAGAACTTTTTGACATACCTTGCTTTGGGAGTATCCTTTATATTAAAATTTCCTGCAAAATGTTGTGTTTCATTAGGTGGAAAACATTTCTTATTTTTTGAACCAAAGCAATTGCTGGACTTTATTGCGGCTAAGGAAGGGGGCGGAGTAATGATAAGGCCGATAGTCTCTCCTATAGTTTAAAATGAACCGGCTGCCAGCTCTCTCCTTTGCTGTCCTTATTGAAATATAAGATTTTGCCTTTCCTTTTGTTTTCTTTCTTGGTCCCTCTCCATGTCATTCTCTAGTTAGCAGTTGAGTGCCTAAGTCAGGGGTCGGCAACCTGCGGGTCTTCTCCCATGTATAGATAGCCCCCCGCCCCCGACCTATCAAAGTACCCGGTGGTCCAGTGGGGGTCTTTGTGGCAGAAGCACGTCCCACTCGCTCCTGCCTCCTTGCAGTAATAGCTCATTCAGGAACGTATTTCCTTGTTCCTGGAGGGCTGACAGTCTATTTTTCTAAGTGAGGGTTAATTGACTTGCCCAAGATCACAAAGAGCAATAGCGAGATTTGAACTGGGCTTTTTTGGTTGTCAACTTGACACTGTAATCAATAGCCCCACTAGTCCATCAGTAGCCCCACTAGTCCATTCTATAATGAACACAGCGTCCCACACACCCCCAACACAAAAAAATGAGAAAAATCTAACAAAAACCGGTCTAAGTCATAATTATTTGATCTACTCATTATTTCTCACTCCTGGGTTTTTTAACATCCACCAGACAGCACCTGAACTGGTTCACTGGATTAATACTGAACTCCACAAGAAGCATTGCCCTTAGCACTGAGGTAATAACAGTGCTCCGGACCAGAAAATGACACAGGGACAAATTTTTCCCCGTCCCGCGGAAACTCATTTTCCCGTCCCCACGAGTTCTTTTCCTGTCGCTGCCCCATTCCCGCAAGCTCCGTCCTCATCTGCACAAGCCTCAAATGTTTTAAAATCATAAGCGCTCGGGGCTTGTGCGGTTAAGGCAGAGCTTACAGGAATGGTGCAGGGATGACAGGGACAAAATCTGCGGGGACAGGATGGGGAAATTGCGTTCCTGTGGGGACGGGGACAAATTTGTCCCCGTGTCATTCTCTACTCTGGACCTCACCAAAATCATTTCAACTATCAGCCACGGCTCAGGACTTCAGCTCAAAACTCCCACACACCCCATTTTGATAAGACCTGAGGTTGGTTACTGCTTAATCTCCTGCTGGGAATACATTAGTGAAATGATGCCTCTCTGTGGGACTTTTCCATTTCACCTTTGTCTCATAATGTAACTGCAGTGTTCAGCTGTTCTTATGTAATGTAAGTCCTTAACGTTCTCATCCGTCAGTGGCTTTAAAATGTACAGTTTTCTGGGATTGGGCTCTCTATCGTGATTCCTCCAATTGCTCTTCTCCTTAGACTTCGGTTGCCAGCAAGGACACATTTGTGGTTTGAAGTGTTCAATACTGACAGTCATCGTTAACTGCCATGAGCTCGAACCAGCTTTAGTCATTTCTGAAGACAGCAATTTATATGTTGCATGTGCCAATGTGACAATCTGCTAATCCTCTCCAAATATGCATCACAAAAGCAATGCTAATTATCCAAATATACAGTATTTCTATGCCGTTTTGTCTGAGAACGAACTCAGAAACTGGAATCTGCATAAGGACAACGCTTATTTGGCAAATAAATGTTAATCTGGCTGCGCATACTAATTGCGAAGACATGAGGGCTCTTGACTTATGCATCTGTTCCAGTGAATTAAAACTAATATGCTCTTGTGCGTCTCTTACACGTGCAAATTTGAATGACAAATGTTTGGTAAACTTAGCGATTCCACTGTCTAATACAGTATGGAAGACAAAAAACACATTTTGCTATGGTGTTGGCTCCGCTTTCTTCCCTGGCCAGAAAAACTGGGTCTTAACGATAACCAACAGGAATACTCAACGCAGACAAGCAGCATTGGACTCAAACGCTGCAAACACACTAGGCTTTGAACGACAGAACTGGGCAGATATTCCTGAATGCACTAGCTTTGGAGAAGCATATGTTTGGGGGGGGGAAGGAATTCTGCCAGGGGTTTTTTAATTCCCTGCGTTGGGATATGCAGAGGTTGTCGACGGTCAAAAACTTCCTAAGGAGCCCTTTTACTAAGCTGCGCTAGCAAATGGGCTTAGCGCATCCTTTCGCAGGCCTTTCCCACATAACAGTAGCACCACTGTTGAAAAGGGCTTTTCCCCCCCCCCCCTATTTGTTGCCCATCAGGCTGTGCGCTAAGGTTACCATTGGCACACCTCCATTAAAAAACAAACAACACCACGGGATCATTTAGAGCCAGATTCTATTAGGTGCGCCCAAGTTAGACGCCACTAGGCAGATGTCTAGCGATGCCTAAAATCTGCGCACAACTCAAATTGTTTCAATTAGCTTAAATGGCGTGGTAATTGAGCACATCTTTTAAGTTAATTGATAATTTTTTTTAAACAAACCAAACCAGTTAAAAGTTCCATGTGGAACTCAGACTGGTTGACAGGTATCGCTATGTGTCCAAGTTAGGAGCTGGTCCATTAGGCCCGGTACAACCTGGCCTAATTTACCAGCGTCTACCTTTATGGTCCCTGGTGACGCTTAAGTCCGCTAAGTGTGATTCTGCAAACGGCGCCTAGCGGTTGATTGACCACCGTGCTGAGCACTGCTTACCATGTAGGTGTCGCCAGGTGCCATTTATAGAATCGAGCCCTTCTGGCCTCTTATTTAGGAGATACTAAGGGTTCCCTCATTACGGATGCAGTAGCCAATGACGCAGCGATAACGTCAGTGCCCTTGCTTACTGCGTCCACACTCATTCTCTGTCCCCTCCCTTTTGTCTCTTCCCTCCCCTCCCATTCTTCCCTTTATTGTCATTCTACCCTTCTTTCCCTCTCATTTCTCTTGACTGTCTGTCTTCGCTCTTTTGCTGCTTGTTTTAAATCTGTTTTTAACCGTTTTATATTATATATCGCTTAGTAAAAACAGATAAGCGATTAATCAAATATATTATTAAACTTGAAACTTGAAAATGTCCCCCGCACAAAAATATTCAGCCAGGCTATCTTTCCCCTCCTTTAAGTGATTTAAATCTGCTGGGAAGCTTAGTCAATCTCTTGTCTTCAAGTTGGTAGAGATTTGGAACGGACTTCCTGACTCTGTTAGACTGATAGGCCAGCTACAAGAATTTCATAAAGCCTTGAAAACCTTGCTGTTCACACAATATTTAAACGGCTTAACTATGGTATCAACGAAATGATAATACAGCTCTTACTTCTCTCATGATCTTTTTCTTATGTTCTCTAGTCTTAATTACATGTGAACCAAGTCGAGCTCCGTTGGGAGATGACCCAGTATATAAATCGAAGACTAGATTAGATTGTTGCAAGCGTTAAACCTGGATATTCAATACTGGGCCATTTCCAGTGACTGGCATCAGTAAGGGTGAGCGGCGCCCTTCCCCTGCCCCCTGTTGTACACGCGCCCCCTTCCCTTTTTAACTTCTCCAGTGTGAGCAGCGTGCCCACATCGGTGTTGGCTTGCCCTTTGACATCACTTCCTAGGCGCGGGTCCCGGAAGTGACGTCAAAGAGAACGCTGATGCCAATGCTGGAAACAACCTCGCGCCAGAAAAGTAAAAAAGGTATGGGGGCACGTACAAATGGCAAGGAAAAGAGCAGGGGGGGAACCGGGGCGGAGAGGAGGAGAGGTGCTGCGCCCTTACCAAGATGGTGCCCGGCGTGGACCACCCCCCACACCCCCCCCTTACTTTCACGCTGACATCGCTTCCTGGGCCTGGAAGTCAGAGAGAGCCGACACCAACGTGGGCAGCAAGTTTACGATACCGTTCGCGCCAAGGAAAATTACAGAGGGACGAGGGAAGGGGCAAACGCGCAAGGCAGGGGTGATTGAAAAGGAACGGGGGGAGGGGGGAGGCAGAGAGGAGAATGGTTGCCAGTGCCCCAACCAAGATGGCGCCTGGGGAGGACAACCCACACCCCACCCCTTACTATGCCACTGGCAGAAACTCATGTTATGCGCTCTGAATTCACTCACCCAGTCATTAGCAGAGGTATAGAAACTTTCAATAAACATAAACAGACATATAACCACCTCTTCCTAAAGATGACCTTTTCCATAATATAATGTCTTCAAATTAGCATACATTAGTAAATGAAGCCCTGAGTCTTTATGGCTCTCAGGACCTTTTTATCCTTTGCTTCTCCCCAGAAGCCTACAAGTTAAGATACCCCCGTTTGCAAGCTTATTTTCGATGACAGTCTTTGAAAAGATCCTACAAGATTTGGCCTTAACCCCTAGAACATTTTAAGCCATAGCATTTCCACCAGCGAGCCAGCCACTCGTCTCCCCTGCTCAGTACGGAGTAGCAAGTTCTGACATCTCTCTGCCAATACTGCCAGGGGAAAGGAAAAAAAAAAACCCAATCAATTTTGCCACAAGATAAATTGGTTTGTGGACAGATTTCTATAAGCCAAGAGAAGAATCAATTGTCTCTGACAGTCAGATTCAGACCACTTCATTCCATCTTCGACCCTTCAAGGCTCTTTCTCTTGGGGCCGATTCCAAAGTGCCATATTTATTGATTTGTCAAGACCAGTTTTCTTTATAATTGACCATGAGTTGCTCTTCTGCAGTGACTTAATGACGTTCTCCTGTGCTCTTTGCTTGCATCTTGGCTGTTGGAATGAGCACTGTTTGGCATGGGGAAGAGGGGTTGCAAACCGCATGAAAAGGCAGCTACTATCCTGATTGTGGCCTTTACCTATGCTCGTTTATTATGATACTCCGTTGCTCATCATTCTACCTAAAGGATCAAGTTTCCAAGTTTATTTATCATTTAATATACTGCCTTCAAGAATCCTATCATATACAGTAAAACCTTGGTTTACCAGCATAATTTGTTCCAGAAGCATGCTTGTAATCCAAAACACTCCTATATCAAAGCGAATTTCCCCATAGGAAATAATAGAAACACAGATGATTCGTTCCACAACCCAAAAACTTTAATACAAAATACTGTACGTACTCGTATTGCAAGACCTCGCTCATTTAGAACAGTCACTACACTCCCACAGCGTCAGAGAGAGAAGAACCATCGGCTCAGTTGTGATGATGTGACGCGTGTATACTATATCTACTCGTATTGCAAGACTTTGCTTGTTTAGAACAGTCACTACACTCCTGCAGCGTCAGAGAGAGAAGAACCATTGGCTCAGTTGTGATGTGTTTATATGTACTTGTATTGCAAGACCTTGCTTGTATATCAAGTTAAAATACCAAGTTACTTGCAATCCAAGGTTTTACTGTATAATAAAACAGTAAGATGTCCAAGTGTCTTTTTATGCCACTTTTTGGACATCTTTCATTTTTCAAAAACGAGCCCTGGTGCCTGCTAACTTATGACCTACATTTTGGTTGGACGGATCCATGCAAAGTACAAATAGAAATTTGAAAATAAAATCTCAGTGCACAAAAACCATCACTGGGAAAGTGTTGTATCCCCAGAGAAGAGATGTTGTTGACACACAACCTTCCTCCCCCCTCCCCATCTAAGCTGTTTGCAGAGCTCCTTCCCCTGTGTTAAGGTAGGGTAGGCTGACATTGGCTAGTCCAGAGAATGTCACACGTACCCATGGTCAGGATGAATAAAGGGAAGGGTAAATCCTTTTTAACATTTATTTTCCTGTGAGTCTTGTTGACTGCCTCGGAGACAGTGAGTTCAAAGCAGATGCTCAGACTTGGGATGGATATGAACTGGGGTTCCGTGGTGGAGAAGAAAACGGTGATGGAATTAAAAAAAGCGTGAGATAAACATAGAGGATCTCTAATTAGAAAACGAAGAATGTAAATTAATGAGCTAAGGCCGGTACTGGACAGACTTGCACGGTCCATGTCCCATATGTGATGATTTGGTGTAGGACTGGGCTGGGGAGGACATCAATGAGAACTCCACAAACTTGGAACATGAGGATGTTAATGGACAGACTTTAGGGTAGGTATCCAGCAAACAGGATGGTTGGTTGGGCTGGAGTGAGCTTGGACGTCAACTTCAGCATTTGGAACCTAGGACAATACCAGGTGGACTTTACAGTCTATGACCTGGAACTACCAAAGAAGAGACAAGTGAATTTAATCATGTATTTAACTAATGAGCAGACTGGATGGACCGTTCAGGTCTTTACCTGCCGTCATTTACTATGTTATTATATGTTAGATTTGGGGCTCCATAAATCTCTTCAGAACCTCAGCAGGAGATTATGTGTATTTTCTCCATAAGTAGGAATTGAAAGACATTCTAATCTAAAGTGTGATTATGGCCATTCAGATTTGACAATGGACTAGGGTTACCATATGGCTCCAGAAAAAGGAGGACAGACTGAGACATCTGGGTTTTACTTCCATTTGTTTCAATAGAAGTAAAACCCAGATATCTCTATCTGTCCTCCTTACATCCATTGCTTTCAGTAAAAGTAAAACCCGGATGTCTCAATCCGTCCTCCTTTTTCTGGAGCCGTATGGTAACCCTACAATGGACCATATCACAAATAAGTTGCTTCTAAGTGGACTAGATCAGTGTTTCTCAACTCGATCCTGGAATACCTCCTTGCCAGTCAGGTTTTCAGGATATCCAAAATGAATATGCATGAAAGAAATTTGCATAGAATGCAGGCAGTTATCCCATCTAACCCACTATGAAGGTATTGGGTGTAACATTGGGCCAGAGTCTAACTATGAAAGACCAGGTGGACTCCTTAGTTAGAAAGGGTTTTTTTACTCTCTGAAAGCTTCGGTCCATTACAGCATATTTCGATGTTTCATCATTTAGAATCCTAGTACAATCCCTTATACTGAGTCAACTAGATTATTGCAATATCGCCTACCTGGCAATTTCCCAGAAGAATATGCGGCGATTACAATTGGTGCAAAATGCGGCAGTCAAGCTAATTTTTGGGTTGAAGAAGTTTGATCACGAAACACCTTCCTACCGACTTCTACATTGGCTACCGATGGAGGCACGCGTGAAGTTTAAGTTCGGATGCTTTTGCTTTAAGGCACTATTCGGTTTAGCCCCTAAATATATAACTGACCTCTTCTCTTTCTCAAACAACAGACGTAAGAGAAGCTCACACTCGAATTTTGATTCCCCACCGGTTAAAGGATGTAAATTTAAAAAACACCATCAACATCTTCTCTCACATCAAGCGGCATTATGGGGCAAAGATCTAGAACAATTGCTTACGCCTAGTATTTATGGGGAATTTAGGAAACACCTAAAAACATACCTGTTCCTGAAGTATTTAGGCAACTGACCTGTACAATCTTACTCCACAATAACTGATCTCTAGCGCTGTTAATAACTAGCTTCTAACCTTGTTAATTCTAATTAATTTGTAACATCTTTTAACCATTGTAAACCGCATAGAACTTCAGGGTCCTGCGGTATATAAACTGTTATTATTATTACTTATTTGCACACATAATACCTGTATCGTGTTCTTTGTTGTGTTCCAAATGGGAATTAGCCAGCTATCTCCTCTATCTTGCTTTATTAGTTAAAGTAGTCTGTAAAGAGGATGGTCTTTATCCCTTTCTGGTGTCCTTTTCCAGTTTTCATTCCTTCGAGATTTTCACCACCTTGGAGCCATCGCTGAGAACATTCTTGTGTCCTACGCCAGAAGGAAAAGAGGTTTGTAGAATAGTTGAAGAGATTATTTTGAAGATGGTATGCACATTAACCCGCCCTCCAGACATGTATTCTGGTACTTTATATTTTGACTGCTCAGGAATGGCATGGGTGGGAGCCACTGGACTACCAGAGAACCTTTATTTACAGTTAGGTATAGGAGTTGGGAGAGAGAAATCACTAGACTACAAAGAAACGTGTTTTTACAGCGGGAAGGGGGATTGTACAGGAATTGGGAATGCCACTGAACACCAAGGATTTTTTTTAAATTGGGGATGGTGTTGAGGTGGTCAGATCAAGTTAGAGCATTGATTCAAGGGTGCCCATTCTCAGGTTATTGGTTTGGCATATCTTATTTCGTATCATTTTTAAACTAAACCCTCTTAAATTTCAGGGGTTTTTTCCCCATGTTGTCAACAGTGAGCAGTACCGACAACTCTAAAAATCTGAAATTAATTATTTTGAACAAAATATAAACATCACAACCCGGAAAAGACATGGGAAACAAAACAACAACAAAACTAGTTTAATGGCTGAATTCCACTTCCCCTACAGCGATCCTTTATTCTGCATGTCTGGGCATGAGTACTATATATATATATATATATATATATATATATATATATATATATATATATATATATACACAGTATATATATATTTTAATTTGATTAACAGAAAAATCTGATTATGACAATGAAATCTCTTATATCACCAATGATAAAAGAGAGTCTTCAATTCTTACTCCAGGATTTCTTTATTGTAGTTCATGAATGTGCTCACTGGAAGCCTGTTCCTTAAAATTACACCTAGTTTGTCTTGCCTCGCCTCAGACTTTGGTCCTCGCTGCCATGTCAGCTATAATTTGCAGTTTGGGAAAGTTCAAACCTACTCCAGATGGCTTGGGTCTGCCCAGCTCTTATTTTTAGGAGCTGGGCATGTCCCATTGTGAGCCACTTCAGAACTGTCCTTCAAGTTCAAGAGTTTAGGGAAGAGGGAAGGAGATTTCTCATGGTCCAAGTAAAACTCCTACAGCATTTAAACATATCAATCAAAATATATGTGGTAAGGCTAGCGTAGCATTTTGCCAAAAGCAGACCACAGTCAGGGATGTCAACATTTGTTTTGGTTTAGAAACATTCTGATGTAAATCTAAGAAACATGACTGATTTCTTTCCCTCAATTCCTTCTTTCATTCTCCTCTTTTAGTTTATTATTCTTTGATCTGTTTTCTCTTACTACTTGGAGTAGAGTGACACAGTGACAGAATTTGTCACGATCCCCGTCCCCCACGAGAAACCATCCTCATGTCATTCTTTAAGGAGTATGAATGGGCACAACAACTCACCCTCAAGCCTTGCATCGAAGAATACTGGTGTAGAAGGACTGAGATTGAGACAGACACTAAAGAATGACGCAGGATGATTTTCCACAGTACTGGGACAGACCGAAGGTCCATCAAGCCCAGCATCCTGTTTCCAACAGGAGCTAATCCAGGACAAAATTGCCTGTCAGAAACCAATATAGTAGCAAGATTCCAGAGCTGAGATTGTGATGTCATAATGCCTCATTCCACCAATGCCCAAGAGCCAACCTCATCAGTGATGTCACAATGGCTTCATTATCTTATACTTGGCTCACACAAGAATCAGAGTATGAATGGGCCCAGCCACTGACCCTCAAGCCTTGTAGCGAAGAATGCTGGTGTAGGAGGACTGAGGTTGAGATAGACACTAAAGATTGATACCGGGTGGTTTCCTGTGGTTATCCATGGGGACAAGGATGGTGACAAATTCTGTCACTGTGTCATTCTCGTCAACAGCTCTTTCCATGGACTGTCAATCAGGTTTTCAAGAGTTCCACAATAAATCTGCATAAGATTGATAAGCACTTGCTACTTCCAATATTGACAAATAGATACGATACAGATTCATTGTCTGCGGCTTTGGAGGTTGCATAGATCATTTCTGAATGCAAAAGATCTCGGACTAGGTAGTCCAGAAAATCCTTGCAATTGGATTATAATTATGTTGATATGAGAATCATATTTTATTAGGATTTTCAAAATGGGATAACGTTCTAGAACAGAATATCCCAAACCTCTTTTGGGGACCCCACAACAAGCCAGGGTTTCAGGATATTCAATGTGAATATGCATGAATTTATTTGCATTTCTCTCTTTTATGATGTGAACCTCTTTGAATCCCCTTGTGGTGGAAATAAGACGGTCTAGAATATTTAGAATATTGTGTAAAATTCTGGAGGCCGCACTTTCAAAAAGATATAAAAAGGATGGAGTTGGTCCAGAGGAAGGCAACTAAAATGGTGTGTGGTCTTCATCATAAGGCATATAGGGACAGACTTAAAGATCTCAATCTGTATACTTTGGAGGAAAGGTGGGAGAGGGGAGATATGATAGCAACGTTTAAATATCTACATGGCATCAATTTTCATGAGTTAAGTCTCTTTCATTTGAAAGGAAGCTCTGGAATGAAATGGCATAGGATGAAGTTAAGAGGTGATAGGGAATTACTTTTTTACAGAAAGGGTGGTAGATGCAAGGAACAGTCTCCCGGAAGAGGTGGTGGAGACAGAGACTGTCTGAATTCAAAAGGGCCTGGGATAGGCACGTGGGATCTCTCAGAGAGAGGAAGAGATAATGGTTACTGCGGATGGGCAGACTAGATGGGCCATTTGGCCTTTATCTGCTGCCATGTTTCTATGACCTCACAATGCAGGTGTTAACAGCCTTAGCCAATAAGGAGAGGAGGAGATAGTGGATGCTTCGGATGGGCCATTTGGCCTTTATCCGCCATCATGTTTCTATAACCATAAAGCTCTATGACCTCACAATGCAGATGTAAAGAGCCTTAGCCAATAGGAAGAGGAGATGCAAATGTTAAGAGCCTTAGCCAATAGGGAGAGGAGGAGATAGTGGATGCTGCGGATGGGCCATTTGGCCTTTATCTACCATCATATTTCTATATAAGCCAAAAAGTAGAACACCACATCCTGGATGACCAATCACATTTGCCACTTAGCTGGTTACCCGACTGGTTGTGGGCTTCCTAAAACAGGTTTGTCAGTGGCGTTGTGAGGGCGAGAGGCGCCCCTCCCTCGACTCTGCCCCCCACTCCTTCCTTGCTCCCCCTAGCCTTGCGTGCACCCTTTTCTCTTCCCTTTCCCTGTACCCCCAGTTGTTTACCACCACAAGCAACAAGAACTTCAATGTGTTTCTCGCAACCCCCATCAGCTCTCCCTCTGACATCACTAACTATGTGCGGCGCCCGGAAGTGACATCAGCATGAGACATGACATGATCGTGAGGAGCACGTTGAAGTTGCTTCTTGCGGCGGTGAACAACTAGGGGTACAGGGAAAGGGAAGGGGGCACGCACGAGGGTAGGAGTGGGAAGAGGCAGGGGGCGGAGAGGGGGAGGGGTTCTGGCGCCCCAGCCAACATGGCACCTGGGGTGGAACGCCCCTCCCTACTACGCCACTGTCTGGTCTAGAAGCCCATGCATAACGTGACCATTAATTTTTTTCCTCACAATGGGACATCCCCACGACCCTCTGTGCCCCTCCCCCCACTGATCCTTCCATCTCTCCCCCACCAATTTCGAGACCGAAATACCTTGTAACAAATGGCAATGTCAGCAGCAATTCAAGCCTTCTCTCACTGGGGGGTTCCATGTGCCGCATCACTGATGATGTCTTCAGCAACATGGCACAAGGAACCCCTGGCAAGAGAAGGCCTGAAGCAGCCTGTCTAGATTCCTGCTGACGCTGCCATTTGTTACAAGGTATTTTGGTCTCACGGTTGGTGGAGGAGAAATGGAAGGGTCAGTGGCGGGTGGGGAGAAGGGATACGCGGGGGGAGGGGGGAAGCACTGATGCTGGTGACTAGGGCTTATTGCCCTACCCTGAAAATCATGCTAGGGCCTATTTTTGGGGAAACCCGGCAGGTGGGTTGCTCTTTTTCTGAAAACGGGACATTTTGGCGTCCCGAAGCTGTGCTTGCAGACAACGGGACAGGCTCCCTAAAAACGGAATGGTCCCGTTCAGAATGGAACGTATGGTCATGTTACCCATGCATCTCATGTGGAATTCTATAGATGACAGACAGAATCTCCAGTATTAACCAGTATAGTGCTTTACACAGAAAGGAGCTCAGTTTGTTAGTTTATAAAGAAGTTCATTGTCCGCCAGTGTAAGAAAACCTTCTTCACAAAAAAATCCATGGAACAGCTTAGTAATGCAACGGGCAACTTGCCTTCAGTGGCCTCAGGCTCATGTGGGCTGTGGTTTGTTCCTAGATTTGAGTACAAATGTATATTTAGAGGAGAAAACTCGGTGAATGAAAGAACTTCATTTGATCCTTCCCCTGAAGGGTTTTGTCTTCTCTATGTAAATATTGATATGTTCTTGGAATCCCAGATTGCATTTTACATTACAGAAATTGTGAATGACCGAGGCTTTGGTATTTTCAAGTCCAAATAATGCCCGGAATAGATTCCCTCATTTCTTTCCTCTTCTTCTCATCTGTCAGTGTAAAGAATGAAAAAATAAAATAAAAAATGACAGGAAGTTGACTGAGGGAGGGAAGTTTAGAGCAGTGTATGGCACACTAGTGTGCGTCCTGAGATTTCAGGTGGACCTGAGGGTGAAACATTAACTGGCAGAGGCTGAGCAGACTTGGGGGGCAGAGGGGTTGGGCAATGGTCTTTTCCAACTGGTCTGGTTTACTCAAATTTTCAGAAGCAGAGGATTTCCTGAACACACGGCTGCTCCCGAAAGTTTGTGAAATTATGGAGAAGCTTCCTGAAGAACTTTTGCAATGAAGGAGTTTGCAGGCACATTTGGATCTGACTTGCCAGTTACTCTGTGGAAAGTGGCACAGTTCACAGGCGAGATCTGAGCTCTTAAAGGTTGGTACAAGACCAAGTGCAGGAGAGAATGCAACCCGAACAAGTCTGTCACCCAGAGGAGTGATCTGGGCCCTCGGGTTATGGGCTCCTAACTAACCACCTATCAAAAACGATTATACTAGATAGAGGTTAGGGCACAGTAGGCCCCCTGCTATTGTGAGCCATTGCCTTACTATCCCAGTGGTCAGTCTAGGGTTACCAGATTTTCTGGAACTAAAATCTGGACCCATGGCCCCGCTCCCAGGCCCACCAGAGTCACGTCCCCCCTCCCATCCTGTTCACTTGTCAGGAAGGTATCTGCACTTGCACTGGCGTGATAAGATGACACCACACGCATGCGCGTGATTCCGCCGCATCACATCCATGCACGTACAGATGCCGTCCCGACGTCGCTCCTAGCTGGAAGCTTCTCAAAACCTGGACAAAGTGCCGGGTTTTGAAAAGCTGTCCGGACATGTCCTCGAAAAGGAAATCCGAACATCTGGTAACCCTAGGTCAGTCTGCCGCTGCTCTTACAAATCCCTCTCCTGTTCTGCAAGTCAGTGCCATCCGTTACCCTTAACCCGTCCCCTCCTCTATTGCTTCTCACTTCTACTGTTCCTTCCCACACTCTCTTTAACTGTGCACGCAAAAATTGTACTGTTGAAGGTTGCCATTGAGGAGATTTATTGGACCTTTTCCGAAAAGGTTCTTTTCCCTGGGCACATAATGATAAACTGTTCTCTTGGAATGAGGCCCATTGTCTCTTAGCAACCACTTCAGATAAAGAGCGATCAAGGGCAGTGATACCATCACAACCTAATCCTCACACTCCTGTAGAAAGTCAAGGAGACAAGTGGTTGGAGACCTTCTCAATGAGATTGTTTTTCTTATCAAAACGGGATTGTGGTTTGAAGAACTGTACTGCTGGCATTTTATTTCAGACAAACCTCCACGTGGGGCTGTAATATGATCGATAAGCTGTTTGCTGTTTGCTGACTTCATCACAAATGTGGCATTTACTGGTAGGGTTACTTATGTTAGGGGACATCAAATCAGGTTCTGCAGCCATATTACAGGACTTGAAAGCTATTGAAGAGACCATCAGAGAATGGTTATAGGCCTCTTATATCAAGCTGCGCTAGAGGGTTCTAGTGCGGGTCGGTGCGTTAAATGCTCTGAATGTTATTTGCCCTTGTGAAAAGTTCTATATTGGGCACACAAAAAGGAGGGTGAAAGTGCGGATAACTGAACACTTGTCAAACATTAGATGTCAGCAACTGCAGGCTCCAATAGTATCCCATTGGGTGCAAGCTGGGCATCCCACTGATGAATTCCGTTATAGGGGTGCCAAGGGGAGGGGATATTTCCCATAGACTTCTAGTGGAGGAGCTTAGATTTATATTTAAGTGGCAAACATTGAATCCGGGGGGGGGGGGGGGGTTAAATGAGGAAATCGAATGGTTCCAACTATGATTGGTTAAGACATTTCCGTAGGGGTGGGTTTAATGTTCAGGGGAGGGCGTTTTACGCCTACCAGATTGCTAGTGGGAAATTTGACGTCAGTACACCAAGGGTTGATAAGTTTGGATTAATGGCTGCTCGGGCCTCGATCTTTCCCGTTCCGGTGGGGTTTCCCCTGTTCCTTCAGCCAAGTAAGATTTTACTAGTTCATGTTATTAATGCTATAATTTATTGAGAGTGAGATTATTAGTATGTGAAAAATTTATCTTACGGAAATTATTTATTTATATGAGGGTAACTTTCATTTCTGCTTCTTGATGACGCTGACGCGAAACTCAAGTCGAAGGGAGGCTAAGTGGTTTTATATACGCGGAGTCGTTTAAGGGGAATCACATTGAAGATCTGTACAAGCGCAAGAGAAACAAGGACACACTGCCTTTTCTTTTATGAAATAAAAAACAACTCGAGATAAGAAGAAACTGCGTGAGACAATCGCGTGTGGACAAACCCACCCGGTCTATGACATAAGAGCTGCTTTTGACGCAGAGGGAAAATTCTTTCGGTGGCTGGCCTCTTCTGTTCTTCATCACTTGTCAACGTATCGTTGTATTTTTCAATGAGGCTTATTCTTTGTTCTGGGCATCATTAACAATCAGTTTGGATGCCCGATTCCAAAGTTCCTTGAAGCCTGGATCATCGGTTCACTCTGGGGCATGTATCTTCAAGAATATTTTCGCTTTTGTTGATCCTCCTTCAGTCAAGAAATCAAAAAATGACGGTGTTCTCTGTGTTACAAGACTTTCAAAGGTTACAGGTTCCATTTCATCTGTATGCATGAAATGTCGTGGAATGTCTGGCAACGGTGGACGCTGTAAGCTGTGCACCATTCATAACTTTGTTTCTGGTGCGATTCTATCATCAAAAAAGGCTGCTAGGTGCTTGGACAGAAACCATAGATGTCTGGAAATGGTTGCGAGTGCTTGGTTGAAACAATTTTATTCGTGTGATTTCTTCAACTTCCTAATGCAAGACTCAATGGGTTGTGTCAGTATCCTGGCTTGATCACATACCACCATTGCTGACTCACACTCCAACTTATAGCTTTCTGGTATAGGTTTTCTTTGTCATAGTGATGAAAATTGACCAGTCGAAGAACATCCAGTCCACCTGGCAATCTAGCAGTTGACAGCTGACAGAATGACTTCCCAAGGAGCCAATTTTTGGGTGCAGATTGCAAACTAGACGACAACATGCAAACTAATTATGTGCAATCACCTATATACCCAACACACATGCATGCTGGGGTGATCTCCTAAATATTATCTAATCAAGCTGAAATTTGACACATGAGTAAGACATACCAAGTAGACAAAAATAAGCCTTGTGGAGACAAGGTTGATTTTTTTTGCATACTACCATGGACCACCCTATTAACAATGCACAAAATTGAATATGATTTGCTTCAAACATTGTGGCACAATGTATTTGTGTTGTTGTTGAATTGTGGGCCCTTGAGAAATGCCTGTTGGTAAAGAGGTGATAGGGATAAGCATACACAGCAACTCTCTCCCATCCATTCATGACTTTGAACACTAATCTCTTTTGTACCTCTCCACCCAGACCATTTGAATGCTATCGCCTATTTGATTGCTACTGAACTGCTGAAAACAAATTTGGAAGGCAGAAGGAAAACAAGAAAGTGAGACCTTTCCTAGACCCGCTCTGTTTTGCGGTGCTGTTTTTGGAATGGTCACAGTAAAGACTGGGATGTCTATGAGAGCGACTGCCTGTCTCTCAGTGTACCTAGCATTCATTCCACCCCAAACACTGCTGCATTCATAACCCGCCAGGACTGAGCACTGCATGCCCCATATTAGCCCAGGAAGATCCAGGAAGGGAGTGTACAGAAGGGGGGGAGGGGAAAGAGGGTGTAAAGGAAAGACTGGCAAACGGAGCAGCCAGAGAGCGCAGGAAAGGAAAGAGAGAGTGGTAGTGCAAAATGCTCTATGAGGGGTGAAGAGACAGACTGAAAAAGCCTGCTGTGACAGGTGGAGAATCTCACAATCCTCCAGCAGAGTTTAGGATTGCCAAGAAGTCCATGTCATAAGGGAAAGGCTGAGCTAGTCCTGATTTTCCCCTCTTCCTCCATGCCTCGCTATGGACACACTTAGACCAATGTTTCTCAACTCGGTCCTGGAGTACCCCTCCCCCCCAAATGAATATGCATAAACTTGATTTGCATATGCTACCTCCATTCTATGCAAATTTCTTTCATGCAAATTCATTGTGAACAACCTGAAAACCCAACTGTCGTGTGTGCCCCGAACAGTGGCGTAGAAAGGGTGAGAGGCACTCCTCACCCACTCCCGCCCTGAAAGGAGGAAGAGAGATATAGAGGTATGGGAGATAAAGGTAGACCCATTCTCCATAAATGACTCCAGCCCTATCCCTTTTCACTTTGAATCAATATCTGGCAGACTAAAGAAAGGCTTAAAAGCTACATTCCTGGGTAAACACCAGGATGAAATGATAGAAAAAGATGCTAAACCCTAGAAATCCTGGATTAAATATAAAATAAATCCCGGCAGCTATTAAATAATGAAAGAGACTGGAGGTAAATGTCATAGATCTTACATTAGTGGATGGAGAGTGAGGCAGAGTCCCACACGCAGAGCAACGTGGGTGGACCACCTTAGGGATGACTATTGAGGAGCAGTGAAAACACAGGACCGTAAATGGAAGAATGTGTCTCCAAAACACTTAACAGCACCGTCAGCAGATTAGAAAAGGGAAAAGTTACTGTATAAGACAGCCAGTTCCTGAGAAACATATGGACTCCTACAAACATTGCTTCAATACACTGTTGAAGAGATGGGTAATAGTAATGAGTTTTCTGACCCCCATAAATTATCTGGCAGACAGGCTATAGCGTGTATTAGAGATGTTATAACAGTGCCAGAGACACATCGTTCCCAGTATCTGCTGTTATCACAAGAGGAACAAAAGCAGTAGCTCCTAGAGGGTAAGAATTCCTTTCATAGGCCTCAGTCCTGCGGAATCCCTGAGCTATGTGAATGCCCAATATGTCAGCATATTTGATTTATATGCCGCATATCCTACAATTCTATGCGGATTTCCCTATCTGTCCCAGCGGGCTCATACTCTATCTAATTTACCTGGGGCACTGGGGGATTAAGTGACTTGCCCAGGGTCACAAGCAGCAGTGCGGGATTTGAACCCACAACCCCAGGGTGCTGGGGCTACAGCTCTAACCACTGCACCACACACTCCCCTCTATGCTGGGCTTTATCCTACTGACATGTGCTCTGGTATAGAATTATTTTCAAGACCTGCAAAATTTTGCAGGGTTGAAACACAGCGTGGGGGAGAGGGAACGACATACAGCTTATATGGAGTGTCATGTCTCTCCCAAGACTTCAGAGAAGCTGCATTTTGACTCTATACATGTCCAGGAGACATTCAAAGGAGCTCTCTGAAAATTATTATTGCTCATACCAGTTGCAGCAGGAAAGATTGCTGTCAAAAGACAGAATTCAATAAGAAAATGAGAAAACATGTGGCACTAGTTTTGAGAAATGCCACATCAGCTAACAAATTGCATGGGTTTCTCTTACTGATAGAAGCTGGATTGATGGTTGTGAGCAAGGTCCATTCCAATGCAGACAAGTTCAGCCTCTTATCTGGGACTGGCACAAGCTCTTTTTTGCAGGTCTAGCCGGATCTCATGGTCATAGATGATCCGTGAATAATAAAATCAGCCATGGACCACCAAACCTAAACATTCCAAAAACACTTCCCCAAACTGCCACATCTAGGTGCTGATGGCATCAATGGTTGTTGACCCATACTAAAATCAAATGTGACTTATGCCACCAGGTGCCCTCACTGCACAGCTAATCTTCAATGAAAAGGCAACAGCAAAATCTAGAAGGATGCTTGGGTGCATAGGGAGAGGAATGACCGGTAGGAAAAAGGAGGTATCGACCTCATTTAGAATATTGTGTACAATTCTGGAGACCGCACTTTTAAAAAGACATAAACAGAATGGAGTCGGTCCAGAAGAAGGCTACTAAAATGGTGTGTGGTCTTCATCATAAGGTATATGGAGACAGACTTAAAGATCTCAATCTGTATACTTTGGAGGAAAGGCGGGACAGGGGAGATATGATAGAGACGTTTAAATGCCTACGTGATGTAAATGCACATGAGTCAAGTCTCTTTCAATTGAAAGGAAACTTCAGAGTGAGAGGGCATGGGATGAAGTTAAGAGCCAATAGACTCAGGGAATAGACTTAGTAGATAAGGACAGGTTGTTCACCCTCTCCAAGGTAGGGAGAACAAGAGGGCACTCTCTAAAATTGAAAGGGGATAGATTCTGTACGAACGCAAGGAAGTTCTTCTTCACCCAGAGAGTGGTAGAAAACTGGAACGCTCTTCTGGATTCTCATAGGGGAAAACACCTTCCAGGGATTCAAGACAAAGTTAGACAAGTTCCTGCTGAACCAGAACGTACGCAGGTAGGGCTAGTCTCAATTAGGGCGCTGGTCTTTGACTGGAGGGCCACCGCGTGAGCGAACTGCTGGGCACGATGGACCACAGGTCTGATCCAACAGTGGCAATTCTTATGTTCTTAAGGAAAAGCTTTTTTTTAACAGAAAGGGTTGTAGATGTGTGAAATAGTCTTCTGGTACAGGTGGTGGAGACAAAGATTGTATCTGAATTCAAGAAAGCATGGGACAGGCACGTGAGATCTCTTTGGGAGAAGAGGAGATAGTGAATGCTGTGGATGGGCCATTTGGCCTGTATCTTCTGTTATATTTCTATGGTTCTATGTCTTCAATGATTGCAAGGCCTACATAGTTTTCCCATCCCTGGCGCAATATCTCAATGCCTTCTTGATCTCAGCCTTTAATTAACATCTAAGGCTCCTTGCAGCATATCCTAAGCTCAGTCTACCAGCTACTCCCTTATAGACACATCTCATGACCTTTTCGTTTGAACTTTATATACTTGCTTTTTGTATATCAATTGTTTCTCTGAGGTATTTGAATATCTCCATCATATTCCCTCGTCTTCCCCCTCCCCCATCTTAAACCAGTGTTTTTCACTTGTAGTCCTTAAGTGCTGTCGCCTCTGTGGCATAAATACACAGGAGGTGAGTCGCTTTCATTTGCAAGGAAGCTCTGGAATGAGAGGGCACAGGATGAAGATGAAAGGAGGAGTCAGACTCAGGAGTAATCTAAAGAAAAATGACTTTACAGAAAGGGTGGTGGATGTGTGGAACAACCGCCTGGTGGAGAAGTTGACTGTATTTGACTTCAAGAAAGCATGAGACAAGCAGGTAGGATCTCTAAGGGAGAAGGAGGGAGAGTAGATTATATGGATGGGCAGACTGGATAAGCCATATGGTGTTTAGCTGCCATCATTTACGTCCTTAAGTCTTATTTGAAGGAGGGCCTATGGAAGCCATTTTATGTCCTTTCCCTAGATCCCTTTGTTTTTTTAAATTTATTTATTTCAAACATTTATATCTCGCATGTCCAAAGTTCCAAGAGGTATACATAAATAACATACTATATATAGCATGTCATAACATACATAAATCATATCACCAACAATAATACATAAAATGTCTTCAGCTTTCAGCACGTCAACAATCTTGTCCAATCTGCTGCTTAAATATGATGAAGAGCCTTCCAAAAAAAAAAAAAAAAAAGGGGCTTTCAAGCTCTTTCTACAAGTTACGAATGTAGAAATTTCACATACTGATTCCAGAAGAGCATTCCACAACTGTGGGCACTGCCACCCTGAAAGAACGAGATCAAATGCTTGCTTTTGTTATACATCGGAGAGCTAACAAACCCTGAGGCCTCAAAAAACGAGAGGGTAAGTGTGGCGTCAATAATGAATGTAACACCTTTGGAAAGAGCATTTCCAGAATCTAACACAACACTGCGACTGAGGTCTCACCAATGGCATTTATAGAGGCAGGATTACCTCTCCTTACATCCCAGTCTTCTGCCTCTCGGTACTGCCGTGTCGATCTGCTTTGCTACTTTGAGATTGTCGGAAAATGGACTTCAAAAAGTTGTGGGATAAACACAAATGATCTTTACTTTCAAAAAATGAAAGGCATTAATTTGGGGGGGAGGGCAAGGGCAGCCAACTAGGGTAAACTTGCAGAAAACAACGTTTACATGGTTACGACTCGCAACACCATGAACAGCAGAAGTGACTGCATTGAGTCTCTAAGAAGGTAATGGGTTAACCTGTATATGGAGCATTAGTTGCAGCCCTAATATGGGAGGTACAGCTGAATTACTCCTCTGTCATATCAGCAGCATAGTTAAATCAATATTTTTTAGGTTACGGCAAATTTGTTCAATTTTCAAATGGTTAGAACCAAAATCCTTTAACATATTAATCCATTCACTGATCAATTAAAAATCGATTACTGTAACGCCTTATTCAAGAGTATTATTCAAAAAGAGATCAGGTGTTTGCAACTAATTCAAAATGCTTGTATTAAAATCATCATGAATGCAAAAAAAGTTTGACTATGGTTCACCGCTTCTTAAAAAAAATCTCATTGGCTCCTAGTATCGCATAGAATAATTTGCAAAATATGTCTGTTATCACTTAAGGCTTAACTCTATAAGTCTCCAGCTTTCATCGACAGGATTCTAATTCCCTACCTCTCCACTAGAATACTTCGGTCTAATGACCAACATTTGCTAACCGTTCTATCACTTAAAACTATTAATACTCGAAGACAATACAATTTTTCTATTGTGGCCCCTCAATTGTGGAATTCCTTGCCAATCGACTTAAGGGAAGAAAGAAATATTGACAGATTTAAGAGTCAGTTAAAATGCTTTCTTTTTAAAGATGCATTTGACTGCTAGACTTTGTAAAAACAACAAAATAAAACAAAACCAAAATTCCTTCTTTTGTATAAACAAAACAAAAACGCCTCCTTTTTGTTATTTTCCTTGTCTCATTTGCCTTCAATTATTGCATTTCTATCCCACTTACCCTACTGGTCCCGTCTGTTTTGAAAGTCATGTATTTGCTATATGAACTTTTTGTTCCCATGTATATTATTATAAACTGTTTTTAGAATTGTGCATCGCCCTGAATATATGATTGGGTGATCAATCACATTTTAAATAAACTTGGAAACTTGAGATTAACTGCATGGTGTAACCTCAGTTAAAAATCCATATTTCAGTGAGCATAGGGAATCTTCCTTGGCTTTATGGATTGTTAGTAAGCTTGGTGTTGCTAACTCATGGACGGTGACATGGGTTTGGATTACGGGATGAGTTCCAAAGAAGAAACACTGAGGCCATAAGTGGCCTATCGGTAGAGATGGCGAAGGTGAGTTCTTTAATGTGGAGGCAGCACCAGAGAACGGGTTGAAGGTCCAGGTAAAAAAAATGAGGTGAGGAGGCAGATCTGGTATTGGGGTGCATATGGGTGTTGTAAGCTTATCTACCTAAAGTGGGGGAATCTGAACTGGATGACTGAACTTTTGTGCCATCATTTGATAGGCTACTAAGATCACCCCAGCATTTCTGCTGGTCCTAGTCCATGAGGGCTATCAATGGGCCAGATTTTCAAGATATCTTCATGAATATGCATGAAAGAGATTTGCATACAACAAACACTCTCTCATTCATATTCATTAGGGATAACCTGAAAGCCTGGCCCAATGGCAGCCCTGAGGACTGGGAGTGAATCACCATTAGGGGAGTCCAGCAGAGAGCAATCCCGCGAGAACAACAGAAGACAAACTAGAAATGGGATGGGAGAACGGTCTTCCCAATACAAGAAGTAGCCAAAAGAGTCACATAAAACAATAGTTTAGTGTGTCCATCCAAATACACACTGGAAAAACAGAAATTCAAAATAAATATAATACATTACTACAACATAATATCCATGAAATACACACACAAAAGAAGATAATAAGATCAATACTTATGGGGTCCTCCTTTTACTAAGGCGTGCTGGCCCTTTTAGCATGTGCTAAACGCTAATTTGTCCATAGAATATAATGGATGCGTTAGCGTTTAGCGTGCGCTATAATGGCCAGTGCGCCTTAGTAAAAGAGGGGGTTATTGTTTTTATATGACCCTTTTGGCTACTTGTTTTGGGAAGACTGTTCCATCCCACTTCTTGTTTGGCTTTTGACTGGGAGTGAGAACGCCAAAGTCCTAAAACAGGGGTGTCCAACCTCGGCCTTCGCCAAGCCATGTTTTCTGGATTTCCCAAATGAATATGCATGAGATCTATTTGCATACAATGGAAGCAGGGCATGCAAAAAGATGTCATGCAAATCCTGAAAACCCAAATGGATTGCAGCCCTCAAGGACAGACGTTGGACAACTCTGTCCTACTGGCTCCCAACACAAGCCAGAGTACACTTCAGATTCCATTGCCTACTATTCAAAGCTATAAACGGAAACATCGACTAACTCATTCCACCTCAAACAGACATAGAAGAACCCACACAATATTCGCACACCCACCAACCAAAAATGTCAAACGAAGAAAAATGTATGACAACCTACTGGCCACCAGAGCAGCGAAACTGGACCGACAACTCACCAACCTGCTGACTTCGACCACAGACTACAAAACTTTCAAAAAAGAAACAAAAACCCTACTCTTCAAAAAATACATAAAATCATTATAACACAACCAATAATGTTCCGAATCCCGCCTACATGACCAACTACTCCTTAGCAAATTAGATAATGTTCAATCTATTCCTAAGAACTTCTTCATATCTTTTCAAGATGTACTTCTTAAGATCATAGCAATTCTTATGTAATCCGCCTTGAACCGCAAGGTAAAGGCAGAATAGAAATCATTAATGAAATGTAACGTAATGTAAACTGTTCTCAACATTTCTGCCCCTTTAAGGATGGCTTCACATTGATTTTGTATCAAATTTTCTTTCCAGTCTCTTGATTCCTCCTCAGACTTTCTCAATTAACCTCCCCTTTTGCCTACTTCATCTGCAGTGCCCACTTTGTCACTGAATATACTTATTTGTTATCACTGTGAAAATCTCGTGCATTCACGACTCAGCAGGTTGAGCGTAGTAGCTATGTCATAGTTTCTTCCAAAGCACTGGTAGGAATACAATGAGAGCTTTAATACAAACACTGGAAAGTAACCCTGTATAGCTTTCGTGCTGTCCTGGCTGAGCTCAATGCAGAGCTAACTTTGCAGAAAAAGAGTCAGAATGTGTTCGTCTCCCTTCTTACATCATCAACAATCTCAATCTGGGAACGTTCTGGAATGCTGCTTTCATTCTGCTTGAGCTGCACAAAGCAGAGAGGATGCAGCGTCTTTTCCCTCAGTTAAGATGGTTCCGCAGGAACTGAGAATAATCAAAAATCTCATCTAGTTATCACAGTGAGCAAATACGGCACAAGAGGAGTAACATTCCAGTACATGGGCATGTGAAGATGCTTCGGAAGAACTTGAGAGCTGACTGCAGTCCTTTATTTAGACTGCATTTTAAGCTCTTAGCTTCTTGAGAGTGATATTTTTAGAGGGGACTATTTCAGGAAGAAAATATGTTTGCTTTTACCAGAAGAATGTGAACTCCCAACAAACTTCCACTTAGAGATATTCCGAAACTGGTGCCTACCGCTACGTTTCGTCTATGCAGTCTCAATACTGTATGTGCATGGAGAGACAAAGGCAAGCAGTAGGAACATGAAATTGCAGGGACAGGCAACCACGATCCTCAAGGGTCACCACCAGCTGGGTTTCCAAGATTTTTGCAATGAATATGAATGAGTCTGATCTGCATATTCATTGTGGAAATCTTGAAAACGCCATTGGGTTGTGGCACTCGAGGACCCAATGGTTGCCCACCAGCCCTGCTCTACCAGAGGCGCGGTAGGTAGTGGGAGTACAACCTTTTTTGTGCGGTCTCAAGGTGGAGGGCGTGTCCCAAGGGTGTGCATAATCATTTTTCTTCTTGCAAGTGTAGTGGTTGACTTGGGGTAGTAATTTGTTAGCTATATAGGCTGGTACCATGTCATGGAAGAGTTTTTAGGCCATTACTAGGTCTTTGAATATACGTCATTTGACGATCGGCAGCCAGTGGGCAATGCGCAGCACCGGGGAGATTGGGTCTCGTCTGTAGTTGTAACCACTAAACCACTCCTTCCTCCACACAAAAGCAGAGTTCTCAACCCAGTTTTCAGTACACATCTAACCAGTCAAGTTTTCAAGATACCCAAAATGAATATGCATGAGTCAGATTTGCATAGAATGAAGTAGTGGGTGCAAATCTATCTCATAGGTATTCTTTGTGAATATCCTGAAAACCTGAGGGGCTGGGGGTGTCCAGTGACCACAGCCCTAGGCACTTATAGACAAGATATTTCTAAGACAGTGGTTTTCAACCCATTTCTCAGGGGCCACCTGGCCAGTTGGGTTTTCAGGATATTTCTCATGCATATTCATTGTGGATATCCTGAAAACCAAACATCAAGTGGCTCTGAGGACTGGGCTGAAAACCACTGACCACTTAAAAACAAGATGTTTGTAAATCAGAGCTGGGCAACCTTGGTCCTTGAGTCCACAACCCAGGTGGGTATTCAGGATTTCTCCAATGAATATGTATGAGACCTATTTGCATACAATGGAAGTAGTACATGCAAACACTGCAGATCTCATGCACATTCACTGGGGAAATCCAGAAAACCTGACTAGGTTGCAACCCTCGAGGACCAAGGTTGCCCACCCCTGTTCTAAATTGCGGCTCTGTGCAGAGACTGACTGAGACTGTGGACACGTGTGCTAATTGTAAAGGATAAATTAGAACTGCCACGTTACCCAGTTCAGTCCTGGTTTTGAACTCACATCCCCACTGCAGTGTGGGATTTGTATTGCCTGAGTTTGCCGTGCTGCAAGTCCCATAATGCACCGGGCACTTGTTAGAAATACAGGAATGGCCTGCACTCTCCCACTCGGAATGGGTTAACTTGGCAGCTCCGTGACATGGAGTCTAGATGCACCATTATAGACCTTTCCCCTGTACCGAGGCCATTCATCGTAGCTATCCCAGAACTACAGCAATTTAGTTGAAGGTGAGAAAGAAAATGGTTGGATTAGGCATAATTAGGCCCATTGGGTCTAGCTGTAGAGCTCGGGGCTGGGAGAGAAGAGTGGCAAGGAATTAACCGTGGGACACAAATTAAGTCTCCTGTGAGCCGGCAGCTTTGTTTCCCTGGAAACACATTGAATAAAACCTTGAGACTCCCCCTTTCCTGCCTGAGCTCGAAAGCTGGAGGAGTCCCTCAGATCTGGAAAGGAATGAAATTAGATTAGTTTTTGGCAGCTGGAAAGCTCCTGGTTGTCGGCTTCAGGTGAAAGCAGAGATTTGTTTTCGCTTGCACAGATGTGAGGCCTTCTCACAGCCCTCCAGGAATCAGTACGGAATGCTAGGCCTGGGAACTGGACTCGGCCTATGGAAAAATACAGAGGCTCAGTCAAGGTGGCATAAAGCTTCAGACCCTTAAATTAGAGCATGGAAAATGTTTTTTTGCCAAGGCACGCCATTCCAGGGACAAGAGGGTTTGGAAAAATCGCAATATAGTACAGTAAATGACCTTCCTATCATCTTGTCAGCTGCAATGATCACAGGGCATCTCCCATCAAACAACGCTCGAATCCGACCCTTCCTGAGGGCTGTAAGCTCAGACCTCATTCTCTACCACTGCTCTTCAAGAGATTGATATTCACAAACACTTATGCAATTGTCATTGCTTCGGCTGCATAAGTGCTTTGGAAAAACACAGAATCTAGAACACTTCCACACTCATTATTCCAGCACTGGAAACGTAGCTGGACCATCTCACCGCTCTGCACAATAGACAGATTCTAATAAATGTAAATCCTGCTCCGTTTCCAACCCTTGTCCGCTTCACTCTTTCATTTCAAGGTTGTCTACAGTTTGGAAAATAATTAATCAGTGACTTTGTAACGCAACCCTGAGGCGTTCTTGTACCTAGAGACAATCACATCCTTGGCTTAGCCTACACTGACCTGATGAAGGAACTTAGAGCTAGAGGCACTAAATATACCGACTCGATCGCTGTTGGCCGATTCTCTGGCCAATTCTCCAGCAGCGATTGATGCGCTATCAAGTTTGCATGCAAACGCAAGGGATCAATCACTCAGTGAGCGATTGACCCATGCTCAGAGCCCTAACAGCAGTGACAGGGGAAGAAGCATCCTCTTGTCACTGCTGTAATGGCTTTTTTTTTTTAATGGTACAGATGTTGTGGGTGTGTTATACATGCACAATCTGTCCAATTTTTTTTTTTTAAACCAATCTTCCCCCTTCCAGGCACCCCCCAGCCACCACCCCCTGAACCCCCCAAAAAATGGCAAGAGGGGTGCACAATACCTCCTGCCACGCAGAACACCCCCCACACCATGGCTTCTCCCTGCACCAGGCACCCCGGAACCACTGCCACCCAACCCCCCCCCAAATGGCAGGAGGGATACCCACCAGGAAGGCGTTTAGACAGGTAGGTCCGAAGCAGGAGCCTGAGAGAAGGCTTCCTGCTTCCGTTTTTAAAATGTATAGGGGAGGTTTGGGGGTGGGGGGGCGTCCGGTGGGAGGGAGTGGGCCTCCCTCATCCCATTTTTGGGGGGTTCGGGGGAGGGTGTCCGATGGCAGGAGGGAGTGGACATCCCTCGTGCCATTTTTTTGGTTTTGGGGGTGGAGGGGCATTTGGTGGCAGGAGGGAGTCGGCATCCCTCATGCCATTTTGGGGGGGGGAGGTTTGGGGGAGGGTGTCCGATGGCAGGAGGGAGTGGGCATCCCTCCTGTCATTTTTTTGAAGTTGGGGGGCACTGGCTCCAGGGTGCCTGGTGCGGGGTAGGGGGGCCATGACACAGGGGTGTTCTGCATGGCAGGAGGGACTGGACATCCCTCCTGTCACTTGTTTTGAGTTTGGGGGGGACAGTGGCTCGGGGGTGCCTGGCTTGGGGAAGGGGGGCTGTGTTTGTTGGCAGTGATTGGGGAGGGCCACTGAAAAAAAAATTTTTACACCCCCCAAATCCAGGCAGATCTGTCAGTGGTTACCGACAGGTCTAGACAAATCGGTTTTTACAATCGCTAAAACCCCATTTGGAATAGCAAACGATGTTAGTGCATCATTTGCTTGGCTAATTTGCATGACCGGATTGGAAAATGGGCGATCGAGGGGGAAAAGCATGTGGTGGGCTGTTTTGTGCATTGGGTTGGTAACAGCGATCATTGCTAAAGCTGTGAGAACAGATTTAGCGACGATCGCTGGCTTTCGTGGAAAGCCAGTGCGAACGGATTAGTTCAGCGCAGCAGACGGCGAGTCCGCCTACCACTTGTGCAACGGCTCCTATTTGCGTGTTTTTGTCAGGGATGGAAATGACATAGATCAGCTGTGACCAGCAGGAGCTCACTGAGCCTGGGGACTGAGCTTCTGCTGGGCAGCGGGTGCTCTCTCGCCTTTCCGACTGCACAAGAGCCGAGCCAGATCCCCTGCTCAGCTGCTGGCAGAACTTCATGGGCCTGTTCTTGCTGCCATGCCCTAGTCATCAGGGACTAAATGTAATTAAAGGCTAAATGTGTGTTTTAGGACTTGTTGTCTGCTGAATGATTCATGTTTATAAGAGCGCTCTGGTGTTCTTAGCCTTTGCTGCGTGTCTCCCATTGAGAAGTGATTCAAGACCAGGTTAAAAAGATTCTCTAGATAACCAGCAGGAAAGGACCAACGCTTAGCATGAAAGACCAGATTTTGTCCGCAGTTAAATCTACCTTTTTCCAGCAGCGACTGTTAAGTCGCCTAAAATCGATGATGTCGATACATGATTTCCGGATTGTGGTAATGCCCTTTATTTAGGGGTTCCAACAGTACAGTGTAAAGCAGTGTTTTTCCAACCTTTTTACACCTATGGACTGGCAAAAATAAAAGAATTATTCTGTGGACCAGCATCAGTCCATGGACTGGCGGTTGAAGAACACTGGGCTAAGTCGTGGGCCAGACCCCGCTCCATCTCTACCTAATCTCCACCCCATAATAGTACTTCTGGCTCCGCGGATGAAAATGAACTGAGGACCACGAGGTGGAGATGCGCCCTCTAGTGGGCAAGAAGGCTAGCACATGCGTGGTGCAGTGTGCAAACTTGAAACTTCTAGCAAGTTTGCTTGAAAAGCTGTCCGCGCTGGGGCTCCGTAGATGACGTCACCCATGTGTGAGAATATCATGCCTGCTTGTCCTGGGATAATAGTACTAATTGTACCACTATTTTTTCCATTCATTTTTCACAGATACACAATATAATCTTATTAACCACACATAATGGTTAACCACAAAATTAAACTACACAAAGCACACTAACAGCAGATGTAAATTCTCAAAATTGACATAATTCAATCACTAAATTCAAAAATAAAATCATTCCCCCCTACCTTTGTTGTCTCCCTCCCTCCATGCTATGCCTTACCTTCTGGCCTGCTCCCGCCTGGCCATTTTATGCCACCCCCGGTATTATCTTCAGGCTGGCTCCCTCTTCCTCACTGATGCAGTGTACAAAGCTGTGGGCAGCGGCTCCTTGCACGTCCCATGCCTCATCTGGAAGCTTTCCCTCTGACATTGCAACGTCAAAGAGAAGGCTTCTGATTCAGTGGCTTTGTGCACTGAATCAGTGAGGAAGAAGGAGCTGGCTCAAAGATAACGCCTCATCGATCGCACCGTGGACTGGTGGTTGAAGAACACTGTTTTGGGCCTGATGCATGTGCTAGCCCCGTGGACCGGCAGGAAATTTCTGTGGTCCGGCACCGGTCCACGGACCGGTGGTTGAAGAACAGTGGTGTAAAGCATTAGAAATGATCAAAAATATGGCTGCAAGGTTAATTTGCGGAGTTAAGAAATGTGACCACATAACACCGTGGTTAAAGAAATTGCACTGGTTACCTGTGCGATCACGTATCATTTTCAAAACCTTAACGTCGGTGTTCAAGGTCATCTACCTTGGGATTCCTTGGTATCTGTCACAAAGCATGACAATCTTATCGACCGCTCAGAACCTTGCGTTCTGAAGGCGCAATACGTTTGTCATGGACGGACTTCTCAAAAATGCACTATGAGAACACAAGAACTTCTGCTATTTCCATCATGGGAGTAACGCTGGGGAACAAATTAACTGGACCACTGAGGGCTTTATCTGATATTCAGAAGTTTAAAAATTACATTATTTCTAGAAGCATTTCAATAAAGGATATAAGAACATAAGAAATGGCTTTGCCAGATCAGACCCTAGGTCCATCCAGTCCAGCGACCCGCACTCGCGGAGGCCAAGCCAGGTGTTGCCTACTGAGAAACCTTGTTTACTTGTATCCCTCAATGTGATTTGCGAGAAGGTGTGCATCCAATGCTGGTTTTAAGAAAAATGTGAGGATCTATGAAATCCTGGTTTTAAGATGTAATTATTCATTTGTAATTCAAGATAAATCCTGTTTGTTTGATTTTATGCATGCTACTTTTGTAATGCCGCTTAAGAATAGGCGGTTGATAAATTTGTTTTAATACATAAAATAAAAGAGCAGGAATATCTGCACCTCAGGGCTAGCTTAACAATGAGGCAGATTAAGCAATTGCCCAGAGGGGCTTCGGGGGGGGGGGGGGGCATCAGCTGCACTGTTCCCTCAGGGACAAGAAGCAGCGTTCAGCTAACCCATTCAGACGGAGAAGAGATCATTTGTCAGGTGAATGGCTTTTGGAAATTGCCCTCATTTTAAATATTAAACGTTGCTTTATGTATATACAGGATGAAGCAGAACGTTGACAATTCTGCATTTTGATAGGATTGTTTCAAGAGGGGGGGGGCAGTGGTTGCTTGGTTTAATGATAAAACTTCAGGGCAGGGCTAGTGATCTGAAAGTTAATCCAAGTCTGCTCAAGGCTTTCGGAAAATCCGGACTCCCCTAGCCCCGCCCATCCCTGCCCCCTGCTCTTGGAGGGCAGGGAGGGAGTCCGCGCATGCAACGGAGGGTTAAGTTTTACATATATTGTATTATATGTGTTTCTATCTGTTCAAAGCATTCTACAGATATATTAAACAACTTATTTTATTCATCTACAAAACTGTTTCTAGTTTCATTCACTAGATCATTACTTCCAAAACCATGGTTTGTCACCCCAAATGGGGTTGCAAAATCCACAGTTTATGACCCCATATGGGGTCGCAAAAGCAGCCTTACTGGGTACAAAGAAAAAAAAAAAAGTGCCATCAGCCTGTGGTTCTCCCCGCCCACTAAATCTGGGGGGGGGGGGGGGAAGATCCACAGAAGACAGGCGAGATACAATAGGAGGCCCAGGATAAGCAACACAAATAGAAGGATCACAGAGATTAGCGAGTTGGGTTTAAAAAAAAGGTATGGACAAGTTCCTGGAGGAAAAGTCCATAGTCTGCTATTGAGACAGACATGAGGGAAGCCAATACTTGCCCTGGGATTGGTAGCATGGAATCTTGCTACTATTTGGGTTTCTGCCAGGTGCTTGAGACATGGAATGGCCACTGTTGAAAACAGGATACTGGGCTTGATGGACCTTCGGTCTGTCCCAGTACAGCAATTCTTATGTGAGCCAAGTACAGAATAATCAAGTCATTCTGACATCACTGATGAGTTTGGCTCTTAGGCATTGGTGGAATGAGGCATTATGACATCACAATCTCAGCTCTAGAATGTTGCTGCTATTTGAGTTTCTGCCAGGTACTTGGGATCTGGGTTGGCCACTGTTGGAAACAGGATACTGGGAAGGGTGGAGGGTAGGTGTGGCACCTGGTGCGGGGAAGGGCCTCTGTTGGCAGGAAGGAGTAGGCATCCCTCCATATGATTTTTTTCTCACATGGGGGGGGGAGTTGGCATGGCTGGAGGGAGTGGGCATCCCTCTTACTGATTTTCACTGGTGCAGGGGAGGGTTGGTCCATGGTGCCAGTTTGTCAAGGGGATGTCGGGGAGATCTGTCATCTGTGTGTGGGGAGGGGGGAGTTGTTCTTTTTTCTTAATCGGGCAGATATTGTGCATGTGTAACACACACACAGCATTTGTGCCCATAAATAAAAAAGAAAAAAAGGTTTCCTGCTTCTCAGCTGTTCGAGCTTCCTCTGCCGGCTCTGCGCATGTGTGAGAGTTGCTCTCACAGCAATCAATTGGACGGGAGAGACAGGGGTTTACGATGAACCTCCACGCGAATCATTTGCATGCAAAATCTTTAGTGCATCAATAGCTCTTTTAGAATCGGCCAAAAATCAGAGCGGACCCACATGGTCTTACCGATCCTGTTTAATGCATCTGGTCTGGAATGTTATACCTGTTTGGGGAGCTTGTTCTCACCTCCACTAAAGGCCAATTAGAGAAAGGATTCAGGAAGCTGCTGTTTGACTGAACCCACGCCACTTCTTGCAAAAAAAAACAAAAAAAAAAGAAATATTTCTGCATGTAGAGAAATCATGAAAACTGGAGTTATTACTTGAAAGGTTTAATTATGATGAGCTCTTTACGTTTTCTCCAAAACTAAAGTGGCTTCTTGGAAATTCTGCAATACAGCCTCAAAGCGTTGCATGCTGAAGAAATGTGCAGTTGCTGCCCTCTCCTGGGCTATATGGAAATTGCGTGCTGCTCTGTTTCAGTACAAAAAGAACATTTTTTTAGTCATGCGGGACAACTGTCTTTCCAATGGCAGAAGTTCTAATTAAGAGCCTTTGGGTGGTGGGAGGAGACGGTAAGGGATCCAGTTCAGAAGCTATGGGACCCTCCTTTCTTGGGCCTCCCTGCACAGGAAGAAACTACTTGGGTAGCATTTACATTACTATCATTGCCTACCATTAACATTAGGAAAAGGGTTCTTGGTCCATTCAGTCTGCCGCTTTGTGCCTACTTATTATCACCACACACACACTAGAGTTCCCTTGTGTCTCTCATATGCATGCTGGAATTGTGCCTCTGATCACTTCTGGTTCAGATGTGCCCTCAAATCAGAGTTACATAAGAGAACGGACCAAAGGTCCATCAAACCCAGTATCCTGTTTCCAACAGTGGCCAACCCAGGTCCCAAGTACCTGGCAAGATTCCAAGGAGAAAAATCAATTGTATGCTGCTTATCCTAGGAATAAGCAGTGGATTTCCCCAAGCCATCTTAATAATAAGAACGTAAGAATTGCCACTGCAGGGTCAGACCAGGGGTCCATCGCGCCCAGCAGACCGCTCACACGGCAGCCCTTAGGTCAAAGACCAGTGCCCTATTTGAGTCTAGCCTTACTTGCGTATCTTCTGTTCCAGTAGGAACTTTTCCAACCTTGTCTTGAATCCCTGAAGGGTGCTTTCCCCTATAACAGCCTCTGGAAGAGCGTTCCAGATTTCTGCCACTATCTGGGTGAAGAAGAACTTCCTTACGTTTGTACGGAATCTTTTCCCTTCTAACTTTAGCGAGTGCCTTCTCATTCTCTTCACCTTGGAAAGGGTGAACAGTCTCTCTTTCTTTACTAAGTCAATTCCCTTCAATATCGATCATGTCCCCTCCCAGTCTTCTCTTCTCAAGAGAGAAGAGGCCTAGTTTCTCTAGCCTCTTGTTATACGGCAACTCCCCCAGTCCCTTAACCATTTTTGTCGCTCTTCTCTGGACCCTTTCAAGTAGTACTATGTCCTTTTTCATGTACGGTGACCAGTGTTGGACGCAGTATTCCAGGTGGGGGCATACCATGGTCCAGTATAATGGCATGTTAACCTTTTCAGATCTGTTTGTGATCCCCTTCTTAATCATTCCTAGCATTCTGTTGGCCCCTTTTTGCCGCCGCCGCACATTGCGCAGACGGTTTCATTGACTTGTCTACAAGTACTCCCAAGTCTCTTTCCTGGGGGCTCTCTCCAAGTATAGCTCTGGACATCCTGTATTCGTGCATAATGGCCTCTGGACTTCTCTTTCAGGAACCTTTTTAAAATCCTGTTAAGCCAACCACTTTCACAACATTCTCCGGCAACGAATTCCAGAGTGAACATCTCCTACTAATGGAGATTTCGATGGGGCAGTGTGGCAGGTGCAGATGCTTGTGGCAAGGATCAAGGGTTGGATGGATCATAACAGATTAAAGTTGAGCATCCAGAAAACAAAAGTGATGTGTGCTTGGAGGGCTCTAGGGAATGATACACCGGTTGCACTTTAACTCCTGGGTAAAACTGTAGCAGTTGTAATGGAGGTAAAGTACCTAGGAGTTCTTGTGGATTCCGGTCTGACTTTTAGGGGTCATGTTCAGGCAATGGTTCGGAAGGTATTTTTTAAATTGCGTACGAGTAATCTCAGGCCATACTTGTCCGGCAGTACTTTGAAGACTGTCTTATGGGCTCTGCAGGTTGCACAGAACTCGATAATCTTGGACGCTTTTTCGACTGGGGAGGCGTGAGCATGTGTCAGAATGTTACATGATGTTGCATGGCTCAAATTGGAATATAGGATCCGTTATAAATTGTGGTTAATGGTCTATCTTTGTGTGCATAATTTGGCACCAGAGTATTTAGTGGATAACATTCCGCCACCTATTCCGTTCCGTCATTTGCGTTCTGTGGATCACGCGGATCTACATATTCCAACAGTTATGCAGTAAAGGCCAAAGGTGTCTAGGACCAGCATAGTTTCCTGTATAGGTCCCCGGGAATGGAATGAGATCCCACTGTATATACGCCAGCAGGAGAATTTGCAGAATATTAAGAGATTGCTAAAAAGACACCCTTTTTTTAAAAAAAAAATATATAGTATGGGGCCTGAATTTTGGATTGTACGATGGGGTGCTGGTCGCTTAACTCTTTCATTGTCTGCGATTGTTTTTGAATATGTATTGTTATGATAATTAAGTATTTGTTCTGACCTGCTTTGTGCAAGGTGAGATACAAATAAACTGAAATGTTTATACGATACATCATTGGCTATTAACCGACTAAGTTCCTTGTCTCTGAAACGAGAATAACCTAACAAAGTATTCGTTTTCTATTGACATTCCTTAACAGAAGGGAAAGTGAAGTATGTTAAAAGGGGTTGAGACCGTTCATGTTTCTTAGTGACCACAAATGTTTTAGGAATTTTGTTACACACATATTTTGTTTTCTACATTAATGATAGTATTTTCCAAGTTCTGCTTCTTTACTAGGTCGTCATAGTCTTCCTTAGGTTATAACCCCAGACCAGATGAGTCCCTGAAAACATTTCAGACCTGTAAGTAGGCAAGTGGGGGAGGGAAGAGCGCTGAAGCCAAACCCGAAGATGGCAAGCGATTAAATGCTTTACCACCGAGAAATTAGATCAAGGAGGGACATAGGAACTCTCCTTAACTAGCCACCATCAGGAATGACTGGCATGTTATTTAAAATATTTTCTTGCAAAGTTTTAACCGCCTGGATATACACCCATGGCAGGCATATCAAATTAAACTCATCAGAGCTGGAATGGAACATGGTGTCAAGGGCCAGGTGTTGATCTCTCTTGGCTGCTTTGTGGACAGTGAAAAGCGTTTGACCCTTCCAGCAGGCAAAAGATGTTAATCCCAATGGCATGCCCAAATTCTTCCACCAGCTGTGCATTCTGGACTTCCTAAATTTCATCGTAAACTAACATGTTTGGAAAGAAGTCTGGTCTGCTTTCTACTGTGATGGAAATAAGCCCCCTCCCGCAAGAGTCTGCAGCTGCTGGGGGGGGGGGGGGGTTAGAGAAAAATCAGTAAGTTGAAATTGTATTTTTGTTCACTTTGAACACAATTCCACAGACGTAAACTTCCTTTCTGTGATCTGTGACATTCAGGGTTACCAACATCCATAATCCTCCCCAGCTGCAATAGGATGGCCTAATTCCAAAGTTAAATTTGTAGGTCAGTTATGGGCACAGGGAAACTATTATTCCTATCACTGACTTAATGGGAATTTTTTTTTTTTTTCTTTTGATGCATACTGCTTACTACGTATGATACTATTCAAATTCTACTGTCTACTATTTAAAACCATAAACAGCGACAGCCCAACCTACCAGAACAATCACCTCATCCAAACCACATCTACTAGACATAGGAAAACCCACACTCCGTTCACGCACCCTCCAATCAAAGAAGTCAAACGGAAAAAAACTATATGATGGCCTCCACAACCAAATCTCCAATCTACTAATTATGACCCCAGACTACAAAACATTCAGAAAAGAAATAAAGACTCTATTCTTCAAGAAATTCCTGCAAACGACTTAATACCGCTACCTCCTTCCCACTTCCCGATTCCCCAAAGCAATCTCATCTACTCTTTATCCCCTCTAGAAATTACCAGATATCTTCTTCTTGTAATACCTTTTTTGTAATTCTTTTGTAATCCACCTTGAACCGCAAAGCAATGGCGGAATAGAAATCTTTAATTTAATGTAATGCAATATATCTCCAATCATGTCGCACCCCCTTCTGATCAAAGCTCACTGGCTCCCCATTGAGCACCAAATCACTTACAAAATTATGTTACTGACCTTTAAAACAAAAACTGCCAGCCAACCAGAATTCAACACACCACCCATTGTACTTTACGCTCCTCAAATCAAAACTTACTGTCTATCCCATCACTAAGATACATTAACACTATGCGTACTAGTATTTTCTCTGTTACGGCCCCTACAATCTGGAATTTGGCAGATGCGTACGATGTATGATAGTCCTTTTAAGGACGGTAATGGAAGTCTGTTCCCTTCCATTAGCCTTGTATTTTTAAATAATTTGCCCGTTTCCCCTTCCATCTGTTTTATCCTCTCCCCATTCTTTTCTATCAAATATTGTAGTTCTGCCTAGTTACACCACGTATCAGTAAGTCATTGATTGTTGTTGTATTGAAATCTGTTTTTAATGTATTTTTTATAGTTTCTTTTTTATACAATGCAAAACCACCTTGATATTTGATAAGGCAGAATTATCTAATTTTTAAGAAACCTGAAACATACGTTTGTAAAACTGTATTCTAATTTGTTAAAAATGGCTGTTCCTTGATGTTTTTTTACTATCCTGTACACCGCCTTGAACCGAAAGACTAATGCAATATAGAAATAAACATTTATGTTATGTTATCCTGGCTCACTGGACAGAATACCAGAAATTATGGAAAGACATCAAGAAAGTTCTTTTAGAAGAAAGAGAAAAACAAGAAACTCATTACAGAAAGGCTCTCGATAGAAACTCCCTCGTAGGATCTCTGAAGACTGGTATTCCATGCTTCAGGTCAGTTTGCATGAAGAGGACAGAATAAATATTTGGCAGAGGGGTACCACAACTCGCATTTGGGTATCATGGAGGTGAATCATGCAACACTTTGAATTAAAGTACTATAGAAATTATTATTAGAAGTAGTAAATAATCATAGTATACTGTCTAGCAATTTCCCACTCAGGTACAGAAAACGGGATACTGGGCTTGATGGACCACTGGTCTGGCCCAGTATGGCTATTCTTATGTGAGCCAAGCATAGGACAATCAAGCCATTGTGACATCACTGATGAGGTTGACTCTTAGGCATCGGTGAAATGAGGCATTATGACATCACAATCTCAGATACAATAGAAAATGTCCTATACAAAATGCCTATGCTTGAGGGTGGGGAAAGGGTCTGTTTTCCTCTACTAATGGTTGCAGTTGCCGTTTCTGGCTCAGGATCTGGGTTGGACCATGACGACAAAGCATCTCACCCAGAATGTGGGGGCTCAGTTTTAGATCCTCCAAGGCCTCCAGATGATCCAGTGCAAAGCCTTCTTGGAGACTAATGTAGGTGATTTTGTGATCTTAGACTAGAAACCGCCTTGGGTGAATCTCTTCATAAAGACATTGAATAAATCCCAATAAATACGAGTGGAACTATTTGTGTCCTTCAAGTCAAACTCCCAATGATAAATCAGATGATTCCATAAATCCAGGGCATTTCCGATTGATCTTTTAACCTGTATATCTATTCTGATATTTATCACCTCTTTTAGGAAAGCAGGACTGCATCTACTGAAACACTTTGGGATGTCAAGTTGAAAAGTAAAGGTCATTTTCAGTGCAAATGGAGTAGAACTTTGTGGTCTACGAGTGATTCTCACTTTTGGAAGCCTCCTTAAATCATACTCAGAATGGTAAGCAAAGCAAAGCAATCCTTCTGGGGACAGGGTGCTCATAAAATCTTTATGCCTTGTCAGGACTTTTCCAAAATTTCACGCTATGTAAAGGACATGTACAGGTGTGCCTATTTGGAATTAGAATGTAGGAATTTCACAGAGGCTGATCCAGCTCCTACTGAGTTTGAATAAATACCATGCGTAGATCAGCCTACAAGTAACAGAAAATGGGACAGAACCTTCTGCTGTTCCTCAAGAGAAAGTACATAGCAGAAGGGCAACCAGATTACCGAAAAGAAACTTCCTAAATTAGTAGTTCTATTTAACCAGCATCTTAATGATAAACTCAGTTCTCTCTTGATTCTCTTGTCATCCCCTCTTATGGTATTACCTATGGTAATGGGAAACAAGCCAAAATTGTAGCTGGGGCTTCAAATTCTATCTGTAATGATTTAGGCCCACTTTTATCAACGAGAACATGCTTCCATCTCCGTTCAGACCAAAAATCCTTGACTAAGTAACGCGCGATGAACAAATATCAGATTAGATTACATCAAGCCGTGTTAGGGGTTTTTTTTATCACCGGTTGCCGCGGTAAAAGCTCCGATGCTCATAATTCCTATGAGCGTCAGAGCTTTCACCACAGTGGTCGGCGATAAAAAAAACCCAAACACAAACCCCTAATTCGGTTTGATAAAAGAGGGCCTTAGCCTTGCCATTATCATTACAGCTTCATTTTGGCTTCTTAATGGAAATATTTCCACTCAAGAATTAATGAGTATGGTTTTCTAAAAATAATAATTTAATATTTTCACGTGTGCATGCACTCACATGCAGTTTTAAACTCTGGGAACGCGTTGCCAGAGGATGTGGTAAGAGCAGATAGCGTAGCTGGTTTTAAGAAAGGTTTGGACAAGTTCCTGGAGGAAAAGTCCATTGTCTGTTATTGAGAAAGACACGGGGGAAGCCACTGCTTGCCCTGTAACGGTAGCATGGAATATTGCTACTCCTTGGGTTTTGGCCAGGTACTAGTGACCTGGATTGGCCACCGTGAGAACGGGCTACTGGGCTTGATGGAGCATTGGTCTGACCCAGTAAGGCTATTCTTATGTTCATAATTACATATACGTTGCTTTCTCCAACCCATTTCTAGGCATTACATTTATTGACGCTTTTGTGGTTAAAAAAAAACAACAAAAAACCCAAAAGAACTGGTTTCAGTTTCTATTCTCTGCAAAAACAAGAAAAAACGTGAGCTCTAATTATAATTCTGCATAATAAAATAGGCTATATTTCTCAAGCAACCTCCAGGAGGTTTAGGTTTCCACCTCATTAAATATAAGACGATGGTTGACTTAACACAAGTTTGGAATCTATGAGTGATAGAGTGCCAGTTGTCATGTCTTCAACGCCAGGCACCTTGTTAATGTGTGCGTGGACTTTTAATGAGTCCGGAGTCCTCGTTCAAGGCATAGCGAAATATGCAAGCCCCACATTACAGAACTGATTAGCATCGGACATACAGAATTTTAAACATTTTGAATCCATCCTGTGACCTCCACTTCAGCCATGTGAAGCCTCCCCATACTCTCTTTGCATCCCTAATGACTGCTTCGCCTCCCTGCTGTTGGTTTGTCTGAGCTCTGTCCACCACATCCTCCCCCACCCACCACAGCACATTTTGTAAACTGTGGATGTTCAAGCCCAGCTGGATTACAAAGGGAGACAAAAAAAAAAAAGAACCAAAGAACCCCAGATCTTGACTTAGTTGACAGAGGCCATTGGTAGGGGCTGCTTTTCTCGACTGGGCAGGAAATAGATTTTGAGGAGAGAAGTCCTCTCTAGAAGAAGGGGCAAGTGAGCCCATTTGAATTTTCAAACAGAAACTTTCCATTAAGACAGTTGTATTCCAAATTCAGTACAAAGCAATCATGTTATGTCATCAATTTCTATATGGTACGATGCCTGAAATTTTTAAGAACATGATATCTCGTTACCAACCACAAAGATCCTTTCGTTCTATAGGTGTGGCATTGTTGAAAACAAAGGCCAACCCTAAACATCTGGATACGAATGCCAAGACTTTTACGTGTGCAGGACTGAAGTTACGCAATGGCCTTGTTGGCCAGATTAGACAATGTGGAGAGAGGAATTCCTTTAGGAAAATTTGTTGAAGCATTTTTTTGAGCAAATGATTTTATGTTAGACTGAATACGTATGTTTTGATGGTACTGATGCACTTTCTAGGCAATTGATTTTACAATATGTTAGACTAAATATGTCTGTTTTATCTTCTTATTTTTGTATGGATTCTTAACTTTTTATGTAAACCGTTTTTAAACATAGAGTATGATGGCAGAAAAGGGCTGCGGCCCAACAAGTCTGCCCACTCAAGAACCCTCCCTCAGCAAATTTGCCTCTCCCATGAGTCTGTTTTTTTAAGCATGACTCTGTAGCAACCCCACGTGTTTGTCCCAACGTCTCTTGAAGTCGAGCACGTTACTGGCCTTGACCATCTGGCGTGGAAGACCATTCCATCGATCAATTACCCTTTCGGTGAAGAAGTATTTCCTGGTGTCCCCATGAAATCTTCCCTCCCTGAGTTTTAGCAGGTGCCCTCTTGTCACCGTGGGACCCTTAAGAAAAAACATTTTTTTCTCCACTTCAATGCGGCCCGTGATGTATTTAAATGTTTCTATCATGTCCCCCTTTTCTCTGTGCTCCTCAAGAGAATATAGGCGCAGTCTGGTCAGACATTCCTCATAAGGGAGATCCCTAAGTCCCGAGACCATCCTAGTGGCCATTCTCTGGATCGACTCCAAGTCTCTTCACATCTTTCCGATAATGTGGCCTCCAGAACTGGACACAGTACTCCAGGTGATGTCTCACCATGGATCTGTACAACGGCAGTATGACTTCAGGCTTTCGGCTGATAAAGCTCCTTCCGATGCAGCCCAGCATTTGTCTAGCTTTTGCTGAAGCTTTCTCCACTTGATTTGCAGCTTTCATGTCTTCTCGGATGATTACTCCCAAGTCCCTTTCTGCAGTAGTTCTTGTCAAGTTTTCACCGTTCAAGGTGTATGTTCTGCATGGATTACTGCTTCCAAGATGCATTAATTTACATTTTTTGGCATTAAAGTATAGTTGGCAAGTACTGGTATAGAAATTTAAAAAAATAAATAAATAGTGGGGCCTATCAACAGATGGTTAACTAAGGGGCCCTTTTAGAAAAGTGCAATGAAATCTGGGCTTGTTGAATTCTAACGGGGAACTCTCCTGATCGCTATCCTCAAATTTATTGTGCTGGTTCTGTGCTATTTAGGCTCCCATATTAATCCTGCATTATCCAATTAGCACAGGCTAAAGTTTATTTGCATTTATTAGGATTTATTTACCACTTTTTTAAAGAATTCACTCAAGGTGATTTACAGCAAAAAATAAGTCAAACCTGAGCAATAGACAATTACAAGAATAAAAATATTCAAACAACAATACAAAGTATGGCATTACAATGTCATCATAATACACAATAAAACTAATGGTCAGCAAAGGGATCGGCAGCCTTTTCAAAGCAAAGAGCCAATTTATCCTAAAAATTTGACCCAAGATTTACAAAGAGCCACAATAGGTAGAGAAGGAAGTTTGAAATATTCCAGGTCTCTCGCTCTCTCTTCCCTTCCCAAGATCTAGCTTCTCTCCCCTCTTTCTTCCCTCTAACCCCTCACAGGCATTTGTACCTCTCTTCCCTCCATCTCCTGCCCGTCTTCCTCCTCCCAACCCATAGCTAAGGTTACTATAAGTGATCAGAGAGCAGATCAGTACGCTCAAAATCCTTATGTGATCATGAGACATTGTATGGGATGCCTTTGAATAAAAACCCTTCTGAGTTTAATTTGATTTCCAACCTCAATTGACACAAGGCCTTCTCTTTGTAAAGTTATTCCCTTATGTTTTGCTCCTTCATTGTTCTCTTTCCCATATCGATTGTAACTCGTCCCAATTTCCTTTCGTTTTACACTCTACCTTTGTCCGAAGTAAGTCACTGTCTCCCAAACAAATTATCTTGTCTTCCCCATTTTAATTGCACATTGCTTTGAAATTCTGCAAAGGCGATTTTATCCAATTTTTAAATAAACTTGAAAATATGGAGCAGGGCCCATTACTGTAAGGCTCCGAGATGCTTTCTTGTAGGTATAGCAGGTGTAATAAGGTCAAAATCTCAAAAAAGACCTTGTCACAAAATAGTAGCTTTCTTAAATCACAGCTTAATTTGTCCTTTTTAATATTTGTAGGTCCCCCAAAAATTATATGCAAGCACGTTCACGAAAGAAGAAAACATTGAAGCACATTTTCCCAACCATAGAGAAGGTAAATGTGTGTGATCCTTTTCCCATCATTAACATGAGCTTTAGCTCTTCTGTTTCAAGCCACTAACTATTCTGGGACCAATGTAGATGGGCCAAGCTTGGTTTTGTCTCTTTTGAACTACACCACTTTTCCTGAGCATTAAGTAAATGAGTAGGAAAGCTTCAAGCAGGGTGGTTTGGTTTTTTTTTCTCACTTTTATAACTGAATCAGTAATTGTCCTATTATAAGGGATCTGGAAGCATTCGATGTTTCTTTTGGCAGCAAAATAATCAGATTGGTTGGATGCAAACTAGAACTTGACAACAGCATTAGTACCCCAGTGAATCATTTTAAGAGTGAAGTTTTTTAATATTCTAAGACTCGAGAAACATTAGACTCGTAGCCCTTTTCTGAAGACCGAGGAGTACAATAACTAAATTAATAATGTCTCGGACGAAGTTGTTGACCTTGAAGAACATTTAGTGTGATCAGAATATAGAGCAGTCTGTTTTCGTCATCAGCAAATATGAAGAAAGACGTGGCTCGAATTCAGCATTTCAGAAAACTAGCACATTGGTAAGGTGCATTCAGCAAGTTGATCTACTGCAGCAATCCGGGCTTTGAATAATATTTGCTAGGTCTCAAGAAGCCTGCTGTGATGGTTCTCAGCTTCCCTTTGTTTATGGGTTCTCAGGTGTTGGGTTCACCGCAAACCAATGAATGCACTTTTTCAGCGAAAGAGTAGTCGTCATTTGATCATCTGTCTCACAGAAAGATCTAGGCCAGTGGTTCCCAACCCTGTCCCGGAGGTCCACCAGGCCAGTCAGGTTTTTGGGATAGCCCTAATGAATTTGCATGGGGCAGATTTGCATGCAAATCTCTCTCATGCATCTCTCTAAAGCTCCTTCCATCAGTGATATCTGAGCTGATTACTGCTCCGGGTATTAGATGCTGTCAGCTAACCAGAGCATGCTTAATTAAGAAGCATTTCTACTTGATACAGGATAACATTTTTTAACAAATAGTGGATCGTTTACTTTAGAGGAAAGGTGGGAGAGGGGAGATATGATAGAGATGTTTAAATACCTACGTGATGTAAATAAGCATGAGTTGAATCTCTTTCATTTGAAAGGAAGCTCTGCAATGAGAAGGCATAGGAAGAAGTTAAGAGGCGACAGGCTCCGGAGTAATCTAAGGAAATACTTTTTTACAGAAAGGGTGGTAGATGCGAAGAGGTGGTGGAGTGACAGATTATGTCTGAATTCAAGAAAGCGTGGAATCTCTTAAGAGAGAGGAAGAGATATTGGTTACTGCGGATGGATGGGCAGACTGGATGGGCCATGTGATCTTTATCTGCCATCATGTTTCTGCAATCATAAAGCTCTATGACCTCACAATGCAGTTGTAAAGAGCCTTAGCCAATAGGGAGAGGAGGAGATAGTGGATGTTGCAGATGGGCAGACTGGATGGGCCATTTGGCCTTTATCTGCCATCATGTTTCTATGTTTTGGACTACTGAGGAAGGCAGATTTTGCCTAAACATGGACTATATTGAGTCCTCCATATCTGTTTTACTACCAAGAACACCGGACGATTAATTTCAACTATATTGGATGGTCGGCTTTTGTTATTATTATTATTATTATTATTATGTTCTTATATCCCGCCATACCCAAAGAGTTCTAGGCGGTTTACATCCATTACATTAGGATCCGGTCTGAACCCGGATTTACAAAAATTTTGTCGGAATTGCAGGTAGCGTGGAAGGAAGCAAAGTAGTTTTAGCACAGGTTTATCGTAGTTGGGTGAGGAGATAAAATGGAGGGTGTGGGAAACCAGAGGAGGGGGGGGGAGAGGGATGTGGGGGTGGGGGGGTTGGAGTGTATGCGGGGGGTGAGGATTAAGGGTCTTGTTCGCGGAAGAGGTGTGTTTTGAGAAGTTTTCTGAAGTCTAGGTAGGTCGGGGCCTCTAGCATCATTTGGGCTAGCCAAGGGTTCAGCTTGGCCGCCTGGAAGGCGAAGGTTTTGTCGATGAATCTTTTGAGCTGGCATGATTTTATGGAGGGGAAGGTAAACAACTGGATTCTGCGGGATTTCTTGTTGGTGCAATACATGTTGAAATGTGGGGAGAGGTATTTTGGTGAGAGACCAAATACTGTCTTGTAACAGATGCAGGCGAACTTGAAGAGGACTCGGGATTCGAAGGGTAGCCAGTGCAGTTGGTGGTAGAAGGGGGTGATGTGTTCCCATTTGTTCAGGCCGAAAATTAGGCGGACAGCTGTGTTTTGAATCAGTTTTAGTCTTCTGGTGATTTTCTTTGTGGAGCTTAGGTAGATGATATTGCAATAATCCAGTATGCTGAGGATAGAGGATTGAACTAATAGTCGAAATGCAGTGTCATCGAAGTATTTCTTTATGGTACGGAGTTTCCAGAGTGCTGAAAGGCCTTTCTTGACAGTGAGGTCTGTGTGATTTTCTAGGGATAGATGTTTGTCAAGCGTGACTCCTAGTATTTTTAATGTTTGTTCGAGTGGGAAAACCAATCCTTTCACCTGGATTGTGGTGTCTTTGATTTTGTCTTTGGGGGTGGCTAGAAAGAATTTTGTTTTGTCTGGGTTGAGCTTTAGTTTGAAGGAGAGCATCCAGAGTTCTATCTGGCTGAGTATGCTAGTTATGTAGTTGAGAAGATCCTGGGATAGACTGGTTAGAGGGATGACAATTGTGATGTCATCTGCATAGATGAAGAATTTGAGCTTAAGTTTGTGAAGGAGGTTACTGAGGGAGGCGAGGTAGATATTGAATAGGGTGGGGGATAAGGGGGAGCCTTGTGGTACACCGCAGGAGTTCACCCAGCTGTAGGAGAAGTTGTCATTTTTGTGTACCCTGTAGGATCTGTTTCGTAGGAACCCTTGGAACCAGCTGAGTACCCGGTCGGAGATTCCAATGTGGGCCAGGCATTCCAGGAGAATAGTGTGGTCAACTAGGTCAAACGCACTGCTTAGATCAAATTGTAAGATCAGGGCGCTGGAGCCCCGACTGAAGAGTATGTGCAGGTGGTCTAGTAAGGAGGCGATGATGGTCTCTGTGCTGTGGTCCGTGCGGAAGCCCGATTGATTGTCGCTTAGGATATTGAATTTTTCCAGGTATGCGGAGAGTTCTGCTTTTACTGCCCCTTCCGCGATTTTGGTGAATAGTGGTATGTTAGCTATTGGTCTGTAATTGGAAGGTGCGTTGGAAGAGTCCTTTATGCTTTTTATGATTGGGGTTATTAAGATATGTCCTTGTTCTGGAGGGAAGTTTCCTGCGGATAGTAGGGAGTTGACCCATAGTAGCATGTTAGCTTTGAAGTAGATCGGAGCCGTTTTCATCACATTTGGGGGGCAAGTATCTAGTTTGCAGAAGGATTTGGTGTATTTGTTGTAATATTTGTTGAAGGTTTTCCAGTCGATTGTGGTAAGTTGGTTCCAGTTTAGGTCGGATCTAGACCCTTGGTCTGGTTTAGCTATGTCGATGTCAGGGAGGATGGGAAAGAGCTCCAGGGGATTGGTCTTGGTGGGTAGTGCTGATCTTAGTTTTAGGATCTTGGAGTTGAAGAAATCCGCTAGGGTGTTGGCGGTTAGTGTTGAATCTTCCTGGTTGTTAGTGAGTGTTTCAATGTTGTAAAGGTTATCACAACTAAGGATTGTCACAATAAACTCTTTTGTGCTAACATGAATACTGTGTTGGATTCTTACATTACATTAGTGATTTCTATTCCGCTGTTACCTTACGGTTCAAGGTGGATTACACAAGAATTGTCATGATATTAGTAACTGCCTAATGAGTGGTTTGGATATTTTTTTGATTTGCTATGTAGATAGTGTTGTGGGTGAAGCTTGGGGTGGGTCTGGTTCTGGACTGTGTTGCTTTTCTTTTTTCAAGTGGGTTTTCTTTGCCCCCCCCCCCTTTTTTGTGGGGCGGGGACATTACATCTGAGACTTCTTCTGACAAATATAATACAATACCACACAACACAATGGGGCTCATTTTCAAAAAAGATAGACGTCCAAAACACAGCAACCACCATAAATGTCTGACTAGTCAAAAACGTCCAAGTGGACATTCTCAAAACAGACTTTCTAGACATCTTTCTGGTTGTTTTGTCTCCAGTGCATCCAAATCTTAAGGGGGCGTGTTTTGGTGGGTGGGCACAGGGTGGGCTTAGCACTTGGATACTTCTCAGGCATAATCAAACCTTTAACAAAAGGTCCTGGGTTTGGAGCTAGACCTGTTTTAAAAGCGTCTAAATGACCACTGGAGGGATTAAGGCATGGCCCCCCCTCTTACCACTCAAAGATGTTAATACCCCCCCTAAATTCTAGCCTGTATTACGAGGGGATGCTGCAAAGTTCTCAGCCCTAGCAGCTTCAGATGTTAACACAGACATTTGAGCCCAGAGAGGCACTCTATGAGTTACTGCAATGGATTTCACATTAAAAGATTCAGGTACAGATGTCACTTTAATTTGCTTATATTGTATGGTGGGACTAGAGAATGACACGGGACACATTTTTCCCCGTCCCCTCGAGTTCTTTTCCTGTCCCTGCCCTATTCTTGCAAGCTCCGTCCTCAACCGCACAAGCCTCAAACACATTAATATCATAAGTGTTCGAGGCTTGTGCGGCTAAGGCAGAACTTACAGGAATAGGACAGAGACAGCGACAAAACTCGTGGGGACGGTGAAATTGAGTTCCTTCAGTGATGGGGACAAAATTGTCCCCGTGTCATTCTCTAGATGGGACCGCCAAAACCTACCTTACCTAAGGGTTACTGTTGTGATGTACAGGTGCGTTCAGTAAGTTTTGGGTGGGTTTTGAAGGGTTCACCATACAAACAGAAGCAAGTTAAAGCGACATCTGTACCTGGGGGACTTTTAATATGACATTCTCTGCAGTAATCCTTCCGCTGTGCCGAGGAATTCTGTTGTCCGTGTACAGTTTGCTAAGAATGCTAGCTTGTCTGAAAAACTTGCTTTTGCGCGTTTTTCATGTGGATGTCTTTATATTTGAGAATGGCCCAAAAAGATAAACGTACTAAAGACCAAAACATCTTCATAGGTCATTCTCAAAAGAAAAAAAAAGATAGACGTCTTGCTTTTTTGAGAATGGACATTTTCTCTACTGGATTTCTGGATGACTTTCTCAAAACATCCCAACTCAGACTTAAGACGTCCTATCGAAAATGCCCTTCACTATGTGCTTATATAGAGATTGGGCATTATTCCAGGAGCTACAATTTAAACAGGTAAAAATCTGCACCGGATTTATCAGGATGTTTGTGGTCAAAAACATACCCACTGCATGAAAGGGAGAAAATGGCCACCACATCTTTCAGTTAATAAATAAAAATGGAACACGATATCACTGACAAACATTCTGTAGATTTCACGAGTCTCATAGACGATGGCCATTGTGGGAAAACGGCTTTTATTTGTAGAACTTGCTCTGAATTTCAGTTACTGGTATTGCCCATCAGATACAAATTGGTCAGTCTGGCTAGCTGAATACTAATGAATAGATTTGACGGCGTTCCTTTCTTCTGTGGTGCATCTAAGCTTTAGTCACATGGAAATTATGACCTTTGGCCCTAGAAATCCTGGAAAAATAGCCACATAACCCGCAAGAGCATTGCACAAGCTCTCTCGTCAATCAATTGCTCTAAAGCAGTTTCCTTGGAGACCAAAAGCTGCACGGTTTGAAAGGATCCCTGAGACACACTGGTAATTGGGACCAGTGAACTCTGCCTAAAGTCTCCCACGAAAGAGGCTTGGAACTCGTCCCATCTATGTTAATGAAGCAGAGCTGCGGCTCCCCTTAGCACTGCCTGCCTTCCTGCTTTCCATTGTAACTAGGGAACTGGGTGATAAGACAAGACCCCCCCTTCTGGGTCCCTTTCACAGCTTTCAGTTGTGTTTTGCTGTGCTTCGCTGCTATTATGTTGGACTGGAAATGGTTTCTCCCTCTTCTGGCTCTCTAAAGTGTACCTCTGACCCAGTCAGAGAGAAAAAAAGCTTTATGAAAAGGGGTTTATCTGAAAACAGCATCTTTAACCCCAAATGGTGTGGTTGAAGAACGAGATGCAAGCATGGTAAACTCCAAGTCACATTTTATACACAACTCCAGTACCAGCTCCTGTGATTTTTTTTTACCCCTTCAACATCTTATTAAAAAGCTTTGAGGCAAAATGCACCAACTTCTCTAAACCACACATGGTGCTTGGCACATAACCAGAAGCTTCCAAAGTGGGCTTTCAGATTGGCCAACTGAAGAGTTGCATCTGCGTGAAACGTCAAATTCCTTCCTGGATTAACAACCAGTGATGCTTAAATTCCAGGTTTCCCTGGTGAGGAGAGTTGAAAAGTGTGAAGTCCACCCCTTACCTTACTAAAGTCAAAAGTCTGTTTAGGATTCGGCTCATGCGATGATGACTCATCGCTACGGTGAAAGTTTATATTAATTCACCTCTCTCTTGAAAGAAGCTCGAGACCTTCCCAGAAATGGCGTTACAAATCACTTTACATTAACCTTGAGTAACAAATGCCATCCCCACAGCAATGACTTGGGAGCCTCTATACTATAGACATTTTCCCATTTTGTGACTATGGGAAAAAGGCTACTGCATCCACATCCGACCCTTGGCTTGGTGACAAAACACATCCCTAGTGCTAAAATGGTAGTTTGGCACAATTATAGCATACTGAATTTTAAACAAAGGCCTAGGACAGCTAGACGCTAGATTGCCAAAGTCAACGTTGTATTCATCTGGTATTACATCAATCCCATGACGACCCTCACCACTTATCAAGAGATAGATGAGTCAAGCAATTCTTCAGTTTGCTGTAAATTACACACCTATTACCATCACAAAGATATGAGTGTTTCTCTGGAAAACATTTTATAGAAATTTGGGTATGAATCAATGAATGCTTGTTTTCCTTAGAGTAATATACGAGGGCAAATCAAAAATTAAACGCAATTGTTAAATGGCATGATAACCGGAACAGAGATAGTGAAATGCAATATACGTACTCGTTCATTGCCTGTTGAATAGTTCGTCCAAGCAAAGTGCAGCGCTTGGCCTTTAACTGTGTGGCAGCCATGAGGTCAGAAACATGGATGCTCCATTGCAAGACTGCAACTAGAGAACGACACGGGGACAAAGTTTTCCCGTCTCCATGGGAACTCATTTATCCGTCCCGTCCCTGAGTTCTTTTCCTGCCCCATTCCTGCAATCTCCATCCTCATCCGCACAAGCCTCAAACACTTTAAAATCATAAGTGTTCGAGGCTTGTGCAGTTAAGGCAGAGCTTACAGGAATGGGGCAGGGACAGCGACAAAACTCGTGGGGAGAGGACGGGGAAATATTTGGCCCCGTGTCATTCTCTAATTGCAACATCAAAGAACAACATACAGTAGTTTGCTTTTTTGGGCCAAGGGAGTGAAACCTGTGGAAATTCACTGTCAGATATTGGGACATAGCACCCCGAATCAACAAAAGGTTTATGAGTGGGAAGAACAAGTGTAACTGACAAAGGTCACTCTGGTCGCCCATCAGCATCACATTGACAGGGCGGATGCCTTGATTAGGGAAGACCGATGGAAAACAAGGTCTCAGTTGGCTGCAAATTTGGATCTGCACAATGACTTGGGATACAGGAAAGCGTGCGCACGATGGGCTCCCACACAGCTTACCAATCTGCACAAGCAACAGTATGTGGAGGTTGCGATCCAGTTCCTGAGATGGTATGAAGAAGATCCAAGTATTCTGGAGAGAAGAGTCACCAGTGACGAGACATAGGTACATCACTGTGACCTGGAGAGCAAAAGACAAAGCATGATGATGTAAAGGAAGCGGTGCTCACCTGGCTTTGGGAGCAGCCAAAAAACTTCTCTGCAGGAATGCAGAAGCGAGTTGAACGATAAAACAAATGTGTCGTCTTGCATGGGATCTAGCTAGGTACTTGGGACCTGGGTAGGCCACTGTTGGAAACAGGATACTGGGCTTGACGGACCTCCGGTCTATCCTAGTATAGGACAATTAAACCACTGTGACATCACTGATGAGTTTGGCTCTTAGGTATTGGTGGAATGAGGCTTTATGACATCACAATCTCAGCTCTGGAATGTTGCTACTCTTTGGGTTTGTGCCATGTACTTGAGACCTGGGTTGGCCACTGTTGGAAACAGGATACTAGGCATGAGGGACCTTTGGCCTGTCCCAGTATTGCAACTCTTATGTTCTTATGTGAAATGTTACTTCTATTAAACCACTTAAATATATTTTGCCTTTACTTTTTGATTTACCCTCGTATATAAGTAATTCACACTAGCTTGGAAGGAGAATTGATTGGGACTATTTATCATTCAAGATAAAGCGATAAACAAGAAGGATCACAAGATGAGGAATATGATGCTTAAAGTTTGCAAAGACATTTAGAAAGCCTTCAAGCTCAAGGTTGGATACATAGATTTTTTTGGTATAAAGCTTTAGAACATTTCAAGTCAGTTAACAAGTGGCTTGACGCTAGTCTTCTTCATGCATTACATCCAGAAAGTAATTAGTCTAGTAAAACATTTTGACTCAGCTGGGGGCAGGGGGGGGGCACAGAGATGATACGGCCAGGCTGACAGCATAGACCACTGCAGTCCGTCTCATTTATGGCCTATGTACGCCCGTATTACAAAAACCTACACTGGCTGCCCGTGGAAGTAAGGGTCATTTTTAAATTTGATTCAAAACCAGAACAGGTTCACATCTATCTCACCATTTCGAATTTCCAGGCACAACTTATACATGTTCACTTTTCCATCCTGTATCTACAAGAGATTCCTTGATAGAACATTATCATTCCAAGCAGGCAAATTGAATAAATGTTTAACCAACTTTACTTCAAACACACTTTCTTATCAAACTTTCAGGAAGTCAATCAAAACTTATCTCTTTGATAAATTTCTCCGACTCCATTTCTGCCTTGATGTATTTTTAAAACACTTCCAGAAAAATGTGATTAATCTTACCATGATAATGTGATCTCAAAAAGTTTTTTGTAATCTCGCTGTCTGTATACAGTCTCTAAACCACTCTAAACTGTGGTATTGTGGTACATAAAAATAAAGTTATTATTATTGTTATTATTAAACAAACACTTACACCCACTGATCTCACCTGCTGGATTAATGCCGATTTACCCTACATGTTACTTTTGTATCCTGGTTTTCTCCCAAAGAAGCCCCAGAGCAGTGAACGTCATAGTGAAACAGAAAAAATACCCTACACGACACGAATCAACAGTACAAAAAAACATGACATCCATGGGATCTCCGCTAACTTGGAACATGGGGATGTTCCTGGTCAGTCTTGTGGAAGATACCAAGTTTCAAGGTTATTTAAAATTTGACTGATTGCTTAATCATATATTCAAGGCAATGTACAATGCTAAAATAGTTTATAACAACGTACATGGGAACAATGCAAACACCATAGACATGACTTACGGAACAGGCAGAACCATATGGAAGGCGGGGATAGAAATACAATAATTGATAGAAAATGCGACAGTTAAGGAGAACTCCAAAAGGAAGGGTTTAATTTTTTTAATTTTAAAAGTTTTTACTACATTTTTCAAAATACAATACAAGAAATAAAAGTTTCAAGTTTCAAGTTTCAAGTTTATTATGGGACTTGATAAATCGCTTAATCAAATATTCTAAGCGATGTACATTTAAAATTTACAATATAAATCTAAAATACAGTAACAATATATTATATTACAATGCAGACAATATATTTAAGTAATAACTAAAAAACAATAAATTCAAGCATAGTTAAACAAAGGGAAAGAAGGGAAGAAATACAATTTTAAATAAAGATAAGACAATGAAAGAAAACACAAAATAATGTAATTAGAACAGGATTGATCAAATAATCATCATTCTTAAAATATAAAAGAATTATGTGAAGAAGGGATCATTAAAACGGTAAAATTTTAACACAGATTTAAATATACCCAATAAATTGACCATTAAACAGAATTTATAAAATAAATAAATTATGTTAAAAAAGCGTCTTTAAAAAGGAAAGTTTTTAACGCAGTTTTAAATTTACCCAAGTCTTTCTCATCCCGCAGCACAATAGGAAGGGCATTCCAAGTTTGTGGTGCCATACAGGAAAAAATAAATTGTCTCCTAGTATTGATAATTTTTAATGATGGAATTGTTAGCAGATTTTGTTCGCTAGATCTTAAAACAGAAAAGAAACCCCAAAACAAAACTCACCCCCTCTTTTAAAGGGGGAGTGTTGATTCAGCGGGCGCTAAAACGCTTAGCGTGCCTTTGTAAAAGAGAGGGGTCAACGTACAGCAGATCGCCCACAAAGAAAATCAGGATCAATGACAAAAATCGCTACACTGGAGAGGACCTGCCAATACCGCAGGCATCCCCAAATTTCGCATTGTGAACAGAAATCTTGAGTAGGGCTGAAAGAAATCGGAAGTCTGAAATACGAGGGATCCGGCAGTCAAAAGCACTTAAATCTATCTAGATTTCGTTCTTCCCTTTAAGGAACTCCACAATTGAGGAGCCGGGACTGAAAATCCTGCGGGCGGGATGGTTGGATAGGCCGGAGAGAGCTTGGACGGCAACTTCAATGCCAGGTGGACTTTGCAGTCTGTTTTCCTGGCGTATCAAAGAAGAAACAAGTTAATTTAATCATGAATTTTTGAGGGGTATGACTGGTGGGCAGACTGAATGGACCGTTCAGGTCTTTATCTGCCGTCATTTACTATGTTCCACTTAGAATTCTATTTATTTATTTTTTTTTTAAATCATTCTTGTAACAAACCTACTGTTTAACAGGACAAATCTGTCCAATTTCCTCCTCACCTCTCTCTCCAGGCCATCTCAAAATGCAATAAATCCTTTGGCTATATAACTTGCTTCAGGCTGCTAAATGAACCTTTATATACCATGCCAACTCAATTAGCATTCACATATTCCACCTACTCATTTAAGTGCATCGCAGCACATGAAGAAATGTCAGCTACTTACAACTCAAAACCCTACAAAGTTAAGGGTATAAGCCAGTTGCATGTCAAAGGATGGCCAGCTGGAAGAGGAGCACAGGGGAAAATGAAAAGACAAACTCCACTGTTACAGTGTGGTTAGCAACAGAGAACAGGCTACAATGTTGTGCCCTAGACCTCCCCGAGGGGTTAGTTTCTGAGAAAATAAGCTTTCACTACTCCCCGAGGGCCCTTTTACCAATTCAGCAAAATTGGCCTAATGGAGGCCGCGCTAAAGGGGGGGGGGGGGAGTGTGGTGCTTTGGATAAAGCTACAGCCTCAGCACCCTGAGGTTGTGGGTTCAAACCCACACTGCTCTTTGTGACCTTGGGCAAGTCACTTAATCCCCCCATTGCCCCAGGTACATTAGACAGATTGTGAGACCACAAGGACAGAAAGGGAAAAATGCTCAAGTACTTGAATAAATTCATATAAACTGTTCTGAGCTCCCTTGGGAGAAAAGTATAGAAAATTGAATAAATAGTATGAAAAGTCACAGCTTCTGATAACCAGAACTGGAATTGTGACATCATAATGCCCCATTCCACCAATAAGAGCCAACCTCATCAGTGATGTCACAATGGTTTGATTGTCCTATATTTGGCTCACTTTTACTACATTTTGATTTCTAGAAAGCTACAGCCTCAGCACCCTGAGGTTGTGGGTTCAACCCAACACTGCTCCTTGTGACCCTGGGCAAGTCACTTAATCCCCCACCATGGTCCCCGGTACATTAGATAGATAGTGAGCCCACAGGGACAGACAGGGAAAAATGCTCAAGTACCTGAATAAATTCATGTAAACCGTTCTGAGCTCCCCTGGGAGAAAAGTATAGAAAATTGAATAAATAAATAAAGTGCTATGTTAGTTTTGCCATCTGGGTGTCATTTTTTTTAAGGGGGTACGTCAGACGCAGAGATTTACTTATCAGCTAGCGTGCTGAAATCAATATGAAACTTTTGTTACCTTGTCAATGCCAATGCTCCATCTATTGCAGCTGAGAATAGTCAGCTCATCTCTTTTGTAAACTCTCTTTCCATGAACAGTAGTTAAGAAATGTTTCTACCGTCTTCGAATGATTGGATCTCTTGCCAACCTATTAATTCAATCATCATTAAATACTCTTATTCACTCGCTCGTTATTACATGCTTGGATTACAGTAATGCACTATACAAAGGAATCACTAAGAAAGAAAGAAAACGTCTTCAAATTATTCAAAACACTGCCATTAAAATTATTGGAAAAGCACGTAAATACGATCATGTCACACCTCTTTTCATCAATGCTCACTGGCTTCCTATAGATCATCGAATTTCCTATAAAATAATGTCGCTGACTTACAAGACCAAAACTTCTGGCCAACCTGATTTCATTAACAGGCTATTAATCCTCCATAGCCCCCATCGTGCATTGCGCTCATCTAATCAAAACTTGCTAGCCATCCCCTCTTTAAGATACATTAACACTTTGCGCACTAGCATTTTTTCTGGCACAGCTATGCTATGTTACCACCACACAAAGGACCATTTTACTAACGGCCTCTTTTACAAAGCCGCACTAGCAGCTGCGTTGCGCTAATGGCCCTGAAGCCCATAGAGATGTAAAGGGCTTCGGGGTAGAGGTCTGCATGGGAACGGGTCCCGCGGGAATCCCCCCTAACCCACAGGACTCTCACGGGCCCACGGGACTCCCACGGGGATGGAAGGCTTTGGAAGCAGGATTCGTCCATGTAATCTAATGGACACGTCAGCCTTAGTAAAAGAGGGGGTTTATAAGTTAATTACCTGAACAGAAAACAAAAAAAGGGTTCCACCAAAGAGATTCCACAAGGAAAACAGCAGCGCAAACACAAAAGAAACTGTGGAATTGATGATTCTGTCAGAAGTAATTGCTGCTTTTTATGGGGATGGAGGTAATTCCTTGCGGGGATGGGTGGGGACGGAGAGGATCCTGACAGAGACGGGTGGGGACGGAGAGGATCCTGGCGGGGATGGAGGTAATTCCTTGCGGGGATGGGTGGGGACGGAGAGGATCCTGACAGAGACGGGTTGGGGTTGGAGAGGATCCTAGCGGGGATGGGTGGGGACGGGGGAGGATCCTGGCGGGGATGGAGGTAATTCCTTGTGGGGATGGGTGGGGACGGAGAGGATCCTGGCAGGGACGGGCGGGGATGGGTGGGATTTCTGTCCCCGTGCAACTCTCTACTTCGGGACTGTTGCCACGCAGCAGCCTCTAGCATTAATTAATGTGAAAAGATGCTTGCTTTTAAGAAGTTACTCAAAACATATCTTTTTGTCCAGGCATTTCATTGAAACGAGGACTTTGTGTATTTGGGAAGACGTGTGTATTAGATCAATCATAAAGATGTTTCGCTCAATTTACTGATGTAAATGATAATGTGAAGGTTTTAGATCAGGGGTGTCAAAGTCCCTCCTTGAGGGCCGCAATCCAGTCGGGTTTTCAGGATTTTTCCAATGAATATGCATGAGATCTATGTGCATGCACTGCTTTCAGTGCACATTCATTAGGGAAATCCTGAAAACCCGACTGGATTGCAGCCCTCATGGAGGGACTTTGAGATCCCTGTTTTAGATGGATAACAAAAGTTTTAAATAAAAAATAAACTCCTCCTTTTAAAAAACTGCACAACAGGATTTTAGCGCCGATTGGCACGCTGAATGCTCTGCACTGCTCCATAGTAACATAGTAGATGACGGCAGATAAAGACCCGAATGGTCCATCCAGTCTGCCCAACCTAATTCAATCTAAAAATTTGTTGGGTGTTTTTTTTTGTTTTTTTTGGGGGGGGGGGATTTCTTCTTCTTAGCTATTTCTGGGCAAGAATCCAAAGCTCTGCCCGGTACTGTTCTTAGGCTCCGACGGTCATATGAGTTCCTATGAATGTTGAAGCATTGCAGAACATTCAACGTATCAGCCGGCACTAAAAGCCTCTTGCACGGTTTTGTAATGGGGGAGGGGGAAATTAATTGTTTTTGGGTTTTTTTAAGTCCCAACCTCCCGAAGAGCCCATTAATGCCTACTTACCGCTCCCTAAAAACAGCACTAGCGGGTCACACTCAGGAGACAAGAGCTAATTGCAGGCTCTGCTCAGCCCAACACAAATTTCTTTTTCGATCCGTAATTCATCAAGTCCCTAGGACTCAGACGCATGTCGACGACGCTTAACACATGCAAATGCATTTGAATAGTTGAATGAATGGAACCTGATTGCTAGATTATAATCACATGACCACCATCAGCCACACGGCACCACAAGAGAGCCAGACAAGAACAAGAGTGGAATTTGAAAAACCCACTAAAAAACAGTTTCAGTTATGTAAAGTGATCACATTAACTCCTTGCCAATTTTGAGAAGTAATCATTTTATTTGACATGGTTCCTTCTATACCCTTTTATTTGCCATGATTCTTTAATAGATCTGTATTAATTACTTTTTAAGAAGATGTATAATAATGGTATGGTTAACGCAAACATGGTGCAAGTTAGTGCAGTACTGTAGAGGGAATTTCTATTTATCCGTGTGCCGAGTCTCTGCTCCACATCAGACAGCTCTAAAATCATTTCATTTACAGCCAAGCCTTGACCTTTCTCTGCTAGCAAAGAAATGACCCCAGCTCTTTCGGCAGGCTTGGACTGAACTGTAGACTTTAGGGTTTGTACCTCACCAGCCACCTTGCCCAAACCCTTTTCTAGGCTACTGAATTGCTGCTGTAAAGTTTCCAGGAATGTACGCGTTTGCTTTGAGGTGGTGAGTTGTTCTTTCATTGCAACTAAAACAGGATCGCTTATTACAGGAGACCCTCGCCTTTGAGTACTTAGCACAGCCCCGGCTTTGGGTCCTTGTGATGCTGCGGTCCCTAGATGAACAATGTCTCGAAGATCAACAATGAGGTCTCCGAGATCCTTCTGCTGTAACTGGTGGACCGAGGCTTGCTCGTGGATCGCTTCCTGTAAGCTGGCTGGTCCCTTTTGTGCCTCGAGGACTAAAGATTTCAGCTCCTGCAGTCTCACTCTGTTGATGTAGGTGGAACCCAGAACCCCGATAACGGCGCCCAGCACGGAACCAAAGATGGACCAGTTTTTTGTTCTCTCTGCTCGTGTTCTCTCCTTTTCGTGACTTTCCCTCACTGCTGCAGAGAAGAGAGAGAATCTCTCACGTTCTGAATCTTCCGCATTTATGTATGAGGTTCGGAGCCTTTTCTCTTCCTGCAAAAACACACAAAAGACTGAAGTTCACCTAAAATAAATTTAGGTATAATAAGCAAAGTGGTTGGGAGTAAACACGATGCTGGTGTCTGGTATAAGTGAAGCCAACTGTAAGAATAAACAATAGTATATAAGTCTGATTTTATATCTTTTAAATCAGGGGTGTCAAATGTCGGTCCTCGAGGGCCGCAATCCAGTCAGGTTTTCAGGATTTCCCCAATGAATATGCCTGAGATCTATTTGCATGCGCTGCTTTCATTGTATACTAATAGATCTCATGCATATTCAGTGGGGAAATCCTGAAAACCCGACTGGATTGCGGCCCTCATTTTAAATGCTCTGTCAGAAAGTGATTTTAAAAACCCTATTCTGTACTGTTTTCATATACATCACTGTGCTCACAGCTAACGCTTGAATGTTTTACAGCAGATAGTCAATGTCAACAAATATATTTAACAGTCTCCCAGAAGATTCAAGACAAGTTCCTGCTGAACCAGAACATACGTAGTTAGGGCAATTCTTATGACATGCAGGTGACAGAGTTACATGCTCCTAAAGCAAAGGGACATGTGTGGCACAATGATCAGAGCTGCAGCCTCAGCACCCTGAGTTGGTGGGTTCAAACCCTGGGTGCTTCTTGTGACCCTGGGCAAGTCACTTAATCCTTCCATTGTCCATTGTGAGCCCAGCAGGACAGAGAAGGGAAAATGCTTAAGTACCTGAATAAATTCATGCAAACTATTTTCAGCTCCCCTTGAAGAATGGTATAGAAAATTAAATAAATAAATATGATGTGGAGCCCTGAAACTTCCAAGTTATGCCACGCTTTTCTTGACATTTTTCATTTCAGTGAGGCAAATGCATCTGGTAAATGGGCACAACATAGGGAAACCAAGCCTTTGTGACATCACCAATCAGGTTGGCTCTTAGGTATTGGTGGAATGAGGCATTATGACATCACAATACGAGGGGCCGCTGAAAAAGTTCTTAGCCCAACCAAGAAGAGAATGGGGAGAGTGTGGTGCAGTGGTTAAAGCAATAGCTTTCGCACCCTGAGGTTGTGCGTTCAAACCCAGGTTGCTTCTTGTGACCCTGGGCAAGTCACTAAATCCCCCCCCCCCCCACTGCCCAGGACAGACAGGGAAAAATGCTTCAGTACCTGAATCAATTCATGTAAACCATTCTGAGCTCCCTTGGGAGAACAGTGCAGAAAAATGAATAAATAAAAAACGAGTGACAGCCCCTCACCTCGCGTCAGATAAAAAGCAGTGGACCATCTCCACTATGCAAACAAAATTAGGGCACCAAAGAAATAGGACGTAAACCTTGAATGATGATAATCGTAGAGACAAGATACAGTGGATAAAACCATTGTGCACAAAGGACAACTATGGGTTTTAAAAAGAAAAACAAAAGGATCCTTTCTCAACCTATGCCCGAGTAATTCTTCAGATGGTACTGTCGGGAGACTTTCCCCATCGGTGTGTAATAAAACCAAAACCAAAAAGTAAAGTCAGGCGATACCGTCACTAGTTTTCAGAGGTCAAAATCTTCTTCCTCAGATCTTTTCAGCATGAACAAAAGACGACAACATCAAAATATATAAAGTCAAATTTTTCCAGATGTCTCAAGAGAGACTCAAAAAAGAAGAAGAGAATTCCTAAATTTGAAGCCTGGAGTGACTCAAATTGGGGGGTTTTTCTTTTTAAGATACCCATGTAAATGTGTTATTAGATATGGATCATTGAAATATGTATTTGTAGATCCTTCTCATTTGATAAGATTTATCTCAATGAAACGCCTTGAGAATGAAGTAACAACAGCTCCTATTGGAAATTAGTTCTCGTTATTAGTAGTAGTTAAAGTGCTTCTTTATATTTGTTTGCATTTAATTAAGATACTCTTTAAATTTTGGATCTAGTTTAATTTAGAGGACTTGTGTGTGATCAGGGAAGCTGTATTTTCTTTTCCTATTATAATTTGAGTGAATTATTTTTCAGATTTGAAAACTAATTTTAACAGAGATGTCTTGATCATACTTTTCTGTACAAGATGTTTATGTTTGGAATTTTATAAAATTGCATAAATAAAAAATTTAAAAAAAAAATTTTTTAAAGTGAAACATTAAAGCATTTCAATGCCGGTCTCAAGGGGAAAGGTAGGGATGGGGGAAGGGGATGATGAGAAACAGGGAAAGAGAGAGACAAGAGTAGTATAATTTTATGGTTTATAATGTGAAAGGACTTCACAGAGATCTGGACTTCCTGTCTTGCTGGAGCCAAACTATTGTATAATTTTAGGATAGTTATATAAAATTCCTCTTAGTATTCCGACGCTGCAGTGCTCTGATCTTGGACGATGTCACCCACAGAGGTGTTATCTTGGTTTGTGTTGTGGCATCTGATTTTAACATCTGTGTGAATAGATTCTTGTCTTTTTCACATTTGGCCTATCTCTGGAGCAAAGCATACTTCTTCACATTTTCTGTGATGAAAATAAAGATCAAATTTGAGGAAAAGCACGAGTATTTTAAGCCAAATGTTTCCCCCTCCCCTTGATATGGATTCTGCTGTTTCACTGGTTTCTTCCCTGTTAACCCCCTCTGTTGGGCAACAGAGAGATAAGCTTTCATTTGCATCTACCAGATACTTTTCCTATTGCATATCTCCTCCTACCTCAGCCCCTCTATTGTCTCTAGATGCAGGCTAACATGTGCGATTGCTAGCTGTCACATCTGTATGAGATTAGAATCCTACCCCCCTCTTTCCCTCAAGGAGCTGAGGACACTCCCTTGGCAATACCCCCAGTTCTGGCCTAGAAATACAAGGCAGTGTATAGCATGGATGCTGACTCTTTAATCCATTTTGCTAGCTGCTAAATGTCTATGAAAATCAAATTAACAGAAGATTATGTTTGAATCAATAAGTGAACACAACAGAACGTTCAGTAAACACAGGCCCCGAGCTACATCTCGTTGGCAGCATGTCAGCTTTGCTGACCCATCATGAGGGCAGTGTTCACTGTTATGAAACATTTGGATATTAAAGAATGATATCGCCAACACTTATTTACCTGTGCCCATTTTCAGAAGTAATGGGCTGGCTTCCTGTTTCCATATCATTTTCAGATGTGAATTTTAAAAGCAGAACAGACCTTGTCCCTTTTGCTTACCTGTAACAATCGATGTTCTTGTGTTGCCAGTTCCAAGTACTGGATGTCGTCCCTTGAGACTCTGTCCAAACGATCCCGAATCTCCTTCAGTTTGGCTTGCTGAGATTCCAGATTATCACGAGCCTCTCGCACAATCCCACGAGCTATCATAAATGCCTTCTCAGCCTAGAAGGACCACAAAAAGGCACTTATAGACAAATTATAGGGGTAGATTTGTAAATGCTCATTTGTCTACAAAAAAACTTCAAGGTTTCCTCATGATTTTGCCAAAATTATCCTGAGATTTGAATACTAGTCATTTCTCTTACAAAATATAAACACTTGCCCAGGTGGCTAGCAGGTCAGGTCAGGGGGCTGGTTAGGGTGAAGGATGCTACGGAGTCCCAATCATCATGCAATGATGACATCTAGTGGCCAGACTTTGGAATCACAATGACAATGTGCCAGTTTACAAGATTATCACTGCAATGAGTCAGCTGGAATTCCAAAGGAACATGACTTCCCTTTAATATATCAGGCTGCAAATTGTGCCAACACATTTCACTGGATTCCACAGTCACTCATAAGAGAAAAACATTCTGCTTAAGGGGATTCATTCTATCTATTCATATATGTGGTTTATACCATTCAATGCAAAAAGTGTAAAGAAGGGTGCTATGTCGGAGAAACTAGACTAGGCTCAATCTACAGAAATCATATTAAATGCTGCAGTGCCCAACCAGCATATTACCTTTGTCAGACTCCAGAAAACCAGAGCACTACATCAATGATTTTATGAAGAGAATATTAAAAGAAAACTTTAAAACAACCCAGGAACGCAAGACCTTTAAAATCAAAATGAGAAACTATTTTGACAACCCCCAGACAGGACTTAAAAATCTTGGGGCTAGATTCACTAAGCCCGCCAATCATGTTTGCAATTCACTAACCTCCGATCTGATTTAGTGAATGAGGGGAAACGGCATGCAAAGTAGAAAGGCAGCGATTCACCAACCAAAATCAGGAACACCAACTGAGCTGGCCGATCGACAAAGAAGCGACGGCTGGGAACCAGTCGCTCAAGTCCTTTCCGACTGCCCTGCTCTCTGCCGACTTCAGTAAACTGCATCTCCTGCTCTCTGCCCCGACTCTCCTGCTCGCCCTTCCCCGCAGCGCGAGCCCGTGGTTTTAACCCACGGGTTAAAACCACAGGCTCACAAAGTAAAACTTAAAAAAAAATAAAAAAAAGTTTCCAGCTCTGTATGCATGCATCTACAGGCAAAGAAGATGGCCTACGAATGTGTCAGGATCGCTCCCATTTGCATGAGGACGGGTTGAGAATCAGTCGGCCTGCCACGGATCGGACAGGATCGGTGGACTTAGTGAATCTAGCCTTTGGTCTTCTATCGCATTACAAAAATCATAAACTTATACTGCTCTGTCACCTTCTTATCATCATCCTCCATCTCAACTTACCCAGCCCTCTCTCTTCCTGTAAAGCTGTCATTGGAATGCTTTTATATTTCACTTATGTATCCTGATATTTGTCAACATTTGCTTATTTCTGATCTGAAAACAAAGGGTTACCTTCGAAAACTAATAAAAAAATGCATTAAATATTTACAGCGCTGCATATGCCTTTCAGCGCTATAGAAATGATAAATAGTAGCAGTCCAAAAAAAGGTATCAACCTATTTTCATTTATGTTTTATTTCTATATATTACCTTTAAAATTGGACTAACTCAGTTGCCACACCACTTTATTCAAGGAGCAGGAGAAAGCTGCAGTATATATAAGCTTAACAGAAGCGGACTACTTCCCTTGCTCCGTCTTCAGTCACACCTCATCTAGCTGCCTGCGATTTGAACAGCAGCTCTTTGCTTTCTCTAATTCTCCCCACATAAAGCCAAGCACAGCAGCAACCTCCTCTTAAACAATACAGTACTCCTCCGAAATCCGCAGAGGTTCTGTTCCAGGAGCACCCGCGAATTTTAAAAAAACGCAAATATTGGATGCGGTTTAGGATCGGATCGGAGGCAGGAGAGGGCTGCAGGGGCACCTATGTAAGTCATTCGGGGTATTTTCTGACCGCACTTTTGATGCCCTACATCTTTCCCTGCACGCCGCTCACAAGTAAACAACTCCCTGATTGGTCACTGTCTCTCCCATGCTCTTCTATGGTAGATCGGGAAGCGCTGTTTTCCTTCCCGTCTAGTCAGCTGCGGGCTCCTGACGCCTCACATGTCCCACATAGGTTAGCAAAGAACCCGCATTAAGACTTTAATGGAAACAGAACTTAGGAGGGGCATGATCCCATGCAAAGTCGGGTTTACTATTCTCTATGGAGCTTGTGAATTAGGGGGCAGCGGCAGGTGCCTATGTAAGTCATTGGTGGTATTTTCTGTCTGCCAGAAAGGCGGTCAGAAAATACTGCGAATGACAGTCCGCGAATCATGGGCTGCAAATATGCGGGGGAGTACTGTATACAGCTTCTTCCCGAGGGAGGTAGTGGAGAGTAAAACAGTGACAGAATTCAAGAACGCGTGAGACAAACACAGAGGATCTCCAATCAGAAAGTAAAGGGTATAAATTGAAGAACTAGGGCCGGAACTGAGCAGACTTGCATGATCAGGGTACGTACCATATATGACTGTATGATTGGGATGGGCTGGGGAGGGCTTCGGCAGGAATTATAATACTTTGGGATGGTTTAGAAAGGCTAGCGTGAGCTTGGACAGCAATTCCAGTAGTTGGAATCTAATGACTGTGCCAGGCAGACTTCTACGGCAGAAATATCAAAGAAAAAATAAACTGTTGGGCATACTGGATGGACCACACAGGTTTTTACCTGTCGTCATTTACTATGTTACTATGTTCATGAATTGAGAATTATTCTGAAAACTAATCTAGGACATGGAAGCTAAGGAGGAATTCAATAAATGGTACCAAAAATAATTGAGCACTAAGCATTGTTCTAGAAAAGGAGTATATCCTATAGTGTTCAGCACCTAACTTTCGGGAGCGATATTCACACCTACTAAAAGCTGGTGAAAATTCCAGCCCAGCTTAGGTGCACTTTGGGCAAATTCTGTAATTCCGTGCACAACGTTTTCTAATGGCCCCGGCATCCCTGGCCCTTTTCAAAAATGTACTTTGAGAGCTCAACGCTGAGCCTTATAGAATTAATGCGCAGGCAGTCGTACATGCAAATTCTAACCAATGCCAATTGACTACAATAACTGGGTGCTAAGGGCTTGTCAGTAAATTAAGTTGCACATGCAACTTTGGGCGCCGTATACAGAATCCAGGGGGTACCTATGCAAAAGTCCCCAGACCAAATGATTAGGAAACTAGGCCAGCAATTAACACTCAGATTTCCCAGCCAGCAGTGGAAGTCCAAGGTCAGTTCTTTAATACAGAGAGTTTAGCCACAGAGAAAAAAAAATTGTATTCTTACTTTCTGCTTCAAGAAGAAATTTGCTTAAATCTTTTCCAAATAAAATCTGTCCATCACTTGCACTACTTATTACAACTTTGTATGCTAGCTAATGCTTTCTTTACCTTACAGTTCAGAGCGGTTTACATCAAGGATAAACTGCATAATATGCAACGAGAGTACATCAACACTTAATTAGTAAGAAAATACACCGTGTAGATAAAGATAATCAATCAGTAAAAATTTAGACAAATTTATCAAATAAGTGGAGTCTTCAATGATCTTCTATCAGGGGTGTCCAACATTGGCCTTCGCCAGGTCAGGTTTTCAGGATTTCCCAAATGAATATGCATGAGATCTCTTTGCATACAATGGAAGCAGGGCATGCAAACAGATCTCATGCAAATTCATTGGGAAAATCCTGAAAACCCAAAGGGATTGTGGCCCTCGAGGACCGATGTTGGACAACTCTGTGAAATGTTTGATATGAAAATGAATTCAGAAGTAGATCACTTAAAGTTTTATTCCAGATACCTGCCTGAAAAGATAATGTTTTATCAAGGTATCTTTTAAACTGGCATCTTTTAGGAGTTGGAAATGAAAACAAGGTAATTCTACGTGTAACACAAATTCTATCTGAGAGAACAAAAGGTATTTACCTCCGTTACTTTTCCCTGAGCTTCTCGAACTTCAACCAGACCAACAAATTCTTCATATCTGTCCCACCAATACGCGGCAGAGGTGGAGATTCTCTGTAAAGTGCTTCTTCCCAATGCTTTTCCCACATCTGCCCATCGATGTAAAGTGCTCCCAGTAGGATCTATTAGCGACTCACTGCCAGGGCCCTTAGGAGCTGGAGCAGTATAAGCCCTTACTATAAGCAAATGTTTTTTGTTGCTACCTAGCAGTAGACACTGATGAAGTCGTATGCCATTGCTTGCGATAGAAGTGGTTCCATTAAGTTGCATTGCTTCCAAATGCACAAGTCTAGCAGCCTTACTAGATTCAATGCAGGTCAGGTTATCTTGTATTAAATCAAGATACAAAATATTGAATGTTGTTGTACATTAGCTCTTAAGATTCCTTCTTCTGATGTTTCCATAAGAACAACAATGAACCCTGCTGCAATACAGAAAACAAAATTAAGTCAGGACTGCTAACTACATTTTGTAAGTCAGAATTTTGCTATTTCAGCTATACAACAAATATTTATCATTCATGAATACTTGCTTTAAAATATGACTAATTTTTATCTAAAATTTATATAGCATTAACACAACTAGACGGCCATGTCCCACATACAGGGGAAAAACAAATTCAGCTGGTGACTTTAGCTTATGCATTCATAATCAGTGTACACCCAGTGCCATGCATATGGATATTGTTTACATGTTCCTACACATGCAATGTTGGAACAAGTAAGAAGAAAGGACCAGTGTTTCAAGAACCAAATCGTAATACAAAAACACAAAGAGACAAGTCTCTGGATGTCCAGGATAAACAATTTATTCAAACCGAACTCTTTGAAATCAGGCTAAAAGAAAACCTAAATGTAAATTAGGTATAAATTGTTTCACCGATGGTACATGCTCACAAGAAGTGAGACTCAGACCGTATACGGTCTGTGTTTCAACAAGAAATATGCCTTCTTCAGGGGTCCAAATTTGATGGACAACAATGTATGGTACCTAATGCCACAAATGAACTTTGTCAACAGATCCACATCAGCCTTTTTTGGTTTCACTTTCATTTGGAAGCTCTGCTCTGGTCACGATCCATACCTTGTTGTCCATCAAAGTTGGAGTTTTCAAAGTAGTTGCATGTGATGGACTAATGCTTCAGAGGTCTGTCAAAGCACAGCCATCCAAGCGTGATACACATAAAATTCCTTGTTCCCCATTTCCATCACAAAGAAAAAGAAAGCTCACTTATATCCATATGTAAGTGTTGTGTAACGTGCTATATAAATACCCACAGAAATATCAACAGCCACGCTTCTGAAAACCTAAATTATCAGCTAATTTATTAAGAAGTTAAAGCTTTGTTGGGAGGGGGCTTGAAGGCCTAATTTGTGGCTTATAAGTAAACCACAAGAAAATGTTGTCAACTGGAGTATCTAGTTTATTTACAGTACTTCAATTTAATTCATCTGTGGCGTAGTGGTTAGAACTACAAACCCCATGCTGCTCCTTGTAACCTTGGGCAAATCACTCCTCTCCCCCCCTTTTACAAAACTGTAGAATAGTTTTTAGCACCAGCCGCAGCAGTAACAGCTCCGACACTCATAGAATGCCTATGAGTGTCAGTGCTGTTACTGTGCTATGGTTTTGTAAAAGGGATTGGGGGAGTGGGTTAATCTTCCACTGTTCCACTGGACAGACAGTGAGTCTATTGAATTAAATCAAAATAAATAAATTAGATACACCAGTTGACAACATTTACTTCATCCAGAAGTAAAAAAATTAAAAAAAAATCACTCAATAGGTGTAAGAAGGAAATTAATAATTCTAGAACACTAATAATTTCACTATGGATTAGCGGTATATAAGAAATAAATTACATTACATTACATTATTACACCTATTGAGTGATTTTTTTTTTTAACTTCTGTATTTTCCCTTTAATCGCTCTTCTTAGTAGAGTATCAGTTTTTTGGTTTTCCCCATATATATTTGAACATTTATTTCATCAGCAGACTCGTGGTTCACTTATAAGCCACAAATTAGGCTTCCAAGCCCCCTCCCAACAAAACTCTAACTTCTTAATAAATGTTAGGCATAATAAAGGAATCACGAGTAGATTGAAGAAAGTCATAATGCTGCTTTATAGGGGCAATGATCAGACCACACTTGGAATACTGTGTCCAACATTGGTCTCCCAACTTAAAGAAAGATATAAAAATACTTGAGAGGGTGCAGAGACGAGCAACGAAGCTAATAAAAGGTATGGAGAACTTGGAATACAAGGAACAACTTAAGAGACTGAGATTGTTCTCCCTTGAGAGGAGGAGACTGCGAGGGATATGATCGAAACTTTCAAAATACTGAAAGGAATCGACTAAATAGAGCAGGAAAAACAATTATTTACAATGTCCAATGTGACACGGACAAGAGGACATGGACTGACGCTAAGGGGGGACAAGTCCAGGACAAGTATCAGGAAGTTCTGGTGGTGGACGCCTGGAATGCTCTCCCAGAGGAGGTTTTGTTTTTGTTTTTTTTAAATTCAATTTTCTATTCCGTTCTCCCAGGGGAGCTCAGAACGGTTTACATGCATTTATTCAGGTACTCAAGCAGTTTTCTCTCTCTGTCCCGGTGGGCTCACAATCTATCTATCGTACCTGGGGCAATGGGGGGATTAAGCGACTTGCCCAGGGTCACAAGGAGCAGCCTGGGTTTGAACCCACAACCCCAGGGTGCCGAGGCTGGAGCTTTGTTCTAGGATTTCAAGGCAAACTAGAGGCACATCGAGGGATCTGGGGGACTAAAATGACGCCAGGTGTACACCTGGCTGGGCCTCCGCGTGTGCGGATCGCCGGACTTGATGGTCCGAAGGTCTGATCCGGAGATGGCGCTTCTTATGTTCTAAACCTGTATAAGTTAAAGAAGAAAAAAACCATCAAGGCTCAGATTTGGGAAAAGAGGGATCTCAATACCTCTTGACCCACCAAAAGGCAGCATCCAAGTCTCACACCTCCCCCCAGACTTTGAACATGAAATTAAGAGATACCTAGAAATCTCCCGCTTGAGAAAGAAAATTAGCCATTAGCGCCGCCGCTTCTTCTCGGCCGGCCGCACTTCCGCCTTCCACGCTCCCACAATGCTGAGCGCGTTCTGAGCACGCCCTTCTGCGACGTTGCGCGGAGCGCCGCTCCAGGCCCTGCTCCGATTGGTCGCTCGGAGGTCAGCGGCGCTGCGATTGGTCAGCAGCAGGCCCCACCCCCACCCCCCAGGCTTCTACTTCCGGGGTGGTCAGGGGCTGGTTGGTAGTGCCGCAGCTAACATGTCGGGTAGAGAAGGTGCGGTGAGAGTCCGGGTTGGGTTTTGTTTTCTTTTTTTAACAGTTGTGGCGAGGAAGGTCGTAGCGTTACGGAGCTTCGCGAGCGAGGAAGTTTGGAGCCGGCCGTCTTTTGGCGCGCGCGCGCAGCCGGGGGGGGGGGGGGGGGGAGACGTCTCGCCTTAGGCGCGTTGACTTAGAGGCAAGTCCGGTCCTCGAGAGCCGGAGCCAGGTCAGGTTTTCAGGATATCCACAATAAATATGCAGGAGATAGATTTGCATCTCAAGGAGGTAGTGCATGCAAATCCATCTCATACATATTCATTGTGGAGATCCTGAAAACCTGACCTGGCTCAGGCTCTCGAGGACTGGAATTGCCTAACCCTAGGCTATACCAGGGGTGGGCAACTCCAGTCCTCGAGGGCCGGAATCCAGTCGTGTTTTCAGGATTTCCTCAATGAATATGCCTGATCTCTATTTGCATGCACTGTTTTCAATGCATGTTTCTTTGGGGAAATCCTGGAAACACGACTGGATTCCGGCCCTCGAGGACCGGAGTTTCCCACCCCTGGGCTATACCATCAAGAAGACTCAAGGCTGGAAACTGTAATGATAGGGTTACCAGACGTTCTCCTTACACAGGAAATGTGGGCGGCCAGATGGCTTTTCAAAACCCAGCTTCGAGCGAGGAGCAACATCAGGATGGCATTAGCGCATGTGTGGATCCAATTCGGTGATGTCACACAGATGCATACATGTGTGCATGTGATGTCGTTGCATCTCACCAGTGCATGCGAAGATGCCCTCCTGACAAGTGAACAGGGTGGGAGGGAGGGGCACGGGCCTGGGTTTTAGTTCCGGAAAATCTGGTAACCCCAAGTGGGGACTTTTTCATCTCTAGGACCAGAAGAGTGCAATAAACTCCCATCCTATCTTAAACAAAAAAGTTTGGGTGCTTTTTAAAAAAAACTGCTAAAATGCCATCTGCTTTGTTGTATGAAATATATAGGTTGAGTTGGTAGGTGGAGAAGAGTTGATTTGTTATATGAATATTGGGGTAGACAAAGAGTGGTGGTACTTGGCTAATATCATTGTCATGTTTGTATTTTTATGTTAAATGGCTATGTAGAAGTTATAATTTTTGTATGGTGATTGAAATGTCATTTGTGCAGATTTATTGTATATGTGATGATGTGCTCTACTTTGTGACAGGCAGATTATAAATAAAAAAACGAATTTCACTGCTGTTAAATGTTTAGGAACTGTTTCACCGTAGTTTATTAAGTATTTATGGCTTTTGTTTCTTTACTACTATTTTGCTGTTAACATAAATGTAAGTTTTATGTTGAATTATACTTGCTGTACACTGCCTTGGGTGAATCTCTTCATAAAGGCAGTTAATAAACCTTAATAAATATGTGGTTCCAATCGGAGCCTGGACTTCCTGGTACTTATGGGGGAAAAAAATAAGAACATTAGTGCTAAAGGAGGTTAGATGTGAAAATACAACCTTGTTCTCCCCTTAGGTAGGGGAACCTTTGGGAATGGGTCAGAATAGAATGCTGCAGAAATGGGCAGCTTAACAAACAGGAATAATGAAAACATTCTTCTTAATGCAGGTGGTAAGAAGAAACCTTTAAAGCAACCTAAGAAGCAATCTAAGGATCTTGATGATGTACGTGACTAAAATTTGCACTTTGTATTTAACAAGAACTACAAACCATGCCAGTTTAAGATTTTTAATGATTTGGACCATTTTAATGTGCAAGACAAATAGAAAAACCCTAGTGGCTTTTGATACATGTAGAAATTTTCTCCATAAAAAAGAGTTAGGTTAAGTTTTGACCGATTTATATTTTCTGTAGTTGTAAAGTCTGCCTTTTTATGACTTTATTTTTTTGTTCTATGTTATAACATTTTATTGAAGGAAACAAGTAAATATACAATAATGTAAAACAAATAGATATGCATTACAATTAAATTCACAATTATGATATTTCCATATTTTTTTTGTTTTAAATTAGACACAATCTATTAAGGCCTTAGAGTTGTTGATTTGATCTCCTGATTTAAATCCCTTTTTATTTAATCCCATGTGTAAACAGTAAAAAGCTGTTTGTAAAAAAAGGTACATCTAACCAGAGTGCATGAATTACTTCTTTTGGGTAGGATGACAAAGCTTTCAAAATGAAACAGAAGGAGGAGCAGAAAAAGATGGATGAAATGAAGACGAAAGCTTCCCAGAAGGGTCCCATGAGTAAGCAATTACAAAGTAGATAAGATTGCAAGGTCATATGAATAAATGTGCATGAATGCTTTGGACTGCATACACCTCTCAATTAATGTATCTAAAATTGAACATTCTTTCATTGCAGGTGGTGGAGGAATTAAGAAGTCTGGGAAGAAGTAACCTATTGATCCCTGCTCTTAAGTTTTCTTAGTAGTTGCTTTTGTGATTTTATGAGCAAGACTTCAGAGTACTGCAGCTTGAAGTAACAGCCTCTTTATTCAGATCTTTGTACATTGTTTACAAATTAAAAGTTTTCATTGTCTCCAGGTTTTACAGTTCATCTCCCTGTTGTACAAGTGAATCTAGTGGAATGTTAAAACAGCTTATAACTAAAATTGTGATCTTTAGATACAGCTCCAGTGCACTAAGAAAAATATTGCTGTTGCAAGAAAGGAAGAGTCTTTGAGTTCCCCAAATCCTGACTTAACTTACTCCATTTGCATTGTTTCTAAAACTGACAACTTATCTGTAGCTTAAATATAAGTGGCCGCTGAAAAGTTTTCAGCCCATCCAACAATTTTCCACATTTTTTGTTCTATATTTTTCTGACGGAACGACAAAAGTGGAAAATCACTAGACTAAGTGTATAGCTCTTGATGGAGAATACCCCAACTTTGTTGGTTGGGCTAAGAACTTTTCTTCTTTGCCTTGGTTCTTTAAGCATAATGTCTTGGCTAAGAAAACATTTTTATTTAACTAATGCTTCAAAAATGGTTGGCTGAATCTTAATGGAATGTGCTCAAGAAATCGCCCCTGTCTTTGTAGAAAATGTGATAAAATGGACTTTGTAATATAGCTGAATCGGGACGATAGTGAATCTTAGGTTAGAAGGATATGTTGTAAGACTTTTTGTAAGTCAGCCCTTTTGCCAATGAAGACGTGGTGGAGAAACTTTTTCCTGGCTTCTACTCTACAAAATACTTAGCTTCCAGTGGATTAGGGTGTTTTGTGTTAATAATAAATTACACTTGTGAGATTCTGGTCTCCTGTATTTTTGAGTACAAACTTTTATAGTAGCATTTAGGGCCAGACAGGAAGAGGAGAAATCTCATCCACTCATCATTATACCTTTCTCAATATTTTCTGTCCTTGAAATTGACCACTTAATGTTTTTGTATGGTTAAAGCACTTGTGACTTACCCCCTCTTCTACAAACCGCGCTAGCGGCCCCGAAGCCCATAGAGATATAAAGGTCTTCGGGGTTGTTGCTGTGCGGCTTTGTAGAAGAGGGGGCTAGTGTATGACCCAGCAAGGGTTGTCCTGGCTGTCACCAGCTTGTGCTATTTACATGTTGCATCTCCATAGGTGGGGGAAGCCACTTGGGGAAAGGATGCTTGTATTTTAACTCACTATCAAAAGTTCAAAGTGGATCACAAAAACAAATTTCAGAGAAATTAACAATGGATAAGATGCTTTCAAACAAATAGGTCTTTAAGAATTGAAAGTTTTTAATACCTTAGGTAGGCAATTCCAGAATTGAACCGACTGAGAATGAATCCCTCAAGCCAAAGGCTAGTAAAATAAATAAGAATTGGGGGCTATGCAAAGACCTAAAAGCACTTAGAAATGAAACTAAATTAATCAGGTGACGATCCAACAACCATTTTAAATATAATTCAAGTTAATCAGAATGCAAACATAAATTGGAAGCTAGTGAAGACCAGATATAAAGAAGTAGCATGATCATACGAAAGATGAAATGTCATAGCAAAAACGATTGTAATCGTAAGTAAAGTTTGACATCTACAACGAATCAAATACTTTCTTCACTAGATTGTAATAAGTCAGAATGTATGTGATTTCTTCCTGTTCTTTTGTGGTGGACTTTCATAGTGCTGGGGGGGGTTACAGCTAGTGTTACTACTTGACCACTGGCTACTAAAGCCGGCAGCACAGGAATATCAAACAGTGTGTCAGCTCAGGTTCACTCATTTCTCAGTACCCCGGTATTCTGGTTGTAGTTTGTCCCTGTCAGATTTCAGTTCACTGATACAAACTTTAAATTTTCTAGCGCTGCTAAAACCCTATTAAAATTATAAGTCAACCTGATAAGGACGGTCAAACATTGTATTGATCTTTAAATAAAAATGCCTTTAATTTAGATTTGAACCAGATCAGTGACGTTTCTTCTCTTAAATTAGTAGGCCCATCCAGTCTGCCCATCCGCAGTAACCATGATCGCTTCCTCTCTCTAAGAGATCCCGCATGCCTATCTCCTTCAGGGTCCATGGCATAAAGTGGGCTCTGCAGTATACAACATGATCCTCTAACTCAGTGGTTCCCAAACTTGTCCTGGAGGACGCCCGGGCCAGTCGGGTTTTCAAGATAGCCCTCATGAATATGCATGACAGAGATTTGCATATAATGGAGATGCCAGGAATGCAGATCTGCCCCATGCATATTCATTAGGGCTATCTTGAAAACCCGACTGGCCTGGGGGGTCCTTCAGGACAAGTTTGGGAACCACTGCTCTAACTGAAATACAAGTGAAACCCACACTTCCTAAGGCTAAGCAGACAATTTTTAAAGATTAGCGATAAAGGTATGACAAGGCGGTAGCTGCTGCCAGAAGGATGTTGGGCTGTATAAAGAGAGGTGTAGCCAGTAGAAGGAAGAAGGTGTTGATGCCCCTGTACAGGTCATTGATAAGGCCCCACTTGGAGTATTGTGTTCAGTTTTGGAGACCGTATCTGGCAAAGGACGTAAGACAACTTGAGGCGGTCCAGAGGAGGGCGACAAAAATGATAGGAGACTTGCGCCAGAAGACGTATGAGGAGAGACTGGAAGCCCTGAATATGTATACCCTAGAGGAAAGGAGAGACAGGGGAGATATGATTCAGACGTTCAAATACTTAAAGGGTATTAACGTAGAACAAAATCTTTTCCAGAGAAAGGAAAATGGTAAAACCAGAGGACATAATTTGAGGTTGAGGGGTGGTAGATTCAGGGGCAATGTTAGGAAATTCTACTTTACGGAGAGGGTGGTGGATGCCTGGAATGCGCTCCCGAGAGAGGTGGTGGAGAGGAAAACGGTGACAGAGTTCAAAGAAGCGTGGGATGAACACAGAAGATTTAGAATCAGAAAATAATATTAAATATTGAACTAGGCCAGTTACTGGGCAGACTTGCACGGTCTGTGTCGGTGTATGGCCGTTTGGTGAAGGATGGGAAGGGGAGGGCTTCAGTGGCTGGGAGGGTGTAGATGGGCTGGAGTAGGTTTTAATGGAGATTTCGGCAGTTGGAACCCAAGCACAGTACCGGGTAAAGCTTTGGATTCTTGCCCAGAAATAGCTAAGAAGAAAAAAAAAAAAAAAAATTTTAAATTGAATCAGGTTGGGCAGACTGGATGGACCATTCAGGTCTTTATCTGCCGTCATCTACTATGTTACTATGTATAGCCTCTCCTTTCCTATTCTACATGAAACCCCCTATACTGTGGTTTCAAGTTTATTAAAATCTTATTATACCGCCAAATCAGACTTCAAGGCGGTGTACAAACAATATTAAAAGTACATGTATTTAAAATTACAGAGTACCGTGGAGGTATATCGTACAAGGACTTAACAGTATACAAGACTAACGGACGAACAGGTAGAAGAGGGAAGCGGTAGAAATACATTATAAAGAAAGAACAAGTGGAATGGACATTAGGGAGGGAACTGATAACCATGAGAATCATTCAGATTCAAAGAGATAGTGTCCTTAGCAGGATGGTTAAACATTAAAAGCGTCTTTAAATAAATAGGTTTTAAGTTTGGACCTAAACTCTGAAACGCTCATGTCTTCTCTTAAATACTTTGGAGCAGCTGTACTTAGTTGATATTTAGCCTAAAATGCATATTTAGAACATACACAATTAAGCAAATGATTCCAAGATGCCGACTTTCTTCCCTGTTAAGCAGCGGTGCAGTGAGGGTGAGAAGTGCCCCTCTCCGACCCTCCTGTGCGCTTCCAACCCCCCCACCCTTGCTGTTGATCCTTGCGGTGGTTGGTGACGTCGCTTCCAATGCACAGCCCCCAGAAGTGACGTCAGCAGGAGAACCGATGGGGTCTGGAAGAGCCCCTTGTTGACCCGCCGCAAGCAACAACTTGAACTAGAGGTATGGGGGGAAGGTAAGAGGGGTGCCAGCGCCACCCGCCCCGGCTGTTAAACTGCTTTTTAACTATTGCAATAATCCATAAGAGTTCTTATGGTACATTTAAGAGCATTCAAACCATGAGCGCTATGACCAGTTCTACAGATGTCAGGCAGACCTTGATTAAAAATGAACACACAGCTGTCCAGTCAGCTCCAGGACCTGCAATATAATTTTGTGACCTTGATACTGAATGTTTTAGATCAGTGGTCTCAAACTCGCAGCCCGCCAGGTCCTATTTTGAGGCCCTCAGTATGTTTATCATAATCACAAAAGTAAAATAAAAGTTTCTTGATCATATGTCTCTTTAGCTATAAATTACATTATTATTATTATTAACACAGCCAAAAGGAAAGATTTATAAAGAGTTTTAACTCATGCAAAATTGTCATTTTTTATAATAAGACATTAACTCTTTTCTTCTTTTTTTTTTTTAATAATTCTTTATTCATTTTTGCATCTTACAAGTGAATTAAACATAATAAACAATTTCCACATATCACTTGTAATTACAATCAAATATTCTTATATGAAAAATTAAATACCCCCCTTTTTATTATCAATCCTATTTCAAATGATATACATTCCCCAACCCACCCCCACATATATACTACCCGTGTGCTATGATATCTGATCATTAGAATAGTCAATGGTCCCCATATTTTTTTTAAAAATTATGAATATTTCCTTGTTGTAACGCTATCATCTTTTCCATCTTTTTTTTTTTAAATATTTTATTTATAAATTTTTCATTCTTACAATATTTTAATTGTACATAAAACTTCAAATACATGAAAAATTGTGATTACAAATAATTCAATTTATCATATAAAATATAACCCTCCCCTTTTTTCATTTCTTAAATCCATATAATATACATTCCCCTCCCCTCCCCATTCTAATATTACCATTATTAATGTGCTATGAAATCTGATCATTGGAATAACGAGTCAATGGTTCCCAAATTTTCTTAAAATTATGAATATTTCCCTGTTGTAATGCTATTGTTTTTTCCATTTTGTATATATGACAGACAATTCCACCAAAATGTATAGTTTAATTTGGTATAATCCTTCCAATTTTGAGTTATTTGTTGCATGGTGGTGACCCCTGTCAATATTAATAATAGTTTGTTATTGTTTGCTGAAATCGGACTCTGAGTTCTCATTGCTGTACCAAATAGTATAGTATCATATGAGAGTCCTACATGATTTTCTAGTAATTCATTAATTTGGGGCCAAATTAGTTTCCAAAATGCATTTACACAGGGACAAAAAAAAAATAAATGGTCTAATGTCCCAACTTCTATTCTGCAATGCCAGCATCTATTAGATCTAGTACTATCTTATCTTTTGTAAGCGCGTAGGGGTCCATAAAGCTCTATGTAACAAAAACATTCAAGTTTGACTCATAGATGCTGACTTTGTAGATCTTAATCTCCAGGACCAAAATCGTGGCCATTGAGACTCAGAAATTGTCTGACCAATCTCTACTCCAAATATCCCTAAGTCCAGTTTTCTTGTATTTACAATCAAATATTCTTATATGATAAATTAAATACCCCCCTTTTTATCCATATTCCTTTTTTTTTTATATATTTTATTTATAAATTTTTCATTCTTACAATATTTTAATTGTACATAAAACTTCAAATACATGAAAAATTGTGATTACAAATAATTCAATTTATCATATAAAATATAACCCTCCCCTTTTTTCATTTCTTAAATCCATATAATATACATTCCCCTCCCCTCCCCATTCTAATATAACCATTATTAATGTGCTATGAAATCTGATCATTGGAATAACGAGTCAATGGTTCCCAAATTTTCTTAAAATTATGAATATTTCCCTGTTCCATATTCCTATTCCATATGCTATACATTCCCCACCCCAACCCCACATATGCCATCTGGTGGAAACAGTGAAAGAAAAAAAAAAAAGACAGTTAATGTGAATGGGCTGAAAAGTTAAAGATATTTCAAATACAATGGCGCCATCTGGTGGAAACAGTGAAAGAAAAAAAAAAGTTAATGTGAATGGGCTGCGAAGTAAAAGATATTTCAAATAGAATGGCGCCATCTGGTGGAAACAGTGAAAAAAAAAAAAAAGACAGTTAATGTGAATGGGCTGCAAAGTAAAAGATATTTCAAATACAATGGCGCCATCTGGTGGAAATAGTAAAAAAAAAAAAAGACAGTTACTGGCGCTATCTTGTGTAAATGCTTTTTTGGAAACTAATTTGGCCCCAAATTAATACATTATTAGAAAATCATGTAGGACTCTCGTATGACACTATATTATTTGGTACAACAATGAGAACTCGGAGCCCGATTTCTGCAAATAATAACAAGTTGTTATTAATATTGACAGGCGTCGCCATGCAACAAATTACTCAAAATTGGAAAGATTATACTAAATTAAATTATACATTTTGGTGGAATTCAGTTTGTCACGTATATAAGATGGAAAAAGCAAGTTAAGTTTAAATCATCTTGCGAAGGTCGTTTATTACAGACGCTAGATAATCTGATTTTTCTTGTTTTTTCTCATTGGCATTTGAAGCAATGGAAGTAAAACCCGGATGTCCCAATCCATCCTCCTTTTTCTGGAGCCATATGGTAATCCTAAATAAGAGAAACCCTCTTGACCTGTCTGATGTGACTTAACCCCCACTTCAGCTTCACTATTGACCTGTAATCTATAACTGTATTTCAGATTTGGGGCCCCCCAAGAAACCCGTGCTGCGCTCTCCCGAGCCTTAAATTGAGCAGGGGGAAGTGAGCACAGCAAACACCATTAACAGTGCTTATATCTTTTACTATGTTGTCACGCAGCCTTCCAACATCCTTGTTTAAATTAGCCGATTCCACCCCAAGAGCCAGGGAGGCGTTTGAGCACATTGGCAAAATCCCATAATTGGAGCTGCAAAATCATGCAGGTCCCGGCAACAGAAAAGGATGTGCTTAGACAGTTCTCTGAAGGCTTGGGGGCAGGGAAGTGGCTCACTTAATTGTATAAAGGTGGCGGGACACGCGCGGCAAATTATTACAGGTAAGTACAATGTTGATGTGTTCTGCCTCTTTGTCCTCGCTGTGCACTGCAGAAACTGCTTGGGAAGCATTTGTTTTCATTGATTATTTAACATACGTAATCTATAATGCACCCAGTAAAACATCTGTGGACTTTAAATAAAGTATACATACAGTAAAATCACAAATCGTAGCAACACGAAGGCAGATAAAGATCAAATGACTAGGGTTACCAGATTTTTGTACGGAGAAAATCAGATACATGGCCCTACCCCATTCTGCCTCTAGCCCTGCCCCCGCAAAGCCTCATCTTTGTTTTCCTACCTCCAGGGTCCCGTTTGGAGGGTCTCCGAGCATGCACGGATGCATGCGACATCATCCGTGCACGCGCAAAGGCCTTCCCGGCGCTGGGTTTTGGAAAGTCCATCCAGGCACTCGACCGTCCTCTAAAAAGAGAACATGTCCGGGTTTCCCCAGACGTCTGGTAATTCCATAAGTGGCCCGTCCAGTCTGCCCTACCAACCCATCCACTATCTCCTCTTCTCACACTGTCTTAAATTCAGAAACAGTCTTCATCTCTACCACCTCCACTGGAAGACTATTCCATGCATCCACCACCCTTTCTGTAAAGAAGTATTTTCTTGCATTACTCCTGTGCCTGTCACCTCTTAACTTCATCCTATGCCCTCTCCTTCCAGAGTTTTCCTTCATTTGAAAAAAAAACTCTCATGTACATTCCCATGGAAGCAAAGGCCTAAAGAACTGGCAGTGTTTCAGTTGAAAACCTGTATCAGGGGTCTAAAAAAAATTACACGGAGAGAGGGGAGCCAAAGTGGGGCATATGCCGGACTGAGGTGGGGGGGACTGAGTAATGTAGCGATTCTAGTAGGCTGCCGTCGGCCTCCGCTACGGTCCCACCCCCTCCTCTGACATCACGTCCTGTTTTGGTCTGGGATGGACCACGGCAGAGGGAATGTGCAGCGGATGCCGATGGAAGCTTCTAGAATCACATCACCAGGTATCCTCTGCAGGCCATAATTTGTTTTGAAAGTAAGACCGGGAGGCCAGAGGGAAGCTGGACGATGGTGGAGAGAAGGGGAAAACATGCCAACCATCAGGGAACCCCCTAAGGCAGCAGAGTTAAGGGTACCCACGGTGCTGATGCCTATGCAGCACTTCCCGACTGATAACCCCCCCCCCCACACACACACACACACTCAACGTGAGCTCTGACATCAGCCTCCTAAAGCAGGAGCAACAGTGGCAGTGGACGGCCAGCAAGAAGCAGCGTTTAGGACAGGCCTTTCGCAGCCAGAGCACTGCTGCTCCTGCTTTAGGAGGCCCAAAGGCATGCAGGGAGGAGGATTGGTCAGTGAATTGGAAAGCCCGATTTGTTTAAGAAAACAAATCGATTCACCAATGTGAATAGATTCAAATCAGGGAGCACTCCCAGTAACGTCCTTTCCTCAGAGCAATCTCCATGAACCACTTCCCTCCATCGTCTTCCACTCAACCAGTTCTTGACCCAGCCCATCATTTTGGGGCCCATCCTAAGTATATTTATTAGATGTCCCCCTTTTCCTTACGTTTTTGAGTTAGTCTATTTATGTCTATATTGTCCCCAAATTTTATTGATGTACAATCTTAGAAATACTGATAAGCATTAGAATCAAATTTTAAATGAAACTTGAAATGAGATTGCAAGTCTGCCAGGACAGATAGGGAAAATACTTAAGAGCATCTGATTTACTATTCAATGTAACATAGTAACATAGTAGATGATGGCAGATAAAGACCCGAATGGTCCATCCAGTCTGCCCAACCTGATTCAATTTAAATTTTTTTAATTTTTTTTAAATTTTTTTTCTTCTTAGCTATTTCTGGGCGAGAATCCAAAGCTTTACCCGGTACTATGCTCTGGTTCCAACTGCTGAAATCTCTGTTAAGACTTACTCCAGCCCATCTACACCCTCCCAGCCATTGAAGCCCTCCCCTGCCCATCCTCCACCAAACGGCCATACACAGACACAGACCGTACAAGTCTGCCCAGTAACTGGCCTAGTTCAATATTTAATATTATTTTCTGATTCTAAATCTTCTGTGTAAAACACTTTGGGTGAATCTCTTCATGAAAAGGCAGTTAATAAATGATAATCTAAATAACAATGCTGGACATATCAGAAGACTTGGTGCTAGCTAGGTATAAAATAACTTACTAATTATGACCACTAGATGGCGCTCTAGGCCATCGACAAGAAGTAGTGCATTATTGTCTAATGGATATTGCTGAATTTAAACATTTTCATGGGACAAGATGTTTCACAGTGGGAATTTAGCTAATAAGACTAACGAATAGTGTACGTAGTTAATTAAGCCCAATCAGTGTTTCATAGTGATTCACTGATTTGATGCAAAGGAACTTCATCCTGCTCCTCGGCTTTCAGCTAAATCCCAGAGTTAAGGCTAGAACCCTGCCATAAGGAGAAGTAATTTTATTTATTTATAAGAACCCAAAATAACAAACTCCTGCTATAAACATACAGTAATGCAAACAACAATAGAGTAGTTCACTATTGGTAGTAGTAGCTATGATCAAAAGTCCATTGCTTACACGTTGCCAAACAGCTCATTAACATGCAAGAGTTCAAAAAGGATGGAGAAAAAGAATTATGCTCCTTATTTTCACAGGACATCAAGTCCCACAATGGAGCTAGCACAGTCATTGGTCTCTCAAAAAACTCCACAAAATTGCTAGAGGTTGTGGTAAGAGCGGATAGCGTTTTAAGAAAGGTTTGGACAAGTTCCTGGAGGAAAAGTCCATAGTCTGTTATTGAGAAAGACATGGGGGAGCCACTGCTTGGCCTGGATCGGTAGCATGGAATGTTGCTACTCTTTGGGGTTCTGGAATCTTACTACTCTTTGAGATTTTGCCTGGAATCTAGATATTCTTTAGGATTCTAGAATGTTGCTACTTTTTGGGGTTCTGGAATCTTGCTATTCTTCGAGATTCTGCCTTAACTGTGTTGGGAAAAATACGGGTAGGGCCATGACCCCCAGTGTCCAGGTCTATTCTGCTGCTGATGACCAGACAACGAAAGAAACTATAGGAATGGTGTACAAGACGCCAAGTCTTTAATAAACAACCATAAATGTAATAAAATAGTTTGTATCCAAAAAGGTGGTGAACCGGGACCCGACACAGTCTGTGTTTCGAACAAACACTCCTTCCTCACGGGTCCAAAAGAGTATCAGATACGTTTTGGTTCCTGAACCACGTAGGAGCTCACACAGCTTGCTAAGTTGTCCACTACACTGATGTTTCCAGTTGTTATCCATAAGGTTCCCTAGTATCTGATACTCTTTTGGACCCCTGAGGAAGGAGTGTTTTGGGATGCTGAGGCTTTAACCACTGCGCCACACTCTTCCCCCCCCCCCCCCCCCCCCCCTCCAGAGATGCATGACATTCCCAGGGCAGTATTATGTGGTTCTTAGTTTCCCCGTCAGTAGCAAACAAAAGTGAATATTTGAAATTCCTGAAACTTGATTACATTTTCTGATAAGGATCTTAGGATGGTAGGGTGCTACTGTGCTCTAAGGCAGGGATCTCAAAGTCCCTCCTTGAGGGCCACAATCCATCGAGTTTTCAGGATTTCCCCAATGAATATGCATTAAAAACAGTGCATGCACATAGATCTCATGCATATTCATTGGGGAAGTTCTGAAAACCCGACTGGATTGCAGCCCTCAAGGAGGGACTTTGAAAACCATGCTCTATGGTATTTAAACTGACACAACCCAGATCGGTACATAATATAAAGAGTATCACAAATAACCATGGAGAAATTGCTGAAATAATGATTTTAGAGCCGGGCCAGTGGATCAGTGCTGTGCACAGCCCTGGAGAGAAATTGGGTTTCATTCCTGAGCCACAGTTCTATTCTCTCAGCTAGCTGGAATTAGAATTGTAGCATCAGTTTACCATGTCTGGGTGAGGGAGTCCTAGGTAGAGAATGACACGGGGAAAAATTCTGTCCCTTTCACCGCCCCGTCACCATCCCCGTTGTCCCTTTCACTGTCCCATCCCCGTCTTCAGCGTCTTCTCCTTTCCATCCCCCCACCCCCAGCACCCTTCACGCGGTCCAGCAGCTCCCTCCTGCCGGCCAGCCATGCATTTCCCTCCCTCCCTTACCCTTTTCTTGTTGAAACTGGCGATTTATATAAGGCTATGCGCTATATTACAGCTGGAGCCTTGAAGTCGCGTCGGGTTGCCTGCTAGAAAAGTCTCCTCCGATGCAACCGGAAACAGGAAGTTGCGTCGGAGGAGACTTTTCCAGCAGGCAACGCAACGCAACATCAAGGCTCCAGCTGTAATACAGCGCATAGCCTTATAGAAATCGCCAGTTTCAACAAGAGAAGGGAAGGGAAAAGGAGGAAGGGAGATGCAGGCTTCCGGATCGAACGCTCGTTCACTGCGCATGCTAACCATTCACCGCTCCACGGGGCGGTGAATGGCCTTGTCCCTGATGTCGCGGTGACCTTTTTTTTTGGTCACTGCTTTGGCAGGTTACCCACGGCTAGCCGCGGGTAACGACCACCGTGTCATTCTCTAATCCTACGCACTGTGCAACAGTATCACCTAATGACCAGACTGGATCACTATTGCAGGATCCGAGAAGGAGTATGGCCTCCAGTGACCACAACATGGTATGGTTCAACCTCAGGAAAGGTTTCACTAGATCAAACACAGCAACAAAGGTCCTCAACTTTCGAGGCACTGACTTCAAAAGCATGGGAGATTTCGTCCATCGGGCGCTGCAAAACCAAGCTGAAACCGATAATGTAGAGGCTATGTGGTCAACTCTGAAATCTACCCTACACGGAGCAACTAACAGCTATGTAAAAACAGTAAGCAAACGGCGGAGAAACAATAAACCTCAGTGGTTCACTGCGGAGATCTTAGACCTCGTTAAAAAGAAGAAAAAAGCATTTATCTCTTGCAAACAATCAGGAAAAAGAGAGACAAAAGAAGATTATCTGGTCACGTCTAAAGCTGTCAAAACAGCAGTCAGAGAGGCCAAACTCCGAATAGAAGAGAATCTAGCAAAGAACATTAAGAAGGGGGATAAATCCTTCTTCAGGTATATTAGTGACAGAAAAAGAAACGCAGATGGGATAGTACGCCTTAGGAAACCAGACGGGAATTATGTAGAATCGGATTCTGATAAAGCCGAACTACTAAATGAATACTTCTGCTCAGTCTTTACCTGCAAGGCTCTGGGTCCGGTCCACAGTTACAGACAATGGAAAGCTCGGAAGACCCGTTTCGGAATTTCGAGTTTATGCCCAGCAGCGTCTACTGTGAACTATCAAGACTCAAGGTGAACAAAGCCATGGGACCAGACAATCTACACCCCAGGGTGCTTAGAGAGTTGAGTGATGTCCTGGCGGAACCGTTATCCGCGCTCTTCAATCTTTCCCTAAGTACAGGAAGAGTCCCGTTGGACTGGAAAAGAGCTAACGTCATTCCACTCCACAAAAAGGGATGCAGGACGGAGGTTGCGAATTACAGACCGGTGGAGTCTCACATCAATAGTGAGTAAATTTATGGAAACACTAATTAAACATAAATTAGATACTATTCTGAACGAGGAGAATCTACGTGATCCCCATCAACATGGATTTACAAAGGGAAGGTCCTGCCAATCCAATCTAAGCTTCTTTGACTGGGTAACAAGAAAGCTGGATATGGGGGAAGTCCCTGGACGCGTGTACTTGGACTTCAGTAAAGCTTTTGATAGCGTCCCACACCGCAGGTTATTGAGCAAGATGAGTTTGATGGGATTAGGTGAAACATTAACTGCATGGGTCAAAGACTGGCTAAGCGGTAGACTTCAGAGGGTGGTGGTTAACGGTACCCTCTCTGAAATGTCGGAGGTGATCAGTGGAGTGCCGCAGGGCTCGGTCTTGGGCCCGATCCTATTTAATATTTTCATAAGGGACCTGGCTCAGGGGCTTCAAGGTAAAATAACATTATTCGCCGATGACGCCAAATTATGCAACATTATGCAAAAGCACATTGCCCGACAGTATGACGTGGGACCTACTCTTACTGGAACATTGGTCCTTGACTTGGCAACTAAGCTTCAATGCCAAAAAGTGTAAGGTCATGCACCTAGGCAGCAGAAATCCGTACAGAACTTACACCCTAAATGGTGAGACCTTAGCAAGGACTGCAGCAGAACGAGACTTAGGAGTGATCATTAATGAAGACATGAAAACTGCCAATCAAGTGGAGAAAGCTTCATCCAAGGCTAGACAAATGATGGGTTGTATCCGTAGAAGTTTCGTCAGCTGGAAGCCCAAAGTCATAATGCTGTTGTACAGATCCATGGTGAGACCTCATCTGGAATATTGTGTACAATTCTGGAGGCCAAATTACAAAAAAAATGTTCTGAGAGCTGAATCGGTTTAGCGAATGGCCACCAGGATGGTCTCAGGACTTAAGGATCTCCCGTATGAGGAAAGGCTGAGTAAATTGCAGCTATACCTACTCGAGGAACATAGAGAGAGAGGAGACATGATTGAGACGTTAAAATACATCAAGAGCCGTATCAAGGTGGAAGATGATATCTTTTTTTTAAAGGACCCACGGCCACAGGAGGGCATCCGCTGAAAATCAGGGGCGGGAAATTTCATAGTGACACCAGGAAGTATTTCTTCACCGAAAGGGTGGTTGATCATTGGAATGATCTTCCACTGCAGGTAATTGAGGCCAGTAGCGTGCCAGATTTTAAGAGAAAGTGGGATAGGCATGTGGGATCTCTTCAGGGAAGAAGTTAGGGGGGTGGATCATTAGAGTGGGCAGACTTGATGGGCCATCATTTTCTATGTTTCTATGTTATGTGGCCTTTGGCCATTGACTGGAGCTGGGAAGAGGATGTAACATGGGGATTGGTGGACTTGCTGAATCGCTGTTCATGGTGCCTTATCCTGGACCCAGTTCCAGGTGAGCTGAAGCCCAAAAGAGCAAGAATAAATTACCAGACCAAGGAAAGAGCCAAGTGTGTGGCACAGTTGGTTAAAGCTATAGCTTCAGCACCCTGAGGAGGTGGGTTCAAACCCACACTGCTCCTTCTTACCCTGGGCAAGTCACTTAATCCCCAGCTACATCAGATAGATTGTGAGCCCACCAGGACAGATGGAAAAATGCTCGAGTAGCTGAATAAATTTATGTAAACCGTTCTGAGCTCCCTGGGAGAACAGTATAGAAAATTGAATAAAAGAAAAAAAAAAAAAAGATGGCTTTATAAAACAGTTTCCCTCAGATTCTATAAAGAACACCCAAATCTGGGCACAGATCTCAGATTGGCACCCAAAATAATTAGTTAATGAGCTCCAATGATTTAATTGTTGGAGCTAACACGCATTTAATTGACACTAGTTATGATTTGGGCACCGATATGGGAGCATGTCCAGAGCAGAGATCCATGGCCAATTTGGGTGTGAGGATTTATATCAGATTTCTGCTGGAGTAAGTCCTCGCATCCAAAGTTATATAGAAACATGATGGCAGATAAAGGCCAAATGGCTCATCCAGAGCATCCACTATCTCCTCCTCTGCCTATTGGCTAAGGCTCTTAACATTTGCATCTCCTCTTCCTATTGGCTAAGGCTCTTTACACCTGCATTGTGAGGTCATAGAAACATAGAAACATGATGGCAGATAAAGGCCAAATGGCCCATCCAGAGCATCCACTATCTCCTCCTCTCCCTATTGGCTAAGGCTCTTAACATTTGCATCTCCTCTTCCTATAGGCTAAGGCTCTTTACACCTGCATTGTGAGGTCATAGAGCTTTATGGTTATAGAAACATGATGGCAGATAAAGGCCAAATGGCCCATCCAGTCTGCCAATCCGCAGTAACCATTACCTCCACTTCTCTCTAAGAGATTCCACCTGCCTATCCCATGCTTTCTTGAATTCATTTCATCATTCAATGCTGTTCCATAGTGTGCCGGATTTTATCGATGCCAAATTTGGTGTCAGGTCAAAAGCGCGCCGGGACAAAGGCGTGAGCAGACAACCGAGCGCAGCGCAGGGGTGCGCCAAAGAAAAAGACTTTTTAGGGGCTACGACGGGGGGTGTGGGGGGGAACCCCCCCACTTTACTTTATACAGATCGCGCCGCGTTGTGGGGGCGTTGTGTGGGGTTTGGGGGATTGTAACCCCCCACATTTTACTGAAAACTTAACTTTTTCCCTGTTTTTAGGGAAAAAGTTACGTTTTCACTAAAATGTGGGGGGTTACAACCCCCCAAACCCCCCACAACGCCGCTGCGATCTGTATTAAGTAAAGTGGGGGGGCTCCCCAACAAAACCCCCCGTCGCAGCCCCTAAAAACAGTCTTTTTCTTTGACGCGCGCCTCCGTCTTGCGCTCAGTTGTCGGCGCGCGCCTTTGTCTTCCGCGTTACCGTCTATGAACCCCAAATTTTCTGGCCCTTTGTGCATGCATGTGCTGATTTTGTCTTGTTTTGCAGTGAACAACCTGTGCACGGAGATTTATGTGCTGTTTGAATTCTAGCGGCCTCATTTTGCAGGGTCGCCTCACACCGTGCACTTATGACAAGATTCCTAGTGGCTGGAGCCTTTTAAATTAAAATATTAGTTTATGTTCCAGCTCTCTCTTTCAAAAGATTTGTTTTCATATTTTATTGGCAAGCACTTTTGCTTATCTTGGAAGAAGAAAGATAATGTGGTAGTGTCAGCAGAGTGTCTCCAGCGATTCTCTCTAGCCAACACCACTTTTAATAATCTGTAACTTTACATCAGTGAAGTTCCGGCTTATCCGAAAACCATCTCAGCAGTTTCTTAGAAAAAAAACAACATAAGAAATATTTTATAAAGCATCGGAACCAGTTTGAAAGTTATTCTAAGCTCTTAGCGGTGTCTGTCCTTCCGTCCGTTCTACAAAAAAATTAAAAGGTTAAAATACGGAAACCGTATACTATTGAGAGTCCATTATAAATATGCATCAGGGTGACATGTGGCGATTTGGAAAGTGATCAGAGAAGAGATACAGATACACAGCTCACATATATTGTGACTCTTTTTTTGATTTCTTAAGTACCGATGTTTGAATTGATTTGTTCTGGGTGTTTGAAATAAAGGACTCATGATAGTGTATACCTTCAGTATCTGAAGATTTGGACATTTGCGACATCGCATGATTTTTTTCACATTAGATTTGGGATGGGCCAAGATTAGAAAATCTCCCTTCCTCTGTTATACCGAAAACAGGTATTTCACTGCATACAGACTTATCTTCCAGAATCCTCGGTATCGTCCTGGACTCATCACTTACATTTCATGAACAGATAAATTCTTTGACAAAAAAGTGTTTTTTTTCAGTCTGCGTATGTTGAGCAAAGTTAGATCATTATTCCATCAAGAACATTCTTCAGTGTTGGTACAATCCACTGGGCTTGCCCAGCTAGACTACTGTAATTCCATTTATCTGGGCATCAAGTAGGGCAGACTAAAACGACTTCAGTTAACACAATATACGGCAGCTAAACTTATTTTCGGGAAACGAAAGTACGATCATGTTTCTCCTCTGTTGAGAAAGCTTCTCTGGCTCCCAGTCCACTTTAGGATCCAATTTAAATGTGCATGCATAATCTTCAAGCTTCTCTATGGAACATTTGATCCTTTAGTCCCCTTATATTGGAATACCTTCAGATCTTGTCATTCGAGGAATACACAGATATAACTTATTTTCCCCTCCTTTAAGGGAATTAAATCTGTTGGGAAGCTTAGTCAATCTCTTGTCTTCAAGTTGGTAGAGATTTGGAATGGACTTCATGACTCTATTAGACTGATAGGCCAGCTACAAGAATTTCGTAAAGCCCTGAAAACTTTGCTGTTCACACAATATTTAAACGGCTTAACTATAGTATCAACAAAATGATTGCAATACAGCTCTTACTTCTCTCATGGTCTTCTTCTTATGTACTCTAGTCGTGATTACATGTGAACCGAGTCAAGTTCCGTTGGGAGATGACCCAGTATATAAATCGAAGACTAGATTAGATTAGATTTCTTCAAGATTCTCTAATTTTTACAAGGTGCTATGAGTGGACAATGGGCAGTTGATTTGATGTCAGCCTAGATGTTGGCTTGCCTCCAACTTTTTGATCCCACTTCCTCATCTTCATTCACAGTGGGAATTCTATATATAGGGACTTCCATCCATTCTATCACCCAGTCACAATCCTTTTCTGTCTTCCATTCAATCATAGTATTCAATGTTTTTTGTGCTCTTTTTTGGAGGGAGGAGAAGAGTGAAGGGCTGTGGATTTTCCCCTCATCCTACTTCTGCATCCCCGCTGATCGGTTCATATGTAGCAACTGGTGAAGTGACCACCACACGTTAATCTTTGAAATAAAATATGATACAACACAAAGTGTGACAAGCTAGATCAGATCCCAAAGTAGAATGAGGGCCCACTTGCAGCCACTCCCATATCTGCTAAGGTGGTCACTTTCCGTTCTGGAGGTTCTTGCTGAAATTTGAATTTATTCCACTGAATCAGGGAAAGAGATTGATCTTCTCACATGTGCGTGATGTCCTCCATAGATCCTGGTATGGGACAGTCTAAAAGTGAAATGTCGCCAACAACTTCAAAAGTCTGAATGCTGCCGGCACTGCACATGCGTGTCTTCCCACTCGATGCCAGCTCACGGCTCCTTCAATTTAGCAACAAAGCCATGACGCCAACTAGGGGAGGTGGGAGGGTTGTGAGAATATCTGCCTGCTATCCTTGAATAACACAGGTAACACAGGTAAGTTACAGGGGATCTTTTCCAGATAAGCCCCGCCAAAAAGTTAACTCCCGCCACCCATAAAAAATTATAAAAAAGAGGCCCCCCCCTCCCGTCGGAGCCCTTAAAAAAATGGTCGATAGTTTATCCTATTTTTTGATAATGTTAAGTCTCATATTCTCTTTTTTATAATCTTTTTTGGGTGCTCCGATGGTGGGGTGTGGGGGGGGGGAACCCCCACACTTTACTTTATACACATCGCACCGCGTTGTGGGGCCGTTGTGCTGATAACTTCACTGGTTAAGGTTGCGTGCGCTGGCAAAAGGTGGCGGGGCTTAACTTTCGGCGCATCCACTTTTTCCATTAGTGGCGGGGCTTATCTGGAAAAGATCCATTACAGGTAAGTAACTTCTCTTTAGTTATAACCCACATTGATAACGTCCACCCATAGTGGTAACCAGAGTTGAAATTGTGATGTCATAATGCCTCATTCCACCAATCGGAGCCAACCTCATCAGTGATGACATCACAATATCAGCTCTGGCTACCATTAAGGAAGGATGCTATCCAGTGGCATAGTACGGGTGAGCGGCGCCTGGGCCCACTCCCCCCCCCCTGTGCGCACGTCCCCTTCCCTGTATCTTTTTAACTTCTCTGGTGTGAGCAGAATGCCCACGTTGATACTGGCTCGCACTCTGACGTCACTTCCTAGGTGCGGGTCCCAGAAGTGACATCAGAGAAAGCGCCAATGCCAATGCGGGCAGCAACCTCACGCTGGGAAGTAAAAAAATGGTACCGGGGAAGGCAAGGGGCAGGGTCAAAGAGGAGGAGGGGGGTGCCGTAATACATGTTCCCTCCCTTTTTCAGTGCTTTTTAGTTTTGTATTCTTTTAGCGGCAGCCGTCATGGTAACAGTTCCAACGGTCATAGACTTCCTATGAGCGTCCGAGCTGTTACCGCCATGGCTGGCGCTTAAAAACGCTAGTGCGGCTTTGTAAAGGAGAGGGGGGTTAGTGCAGGGGCGGGCAACTCCAGTCCTCGAGGGCCGGAATCCAGTCGGGTTTTCAGGATCTCCCCCATGCCTATGCACTGAAAGCAGCACATGCAAACAGAACTCACGCATACGCATGGGGGAAATCCTGAAAACCCGACTGGATTCCGGCCCTCGAGGACCGGAGTTGCCCAGCCCTGGGTTAGTCACTGATTCTACAGCAGCTCAGAATACAAAACTGAAAACCACTGAATATATTACGGAATTGATTGTCATATGAATTCTTTTGCAGCTCTTAAAAATACATTGGATCGGGATCAGTTTTCCGAAGCTTCCTGCTGTGCCGGAGCAGTCCAGACCTGGGTTTGATTCCCAGCTCGGAATCTTTGCTACCCGGGTCAGTGGAGGAAGGGGTGGGGGAGCCCTGCAGCATCCATTCATTGCAGCTGGAGTCCAGATTAATTAATTCCCATGATTACATGCCCCCCCCACCCCCGCAGAGAACTGTCATTAAAATCACTGAGCTAATTCAGTTGGGACAGGGAGGAGGACCTGACAGGATGCAAACGAGGATGAAGGATCGGAGCGTCACATCTCAACCTTGATTCTATCTGAGCTGGAACAGGAAACTGCAGGGTCAAAAAAAAACAAAACCCAAAAACCCTAACATCTGTCTCCATTTTGATTTTGTTGTAGTTTTGGCTAAACATTTTGACACTTGGCAACAGCATTTTGCTCAAATTCAATCGCGATGTTTCAGATTTCCAACTTATCTCGGGAATGGGGCAAATGTGATTAATCCCCGAGAGCCTGAACAAGCCCTTGTGTTTAACTAATATAAAATTAAGAATTTCTGGTTTACCATTTTATTATTTATTATGAGCTCAATATTAAAACAAACAAAAAAAAAGGCTGAGCTTCTGGATTTAGGACTCTCTTTTCAGTCAAGCATAGAAGCTTAAGTTTCAGTTGAAAAGTCACCTTAATGTGACAGCTTAAAAAGTTACACGGTACAGTCTCAATTATCCGATGTAAACGGAACCGACCCATTGCCAGATTAAGTGAAAGGTCAAATACTAGGCAGGGCCCCAGATCCAAAACAAATTGTCTCAGGGGCAAAACCTCCCTTTCTGTATGTCTTTACAGTGATGCAATGATGTTCCTACAGGTCTTTCAGATGTGCTGAATAGTTGGATTAGTGAAGGTCGGATAATCGAGACTTATCAATTTAAGCCTAGAAAATCAGGACTAAGCGCATCCCCCCGGACGACCAAGCGCCTTACAAACCGGGTAAGTCACAACCATACCTGAAGCCGTAATTATCAAGACTACGTCCAACACCACATTTAGCCAATTTTCTCCAAAACATATGCCATTATCAGGTGCCTCCAAGAACACCAACCAAGTTATCTGTGTCTTGAACCCTAATGAAATAATGTAATCCCTGGATAAGGCCAGGCTCTTCTCAATTGTAAAATGCATTGAATTCCTTCTGGGGCATATTAGCAATCCATAAGTACTAAAGTAATATCCTGAATAGCTACTGTGGTGTCTCCTGGAGAGGTCTGGAAATCCCTGCAACAGATACTGACAATGAAAAGCTGTTTTCAAATAAGAATACTTGACAGAATATACTTAATAGCCCTGAATCAACTAAAATTGTCAAACTACATTAGACATGAACATAAGAAAAGCCTTCCTGGGTCAGACCAATGGTCCATCAAGCGCAGCAGCTCGTTCTCATGGTGGCCAATCCAGGTCACTAGTACCTGGCCAAAACCCAAGGTGTAGCAACATTCCAGAATCCCAAAGAGTAACAAAAGATTCTAGAACCCCAAACAGTATCAAGATTCCAGGCAGAACCCCAAAGAATAGCAAGATTCCGGAATCCCAAAGAGTAGCAACATTCCAGAACCCCAAAGAGTAACAAAAGATTCTAGAACCCCAAAGAGTATAAAGATTCCAGGCAGAATCTCAAAGAGTAGCAAGATTCCAGAACCCCAAAGAGTAACAAGATTTCAGGCAGAGTATCAAGATTTCAGGCAGAATCTCAAAGAATAGCGAGATTCCAGAACCCCAAAGAGTAACAAAAGATTCTAGAACCCCAAAGAGTATAAAGATTCCAGGCAGAGTATCAAGATTTCAGGCAGAATCTCAAAGAATAGCGAGATTCCAGAACCCCAAAGAGTAGCAATATTCCAGGATCCCAAAGTAACAACTTTCCATACAGAATCTCAAAGAATAACAAGATTCCAGAGTCCCAAAGAGCAACAAGGTTCTAGAACTCCAAATAGTATAAAGATTCCAGGCAGAATCTCAAAGAGTAGCAAGATTCCAGAACCCCAAAGAGTAACAAGACTCTAGAACCCCAAAGAGTAGCAACATTCCAGAACCCCAAAGAGTAGCAACATTCCAGAACCCCAAAGAGTATCAAGATTTCAGGCAGAGTATCAAGATTTCAGGCAGAATCTCAAAGAATAGCGAGATTCCAGAACCCCAAAGAGTAGCAATATTCCAGGATCCCAAAGTAACAATTTTCCATACAGAATCTCAAAGAATAACAAGATTCCAGAGTCCCAAAGAGCAACAAGGTTCTAGAACTCCAAATAGTAGCAACATTCCATCCGATCTAGGGAACGCAGTGGCTTACAGACTATGGACTTTTCCTCCAGCAACTTGTCCAAACCTTTCTTAAAACCAGCTACGCTATCCGCTCTTACCACAACCTCTGGCAATGCGTTCCAGATTTACTGAAACCTTTTTCCCATTGTATTTTCATGGCAGAAATGGGCAAACTACAGCTTATGGGCCACATCTGTGCTCATGGGAGGTCACCATCTAGCCCGAGGAAGCGAGATGTATCTCACTCCGAGGTGTGAGAAGTTAGGTCTTGCTCCTTCCATGCATACACCCCCCTCATTCCAGCACTGCCTCAGAAATGGTTCTTGAGCCCAAAGGTCCGTTCACATGTGATCTATGGGAAGGATAAACCTTAGTAAATCAGGCCCACGGATCAGAAATTAGCAGCAACAGTAATCTTAAAATGTAAGTATGCAAAATTCATTTCTATTTTCTCTCCATTAGTGACAGTTCTGAAGGAAGACGGTTCTCAGCCTTCAATGCATTCTAAGCAGTTTCACTTGGGTTGGGAGCCCCTATTTTCACAAGAAGTAACCAAGCCCTAAAACTATGCCCACCAAAAACCTTTAGGGCTCCTTTTACAGTTCACAGACAACGGCGCGAAAGACAAAGGCGCGCCCAGACAATTGAGCGCAGCGCGGAGGTGCGCACCACTCAAAACTACTGTTTTTAGGGGCTCCGATGGGGGTTTTGTTGGGGAACCCCCCCACTTTACTTAATAGACATCGCACCGGCGTTATGGGGGGTTTGGGGGGTTGTAACCCTCCACATTTTACTGTAAACTTAACTTTTTCCCTAAAAACAGGGAAAAAGTGAAGTTTTCAGTAAAATGTGGGAGGTTACAACCCCCCACAACGCGGCGCGATGTCTATTAAGTAAAGTGGGGGGGTTCCCCCCCCACGCCCCCCCGTCGGAGCCCTAAAAACATTAATTTTGAGCGGCGCGCGCCTCCATGCTGCGCTCAATTGTCTGGGTGCGCCTTTGTCCCGGCGCGCTTTTGACCCGACACCCCTTTTACTAAGCCGCAGAATAGCGCATGCTAATTTGCCGCACGCCAGACCTTCACGCCAGCGTTGAGCTGGCGTCAAGTTCTAGCCTCGTAGTGTGGGTTTGGCACGCGCTAAAAACTCTTAACGCAGCTTAGTAAACAGGAGCCCTAATTGTTCAATCATTTTTTTTATTAAGTTTTAAAAATAAATGTGCATAACAAAAATCTCACAAAGAATATCATCTCAACTCAGTTAATACATTGTAGATAGATAAATTCAAAGAAATCAACAATCAATTATCAGCATTATACAAACACGATGCATTTATATCTTTTTCCCCAGATAATATTTCTTTAGAATTAATTAGGGAACAGCCCTAGACGCTAAAGGAGAACAGTTATGAAAGATTTGAGTAGAATTCTTGCAGAAAGATTTTTGTTTGGTGGTACAAGCTTTGGAAGCTGAGAATATCTCAACAAAAGGCATGTTTTTCAGCAGAAGAATGGAAAGTACAGTACATAATTCTCTCACTCCCCCCCTCCCCATGAGCATATGTTTCTCATTATCTACATATAGCGTGATAGTTTCCTTGTGATATTTCCAAATGAAAAACACATTGCTGTAACCCGGATCCTTTCATATCTCCACTGTGAGAGTGGGCAAACACCGAAGCCGGCAGCTCACGCTTGGATGGTGGATATGTCTATCATTTGCCGCAGTGATAAGGAGCAGAATGTAGTCTAACGTTCTGCGCCAGTGACAGAATTTACTTTTCCAGTCTCCATCATGAGCTCTGCAAGAGAGAATGACACGGGGACAAATCTGTCCCCGTCCCCGCAGGAACTCAAATTCCCCGCCCCGTCCCTGCGAGTTTTGTCGCTGTCCCTGCCCCATTCCTGTAAGCTCTGTCTTCACCGCACAAGCCTTGATTTGAAAGTGTTTGAGGCTTGCGCAGATGAGGGCGGAGCTTAGGCATTGGTGGAATGAGGCATTATGACATCACAATCTGAGCTCTAGAATGTTGTTACTTAGGATTTTAAAGCGTTTGAGGCTTGTGCGGATGAGGACAGAGCTTAGGCATTGGTGGAATGAGGCATTATGACATCACAATCTCAGCTCTAGAATGTTGTTACTTAGGATTTTAAAGCGTTTGAGGCTTGTGCGGATGAGGACGGAGCTTAGGCATTGGTGGAATGAGGCATTATGACATCACAATCTCAGCTCTAGAATGTTGTTACTTAGGATTTGAAAGTGTTTGAGGCTTGTGCAGATGAGAATAGAGTTTGCAGGAATGGGGCAGGGGCAGGAAAATAACTCGGTCAGGACGGGAAAATGAGTTCCCGCAGGGATGGAGAAAAATTTGTCCCCATGTCATTCTCTATTGCAAGTGTGTGTGGGGGTGGGTGGGGCTCTAGTTAAATCAATGCAAACAAAATGTTATGTAAATTATACTAAGCTAGCCTTAAAACAATCTAGTGAGTTTTTCTAATGAATCTCATCCATTTCAGTTAGACCCAGGAGTAAATGCGCATGAGTGAGTCTCTTTCATTTGAAAGGAAATTCTGGAATGAGAGGTCATAGGATGAAGTTAAGAGGTGAGAGGCTCAGGAGTAATCTAAGGAAATTTTTTTTTTTTTTTTACAGAAAGGGTGGTAGGTGCATGGAACAGTCTCCCGGAAGAGGTGGTGGAGAGAGAGACTGTGTCTGAATTCAAGAATGCCTGGGATAGTCACGTGGCATCTCAGAGAGAGAGGAAGAGCTAATGGTTACTGTGGATGGGCAGACTGGATGGACCATTTGGCCTTTATCTGCCATCTTGTTTCTATAGCCATAAAGCTCCTTGACCTCACAATGCAGGTGTAAAGAGCCTTAGCCAATAGGGAAAGGAGATGCAAATGTTAAGAGCCTTAGACAATAGGGAGAGGAGAAAATAGTGGATGTTGTAGATGGGCCATTTGGCCTTTATCTGCCATCATGTTGCAATGTTTCTATAACCATAAAGTTCTATGACATCAGAGTGCAACTGTAGAGCCTTAGCCAATAGGGAGAGGAGGAGATAGTGGATGCTGCGGATGGACAGATTGATTGGGCCATTTGGCATTTATCCACCATCATGTTACAATGTTTCTATAGCCATAAAGCTCTATGACCTCACAATGCAGGTGTAAAGAGCCTTAGCCAATAGGGAGAGGAGAAAATAGTGGATGTTGCAGATGGGCAGACTAGATGGGCCCTTTGGCCTTTATCTGCCATCATGTTACAATGTTTCTATAACCATAAAGTTCTATGACATCACAGTGCAGCTGTAGAGCCTTAGCCAATAGGGAGAGGAGAAAATAGTGGATGTTGCAGATGGGCAGACTAGATGGGCCCTTTGGCCTTTATCTGCCATCATGTTTCTAGGCTAAACTTTGGTTACAGCCAATAAGAAATTATTCAGCTCTAGCCTCATAGAAAATGTACTTCTAAAACCTAATCCATGTTAATTTTATATGTATCCCAAGGGTTCCCCCCCCCCAACCCGGGTTTTGATGTTTGCATGACTTGCTTAATTATCCCAAGAGCACGAAGTGAACTTGGATGGTGTCAGTGCGTGCAGCTCAGAATAGATCGCAATAGGAATTTCGGCACAGTGTCTTCCGCTCTGATGTGGTTTCCAGCTGTTGTGGGCAAGTGTTCAGTGATGGCGGGAGAGAGCGTGAATTAACCACTGGGGACATCCAGTGAATAACTGATGGGATTGTGGCTGGGGGGGGGGGGGGAAGTATGTGAGAGACGGCTATGCCAGCAAAGTTAATATTTTATTTTAAAAAATATATATATTAACATCTCGATGTTTCTTTTTTTTTTTTTTCTTTTATAAATAGGAATCAAATATCTGAAACCCCGCCCATCCAGTTTTTATAGTTTCCTGCATGGATTTTAAAATAAAAAAAAATCATTTTAATTCTGTATTTGAATCCACCCGTGCCTACAGGTTTCTGTTTGCAAACTGGAAAGATGCATCTGAATTGTAGGCCAAGGCGCTAACGGCTAACGCGTCCGCAGGATAACATGCACGCATTAGCGTTTGGCGTGCATTTTTAAAAGAGAGGGTTAATCTTAGGGGCTTTACCAAAGTATAACCGGCTTGATTCCTTTTTAATTTACACTGTACGGGGTTATAGGATACAGGCAAGAGAAGGCCATAAATCCCGCCCACGCCCTTTCAGTTCATGTTCAAAGACTTAAAGTATTTGGCACAGATGATCTATGTAGGAAGGTGATAGTCTAAGAGAGACAAATTCTGTTCGAACATCTGAAAGTCATCACACACACACGCATTTAGAAGAAAATCTACACGCGGATCAAAAACAAGATTAAAACCACATCTGTTTAACTTTAAACTACATTGTCTACGCAGTTCAAAGTTGTTTCCTTTTGTCTAAAAAAAGCTGCCTGGCTCTGCGTTTTCTTTTTTTTCTTTTTTTTTTAAATCTTAAAATTCGTAACCACTAACAAAGAAGTGTTTTCATTGGCCAGCTAATGTTATTTCTGAAAACTGCGGCTGCTTAGGGAAAGAGACTTAGGAAAAATATGCTTTTATTCTTCAAAAACCCACTGCCCATTCCCTTTCTTGGCGCTCGGAGAATCGGGAGCACGAGGCAGCAATGTCCCCACATTGCACGATGTCGCGAAGATACAAGTGAAACTTAAAGAGAAAAACATGGAACGCACACGAAACACGAAATTAACCCAAATGCATCGAGCAGGAGTGGAAACCAGCATTTCTCAAATGTGTTATTAATCAAAAAAAATTAAAGATGTTTTGCAGAAAGCAGATGTTTTTGATATTCTAAGAGTTCAGCATTATTTTGAGTCTTTTCACAATATAATACCAGAACTGTCAGTCCCCAAAGTTTCAGAAAGTGAAATGAAAAAGTCAGCGATTTCTGTTTATATTATCAACCACTGCCCCGCCCATATGATAAATCTAGTCTCTCTCCCCCCAAGTAGCTTTTGCACGCAGTAGAAAGAAAAAGGGTGAGTTTCCCCCTCGATCACTGAACTGGACTTTGGGCTAGAATTACTAAGGACACCGATTGTGTCCCGACCACTTTGCGCCCCGATTCGCTAACCTCGTGGCCGACCATCCTCCGATCCGATCCGACCCAGGCACGCAAATGAGGGGAAATGGTATGTAAAATAGGCAGGCAGCGATTCGCTAAGAAAAAAAAAAATGGCAACCGACTGGGCTTCTGTGTTTTGATGCAAAGCGCTGCGTGTGTCTAGTGGCACTATGTGGCACTATCACTTACTCAAATTTCTAAGCGATTACAAATTATTAAGGAGGCAGCAAAACAAGTAGACGCTAAATAAACATAACAAGTTATTGACTAACAGTATAAACCAGGGGCGTCCAACCTCTTGGCTTCCCTGGGCCGCATTGGCCGAAAAAATTTTTTTATGGGGCCGCGCAAACGCTGCAGCAAGACAGAGGAGGGAGTCGGCAAGACAGTAAACACCAGGGGGCAGCAGAGAGAGAGGGGACATGATTGAGACATTTAAATATATCACGGGTCGTATCGAGGTGGAAGAGGATATCTTTCGTCTTATGGGACCTTCGTCCACCAGAGGGCATCCGCTGAAAATCAGGGGAGGGAAATTTCATGGTGACTCCAGAAAGTATTTCTTCACCGAGGGGGTGGTCGATCATTGGAATGAACTCCCACGGCAGGTGATTGAGGCCAACAGCATGGCAGATTTCAAAAATAAATGGGATATTCATGTGGGATCTCTAATGAGGTAAGGGCAGGTGAGCAAACTCAGGGAGAAGGGTCACTAGAGTGGGCAGACTTGATGGGCTTTGGCCCTTTTCTGCCGTTATGTTTCTATGTTTCTACGACCGGGGCTGCACAAAATACTTCACAGGGCCGCAGGTTGGACACCCCTGGTATAAACAGTAAAAACGAGGGGAAATTAAGTTGTTTTCTTCTCTTAGGTAAATAGGGAGTGAGTTCCCATGTTTGAGGAGCTGTGACAGAAAAAAATGAAATGCCGCCGTGTATTAACAACTTTAAGTGAGGGCGTAACTAATAAATGTTGATCGATTGCAGTAGCAAAACATTGGTTCCCACTTGTTTTCAAAATCGTCTTCAAAATTATTCTATTAGTCCCTTGAATTTTCTGTTCTGGATGAGCAGTTTATCCTGTCATTCGGTCGATCCCTTATTCACCATCTTATACATTGCATTCACCACGACAGAACTTGTTAGTAGTCCCGACTTACGCATCACACTATCTAATGGTTGCTATATTGGATTTGGAAATACATCGACAAATCCGCGCAGGACAATTCCGCTCCGACAACTGCCCCCCCCGACAATTGCGACCCGTGAAGGATATCTGGAGGGCCCTGATTTGCTCAAGCCCCTCCCAAAGGACAGGGTCTGAGGAGTCTGAGCAAATCAGGGCCTTCCAGATATCCACTAAAAGGGTTCAAGTCAAGTTTCAAGTTTATTAATTCTTTGATTAATCGCTTAATCATAGTTCTAAGCGATGAACAATTTAAAATACATTCAAAGGGGAACAATACAATACAATACAATACAAACTTAAGACAATACAATAAGTTAAAAATTAACTCATCGAATTCATAACATAAGGTAAAAAAGGGATAATGAAATTCAATTTAATATAGGAAAGTAGAACAAAAAAGGAAAGGTACATAAGGGAACAAAAAATAAAAGCATATTAATAGAATAAAATCAATGACCTGGGTATTAAGAAATTAAATATCCCATAATCATGAGGTAAACCTAACCCTAAATAGGAAGTGAATGTTTTAAGTGTAGGGGGGGATTCTCCACCCCCTGAAAAAGACAAAATAGTATCCTGTCGGGGCACAATTGGCGGGTCACCTCCCATTACTCCCATTCATTGCGCGCATTTGTCCGTGCGCGGAAATGTCGGGGCGCATTTGCCGGGTCACCGGATTTGGAGAGGGTGGTGGAGCCATGGCTCGATTCATTGGTGTCAAATCAGCATTTAAGAGCAAAGGTGTGTTGTCAGTTATCATCGTTAAGAAGGGGAATGGTACTGTGTCCACTTCTTTTTAACATCGATTATATATTTACAGGATTTGAAATATCACCCTCCTAGGTATAAGCCAGATCAAATCTGACCTGTACCATGAAGATGTGTTGCTGCCCTAAGCCTTAGTAAACCAAGACTGATAAATGACCGCATTTGAGTTCTATGAATCGTCAAAGCGCTTTATTACATGCATTCTAATTCATTATTCATGGACCAGGGGTCAGTTCATCGGTCCTTATGGCAAAGTATTCCCATAGCAGTTGCTCCGGGATATTCCTTGTCTAGAAGATTGCCAGTCCGAGGAGAATAGCTACAGATATTTTTGGTATACCTATGTGATGTATTTGTAACTGCAGTTTACATGAACAACTGGATCTGGACTGGCCCCGAGATCGCCCAATTATGCCCCTTCATGTCCTCTTCTCCTCGAGCTCGGGGGCCACATCTATAGTATGGTATTCCCAAAAGTCATGGAAAGCCAAGGTTAGTACTGAGATGTAGGGACCTAAGAGTCACCATAGTGAGTCGTGGCATAGGTGAACCTCGCATTCCTGTTCCAAGATTTTCCAGAACCATCTATTTGACTCTCCTCCACCCGAATATTGCTTTCCCCTGTAAAATGTGCGTGTCATGGTCACTTATAGGCTAATAAGAGTTATTTAATAATTTAAATTTTTTATATAACTTCTTCTCAGCCAAAGAGTCATCCAAAAGATTACTCTGCAAGAGGCAACCAACATATACTTAAAAACCATGAGCAAACGACGCAGAACTTGTAAAGCAAAAGAAAAAAGCTTTCGTAGCCTACAAACACTCACAACGTCCGGAATCTAAAGAAACCTACCTGGCGATATCCAGAAAAGTTAAAGCGACAGTCAGAGAGGCCAAACTCCGGATGGAAGAAAACATAGCTAGGCAGGTTAAAAAAGGGGATATATCCTTTTTTAAATACGTTAGCGACAGGAAGAAGAACACAAGTGGTATTGGGCGCCTAAAGAAACCTGACGGTAACTTTGCAGACTTGGGACATAGACAAAGCAGAACTCCTCAATAACTACTTCTGCTCAGTCTTCACCTGCGAAACGACAGGATCCGGACCTCAGCTGCAGACAAAGGGGAGCTCAGAGGACCCTTTCCGGGACATGGAATTTACAGTGAGCGATGTCTACCACGAACTAGCAAAATTAAAAGGTAAAGAAAGCTATGGGCCCGGATAATCTACACCCCAGAGTACTTCGAGAATTGAGAGATGTCCTGGCAGAACCGTTAGCCGAGCTTTTCAATCTTTCCCTAAGCAAGGGGAAAGTTCCCTTGGACTGGAAAACTGCCAACGTTATTCCGCTCCACAAAAAGGGATGCAGGTCAGAGGCTGAAAATTACAGACCGGTGAGTCTCACATCAATAGTGAGTAAACTCATGGAAACATTGATTAAAAACAGATTGGACACTATTCTGGACGACGAAAGATTAAGGGATCCCCACCAGCATGGCTTTACGAAGGGAAGGTCTTGTCAATCCAATCTGATAAGCTTCTTTGACTGGGTAACAAAAAAACTTGACGGGGGAGAGCCCTGGACATCGTGTATTTAGACTTCAGCAAGGCTTTTGATAGTGTCCCACACCATAGGTTACTGAACAAGATAAACGCGGATAGGACTAGGAGAAACACTGGCTAAATGGGTAGAAGACTGGCTTAGCAGCAGACTTCAAAGGGTAGTGGTAAATGGTATTCCATCAAAAACGTCGAGAGTAACCAGTGGAGTGCCACAGGGCTCGGTCTTGGGCCCGATGCTATTTAATATCTTTGTAAGGGATCTAACTCAGGGATTTTGAGGCAAAACTACATTATTTGCCGATGACGCTAAACTATGCAATGTTGTAGGCAAGGCAACAGAACCTGACAGTGCAACCAGGCCCTACACTATGGAGTAGGACCTACTTTTACTAGAACAATGGTCCAGTACCTGGCAACTAAATTTTAATGCCAACAAATGTAAGGTAATGCATCTTGGTAACAGAAATCCATGCAGAACATACACCTTGAACGGTGAAAACTTAACAAGAACTGTTGCAGAAAGGGACTTGGGAGTAATCATCCGGGAAGATATGAAAGCTGCCAATCAGGTGGAGAAAGCTTCAGCCAAGGCTAGACATATGCCGGGTTGCATCAGAAGGAGCTTCATCAGCCGAAAGCCTGAAGTCATACTGCCGTTATACCAATCTAAGGTGAGACCTCACCTGGAGTACTGTGTCCAGTTTTGGAGGCCACACTATCAAAAGGATGTGAAGAGAATGGAGTCGATCCAGAGAATGGCCACTAGGATGGTCTCGGGACTTAAAGATCTCCTATATGAAGAACATCTGAGCAGACTGCGCTTGTACTCTCTCGAAGAGCGCAGAAAAAGGGGGGGCATGATAGAAACATTCAAATACATCACGGGCCGCATTGAGGTGGAGGAAGAAATCTTTTTTCTTATGGGTCCCACGGCAACAAGAGGGCATCCGCTAAAACTCAGGGGGAAGATTTCATGGGGACACCAGGAAATACTTCCTTCACCGAAAGGGTGATTGATCGATGGAATGGTCTTCCATGCCAGGTGGTCGAGACTAGTAACGTGCTCGACTTCAAGAGACGTTGGGACAAACACATGGGGTTGTTACAGAGTCATGCTTAAAAAAACAGACTCATGGGAGAGGCAAATTTGCTAAGGGAGGGTTCTTGAGTGGGCAGACTTGTTGGGCCACCGGCCCTTTTCTGCCCTCATACTCTATGTTACTCTATACCCTTCAGAAGAGACGTCACACCCATCAATAGCAAACACCACTGACCAGCTCAAGGATATAATGCTAAAACCTAACTTCCAATGGGCAGTAATATTAACAAGTAGAAGCCTTGTGTTTCCACCTATGCCTAAAACCTCCTTCCCAGAAATGTTGCTGTCTTGTCTGAAAGCGTGACCCGTCAAATGTGCGCAGGCACACTGACAATTGAGCCCCAACATTTGCGTGCACGACAAATGCGTTCACGGGACGTCCACCCCGACAGGATACTAGTTTGGTTTTTTTTGAAGGTTACAAAGTAACCCTCTTTTTTGAGGGGGGAACCCCCTCTCCCACTACACTTAAAACATTCACTTCCTATCTAGAAACATAGAAACATAGAAAAATGACGGCAGAAAAGGGCCAAAGCCCATCAAGTCTGCCCACTCTATTGACCCTTCTCTTTGATTTTGCTCACCACCCCCTGCCCTTACCTCATTAGAGATCCCACATGAATATCCCATTTATTGTTAGGGTTAGGTTTACCTCGTGATTATGGGAAACGTTCACTGGAAATCTGGAAGGCCCTGATTGCCTGAGGAGTCTCGGCAAATCAGGGCCTTCAAGATATCCTTCACGGGCCACAATTGTCCTGCCTTCACTTGTCCATGTGCAAAATTGTCAGTGGAATGTCCCTGCGCGGATTTGTCGGTGTACCGAAAGCGTGACCCGTCAACAGATTGGGCTTTAATGTTTTAAGATGAACTGTATGGAATTGACTATGACTGTGGAGTCATTTTTGATTAATTTTTGATATTTATTTTATGGGGTTTTTTTTTGGCATTTCGATGTGAAGGGGGGAGGGCTACGCACTTTTGGACTTGAAGTATTGTGAGCCCAGGACACAAGAAGAGATAAATACTCTTCTATCCTTTTTGAACGTGTTCATCTTGTTCATACAGAAATGGAATGCGATGATGTATTCAAGCCTGAGCTGGTAGAGTCCTGCGCTCTTATACCTAAAAGTTCGTTTTGGCTTTCACTGAGCACTATCATTAATTTAAGTTGTTTATTTTTTGATATGATCAAAAGGTGGCACGCCACAATGTAATATTTCTAGCTCTTCATTGCCTAGAAAGAGGCAAAAAGCAGACGAAAGTAACATATGGTCAACTCCGGCGGGGGGAGGGAAAACCCAGTAAGTGGCACCTACAGCTCCCGCCAACCCTTGAACCCTGATATTAAAGTTCCAGGTTCACCCTAAGAATAGTGTCCACCGATTGATTCCCCCCCCCCCCCCGAGACAGCGGGGGATTGAAATGTGTGCAAGGACGTGAGATGGAAAGAGGCTCCTCCTGACTGAAATCCATCTGCTTAGTTTGGATCGAAACATTTTACACCTCATGCGCAGAAAACGTTATAGGTGATTTCTAAAGCACGGCTTTTCAGTTCTCATATCTAATACTGAATATTTCCTTCTCTGTCCATAATAACTCACCCCTGTTAATGGGGAATTTTCCCAAGCTGCCTTCCTGCACAGTCTAAGTTTCAAGTTTCCAAGAACACAGTACAGGGGTTCAAGGAAGGTTTAGATAGGTTCCTAAAGGTTAAGGGGATTGAGGGGTACAGATAGGAGTAGAGGTAGGTTATAAAAATGGTCAGGAACTACTTCACAGGTCATAGACCTGATGGGCCGCCGCGGGAGCGGACCGCTGGGCGCGATGGACCTCTGGTCTGACCCAGTGGAGGCAACTTCTTATGTTCTTAAGTTTATTATTTCTTTGATATACCGGCTATCAAAAAAGTATCTAGACGGTTTACACAATTAATAATAAGCATTCAAACAAAAATGCAATACAAATACAATACAAAAATACAATACAATACAAATAAGCAATTAAAATTTTAAAAGAGAGAGAGAGAAAGAGGGGATTACAAGCCCAAGGGGGACTAACATGACAAGAAGGAAGGAACAAGAGGAAGTAAAAAAATGCATCGAGATAAAAAAAAATAATGGAGGGGGGAAGGAGGAGACATTTGGGAGGGATTTGCTTTAAAAAAATAATATATTCAATCCAGTGGCTTTACCTTATGATACTATTTTATTTGGTACTCTTCTGGGAGCTAAAAGTCAACTACCTGCGAGTAATAACAAGCTTCTCTTAGTAATGACAGGGGTTGCCATGCAGCTTATTTTGAGAAACTGGAAGAACTTGGATAGGTTAAGTTATTCATTTTGATGGGAAAAGCTATATTTTACTTATAAAATGGAACATTTTATACAACATGGATGATTTAAACAACATGGATGATTTAAAAATTTTATGAATGTTTGGGAGCCATTGGCTAAATATTGTAAGGAGGAATAATTTTTTATTTTGTGGACATGTAAACATACACATCCTGGGGCAGTGGGGGAATGGAAGTGGTACCGATATAGGAATTTATGAATAGTTTCATGAAGATTTTAATATATTTGTATTGGGTGGGAGGGAGGGGATAAAAATAATAGGAGCATTTGTTGTGTTTGGTTTGTAATACCCATATTTGTGATTCATTTGTTGTACAATTGTAGCTTGAAAAATCAATAAAGATTAAAAAAAAAAAAGCGTTATGGTGGAAAGAGCCTGAAATTGAGTCTTAACCAGAGAGGACAGTAAAGGCTCTAGCATTAAGAACTGAAGAGGTTTTGACCTGAACAGTTTTAAAGTGGACACTTTTCACACGCAGACCTTGCATTAGATTTCAAAGGAAGAGCACGCAAGGACTTTCCGTAGAGAACCTCTGCAGGTCCAGTGAATCCACATGCATTTTGGAATGGGCAAAATTAATCTGCAAAAAAAATAATGTGCATTAATTTTAAATGTCAATCTATGAACTTTTCTCCTGGAACCTGCCCAAAAACAATCTTCCTGTCTCGATGTAAAAAAAAAAAATTAAAAAACACCAAAAAGGTTTGTAGGCGAGACAGGGGCACATAACAGTGCCTGGAGCCCAGAAAGCACCGGAGCAGCTCCAGCTAGGGCCCCACTGTGACAGAAGCCCCAGCCAGCATTCTGAGGTGTGCAAAAGCGGTTCCAAGACCCAGCCAGACTACATGGGAAGCAGGAAAAGCCACCCTGGCACCAGCCCAGGAGAAATTGACATCAAGGGAGCAACCCCTGTCCCCTCCAGCAGAAGATGAGAAGAGGAAACACTGAACACATAAAAACATGGAGGAAACACACCCATGCGGAGAGGAGGAGCTGAAAGCACACGGAGAAAGGGAGGAGCAAGGCACAAAGAGATTTTAGGAAAGGTTCTAGGACCAAGTTCCTAATAGCACTCACTGATGGATATGATCTGTGCATAGAGATTGGAAGGGGGGGAGCCACAGAGGCTTTGGCATCCTCAAATCTGTCCTTATTTCCTCCCCGGTGAGGTATTTCTTTTCCTATCTCCCTCCCCCAGGGTGGCGATGCTCTAGAAGCATCAAGGATGGCTGGAGCAGGGCCTTCAGCATTTATGCCTGCTTAAGGCCTGGTGTCTTCCCAACGCCTCCGAAACAGGAAGCTCCGAATGCGTGAGAGCTTGCAGGCCTTGAGTACGTGCAGATCCTTAAGGCCGACCGTGATGTCGATTGTAGCGTGCCCTCCCGAGGAAGGGTGGTGAGGAAAGAAATACTTCACAGAGGACAGAGAAGTGGGAGGAAGAAGAAAGATGCTGGAGACCATAGGGTAGGGGTGGAGGAGGGGGAAGGGAAGGAGAGAGAGAGAAAAATGCTACAGATCATGGCGGAAAGAGAAATTCTGAGGGGGAAGGGAAGGAAGAAGAGAAATGCTGGATACAATGGGGGTGGGAGGGTAAATTGTGGCGTTGAAGGTGACACTGTCAGTGGGATTGAGGACAGAGCTTGGGTCCTCCAAACAAAAAGGTATTTCACTCTCTAGGGTCTGTATAAGGAGTCAGTAACATTGCTTTGGATTTCTTACTGGCATGCTAAGTTCATATAACAGCGTCAAGCGCAGGAAGTACAAATGAGTGCCAATTAAAACCATTTAAGGGCTATTAGTGGTACTTAAGGCCAGTTGATGCTTAATTTAACTATTGTTAGATGCGCAAAAGGCACTTTTCTCTAAACTGTGTGTGCACTAGTTGGAAACGTTATAGCACGAGGGAGACAGCGTTCGCGCTAGGATCCCAGCCGCCAGATGCGCTGCCAATAGCCATTCAGTGTGTAGAGCAAGCGGTGATCCAGCGTCGCATTAATCTGTTGACTCTTAATGCACGAGGGTTTTGGTATTTGGCGAGGAACCTTCGATTAGATTGTCCGTGGAAACTCCCACTCGCCTATCATCCCCAACCCCGAGATGTCCTGGCTCTCGGTCCAAACTAGATTGCAAGCTCTTCTTAGCAGGGACCGTCTAATTCCACATTAAATGCACAGCCTTTCAATGTGAACGCCTTTCAGCGCCATAGAAATGGTAAATACGGTAGTAGTAGTAGTGACCGACAGAAATAATTAGAAGTTGGAACGACTGCATCCCTGATATTCTTTCAACCTAACCAACTATTTCATTTCTCCTTAACTATTCCGATGGTATTCCGTCTCAGTGCTCACTTATTATTATAAAGCAGCACATTGTATTCTTGCAATTAACAAATTTCCTTGATCCGTTTTCATATCCTGTGCTCTCATTAGGCAAACACAATTGAGCAGTGTTACGTGCACAATGAAAGGCTGACTCCAGGATGGTTTTTGCCTTAGAATCTGAAATATAGATGACATTTTTCTTATGGTTTAACACTCAAGGCAAATAAAACGCCAGCTCTTTCGTAGGGCCGGCCACTCAGTAATGAAACCGTATATGGCTGGTTTTTCTACTACAGAGCAGTAAATTCTCCCCTAGAAATCTATTTCTAACATGTCAGGTCTCGGGGCTTACATTCTATTGCAGCACTGCTGTAAATTCCACGGATAAGCTGACAAAACGCGTTACATGTCGGTAGATGTCTCATTAAAAATGAAGAGAACCAATATTCAGAGGATTTATGCTTCTAACTGAGAGTTCTGCTCCTAAAGTGACTTCTTTGAAAGTTTAGCAGGGCTAAGTGCCCATATTTATGGATTAAAAATTCACAAAACTCTTATGTTTAAGAGTATAAAATTTGGAGTCGACGGGGGCGGATTTAAGGCAGAGACAAGGGGTTGGGAGCTCAGCACTGATTTTCAGAGCTAGGCTCATTTTATTTATTTATTCATTCAATTTTCTATACCGTTCTCCCAAGGGAGCTCAGAAAGGTTTACATGAATTTATTCAGGTACTGAAGTATTTTTCCCTGTCTTTCCTGGCAGGCTCACAATCTATTTAATGTACCTGGGGCAGTGGGGGGATTAAGTCACTTGCCCAGGGTCATAAGGAGCAGAGGGGGTTTGAACCCACAACCTTTAACCACTGCACCACTCTAGAAATCAAAGTGTAGTAAAAGTGAGCCAAGTCTAGGACAATCAAGTCATTGTGACATCACTGATGAGGTTGGCTCTTATTGGTGGAATGAGGCATTATGACATCAAAATATCAGCTCTGGTTACCAGACAGAAACTTTTCACACATTTATTTATTTATTTAATTTAGTTTACATGAATTTATTCAGGTGCTCAAGCATTTTTCCCTGTCTTTCCCGGTGGGCTCCCAATCTATCTAGTGTCCCTGGGGCAATGGGGGGGGGATTAAGTGACTTGTCCAGGGTCATAAGGTACAGCGTGGGTTTGAACCCACAACCCCAGGGTGCTGAGGCTGGAGCTTTAACCACTGCGCCACACTCTCCCCTCATAAATTTATAAACTATGGAATCTTCTCCCTGGCACCCTGAGGACCTGTTTAGACCGGTTACAGTTTAAGGCAGTGTATCTCAAAGTGTGTGCCTCCTAAGGTTCCAAGTGTGCCGCGTTACACTGAAGAGGAAGAGAGGCGCCTGGCAGCTGACATCCCTACGCGGTACGGCGCCAGCGCTGCCCGATTCGCTGAAGGCCTGCATGTTTCCCCCCCTTCTCTCTAGCGTCCTACGGTTCCCCCCCTGGCCTCCCGGTCTCACCTTTAAAGCTAATTACAGCAGCCCGCAGAGGATCACCGGTAGGTAAAATGATTTCATTGGTTCATCAAGACCAATCGGGATTTATTCAAAAAAGACAGGTTTGTGATAATATTAGGCGAACCTTACATTTAATGTGGCAAGCAAAACAAGGTCCTGAAAAGGCGGTATTGATGGCGGTTGACGCCGAGAAAGCGTTCGATCGTCTATTTTGGGAATTCTTGTGGGCAGTGATGGGGGAAATTTGGGCTTGGAGGACCGTTTAGGGATTGGGTTCGGGCGTTTTATCGGGAGCCTAGGGCTCGTCTCAAGATTAAATCAGACATATACAGATTTGAGAATTTATATGTGCTGTGAATGGAAAAAAAATTGCATTACAATTAGTAAAGGGGATGGGATCTGGGACAGAGCTTGGGTGGGCCTAGGGAGGTCTGATATTTGTTAGATTTAGGGGGTACTTAGCTTGAAGTACCGTAGTTGAGAAAAACTGCCGTAGGCAATCAGCTGGCGCCAGTGCTTCTTCTTCTCTCCGGCCCTCTTCCCTGCTGGCTCCCCCTACTGGCGTCTCGGGGCCCATCTGGAGGGCATGATGATGTCACGCAGATGCCTAAGCACGCCCCATGACATGCGTCGGTGCTTTACTGTGGCTTAGTAAAGGGACCCCTAAGTTAGGAGCATAAATCCTTTTAATATCGTGTCCTTTGTTTTTGTCACCATCTGGGGTCATGTGAACGTTCCCCCTCTTTTGCATAGCCCGATAGCATGGGCCGGTCAGTAACTGCCTCGAAGCCCCCAGGGCAGCCGCTACCGTGGCTTTGTTAAAAAGGATCCGAGAAGCAATGCTCCAAAAGCCTAACTGCTAGGCCGCTTTTGACTGCTTAGCTCCTCTGCCTAACTCTTTAGCACAAAACGCGAGTATGTTCTCCCAGTTCATCAACTTCTATTTATAGACAGACACAGTACACGACTGTTTATACAAGACAGACTCTCGTGTCTGTTCTTTCTCCTCTGTATATTTTCAGAGGAGCTCTGGCTTTCCAGATCCCCCCCCTGAGCTACCGCAGGGTCCAACACAGGGACCGAGTCTGCTTTTGTGACTGAAACGCTGTTCCTTGACGTACAATCGTATGTAGAAACTTCAAACAATTTCACCACTGAACCAAAGCGAGACGTGAAGAAGGGACTGAGAATTCTGCTGTTTGTTTAGGCTTCTGAAATGTAGAATTCATAGAGAAAATAAGCTCGGTTTAGCCTGTCAAATGCCACCTCGCTGTGTTTATTGCTATTGTGTAGAGACAATGTAAGAAACATGAAATTCGTGTTTCCTGTATTATGTTCTAGGAGTAATTGGCTGTACCACAAGTAACATTTAGGGTTAGATTCAGAAAATGATGCTGAAAAAAACCCCTCACAAGCTATTCTATAAATGGCACTCCGGGTTGTGTGCCAAACAGACCCAGAAACTCTACTATTGCTAGGTAACTATTTGACAGGACCATTGCGCCTAGTCAAAAACAGATATGTGTCATGCATCGCCTCCATTTTATGCAAATTTTATGCCTATTCATTGTGGATATCCCAACATTCCAGCTGGCCAGTAGGTCCCGAGAACCTCAGCTTTATAGCCTCGTCTTAAAAACACCCACAAAGATATGTACAGAATTTCCCTCCACCCTTGGGACCAGCATCCATGCTATTGAAAGCAGATCATTTGCAGATCCAGTGCTTTGTTTAGAATTAAATTGCATTTCTACAAATTAAATGTGGCGGCTTGTGAAGGCTCAGATTATAGCTCTGAAGTTAAAGTTAAAACAACCATCGGAACAAGAGTTCCCTGGACGATGCTCAGTTTCGCAATCCGAGATGGAAAAAAAAATGTAGTCAAGCAAGGATTGACCTTAGCTAATGTAAATACATGGAGACTTAGGAAACCAATAAAGATTTGGTCTCATTGCCATCAGAGCCCTGTTCAGATTTCACCTACTAGAGATTAGAGTTCTGATGACAGACCATTGAAATCACACTTTTATAGGCATTCGTATCCTCTGCTCTGGAAGAGCGCCCTCTGATCCGAGGCCTCAGCCGGAATAAATCTAATCTAATCTTTGATTTTATATAGTGGTTCATCCCAACAGGAGGGCTCAACTCGGTTAACAAAATATTCATAAATTATACAAGAGATTAGAACAGAAACTATATCTTATAGGCCAAAATTTTTATCTTTTATGGTTGATTATTTGAGAAAGAAAAACCATTAGTAAATTTCTGAAAGAAATATGTCTTCAGTGGATAGATGAGAGAGAACTCTAATTATAGAAGGAAGGTCAAACGTTTACGAATAAAAATGAAAATGATTTGACAAAAATTGGCCTTAGTTTTTATTGTTTTAACAGTGGGAAAGGCAAGTTTATAGTTGGGAGAGCTCCTAGAATTAGAGATTTCTTGGGAATTAAATGAAACAGAGGCCAAAGGAGAAAAAATACCATGTGTGTACGTGTGGGTTTTCGTCGTTGATGCGATGTGTGTTATATGTAATTTGATTTGATATGTAAGTATGTAATTTCTTATAGTGTGTCTGGGCCTCTTCTCCCTCAAACAGAGGAGATTGAGAGGGGACACGATCGAAACATTCAAGGTACTGAAGGGAATAGTAGATAAGGACAGGTTGTTCACCCTCTCCAAGGTAGGAAACTGAGAGGGGACATGATCGAAACATTCAAGGTACTGGAGAGAATAGACTTAGTAGATAAGGACAGGTAGTTCACCCTCTCCAAGGTAGGAGACAGAGAGGGGACATGATCGAAACATTCAAGGTACTGGAGAGAATACACTTAGTAGATAAGGACAGGTTGTTCACCCTCTCCAAGTTAGGGAGAACAAGAGGGCACTCTCTAAAATTGAAAGGGGATAGATTCTGTACAAACGGAAGGAAGTTCTTCTTCACCCAGAGAGTGGTGGAAAATCGGAACACTCTTCCGGAGTCTGTCATAGGGGAAAACACCCTCCAGGGATTCAAGACAAAGTTAGACACGTTCCTGCTGAACCAGAATGTACTCAGATAGGGCTAGTCTCAGTTAGGGCGCTGGTCTTTGACCAGAGGGCCGCCGCATGAGTGGACTGGTGGGCACGATGGACCACTGGTCTGACCCAGCAGTGGCAATTCTTGTGTTCTTATGTGTTTTGTATGATAAATGTAAATCTTTTATTTTGTATGTTGATGTGTACCTCGCCCTGGATAAGGGCGGGCGAGAAATAAACAAACAAACAGACATGTCTGTTTTCTCAAGTGTTCCCCAATTTACTAATTTGCCAATAGCTAAATGCACCTTCCCCCATTCCGTGCCTATGAATTAACTGACCATTTTCAGACTGATGTCACCTTAGTTCACAGGTAGGAACGGGCAGCCAGAAATGCAGGCCTAGATTTTATCACTGTCATCAAAATTGCACTCTCTTTGAAAGAAGGTGCGCTCAGTGGCGTAGCGAAGGGCGCTGGAAGCCGTCGGGTCTGTGTTCACGCGCTCCCTCTACCCTCTCACGGCATGGAAGACTATTTGGGCTTAAAGGGGTTGACCTCAAGTAATCCATGGGAATCTCGGGGGGTTGTGTTCTTTTTCCTCCCTGCCAGCTTGTACTGTTGGATCTCCCCTCCGCCGCCAACCAATCCCGACGCACTGATTTAGGAAGGGAGCGGGTGTAGTTAGCACCTGCGTACATAAAAAAATCTGTATCCAGCACTCATCCAATATTCGCGGTCACTCCGAGAATGTAACCCCTCCGAATTTCGGAGGAGTAACTGCACTTTTGTTTAAAAGACGGTATATTTAGTACGACAAAATAAATACTTAGATAAAACGTACTTTCCTTTTCCTAGATCCTATTTATGCCTCCAGGATGGCCTTTTTTTTTTTTTCACCACGGCTAAATCTGATAATCTCAAGCAGTGGCTCCCAACTAGAGGTCTGCACGGGAACGGGGATCACGGGAATCTTGCGGGTCCCGCGGAAATCCCCCCCTAACCCACGGGGACCCCCCTCTAGCCAACGGGACTCCCACGGGGATGGAAGGCTTTGGAAGCAGGGTTCATCCATAATATATAATGGACACGTCAGCCTTAGTAAAAGAGGGGGTTTATAAGTTAATTACCTGAACAGAAAACAAAAAAAGGGTTCCACCAAAGAGATTCCACAAGGAAAACAGCAGCGCAAACACAAAAGAAACTGTGGAATTGATGATCCTGTCAGAAGTAATTGCTGCTTTTTATGGGGACGGGCGGGGACGGATAGGATCCTGGCGGGGACGGGCGGGGATGGGTGGGATTTCTGTCCCTGCGCAACTCTCTACTCCCAACCCTGTCCTGAAGGACCCCCAGGTCAATCGGGTTTTCAGGCTAGCCCTAATGAATAGGCATGGAGCAGACTTCCATTATATGTAAATCTCTCTAGCCTGAAAACCCAATTGGCCTGGGGGGTCCTACAGGACAGGGTTGGGAACCACTGATCTAATGGAACTATGCAGCCAGATTTAATAGCCATAGTGAGGGGTCCAGCTTTCCCTCCTTAGCCAGTTAGATCCCTTTGCATAGTGTCTCCAATGTGTGTTAAAAAGTTCTTTGCTTAATTTTTTACCTCATAATTTCCTATCTTGCAATAAGTAACTTTCTTTACTTTGCAACTGCATAATTTATTTCCCTGGCTGCAAACCGTACAGCTCACAGACCGCGCAGCCACACAATGAGAATGAAGTGGATGCAAACGGGCTCTGGAACGCAAAATGCATCCCAAATCCTGTAGAAATTAATATACTATGCTCCCGAGAGCAGCGAGACCTTAAAATATAGTCGGACACACAAAGAGAGATTTTTTTTTTTTTACCATGGATTTCAACCATAGGAGATAAATGGGCCTTGACACCTCATTTCAACCAAACACAGGACCCAAGGCAACAAAGGTGCTCCATATGGCTGTGAAGGATTTTCACGGGTAGCCACTTTGTCTCTCTAGGAGAACAATACTCCTCAATAAGAACCCCATGCCGGCTTGTACCAAAGCTGGTATTTTCTTTTTTTTTAGGTTGTCACATCTCCTGTTGATTTATTCCCACTGGGCTGCAGTGGGAAGATATATGAAGTTCATGAACTCATCAATGACAAGTAAAGTGATGGTAACCATCAGGACCCAGCAGGACGACAATTATAAGGCTCTCAAGGAAAATGCTATAGCGCCTGATAGATATTATTTCTAGCTGTTTCTTTTGGGAATTTTTATGAGAGATAAAAAAAAAAAAAAAAAAGTGGGTGAAAATTAAATCCACACTCTGATTCGTAAGGATGGAGGTGCCAGTCAAGGGGGTTGGGAGCAGTTCAGATAATCTTAAGTTGAGCATGGGTAGGCAGCAGGTCAATTGCAAATTGTCTCCAATCTCCATCATAGCCAGGTTCCAACCTGGCGACCTGATTCAAAATGAATTTTCAAAATTTAGCAAATGGAAAGCCTCATTTTACATAGAACATTGAGGGAGGAACTGGGAATATCCAAGTTGAGATTTTGCTTTTCCCTCGATATTTTACAGCAAACTCTGCCGATTGTGATGCCTTTTATAAAATACATATAAGAACACCAGTAAATGTATAGGCTGGAGCATATAGCAGGCACCTTCATATAGCAGGCATCCGCTGAAAATCAGGGGAGGGAAGTTCCATAGCGACTCCAGAAAATACTTCTTCACTGAAAGAGTGGTGGATCATTGGAACAAACTCCCACTGCAGGTGATTGAGGCCAACAGCGTGTCGGACTTTAAGAGAAGGTGGGATATTCACAGGGGATCCCTAGGGGAGTGAAATCAGAGGGCGGGTATTTGGAGTGGGCAGACTTGGTGGGCTATAGCCCTTTTCTGCCGTCTTTTTCTATGTTTCTATGTTTCTATGTTTCATTTCAGAAAAGAACACATTCAGAAGTGCAACATCCCTTGGGGCTTACACAGTAAGGAAAGATGGTGCCCAAAACAGGCCGTCTGTCCCCACCCCGCCCTTACAGCTGTGGTGCATCCCTACAGCCTCACCAGTTCCTTACTTGCTGCTGCCATCGAATCATAGATGCTGCGGCAATGGTCATCACCTGCAGCTATAAGGGCTATTGGGGTGGTAGACAGGTGGGTATAGTAGGTTTGGGGGGGGGGGGGGTTCACCATGACCTGCAAGGGAGTTGTAGCGAGATGTTTTTATGGCACCCTTTTTGTGAAGTTCACAGCAGTGCCCCACTACTTGGTTGCCATGTCTGGGTGGCCAGTCCATCACTTTGCTGACCCCTCCCACGTACAAAAGATCTTGTTCTAGGCGTTTTGGACTTGGACGATTTTTTTGGATAGCAGTCTGCACGATCAAACGGCTGGATGTAGAAGTAGACGATTAAAAATATATATATTTTGGATGTATTTTTCAAGAATGGACTTTAAACGCTGCCAACTTTGGGTGTTTTTTTGTCTTTTTTTTTTTTTTTTTTTAATTATGTCGCTCCGTGTGCCTAGCTTTCTTTAAGAGGCAGCCTATTTTTCATTGATTTCCTTTTCACTCATTGTGGTTAAGAGGATGATTTAATGAGCTTTTATTTTTAGATGAACCTGAAGCAGCTTCTGCGAAACGCTGACTGGCCTCCGTCGGTTTTGCCTTTCGGTGATCGGACAAGTGAAGAAGTGCTTTGCCGACTCACCTGCGTGACCCGCTTGATATTGGCCGAGGTTCCCCGACTGCGCAAGTGGACATTCCCCGGGATTTTTGAAGAATCTTGATTGATTTTCAGATGTTTCACCAACTCAGATAAGTGGACTTGCGTGTGTATGAACTGTGTTTATGTTTAAATCTTTTTATTAAATTTAACAGATTATCAATGACAAGCAAAGATCTCCAACAGGTCCCACCCACCCAACTTCCCCTCTCCCCCCCATGGGAACAGCCACTCCAAAGTCCAGCATATTAGTTCAATAGTCTACTGCGTACCAATGGCGTTAAAGTAGAACAAAAGGGCAACCAACATCTAAGGTGCAGGGTACCACGTCTGGAATCCATGTCTGCAATATCCAAACGTTCACATCCTTGAACTGTGTTTAATATTCGTGAGTTGTAAGTTTGAGGGAGTGTGTACGATCTGCATGGGGTCAGCGTTCATTCTTCGGGATGAGCGATTAAAAAAATTACAAAAATAAAATCTTAAGATAAAAATTACAAAGACAAGTAATACATTTTTCACATAAAATCTTAAGGAGTTTCTTATGATGATGAGTGTTCTCTCGATGTGATGATCTGTCTGCATAAAATTGAATGCAGCGGGTCGGAACCTGAGGCTTTTTCTCCTCTGTAAAAGAAAGGTTCTGGAATAATTTGAAAATAATAATTGAATAGGCATTCCTCTAGAATGGTGCTTACACTGATTAACTACATTTGTTGTTATTCATTTTTGGGGGCATGGTAAATAGTGGAGTTCCCCAGGGGTCTATGCTGAGATCGCTACTTTTTAACATATTAATTAATGATCTAGAAATAGGACTAACTAGTGAGATAGTTAAATTTGCTGATGACACAAAGTTGTTATATCGCAAGATGATTGTGAAAACTTGCAAGAGGACCTTGTGAGACTGGAAGACTGGGCATCAAAATGGCAGATGACGTATAATGTGAGCAAGTGCAAAGTGATGCATGTGGGAAGGAGGAACCTGAACTATATCTATGTGATACCGGGTTCTGTGTTAGGAGTCACAGCCCGGGAAAAGGATCTAGGTGTCATTGTTGAGGATACGTTGAAACCCTCAGCTCAATGTCTGGCAGCGGCTAAGAAAGCAAATAGAATGTTAGGAATTATCAGGAAAGGAATGGAAAGCAAAGATGGAAATGTTATAATGCCCTTGGATCGCTCTTTGGTACAGATGCGCCTCAAATACTGTGTGCAATTCTGCTCGCCGTATCTCAAAAAAGATATAGTGGAATTAGAAAAGGTAGAGAGAAGGGTGACAAAAAAGGGATGGGTTGACTCCCTATGAGGATAGGCTAAAGCGGCTGAGTCTCTTCAGCTTGGAGAAGAGACAGCTCAGAGGTGATATGATAGAGGTCTATAAAATAATGAGTGGAGTGGGAAGGGTAGATGTGAATCGCTTGTTCACTCTTTCCAAACATACTGGACTAGGGGAACATGCGATGAAGCTACTAAGTAGTAGATTTAAAATAAACTGAGTATTTCTTCACATAACGTGTGAAATTCATTGCCGAAGAGTGGGGTGAAATCAGTTAGTTTAGCAGGGTTTAAAAAAACGTTTGGATGATTTCCTAAAAATGATGCCCATAAGCCATTACTGAGATGGCTTGCGGAAATCCACTGTTTATTCCTGGGATAAGCAGCATAAAATCTGTTTTACTACTTGGGACCTGGGTTGGCCAATGTTGGAAACCAGATCCTGGGCTTGATGGGCCTTCAATCGATCTCAGTATGGCTATTCTTATGCTTTTATCAAGAGAGTGAGGAGCAAGGAGCCCATGCATCTGATGATCTAGGCAAATCTTTAGTTATGCACCCCCCACCTTTGGGTCACTCAATGCCCTCCTATCCCCTAGAGAGTTCCAGGCCAATCCCCATCCAGGAATCTTTGGCAGCAGCAGAAAATTATATTTATTGGAAAATCTGAGGTAGGGAATGATAAAAAAAAGTGCCCGAAGATTGTGCAATGAGGACTGTTTACAGAAGACCATTGAAGAGACTACAATCGGAGCTGTGGAGTTATGGAGTCGAAGTTAGAAGCAAATTTTGGGTTACTGGAGTCAGAGTCAAAGATTTCATGTACGGATTCCACAGCCCTGCTTACAATCCCATTCATAACCTCCTTCGGTGAGTTAACCCTTTGGTGCTGCCATCGTTTACTGGTAGGCTATTTCAGGCATCCACCAACCTCATGTTCAAAACTTACATAGTACTTGAAAGAGAAATCTTGATCTGTCTGAGGACACAGCTTAGACCGCCTGCACTGGAGACCAAGCAATGCAGATTGCAAAGCCTTATATGTAACCCTTGCAGTCCCACCCCTGACCCTATTCAGTGAGTCAGCTTCTGCTATTGCTTCTCCAACAACTGGTGCATATTTCAGGCATCCACCAACCCCTCAGCAAGAAACTATTTCCTTGCATATCTTCCGAGTCTCTCTCATTCCAACTGCGTGCATCATTCACTGCCAAAGATTTTGTCCTTCACACCAGACCTGAATAAACCCTGAAGTAGGTCCCTCTTGAAGGATAGAAAGAAGCTACCTTCATAATTTGGAAACGGGCCCCTCCAGTCACCTGAAAGACAATTAGTATTTTATGGTTCAGATCCAGTATTTAAAGTCCATGGGTGCTGGGGTACTGTGGTGTGCTGTGCCTTGATTCTGTAGGCAAAACAGGGAATTTAATTTGTTTTGCAGAAGGCACCATAAGTCCCTGGGGCAACACATTGGCTGAAAAGGCAAGTGTTGCAATAGACTTGGAAAATTACCCTAACAGTGAATCATGCTGCAAAGCACCAGGAGATTTCAGTTCTGAGAGTAAGTAAAGTGTGGAAGTGGATGGATACGCAGCGCTTTGTAAAAACCAAACGAGGTGACTTTCCTGGGTCTCAGTGGCAGGGATGTGTTTTGTCACGCGAGAGACTCTAGTTTGAATCCCAAGCCTGGCATATGAGACCTGGGGCCATTCAGCGGTGTTCGCTGAAATTGTTGCCAAAGATTGGTCTTTTAGTGTTTTTATCGCAATACTTGGGACGTTTGGATTGCCACACGTTTGGTTTTATCATTCAACACCAAGACTCCTGAGGCAGGCCTTCTTGGACCGAAACACGAATATGAGCAAAACTAATCCACTTGGAGCAATTGCCCCTGAGAGAAGAGAAAGTTTTAAAGAGGGCAGGTACTATTTGAAGAAAAGTTCTCTAGGTAAGCAGTATGGACGTTTTTTGGAGGGGACCACTGGTATTCAGCGCTAGTGCGTGGATAATTATATAGGCTAATAGCACCACAGAAACAGCAGTCGCTAACTTGCTGGAATTGCTCTCCAGATGCTGCCAGTGGCATAGTAAGAGGGGGCAGGAGAAAGTCTGTTCCTTCCTGACCCACTTCCACGCGCATGTGCCCCTTCCCTCACACCCCTTTCATTTTCCCTGCCCGAGCAGCGTGATGAACTTGCTGCCCGTGCCGGTGTTACCTCCCTCTAATGTCACTTCTGGGCCCCGCACCTAAGAAGTGATGTCAGAGGGATAGCCATGATGTTGCTCTCGCCTGGAAAATTAAAAAGGTACGGGAGAAGGGAAGGGGGCGTGCGCGTGGCAGAGGGGTTGGGAAGAGGATGGGGGGGAGAGGCGCCACTGAGTCGGTACTCACCTTCGCTACGCCCGTGAATATCATTCCGTACCCAGTGACCAGCCAAGATCCAAATATTCTGTATCTTTCCTTCTACCAGAATAGTTTATTTCAAAATTTGTTGCACCGCTTATCATACTTCTAAGCGATGTACAGAATATAAAATAGTAAGAAATAAATTAGAAAAGAGGGTTTACAAACTGATAATACAAATCTATACGAACAAGACATTACAAACATACTGGAGACAGAAGGATAAGGAAAATAATCCATAAAATATACAGAAAAGGCGAACAGTTAAGGGAAGTTCATAAGGGAGGGAAGATCTTGTCTAACCCAACCCTGAGTTGTCCTGTCTGGCTGTCCAAATTAGATTGTAAGCTCTTCCGAGCAGGGACCATCTACTGAATGGAATATTGCTACTCCTTGGGTTTTGGCCAGGTACTAGTGACCTGGATTGGCCATTTAAAGTGCAAAAACACACTTTTGAAAAAAACACTTTTGTCCGGGGCCGGGAAAGGTTATCGATATTGTGATTGGGCCCATACTGACGTATCTCGTATTTACTTGATGTTACGTATTTTTATTGATCTTCCCAATTCTTGGTTGCTGGTCAACACCCTTTGAGCGTTAAATAGAGGGTTCTGCCATTCTATATATTTTTGTTACTCGATACATTTTTTTGGCAGTATTTTTGAGTTTTAGTGTTCCATATCTTTAGTCCAGGCAATTTGATAAAATGATGTTTCTACATATAAAGCAATATTTTGTCTATAGATGAACTTTTTAAATTACCCCCCCCTGCTTGTATAAACTTTCAGATTCGAATATCTTCCATATAATTTTCTATTTTGATGCCAAGGAAACGAATTTGCAGTTCTGGCAGAAAATCTGCTGAAACAGTGGTCTGTTGTATCCTGTTAATACCATATCAATCAAGAAATAAAATTGAACCCCCCTGTCTGTTGTCATTCTCTTGCATCACTTCAAAGACCTCAGCCCTTAAACTGAATTAAATCCTTCTGAATCCACATTCCTTACTAGCTTAGGATTCAGAGTGAAATATTTTGACTTTGCAATTCCCTTTGCATAATTAAAATTTTTTTTAAAAAAAAGAAAGAAAAAAACCATAAACATCATACAGGATGTAGTTTTGAATTTACTCGTTTGAATGCTTGCTTTTATTCCCCCAAGGGTCAAAGATTGTCTTTAAAAGAAACATTCCTTGCATTTCTCCTTATAGGTTTTGTTTCTGCAGAAGGTCTGATTGTGCAGATGTATTATTTCAGTGGGCCCTGGATTTGCCGACACATATTTTCTGCAATAAATCAGAGCAGCTGTCCGTGTTCCCAAAAGGGTTTGGTTTTTTTTTTTTTGCAACTTTGCTAACTACAAAATGTATCAGAGGTTGGGTTTCTTTCACAGAAAATGCCAGGAAAAAATGGCCGTATTTTTTCCTCTGGACTTCAAAATAAAAGAAAACATTACAGGTCTCCGGTTCTTCCTGTTCTAACTTGTAGGACTGAGAAACTTGAAGCAGAGATATGTGCTTCTCTCGAGTAAAACAACGACATTTTACAATCTATATTCCTCCTTAACCAAAACTAACCCGTTAAATGAGTTTTCCTTATGGTCTGTCGTCCAGCCCTATGCTGCAAATAAGTTTGAATCCTCAGACTCTGGTGGCTTGGGAAAATCCACTGCTTATTTCTAAGAAAAGCAGCATTCGTTTCACTACTTGGGATCTAGCCAAGTACTTGGGACCTGGGTCGACCACTGTTGGAAACAGGACACTGGGCTTGAAGGACCTTTGATCTGTCCCAGTATGGCGGTTCTTATGTAACTTGAAAATGTGGTTATTCCAGCAGGCTTCTCAGGCCCATAAGGCTTTGGACTATGCTAACAGTAAAGACTTCCACGACTACTTTTGGGGACCACTTGCCAACCGGGGACTCCCTATTGCTGCTATCAATGACATGAGCAAATCGCCAGAGATCATTAGTGGTCGAATGTCATTTGCACATTTGGAATTGTTGAGGCTTTTGCATGTATTTTCAACCCAAGGGCCAGCAGGGACCCCCTGAGAAAGATGGCTTTGTCAAAACACGGATCGGGTTGGGTCCAACGCCCCCAGCGGACTGGGTCCTAGAGGTTTTGCTAAGTTTTTCTCAATAAAGTCTATCAGGAACATCACCTTTCCACATTGTTGGTTTTGTTTATCTTGGACTTCTTCTCTGTGCATTCGACAGGGTCAATTTTTTTTTTTGCTCTTGTATGCTACTAAATTCAACAGATAAAGAGCGCCATAGAAATGGGGTAAATAAAAATTGAATTGAATTGTACATTATGAAGATCAGTTTTCCAGGCCCAATATGCCCTGACCAATGCCTTTCTTACCTGTGGAAGGCATATGTTGGAAAACAAACCTACTACAACTGCCAAAATAATTTAATTGTAGCATGTATGGGCATATTATAAATACCTATTAAAGGAAATGTAACTCCCTTTTTCTATTCTCTCAAGAAAGCAGTGTTGGCTTTCTTTCCCATCTGAGTGGAAAAAAAAACCTTCAAGGTCCTACTAGAAAAAATAGCTTTAAATATAGAAACATGATGGCCCATCTAGTCTGCCCATCCGCTGCATCCACTATCTCCTCCTCTCCCTATTGGCTAAGGCTCTTAACATTTGCATCTCCTCTTCCTATAGGCTAAGGCTCTTTACACCTGCATTGTGAGGTCATAGAACTTTATGGTTATAGAAACATGATGGAAGATAGAGGCCACATGACCCATCCGCAGTAATCATTATCTCTTACTCTCTCTAAGAGATCCTACATGCCTATCCCAGGCTTTCTTGAATTCAGACACCACCAATTCCGGGAGACTATTCTGTGCATCTACCACCCTTTTTGTAAAAAAGCATTTCCTTAGATTACGGTACCCCTGAGTCTGTCGCCTCTTAACTTCATCCTATGCCCTCTCATTCCAGAGCGTCCTTTCAAATGAAAGAGACTCGACGCCATGTAGTATTTAAATGTCTCTATTATATCTTCCCTCTCCCACCTTTCCTCCAAAGTACGCATAAAATCCTTCTCCACCACCAAAGCTCAAATGAGTCAATCTTCTTTCTATCTTATTTCCATGGACGGGCACAACCAAAACAAATGCCCATTTAAAAAAAAAAAATACATTTAGAATATATATATATATATATATATATATATATATAGTTTTTTAAATCAGCTATCTGGACGTCCAGGCTTTTGTTCGTTCAGGCTGCCAGGAAGTCTATATTTATACCCCATTTTTGACCAAAGTTTTGCCCAAGTCCCAAACGCCCAAGACCATTTGGACGTGGGAAGGGCCAGTCTTGCAATGGACTGGCCACCCAGGTATGGCAACAGAGCAGTGGGGCACCTGAGAAGACACTGCTGTGAACTTCACAAAAAGGGTGCCAAGTAAACAGACAGACAGACAACAGAACTCATTATTAACTTTCAGGAAATCGGTAAAGACCCTCCTCTTCAACTAAAGATCTCCTCTGTCTTCTCCCCCCTTACACCCCCCTCCACCCTCCTATCTCCCCCCAAAAAACTCCAATAAAACCCTCTCTTACTCTCTCCACCAACAAATTGTATCTAAACGCATATAACTTTCCTTAAACTAAACTACTGTATTTCCCCCTTCTCTCTTTCTGCTATACTCTCCCTGTACTTAATTCTCTCCAAATTCTTAAATCCAATGACTAAACCTGTTGTATTACTTATATGTCTATTTACTCTCCACTGTGTATGTTCATTTGTAGACCGTTCTGAGCTACTGGGAGGACGGGATAGAAATCCAAATAAATAAATAAATAAATAAATAAATAAACATCTCATTAGAACTCCCTTATAGGTTACGATGAGCCCCCCAAACCCACTATACCCACCTGTCTACAACCCCAATAGCCCTTATGGCTGCAGATGGCACCTATATGGAAGCAGACTTTGGGGTGGGTGGGGGGGGGGGCACATATGTTCCACCATCAATGTAGTGGTTAGAGTGGCTTGTGGGTCCTCCTCTCTATGGTTCACTAGCCCATCCCCCAGGCTATTTAAGACACTTGGGTGCAGCTCTACTAGGCTTTCCTCTACCAGGTGCTGATGTTCTGGAGACAGGTATGTACGTTTTTATTCCGATCTTTGTGGGGGTGTGAAGGGGTAAGTGAACATTGGGGGAGTTTTGGGGGGGGTCTTTACTTTGTCTCTGCAGTGCTTATCTGGTCACTTTGGATACCTTTTTGGCCCTTATACCTGTTTTTCCATCGTCTAACTCAAAACGTTTAAGTTTTGTCCAGGATGTCTAGTAAAACATTCGCTTATCCCTGCAGGACAAATAAGTCTAGGTCGGCCCCCATCCCGCCCTAGCCACTCCTCCAGATACGCCCATACAGCGAGATTCAGAGGCCTTTGTTTCTAGCAGTTATGTTTTAGTCCTTAAAAACTATCGTGTGCATGAATATTTCATACCCCCTATCGAACACTAGGAAGCTGTGGTCAAATTCCCTGGGCCCCTCTGTGATTGCCAAGTTATGATGACAGCGATAAGCTGGGGGAACATAAGAACATAAGCAGTGCCTCTGCCGGGTCAGACCACAGGTCCATCCCGCCCAGCAGTCCGCCCCCGCGGCGGCCCAACAGGTCATGACCTGCCTTAATCACCAGAAGGGGCCCCCCTATTGCCCCCTAGGTTTGTCATCGAAGTCCTATCTTCCCATCAAAGTCCTAACCCTCCGGCCTTGCACCTGCACGACCTGGTGAGCTGTCTATATTTATGCATCACCCCAGCACCTCCCTCAGTACCCCACGATCCCCTTTTCCCTCAGGAATCCGTCCAATCCCTGTTTGAATCCATGTACTGTACTCTGCCGGATCACTTCCTCCGGGAGCGCATTCCATGTGTCCACGACCCTTTGGGTGAAGAAAAACTTCCTTCAATTGATTTGAACCTATCCCCCTTCAGTTTCTCTGAGTGCCCCCTCGTACCTGTCGTCCCTTTTAGTCTGAAGAACCTGTCCCTGTCCACCCTCTCTATGCCCCTAAGTATTTTGAAGGTCTCTATCATATCCCCCCTGAGCATCCTCTTTTCCAGAGAGAAGAGCCCCAGTTTATCCAGCCTCTCGGCATATGGGCAGTTTTCCAGCCCTCTTACCAGTTTCGTTGCCCTCCTTTGGACTCTCTCAAGAATTGCCTTGTCCTTCTTGAGGTGCGGCGACCAATATTGAATGCAGTATTCCAGATGTGGGCGCACCATCGCTCGATACAGCGGCATGATGACTTCCCGCGTCCTGGTTGTTATGCCCCTCTTGATAGAAACATATAGAAACATAGAAATAGACGGCAGATAAGGGCCAAGGCCCATCAAGTCTGCCCACCCCAGTGATCCTCACTATCTATCTTTGCGGATAGATCCCACATGTCTATCCCATCTGGCCTTAAAATCCGCCACACTGGTGGCCTCAATAACCCGAAGTGGAAGACTATTCCAGCGATCAACCACCCTTTCAGTGAAGAAGAACTTCCTAGTGTCACTGTGCAGTTTCCCGCCCCTGATTTTCCACGAATGCCCCCTTGTTGCCGCGGGACCCTTGAAGAAGAAGATGTCTTCTTCCACCTTGATGCGGCCCGTGAGATATTTGAATGTCTCGATCATGTCTCCCCTCTCTCGACGCTCCTCGAGTGAGTAGAGCTGCAAATTCCCCAACCGCTCCTCGTACGGGAGCTCCCTGAGTCCCGAGACCATCCTGGTGGCCATTCTCTGGACCGACTCCAGTCTCAGCACATCCTTGCGGTAATGCGGCCTCCAGAATTGCACACAGTACTCCAGGTGCGGTCTCACCATGGATCTATATAGTGGCATAATGACTTCAGGTTTACGGCTGATGAAACTCCTGCGTATGCAACCTATGATTTGCCTTGCTTTGGATGAAGCTTGCTCCACTTGGTTTGCCGACTTCATGTCTTCCCTGACAATCACTCCCAAGTCTCTTTCTGCTACAGTTCTTGTCAGGATCTCGCCATTTAGGGTGTAGATCTTGCATGGATTCTGGCTTCCCAGGTGCATGACTTTGCATTTTTTGGCATTGAAACTGAGTTGCCAGGACCTAGACCAGTGCTCCAGCAGAAGTAAGTCATGCACCATATCGTCTGTCATTGCTTTTTTGTCTGTTGTGCTTTTGCTCACTACATTGCACAGTTTGGCATCATCGGCAAACAATGTTATTTTACCTCGAAGCCCTTCTGTCAGGTCTCTTATATAGATGTTGAACAAGATCGGGCCTAGGACGGAGCCCTGTGGCACTCCACTTATCACCTCCGACATCTCGGAGGGGGTGCCATTCACCATCACCCTCTGAAGCCTACCTCCAAGCCAGTTCCCAACCCATTTTGTTAAAGTGTCGCCCAGACCTAAAGAACTCATCTTGTTCAGCAACCTGCGGTGTGGCACGCTATCAAATGCTTTGCTGAAATCCAGATAGACGATGTCCAGGGACTCACCAACATCCAGCTTCCTCGTCACCCAGTCAAAGAAGCCGATCAGGTTGGATTGGCACGATCTCCCCTTAGTAAATCCATGTTGGCGGGGATCCCGCAGATTCTCCTCGTCCATGATCCTATCCATTTGGTGTTTGATTAGGGTTTCCATTAGTTTGCTCACTATTGAAGTGAGACTCACTGGTCTGTAGTTTGCCATATCCACCCTGGAGCCTTTCTTGTGTAGTGGAATGACGTTAGCCGTCTTCCAGTCCATCGGGACGTTACCTGTACTAAGGGAGAGATTAAAGAGCGCGGATAGTGGTTCCGCCAAGACATCTCCCAACTCCCTGAGTACCCTAGGGTGTAGGTTGTCAGGCCCCATTGCCTTGTTGACCTTGATTTTTGACAGCTCGCAGTAGACGCTGCTGGGTGTAAATTTGAAATTACTAAACGGGTCTACTGATTTAATCCTTGTATGTGGTTGAGGGCCGATTCCCGGCACCTCGCGGGTGAAGACTGAACAGAAGTATTCATTTAACAGTTGGGCCTTTTCCGAGTCCGTCTCCACATGGTCTCCGTCTGGTTTTCTGAGTCGTACTATCCCGCCTGAGTTCTTTTTCCTGTCACTAATATACCTGAAGAAGGATTTATCTCCCTTCTGGATATTCTTTGCTAGAGACTCCTCCATGCGGAATTTGGCCTCTCTAACTGCCGCTTTGACGGCTCTTGATTTGGTCAGATAATCTACTCTGGAGTCCTGTGTCCCTGATTGTTTGTAAGAGATGAATGCTTTTTTCTTCTCTTTGATGAGGTCTGAGATCTCCATAGAGAACCACTGTGGCTTGTTGTTCCTACTTCGTTTGCTTACTGATTTAACATAGCGGTTTGTTGCTTCCTGTATGGTGGTTTTCAAAGTTGACCACATTTCTTCCACGCTGTCGGTATCTGCTTGGGTTTGTAGCGCATGGTGAACGAAGTCTCCCATGTCCTGGAAATTTGTGTCCTTGAACTTGAGAACCTTGGTCAATGTGGTAGATTTCGTGAAACCTTTCCTGAGATTGAACCAAATCATATTGTGGTCACTGGAGGCCAAAGTTTCACCCACCGAGACCTCTGTGATACTTTTTCCGTTGGTAAGTACCAGGTCCAAAATTGCCTGATCCCTTGTTGGCTCAATTACCAGTTGCCTGAGTCCTGCTCCATTCAAAGAGTTTAATAGCTTCCTGCTGCTGCCGGAAGCAGAGGAAAGCGTGACCCAATCCACATCGGGCATGTTGAAGTCACCTACCAATACTGTGTCCCCCCGCAAGGTGATATTCTCTATATCTCCGATTAATTCCAAATCTAGGTCTTCTTGATGTTTTGGGGGTCTGTATACCACGCCAAGATATAGGCATTTGTCCTTCCCTCTGGCCAAATTTACCCAAAGGGATTCCCCAGTGTACTGTACATCTGTGATTCTGGTGACCTTAATGTCATCTTTAGTATATAATGCTACCCCACCTCCCATTTTGCCCTCCCTGTCCCGACGAAGCAAGTTGTAACCTGGTATGACCATGTCCCACGCGTGGGAGTCTGTGAGCCAGGTCTCAGATATCGCCACCACATCCAGGTCGGCATTCCTCATTTCTATCTCCAAATCTAGGATCTTGTTTCCCAGACTGTGGGCGTTGACGTACATAGCCCTCCATGTTGTGTGCTTGTTGTATCTCAGTGGGGACAATCCCTCTATATCAACTAGACCACCATTAGTATTTTTCGCTTGTCTCTTACACTCCCTAGACCCAGAGCTACAGCTTGTACCTATCCCGGACTCCCCATAACTGCAGTGCGCTCCTATCAGAGACTTGGTAATGTGTGTACCCTGTGGGGGTATTCCCGTTTGGGCTACTTGAGCTCCTTTAGTGCAATTTGCAGCGTGTGCACTCTCGCTGGTCCCAGAATTACAGTGTGTACTCCCTCTAGACCTAGAATTGCTACGTGTACTCCCCTTAGACCCAGAATTGTAATGTGACCCAATGCAGTGTTTACTTAGTTCAGTTCCAAAATAGTATTGGTAGCCCGTACCCTCCCCCAACTCACCTAGTTTAAAGCCCGTACCCTCCCCCAACTTACCTAGTTTAAAGCCCTGTGTAGTAGGCGGGCTAGACGGTGTCCAAGGACGTTCTTCCCCCTCTTGGTCAGGTGTAACCCGTCTGGTCCAAGCAGTCCCTGCAGTGCCTCTCCGTGGTGCAGGAACCCAAAGTTCATCTCCCTGCACCATTCCTGCAGCCAGTCGTTCACCCTCCGGACACGATCCTCCCTGGCACTGCCCTTGCCCCTCACTGGGAGGATCGAGGAGAAGACCACCTGCGCATCCATCCTCCTCAGCTTCTCTCCTAGGGCTCTGAAGTCTTCGGGTATGCTTTCTAGGGTGCCCCTGGCAGTGTCGTTGGTTCCGACATGGATGAGAATCATAGGGAAGTGATCTTGGGGCTTGATGAGTCTGCCAAGGCTAGCAGTTACATCCCGGATCTTGGCCCCCGGCAAGCAGCAGACCTCTCTTGACTGCAGATCTGGTCTACAAATCGGTCCCTCGGTGCCCCTTAGCAGTGAATCCCCGATGACCACAACTCTGCGCTTCCTAGGGGTGGGCTGACCTGTGGACTCTGGAATTGGAACCGTCTGTTCAACCACTTCTTGTACCTCGTTGTCAGGACCTTCCTGTAGCAGCTGGTATCTGTTCTTAAGGGGGATATGTGGCGTCGATGTAGAGCTGCCCTGTATGTGAGAGAGAGAAACAGAATTAGGTTTTCTGCGTTTACCTGTGGATGAAGTCACCAGCTGCCAGGTATCGGCGTCTCCAGTGACTTCCTGAATTCCGACGGTAGGATTCAAGTCTGAAGTTCTGGAAGCTCTGGGTGACTCAAGGATGGTCTTATCAGGCTCTGGTTCGGCGATCTGAGACAGTTCCTGGATTATTCCGTCGATGAAGGTCTCGTCATCACGGATACTCCTTAAGCGTTGGATCTCTTCTCTCAGACTCCTCAGCTCTATCATAAGGCTTTCATCTGGTTGATCAATTGGTTCTGTCTGAGTGGAGGCTGAAGACATCTTTGAGGGGATGGCCTCGGTCTGTACAGAGACCTCTGTCCTCTGTCCAGGCTCCCCCTCAGTCTGTACGAAGACCGTAGCCATCCCCTGGGCACTCTCGGCGACTGAGCTGCCTGTCTTGACTGAAGTCTTGCTGCCTCTAGTTCTGCCTGCCATATATAAAGGTTTTTGTATTATTAATTATTTATTTATTTATGTTAAAATTTTTTTTTTTTTTTTTTTTATAGATATGTCAGAATGTGTTGAGGTTGGAGGGATAAGTTAGGATAGAGTGGTTGGTGTGGTCCACCTGTTAAGTGTGCTTGTTAGTTAGGTAGGAGTAGAGAGTTGAAATTTGAAAGACCTGGAAGAGGGAAAGATTGAAGAAAGACTGACGTTGATTGGTAAATTGGCTAGTTGTAGGATTTTAGAGACCAGCTGAAATAGATAGCCCTTCCTTGATGCCCTTCTTGAGGCCCTTCGCAAAGGCGCTCTCGCTAAGGCGAGCGCCTTTGCCGCTCGCCTTCGCCGCGCGCCGAACGGCCGTGCGCCGTTGGCTCGAGCCCTTTTATGGGGGGGAGATCTGCTGTGACGTCCTGTTGGCTTTCTTCGAGGCTGCTGCACACTGTGCGGATGGTTTCATGGATGGATCCACTAGCACACCCAAGTCTCTCTCAAGTCCGGTGTCTCCCAGCAATCCCCCCCCCCATTTTATACTCGAACAACGGGTTCTTTTTCCCTATGTGCATGACCTTGCATTTATCTACGTTAAAGCGCATTTGCCATTTGTTTGCCCAGTCCTCCAGCTTATTGAGGTCCCTTTGCAGTTCCTCACACTCCTCCCTGGTCCTAACTCTGGCGCAGAGCTTGGTATCGTCTGCAAATTTTATAACCTCACACTTTGCCTCCGTTTCCAGGTCATTGATAAATATGTTGAAGAGTAGCGGCCCCAGCACCGATCCCTGTGGCACACCGCTCGTGACTTCCCGCCAGTCAGAATATTGGCCCTTTACTCCGACCCTCTGTAGTCTACCTGATAGCCAGTGCTTGATCCATCTATGTACATCCCCGCCCACCCCGTGGTTCCACAGCTTCCTAAGCAGCCTTTCATGTGGCACCTTGTCAAAGGCCTTTTGAAAATCGAGGTAAATGATGTCTATGGGTTCCCCTTTGTCCACCTGACTGCTTATTCCCTCAAAGAAGTACAGAAGGTTTGTCAGGCACGACCTTCCCTTACAGAATCCGTGCTGGCTTGTCCGCAGTAGGCCATTTTTCTCGATGTGCTCGCAAATGCTGTCCTTGATTATTGCTTCCACCATCTTCCCTATAACTGAAGTCAGGCTCACCGGCCTGTAGTTCCCGGGGTCACCTCTCGATCCCTTCTTAAAGATAGGTGTGACATTCGCCAGTTTCCAGTCCTTTGGTACCTCTCCAGTTGTCAAGGATAGGTTGCAAACATGCTGGATTGCGCCCGCTATTTCCTTTCTTAGTTCCTTTAGAACCCTTGAGTGGATCCCATCCGGTCCCGGAGATTTGCCGCTTTTCAACCTGTCAATCTGTTTGAGGACATCCTCCCGACTTACCTCTATATGCCCCAATTTTTCAGCCTGCTCCCCACTCATGAGATCCTCTGAGTCCGTATATTGGACGTGTCCTCGCTCGTGAAGACCGATGAGAAGAACGTGTTCAACCTCTCAGCTACCTCTTTATCCTCCTTAATCACTCCCTTCTTATCCCCATCATCCAATGGCCCCACCTCCTCTCTCACTGGTTTCTTCCTCTTTACGTAACTGAAGAATGCCTTGAAGTTTTTTGCCTCCCTGGCCAGCCCCTGCTCGTATTTCCCTTTTGCTTTTCTAACCTCTCGGTGGCATTCCTTTTGGCATATCCTGTGCTCCTGGTGATTTTCTTCCGTTGGGTCCCTCTTCCATTTCCGGAAGGACACTTTCTTGTCACTGATTGCCCTCTTTACTTCAGGTGTCATCCAAACCGGGTCTTTTGGCCGCTTGTTCTTACGGCCTTTCCTGAAACTGGGGATGTACAGTTTTTGCGCTTCCTGCAGTGTGTCCCTGAGAAGGGTCCAGGCGCTCCCTGCAGTCTCCATCTTAATGCCGTTCCTGAGCCTCCTCCCCACCATTTTCCTCATAGCAACATAGTTCCCTTTCCTGAAGTTGAGCGCAGCTGATGCGATCCTCCCCACTATGGGTGACCCCCTTTCTAATGTGAATCTGATCACGTTGTGATCACTGTTGCTTAGTGTTCCTCCCACTTCTACCCCTCTTGCAGGCCCCCCTAATCCGTTAAGGATGAGGTCAAGAGTAGCACCCCCTCGCGTCGGTTCCTTGACTAGTTGCTCCATGAAGCAGTCCCTCACAGCTTCTACGAATCCTGCTTCCCTCGTGGAGTTGGAGTGATCCGTACTCCAGTCTATCCCCGGGTAGTTGAAGTCCCCCATCACTGTTACACTTCCAGTCTTGCATTCCTGTCTCAGTTCTGCTTCCAAGTCGTGTCCTATTGTTTCTGACGCACCAGGCGGGCGATAATACAGCCCCAGCTTTATGTCTGCACTCTTCTTTCCCGGCAATTTGACCCATAGCGATTCCAGCTCCTCTGCCTTTGTTGCCGTATTGATCCCTTTATATACAGCGCTATGCCTCCCCCCTTCTTGTGGGTCCTGTCCCTCCTGTAGAGTTTGTACCCTGGCAGCGCCACGTCCCATTGATTTTCCTCTGTCCACCAGGTTTCTGTAATTCCTATTATATCCAGGTCCTCCCCCTTGGCCATGACTTCCAGTTCACCCATCTTAGCCATGAGGCTTCTTGCATTTGCGTATAAGCACTGTAGGTCCCGGTATTTGTCCTCCACCTCTGCCTTTACCTGGGCCGCCTTCCCTTGAGTCTCGGGCCGTTTTCCCGCTCCTGGTGCCACCACCTCTGCCTTTACCTGGGCCGCCTTCCCTTGGGTCTCGGGCCGTTTTCCCGCTCCCGGTGCCTCTGCTGTGCCCTCCGCCTTTACCCTTGCAACTCCCTTCCTCCCCATGTCCCCTCCACCCCTCCTCCCCGCTTTTCCCCGGGGAGTACCAGCCCCCTCCCGTGCTATCGTCCCCTGAGCCTTGGTTTGTTCCCCCTTGCCTTGTGGCTCCCCTTTGCCCTGTGGCTCCACCTTATTGCCTTCTGTTTGCACCCTGGTGCGATCTCGCCCCCCTGAATCCCCTGTTTTCTCCTTCCCCTTAGGCTTCTCCCAGCAAGTTGTTACCTGATGTTTCCCTCGCTGTCTGATCACGAGTTCCATCGCTCCCCCGTCGTCCTCCCCGCAGTCAGCCAGTTCAGCATCTTTTCTGGATACTGCTGTCCGAAGCGTCATCAGGTCAGCTGTCGGCTTTCCCCCTCTCCGTAGTTTAAAGCCCTCTCGATCTCCTTCTTAACGTTGGCTGCTAGTATTCTTGTTCCCGCCGTGCTCAGGTGCAGGCCATCCCGCCTGTAGAGCTTGCTCTTTCCCCAGAAGGACGACCAGTTCCTCACAAAGTGGAAGCCCTCCTCCTTGCACCACCTCCTCAGCCACGCATTCACCTCCTGGAGCTCGGCCTGCCTCCTTGCATCTGCCCTCGGGACCGGCAGGATCTCTGAGAATTCTATCCTCTGTGTCCTCCGTTTCAGCTTCCTTCCCAGGACCCTGAACTGGTCCTTTAGCGCAGGCATGCTGAAGTTCCTCCGGCTCACATCATTTGTTCCGACGTGGACAATTACTGCTGTCTCCTCCGTTTCGGCTCCGTCCAGGATCCTCTCGATTCTATCGGCAATGTCCTTTGTCCTGGCCCCTGGGAGACATGCCCCTGGGAAGAAAGTGAAGCTCTGTGAATGAGGGAAAGAGACAGGGGAAAATGTGGATTTGGGGGCCTCAGGAGAGATTGAACCAATATGGGATGAAGAGAAGAGTTACAGGCCGTAGGCAAATTACGGGCAATTATAGAGTTGATTTAATCATTCCGCCATTCACTGACCTCCCCTTAGTTAAAACCCACTATTGACAATCCTACCCTGCCTTCAAAAGTTCCCATCTGTCAGAAGTGACGTCAGAGAGATATACCGCCTTATCAAAATTCAAAGCGGTTTTACATAATATAAAAACAAAAAATAAAAAGGGCACGAGTTAAAAACAAATTACAATTAATATTGCAAACAATCAAACGCACAGACAAACATTAACATACCGATACAAAAATGGAGAAGGGACAGCAAGATGGTTGCTCGCACTGACGTTAAAAAGGTGTGGGGGAAGGGGGCAGAGAGGAGGAAGGGTGCGGGTGCTCCGAGCAAGTTGGTGTCCGGGGTGGACTGCTCCCCCCTCACCACACCACTGGGAGGATGGGATATAAAAAACGAACCAATAGTGAGATAGCGGCCTGAAGAGAAAGGCCCCGAATAGAGGTCCCAGGGAAAGCCTGAATGTATGTTTCCCTAGAGTTAAACTGACCTTGAGTGTTGACCTTGATTTCTATCTAAAAGGATTAACACAACAAGCACACGTGTAATGACTTTCCCCTCCCCCCCCTTTAAAAGATATTTCTTATTAGGCATTAGGCTCATCTATCTCGCCTTATCCTGAGCTGACAAGCAGCGTTTGCCATGTTATACAACCCGTTAGCTTTCAGGTTCCCAGACTGCTGCATAAGAAGAGCAAAGGCTTAGTTAGTCTCGATGCCATCCTACGTCCACCACCCAACTCCGTAAGCCAAGTCTTAGGAGTCCATTACACTCCGAGTTCTATAAATGAGCACGCGAAAACCAAACTGCAGTGACCAAATGTTTTTTTTCGACTCAGATTTCTAACACCAGACCTTGTCCTGGATGGACCCTACCAAGCAGATTTATTGTACAGGGCAAAAAACAATTTTAAACCACTAAGCAGTACATCTTGTATCCCATGAATTCATTTCCTGTGATCTTTAGAAAAAGGGAACATGGACAGGGGGGGGGGGGAAAAGTACTAGTAATCTTAAATCTCTCCAATCCCTCCCACAAAGAACAGAAACGTGGATGCCCTGTTCTTGTATATATTCTAGCTGCGAAATGATGATTATCTCACAGAGAAGTGATTTGACTAAAAGTCTTGTACGGGTCATAGTGACACTGCAGATAAGCTGGAATAAAAGAAGAGCTCCTTTGTGTGTTGTTTGTCGAGATAATAAAACCAGAATAAGTTTTAAAAGTCTTGAAAAGAAGAGGTTATCGCTACTCTGCTCCTCTCCCTAATACAATCAAGACATACCTTTGGCTCACTGCCAGCTGTCTTGCTCAAAAGCCGAAGAATGTTTATCTGGGAAGAGAATATCGATACCACAAATCTGGAAAACAAACAGAACATTTTGAGTTTTAATGTTCAATCATTTTTTATTGAGTTTTTAAAATAAAATATACCTAACAAAAATCTTACAAAGAATATCATCTCAACTCAGTTAATACTTTGTAGATATATAAATTCAAAGAAAACAACAATTATCATCAGAATACAAACGCGATAAAGTATCCCCCTTCACTCCCTCCACCCATCCCATTTCCAAATATTGCTAAAAAATAGTGCTTCACTTTATGATTACAAATGTAATGAGTTCACTACAAAACTGCCTGCTTTGACTGACAATTGCTGTATATAAGGTTCCCAGGTCATCCCAAATTTACTCTGGTTTTTATAAGATGGGGAGGTCGCCCTAGTTTCCATAATCATAAGAGCATGAAATGCTGCCCTCCAATGCCAAAATGCAGAGTGCTCAAGCCAGGATGCACCCAGGTTTTCAGAATCCCCACGGTGAATATGCATGAGAGTAATTTGCATACAATGGAGGCAGTGCATGCAAATTTATCTCATGTCTATTCATTGTGGATAGGTTGAAAATGAGACTGGCTTGGGTTAAGAACCCCTGATTTCAAGCAAATCTAGCCAGTGTTTCCCACGTCGTAACCGCTTGCCAGTCAGGTTATCCACAATGAATATGTATGAGATTGATTTGCATGTACTGCTTCCTAAGTGGTTTTACATTCCGGTACGTTATCATATTTCCCTATCTGTCCCGGGAGGCTGGGGCAATTTGTCCAGAGTCACAAGGATCAGTGAGGGATTTGAACCCACAACCTCAGGGTGCAGAGGCTGTAGCTCTAAACACTGCTCCACGCACTCCCACAGATACTCATTGTGGATATCCTGAAAACCTAACTGGCAAGGGTGCTACTCCAAGGCTGACTTAGGAAACACGGATTTAGTCCGCTTCTGTGCCTGCCTTTAGGGATGTTCATTTAGGGCTCCTTTCACAAAGCCACGGAAGCGGTTCTCCCAAGGAACTGAACGGGCTTCCTTGCATTTGCTGTGGGGGAATCACTTCTGCAGCTTTGTAAAAGCAGCCTCTAGTTTATTTTAAAATGTAGAAAGAAAGTAAGTAGACGCAAAATCGATCTGTCAGCCTACAAATTTATTTCAAACATTTATAGACCGCTTATAATTTCCGAGTGTACAAAGTTTGAAACAAACCGAAAAAGTCTTAAAATGAGCCAAAACGAACCCAACATGTTTTCACGCTCACCTCTACTTCCCTTGTTAAAAATCAGTTATTTTTTCAAAAGAAACTGAAAGAAATCTGAAAACTTAGCTGCAAATATAATACAAAAGTGCGGTCTGCAAAAAAAAAAAAAAAAAAAAAGACTTCCTGTTGCTTTTCTGTGTCCTTAGGGAAAAGGTTGCTGCTTACCCTAAACACAGTTGTTCACAAAGCCAACAAAGGAAGTCAAAACAGCAGAACGCTACAAGGGTCAGGTGTGGCAAACAGGACAGATTCCGGGACCACAGCTGAGCAGAGACTGACATTCCGGGGAGAAAGATAATGGAAATACAGCTTAGACCCTTTATTTATTTTTTTCACTCAGAGTATAATTAAGCTCTGGAACTCGTTGCCAAGGGTTGTGGTAAAAGCGGCTAGCGTAGCTGGTCTTAAGAAAGGTTTGGACAAATTCCTGGAGGAAAAGTCCATAGTCTGTTATTAAGACGTGGGGGAAGCCTCTGCTTGTTCTGGATCGGTAGCACGGAATGTTGCTGCTCTTTGGGTTTTGGCCAGGTAGTATGGATCTGGATTGGCCACCGTGAAAACGGGCTACGGGGCTTGATGGGCCGTTGGTCTGATCCAGTAAGGCTATTCTTATGTTTCGTAATGTCAAGAAACAGGGAATCTCATTTCTGCAAAATAACACTCGGAATTTAGGGAGCCGATTGGTTGGACTGGGAACTTTTCAGTACCCCCTGTATGTAATAAAACTTGACCATGTAGGACAGTCAAATCCATTGTGACATCACTGATGAAGTTGGCCCTTATTGGTGGAATGAGGCATTATGACATCACAATCTCAGCTCTGGTTACCAGAGACTGAAACTCAACCAAGACGAGAATGACAATATGGTTGAATCAATGATCCGAAAGAATGTAAAAAAAAACCAAAAAAACAAAGAATCTCATTTGTGCTAATAGGTTGGGCTGAGAACTTTTCAGCATCGCCTCTGGTATCTATATCTCTAACTCTATAGAGAGATAGACAGATATAGGCAGAGCTACCAGAGGTCAGAATCTCTTTCTTTAGGTTCTTTATAGGTTTCACTAGCGAACATCTTGCAGGGGGCACAGACCCCCTTAAAGTCACATACACTTTTTTTTTTTTAACTATTTGAGCTGCTACGAGTGGCATGGAAGCGGGGGGAAAGTCCTCCCTGCCCCCTTCGAGGGGGATTTCTGCATTAGCCTCTCGGTGCGACCAGTCGGGGAGGAGGAGGAGCCGCGCGGCTCTAATCTCGCTGCGCGTCTACTCGGAGGAAGGCGGTAGCCCGAGTTGAAGGCTGCGCCCGGGCTCAGTCGGGCCGGTCGCCCCCGCCGATCGCCATGGGCTTCGAGCTGGAGCGCTTCAGCGGGGCGGTGGACCCCGACCTCAAGTGCAACCTGTGCCAGCGGGTGCTGGAGGACCCGCTGACCACCCCCTGCGGCCACGTCTTCTGCGCCGGCTGCGTCCTGCCCTGGGTGGTGGAGCGGGGCAGCTGCCCCGCCAACTGCCGCCGGCTCTCGGCCCGGGAGCTCAACCGCGTCCTGCCCCTGAAGAGCCTCATCCAGAAGCTGGACATCAGGTGCGACCACCACGTCCGCGGCTGCGGCCGGGTGGTCAAGCTGCAGCAGCTGGCCGAGCACGCCCAGACCTGCGACTACTCGCCGGCCAAGTGCGGCCACCGCGGCTGCGCCCAGGCGCTGGCGCTCAAGGACTTGGACGCCCATATGCGCGACGACTGCGAGTATAGGCCGAGCGGCCGCTGCGAGCGGGGCTGCGGCTTGACGCTGGCGCACCGGGAGCGGCGGCCGGGCCAGCACTCGTGCGCCGAAGCCCTGAAGGCTCGCTGCGGGCTGCTGCGGGCCCGGGGGGCCGCCCTGGAGACGGAGCTGAAGAAGCGCAGCCTGCGCTCGGCCAAGCGGGAGAAGGCGCTGCTCGCCCAGCTGGCGGCGCTGCAGAGCGAGCTGCAGGTGACGGCCCTGAGGTACCAGAAGAAGTTCACCGAGTACAGCGCCAGGCTGGACTCCCTCACCCGCAGCCTGGCTTGTCCTGGCCAGGTAAGCCCAGGGGATCGGGGGTTCGCCCTTTGAAACTTGCAGGCCCCCTAGTCGGAAACTCCCTCCTAAAACTGGATGCATTAAACTCAAAATCTTAGTCTGAAACTCTGTCCTAAGACTAGCTACATTAAACTCAAAATCCTAGTCGGAAACTCCTTCCTAAGACGTTAAACTCAAAATCCTAGTCCGAAACTCCCTCCTAAGATGTTAAACTCAAAATCCTAGTCCGAAACTCCCTCCTAAGATGTTAAACTCAAAATCCTAGTCCGAAACTCCCTCCTAAGACTGGATACGTTAAACTCAAAATCATAATCTGAAACTCCTTCCTAAAACGTTAAACTCAAAATCCTAGTCCGAAACTCTCTCCTAAAACTGGATGCATTAAACTCAAAATCTTAGTCTCAAACTCTCTCCTAAGACTGGATGCATTAAACTCAAAATCCTAGTCTGAAACTCCGTCCTAAGACTGGATATATTAAATTCAAAATCCTAGTCTGAAACTCCCTCACCAAAAGCCTGGCTTCTCCCTGCAAGGTAAGCCAAGAGAATCTGATGTTAGTTCCTTCTAAGACTGGCTGCATTAACCCTTCCAAGCATTCCTTAAATTAGAAACAACTTTACACACCTGTGGTCATTTTGACTCTATCACTTATAAGCACTGAAAGTTGCTCCAGCTTAAGAATTGAGCAAATTCTCACTGTCATGGCACTCAAGTGAAACATTTATGTTTATAAAATCTATATTTAGACCTAGAGCACAACCAGTAAGGTTTCAAAAATCTTTCTTCTCTTATGTTCTAAAAATTGGCTGTTGTTAGCAGTGTTTCTTTTACAGCAAAACCTAACAAAATATTTTCACGAGATCTCTGTTGGCCATTATTTTGGAAATCCATTACGACTTTTTCCGTGCTGTATTCCACTGCTGACAGGTTAGAGGCAGAGCCGGCCCGCGAATATGAAAAAAAACGCAAATAATATTCGGACCAGTTCTGCCCTTATCCCTGACTTCCCACGGCTATTTTTAGCCCTGTAAGCCCCCCCTTAAGTCTTACCTGGTGGTCTAGCGGGTTTTCAGGAAGGAGCGATCTTCCCACACTCCTGCCCCGTGCCGATCGCTCACAGGAAATGGCTGCCTTGAGCTCCCATTGTCTCTCGAGCCACTTCCTGTGAGCAATCGGCACGGGGCAGGAGCGTGGGAAGATCGCTCCTTCCTGAAAACCCGCTAGACCACCAGGTAAGACTTAAGGGGGGAGGGGCTTACAGGGCTAAAAAAAAAAGCCCCAAAAATTAAAATTTATTTTTTGGTCAAAAATCGCGAATAACCGAATCCGTAGATACAGAATTCGCGAGTACGGAGGGGGAAGTGTAATCACGTTAAAGTAGGTTAAAACAAAAAAAATTCAAAGGAAACGCATTGTCTGTTACTATCGAAAAGGTACCTGGAATTTGTTATCAAAATGACAATTTATATACAGGGATCTCAAAGTCCCTCCTTGAGGGCCGCAATCCGGTCAGGTTTTCAGGATTTCCCCAATGAATATGCATTGAAAGCAGTGCATGCACATAGATGTCATTGGGGAAATCCTGAAAACCCGACTGGATTGCGGCCCTCAAAGAGGGACTTTGAGACCTCTGATTTATAAGTAAGCAACTAAGCTAATTTGTCAGGCTGGGGTCAAAATGACCCCAGGTGTGTACAGAAAGGTTAAACTCAAAATTCTAGGCTGCAACTCCCTCCTAAGACGGGTTAAATTCAACACAAAATCCTATTTAGCTTTATTTGTTATTGCTCTAAGTCAGGGGTAGGCAATTCCGGTCCTCGAGAGCCGGAGCCAGGTCAGGTTTTCAGGATATCCACAATGAATATGTATGAGATGGATTTGCGTGCACTGCCTCCTTGAGATGCAAATCTATCTCATGCGTATTTATTGTGGATATCCTGAAAACCTGGCCTGGCTCCGGCTCTCGGACCGGAATTGCCTACCCCTGACTTAGAGCAATAACAAATAAAGCTAAATAGGATTTTGTGTTGAATTTACCCCGTCTTAGGAGGGAGTTGCAGCCTAGGATTTTGAGTTTAACCTCTCTGTATACACCTGGGGTCATTTTGACCCCAGCCTGACAAATAATAGTTGGGCTGGCTCAGCCCCTTTCCGAGGAGGATTCAGGAGAGGAAAGCCTTTTCCTAGGTTCCTGCCGTCGCTGCCCTCCACCAAACCATCATCGCCCATAGTCCTGGATTCTTTCGTTATAGTCATTTGTTTCATTAAGTGTACTGAGTTGAAAGGTCCTTTAAATTCTGCAGAGACAAGAGTTGGTGGGAGCATCCTCCATTTTTTCATGGAATATGGCATTTTATTTTGGAATGGGAGGGGCTGACACCGGTCATGGCTTTTGCCCTGTGTCCAAAAATAGAATAGATGAACCGGTGGGCCAGCCGCAAGTGGCAGAAGTCTGTGTGTGACAGTGGCAGGAGCTTGCTTGGCTGGATTGCGCTGGATGGGGACTCTTAGGAACTTAAAATTATGGGTTTTTTTAGCGTCGGGCAGGACAGAGCTAGAGAGAGGCCCTTGTAATAGGTTGATAGCATATCACAGACCTAAAGGAGCAGGTTAATGATGCAACTTTAAAAATTACAAGTTGTTTCTTTAAGTTTCACAGATGTTCTGAAGACAGGGAGTCTGCTGAGACAGAGGGCCCCTTGCCACTAACTGTATCTAATGTCCCGGCTGCCTAGCCTCAAGACCTGTCCTTCTAAAGATCATTTTTCTGGGGGCACAAACAGATCAGATTCACTTTCACATGGAAAGTGAATCTGAAATCATAACAAAATCAAAGCCCGCGAGATGCTTTTTCTCCTCTCTGTACTTGGTCGAGTCTGGTGAGTGGTCAGAATTTTTTTTTTTTTTTTTTTTAACTTTACATATTTTCTCGCTTGCCTACAGACATGTCTGTCAGCTGCGGTGGCAGCCAGCTGGCGAGCACCGGCTAAAGGACAAATATTTACAGCTCCACAAGCTCTAAAAAGACGAGGGCCTGCCTTCTCAAGCGAGAGCTAAGGGGCAAGTTTTGTGCTAAGAGAAAAAGTGGCGTTGGCTGGTTTATGTTTCAGTCGTAGGGAATGCTGCAAGGAGAGAAAATTATTTTTTGCAATACGTTTGTTTCAAGTTTCTATAAAATTTGATATACTGGTCTGTATGGATCGATTTGTTAAGTTTGCAATTTAAAATGAATGCTATACTTTATAGGATAGGAGAAAGTAAAAGCTTAAAAGAATACAAGTCAGTTTACAATTAAATGTTAAATTTTCAAAAGCTTGGGATGTTTTATATGCCAAATCCAGTAAAACCCAAAATTAATCCACCCAAATTAGCCACATGTGACTATTAGGGGCAGAATCCCAAAAATTAAGAGGTTTGAAAAGTGGCATAAGTTGGCACTGGGATGTCCAAGTTCAGATTTTTGAAACCATTTTCCTGAGTGTCTAGCCAGGCATTTTGGCCACTGGGTGCCCACAGTTCAAGGGGGTGTGTTATGGGGGTGCTTTGGGCGGGCTAGACGTGATTGTCTTGTGGCAATAAACTTTTCTCAAGACATCCTGGACGGAACTTATATGTCTTGCCCTAGACCTGTTTTAGAAGCATCTAAGTGCCAAAAATTTACCGAAACTGACCACATGACCACTGGAGGGATTAAATAATAGCCCCCTCCCCTCCTACCCCACAAAGATGTGAATGAAACAGTACATGCCTGTCTCTAGAATTGCATGTGCTATGGGGAAGTCAAGTACAGCATCACAGAAGGGTCTGGAGTTACCTAGTGGGTTGGCTAGTGAACCATAGAGAGGAGAACGCAGGTCCATAAGCCACTCTAACCATTACACAAACCCTACTGTATTCCATATAGGTACTACCTGTAGCCATAAGGGCTACTGGGATGGTGGACAGGCGGGTATACACTTCTCCCTCGTCATTCACGGGGGATACGGGCAGAGCTGGACCGCGAATGGCGAAAAACCGCGATTATCATCCGGCTCTGACCCACCCCCACCTCTCTGCCACCTTCCCGGCCTTACCTGGTGGTCTAGAGGGCTTTCGGGGCAGGAGCGATCTTCCTACGCTCCTGCCCCGTGCAGATCGCCATGAGGAAATGGCTGCTGGGAGTTCCCGTAGTCTCTCGAGACTACGTCGGGAATTCCCTACAGCCATTTCCTGATGGCGATCTGCATGGGGCAGGAGCGTAGGAACATCGCTCCTGCCCCGAAAGCCCTCTAGACCACCAGGTAAGGCCGGGAAGGCGGCAGGGAGGAAAAAAAAATATGGGTTATTTTAAAATTAAGACTGCTTTTTTTATTTTCCCCCTCCCTAGAAAAAACCGCAAATGGAGAAACCGCGAATGGGGAGGGGAAAGTGTAGTAGGTTTTGGGAGAGTTTTGCAGGGCTTGGTGAGTTATGGTGAGATGGACATCTGGTCCCCTTTATGTGAAGCTCACAGCAGTACCATCTAAGAACATAAGAATTGGCGCTGCTGGGTCAGACCAGTGGTCCATCGTGCCCAGCGGTCCGCTCCCGCTGTGGCCCTTAGGTCAAAGACCAGTGCCCTAACTGAGACTAGCCTTACCTGCGTACGTTCCGGTTCGGCAGGAACTTGTCTGACTTTATCTTGAATCTCTGGAGGGTGTTTTCCCCTATAACAGACTCCAGAAGAGCGTTCCAGTTTTCTACCACTCTCTGGATGAAGAAGAAGTTCCTTACGTTTGTATGGAATCTATCCCCTTTCAACTTTAGAGAGTGCCCTCTCGTTCTCTCTACCTTGGAGAGGGTGAACAACCTGTCCTTATCTACTAAGTCTATTCCCTTCATTATCTTGAACGTTTCGATCATGTCCCCTCTCAGTCTCCTCTTTTCAAGGGAGAAGAGGCCCAGTTTCTCTAATCTCTCACTGTACGGCAACTCTTCCAGCCCTTTAACCATTTTAGTCGCTCTTCTCCAGACCCTTTCAAGTAGTACTGTGTCCTTCTTCATGTACAGCGACCAGTGCTGGATGCAGTATTCCAGGTGGGGGTGAACCATGGCCAGGTACAGCGGCATGATAACCTTCTCCGATCTGTTTGTGATCCCCTTCTTAATCATTCTGTTCACCCTTTTCGCCGCTGAGGTACATTGGGCGGACGGCTTCATCGATTTGTCGACCAGTACTCTGAAGTATCTTTCCTGGGGGGTATCTCCGAGTCCCGCACCGGACATCCTGTACTCGTGTATAAGATTTTTGTTACCGACATGCTTCACCTTACACTTATCCACGTTAAACCTCATTTGCCATGTCGCTGGCCCATTTCTCGAGCGTGTTTTTGTCACGTTGCAGGTCTTCGCAGTCCTTCTGCGTCTCCACTAGTAACATAGTAACATAGTAGATGACGGCAGATAAAGACCCGAATGGTCCATCCAGTCTGCCCAACCTGATTCAATTTAATTTTTTTTTTTTTTTTTTTTTTTCTTCTTAGCTATTTCTGGGCGAGAGTAACTTCGTATCGTCTGCAAATTCAATCACCTCGCTCGTCGTACAAATTTCCAGGTCGTTTATAAATACACACACATTAAAATAAAGTGTGTCTCGAATGCTGGAATGAAAAACTTAAATGCGGCAACACTATTATGTGGTTCTAGGAAATTTAGCTGATTCAGAGCTCAGTCTAGAAAGACTTTCTTCCTTTGCCGTGTCTGTGGGTAGAGAACTTAGTGAATCCTGCCCTTAATGTGGTTGACTGAGTGACAGACGTTTGGCATTCACTGCCACAGGCAAGTGTTAGATTCACATTTATAGCACATTTATTTGGTTCCAGCCCCACCCAGCCTGCTCTTGACGCAAAGCAGGGGTGTAACCAGAACGGGTCCTCCTGAGCTCCCCAAAGGATGATTTCTTTGAGAAAACCGGTTCACAGACAAAACCGCGGAAGACAAAGGCGCGCGCCGAAGAAAATGACAGTTTTTAGGGGCTCCGACGGGGGGTTTTGTTGGGGAGCCCCCACCACTTTACTTAATACAGATCGTGGCGGCGTTGTGGGTGGTTTGGGGGTTGTAACCCCCCTCATTATACTGTAAACTTAACTTTTTCCCTGTTTTTAGGGAAAAAGTGAAGTTTTCAGTAAAGTGGGGGGCTCCCCAACAACCCCCCCCCCGTCGGAGCCCCTAAAAACAGTTATTTTCTTCGGCGCACACCTTTGTCTTCCACGGTTTTGACCTGACACCGAGAAAACCTATCATTTTTCCAATTACGTTTCAGCATTTCTTCTTAAGAAGACACTCGGGGTTTTTACTTTAGCTCAGTCTCCCAGCCAGGAACAGACATTTCGAAGTTTGCCAACACCACACCCATCTGATATACATTGTTATTTCATACTGTAAGAAAGGGTCCTGCATGTGATTTCACAGCTGCTGGAAGGGCCACGGGTAAAAGAGCCAGGTCTGTGGCCGCTTATGGCTGCTGAGAACACCCCTCCTCTCTCACCAGTTGAAATCCTACTTCCTGAGCTGCTTGCAGGAAGATGAAGGAGAGTGATTTTTTTCCAAGTAAATAGCTTTTCTGACAAATTTTCACCATACCTGTCAGTAAAAGTTGAGGCTTGAGTTCGTGGGACTGTCAGCACCTATTGCTTTGCCTTGACTTCGCCCTAGGCAACCACCTAGTCTGCATTTTTGTGAGTGTGTCTATAGGCAGTAAACATGGGGATATACAAAGGGACAAAGAAGAAAAGGAGTGGGAATGGAAAGAGGAAGGGAGAAAAAGCATGGGGGACAGGGAAGGAATGTAAATACAGATGGGGAGAAGTAATTTTAGAGGGAAGAGGACCGGAAGAGCTCCTTCCCCCAGATCCTAGAACCACTTCTTTCTCCCTCTGTACTAGAGGTCTGATTGGGAATGGGGATCGTGGGAATCCCGCAGGTCCCACGGTGGTCCCGCGGGAATCCCCCCTAACCCACGGGACTCCCACGGGGACCCTCTCTGGCCCACGGGACTCCCACGGGGATGGAAGGCTTTGGAAGAAGGGTTCATCCATAAAATATAATGGACACATCAGCCTTAGTAAAAGAGGGGGTTTATAAGTTAATTACCTGAACAGAAAACAAAAAAAGGGTTCCACCAAAGAGATTCCACAAGGAAAACAGCAAAAGAAACTGTGGAATTGATGATCCTGTCAGAAGTAATTGCTGCTTTTTATGGGGACGGGCGGGGATGGAGGTAATTCCTTGTGGGGATGGGTGGGGACGGAGAGGATCCTGGTGGGGATGGGTGGGGCCGGAGAGGATCCTGGTGGGGATGGGTGGGGCCGGAGAGGATCCTGGCGGGGACGGGTGGAGCCGGAGAGGATCCTGGCGGGGATGGGTGGGGCCGGAGAGGATCCTGACGGGGATGGGTGGGGACGGAGAGGATCCTGGCGAGGACAGGTGGAGACAGAGAGGATCCTGGCGGGGATGGGCGGGGACGGAGAGGATCCTGATTGGGACGGGCGGGGATGGGTGGGATTTCTGTCCCCGCGCAACTCTCTGCTCTGTACTTCCCAAGATTCCCAAACTTTCTCCTAAGATTCCAGAACCACCTCATTCTCTCCTCTGCAGCTTCCCCCCGTGTTGCAGAACCTCCTCTAACCCCCATACTGCCCTCCAATGGTAAAATGGTAACATGGGTCTTGCTTCCTTTTGCGGTTGCAGGGCAGAATAGTCTCCTGAGATTCCAGAAACATCTTCTTCCCCCTTAGCCCTCCTTGATTCCAGAACCTTCTTTCTCCTTCCTCACTCTGGAGCCTCGTAAGATTCCCGAACCATCTCCTTCTTCCCCCCCCAGCTTTCCAAGGCGCACATTAGCACCTAATGCAGCCTACTGAAAGGGCCCCTTAATAATTTCTTGGATCTCTGAAACGGGACTAGGTTTATTCAGACAAAAATCTCCGAATCCGAGAGTTGAGGGTATTTCAGAGTGTTGAGAACGTGCTGGATTTGTTCCTCGGTGGCCTGTAAACCTGAGCAATTTAGTTTTACAATATAATAAGTAAAAAAAAAAAAGAGAGAGAGTCGGTCTCATCTGATTTTTTTTTTTTTAAATGTATCTTGCCTTTATTATAGATAACGTTGCCCTGCGCTTTGCCTCTAGGTAATTGGCTAATGTACAACCAGCTTTATTCTTCCCAGAATAATACTAGCAGGCTCCATGAAAAGTTGAGCGTCGGCTCTTTCACTCGTGTTTATTAAACTTTAATTTCAGCCGGTGAAGGAGATCCGATAAACAACCCCGCGAAAGACAAAGGCGCGCGCCGAAGAAAATTACAGTTTTTAGGGGCTCCGACGGGGGTTTTTGTTGGGGAGCCCCTCCAGTTTACTTAATAGAGATCGCGCCGGCATTGTGGGGGGTTTGGGGGGTTGTAACCCTCCACATTTTACTGTAAACTTAACTTTTTCCCTAAAAACAGGGAAAAAGTGAAGTTTTCAATAAAATGTGGGGGGTTACAACCCCCTAAACCCCCCACAACGCCCTCACAACGCGGCTCGATCTCTATTAAGTAAAGTGGGGGGGTTCCCCCCCCGTCGTAGCCCCTAAAAACAGTCTTTTTCTTCAGCGCGCGCCTCCGCGCTGCGCTCAATTGTCTGCGCGCGCCTTTGTCCTGGCGCGCTTTTGACCTGACACTGTAAGTTCCAAGCGTCTGATTTTGTTTGTCAAGACGAGATAACTCCACTTTCTGCAGCTGTACCACTTCTGGGGTTTTTGGGTTTTTTAAAATTCTTTCAGTGAAAACCTCATTCTGTAGCGAAGAATCATTAAATCCCCTTAATTTATTGCCCACCTTCCAGCACCAGGTTAATACAAGCCTCTTAATCAGAAAGATGTATCAATTGATTCTCTCACGCTGCCACACAACATCCCCCCCTCCCCCGCAGCGGGAGAGATGCCTATTCTCTCCCACTACACACAGATACCACAGGGCCTAAACAGACTATGAAGCTTTTACTGCCGCAGCCAGAGAAAAAAAAAAACACGCAAGCGTGGCTTCCTAAAAGGGGGGGGGGGAGGGTGTTATATTGTACAATAGACAAAATAATTCCAGCTTACTAAACTGTGATCATAACTGCGGTAAGGTGTACCGTGTCTTGCTTCAGAGTTTTGAAAGATTTCTCACAGGAAACTGGAGGCTCTGGCTTAAATTTAGGGCTCCTTTTCCGAAGTTGCGTTAGTACAGGGGTAGGGAACTCTGGTCCTCGAGAGCTGTATTCCAGTCGGGGTTTCAGGATTTCCCCAATGAATCTGCAGGAGATCTATTTGCATGCACTGCTTTCAATGCCTGTTCATTGGGGAAATCCTGAAAACCTGACTGGAATACGGCTCTCGAGGACCGGAGTTCCCTACCCCTGTGTTAGGGCCTTAATGCCCGGAATGGCGCACGCTAGCCATTCCGGGCTAGCCGCAAACAGGGTAGTTTGCGGCTAGCGTACCTTCATAAAAGGAGCCCTTAGACTCCTCATTCAGAGACATTTCTCAGAACAGATGTTTTAAAGAGCCATAATTCACCTCCTAGGACAGGGGTAGGGAACTCCGGTCCTCGAGAGCCGTAATTCCAGTCGGGTTTTCAGGATTTCCCCAATGAATATGCATTGAAAGCAGTGCATGCAAATAGATCTCATGCAGATTCATTGGGGAAATCCTGAAAACCCGACTGGAATACAGCTCTCGAGGACCGGAGTTCCCTACCCCTGTCCTAGGATCCCTGTTCAGCATATCTGTAACTCAAAAGATGACTTTCCTTTGAAATGCCACATCTCTTTGGTGACGAGCAGCGACCAGTTATGATGAACGACGTGGTCGAGGCCTATCTTCCAAAATTTTAGACCAGCGATTAGAGGTCTAGTTTTCTATAAAGCCGCAGTTGTTGCATATTTTAAGCAGACGTATGCTAACGGCAAGAAACAGCAAATGAGTAGTCGCATGTCTCGCCCCCACCCCCGCTCTGTCCCCAATATAAAAAGACACAGGTGATATGTGGTGATTTCCTCTTCCCCCTCCCGCAAATGCAGTAACTGAAGCTCTGATGCATGTGGGATGGAAGTAGCCGTAACAAATAAAAAGGATAGCGGAGATAGTTTTATCTTTAAACACTTATACCAAATAAAAATAGGTCTTTTAAAGCAGCTTATGTCTTGTGCAGTGTTAAAGCACAATTTCAGTGGAATTCTAATTCCATGAATCACCCCAAGGTCGACTGATCTGTTCAGGCTTGTGTAATGCTAATACTGTACCCAGAAGTGGCTAAAAAAAAAAAGGGTTATTCCTTCTCTGTTTATGGGGATGGGCTACAGATCCTGACCTCTGGCCTCTTGCTGGGCCTTATCAAGGAGATCCAGGCCAGCCCAGGCAGGACCTAGCAGGAGGGGGGTGTGTGTGTGCTAAATGTGTAAGTAATGTGTTAAAATACTGCTCCCTCCCCCCCTTGTAGTTTGGTATCCAACTGGGAAATGCCAGAACGAAGCCTGACATTCAGCAATCGAATTTAAGATGCAGATTAAAAGTGAGTGTGTCGGTCCTGAGTGACTCTGTTCCTTTCAGAGTAAAGATGCTACGGAAATTCCTTCCACGTCCCGTCTAGATCAGAGGTGGGCCCTCGGAGCTCAGAGCTGTTATTAAGAGTTTGGAAACTTTCCCCATCCAGAAAAGTACTGTACGCTAGTCCTGATTCTCTGTTTCCTTTTTAGAATGACAGTTCTGTTTGTGAAAAGGCGCTTAACTACACCGGTAATGGTGTTCTGTTTCATGCAATATTTATTCTGTGGCAAGGCAGCTCCCGCTCTGCCTTCTCATCCAGCTACAGTCAAAACCTCGGATAGTGAGTTAACGTGGTGTGTGAGAGTTTTGCAAGAGGAGCAAAACATTTTGTTAAACTTTTAGCTCGATAAACGAGCGTTGTCTTGCGGTACGAGCCTCGCGTCAAGTATGCACAATATACGCGCATCGCGGAGCGCGGCTGAACGCAAACTTGGGCACACCCCTTGAATTGGGATGCACTTGTAACGTAGGCCAACGCCTTTTGACAATCTCGCGTACTTTGTGACTCTTGACCGAATAGAGCAAAGTGCACACCAAGGGGGGGGGGGGTTCCCCTCCCGAGATCGAGTTCAAGTGCGCACATCTCACGCTGAACGCGGCTGAACGTAATAAAAGCCTCACGCGCTGTACAAGTGCGCATATCTTTCGCACTGTATTTTATACCAGTGGTTCCCAACCCTGTCCTGGGGGACCACCAGGCCAATCGGGTTTTCAGGCTAGCCCTAATGAATATGCATGAGAGAGATTTGCATATAATGGAAGTGACAGGCATGCAAATCTGCTCCATGCATATTCATTAGGGCTACCCCAAAACCCGATTGGCCTGGTGGTCCTCCAGGACACGGTTGGGAACCACTGTTTTATAAAGTTCAGTCTTTTGGTTTGTGGAATGAATCGTCTGAGATTCCATTATTTCCTTTGGGGAAATTCGCTTTGATATACGAGTGCTTTGGATTACAAGCATGCATCCGGAGCGAATTATGCTCGCAAACCAAGGTTTGACTGTATAGACCAGTGGTTCCCAAACCTGTCCTGGGGGACCCCCAGCCAGTCAGGTTTTCAAGATATCCCTCTTGAAAACCTGACTGGCTGGGGGTCCCCCAGGAAAGGTTTGGGAACCACTGGTATAGACAATCACCCTTTTTTAATCCTTCAATCTTGCAGTACAAACTGCAAAAACTAGGCTAAGGTTTCAGATTTCCGGAAAAGACACATCTAGTCTTGATTTTACCCTATGGCTTGGTCTTGTAGATCAGTTTATCATAAAGAAATCAAATCAATAAGTAGGAACACTAGAGCTAGAATATATAGCATGGGAGAGAATGAACCTTGTGCTGAAAATCTGGAGCCCGTCGGAAACTCGAAGTAGCGGAAAGTTATTTGTTAGCGTTTCATCTGACCTCCAGGTGCTGGAATCGGCGAAGTAGTTTGACTCTGAGCTTCAGAAGGAATTGCGCTCGTGCTTGCTTCAGCTTCTTCTCTTGGTTTTAAGTTGCCATTCCTTGCTATTCTGGGATTTGTCTTCTTGCACTTGACTGCTGCAAATTTCAGGACTACAAATCCCAGGAGGTTTGGAAAGGGGAGATGGAAGTTTGGCACAGGCTCGGCAGCGGTGATGGATTGCACTTAGTCAAAAAGATGCAATCTAGAGCTTAAGCTGGCCGCGAAGCCTGGCTTTCACACAAGGCAGCGCAGCAAACTGTCCATAAGGAGGTTAAAAGTGGATCTTGTCCCAGTTTTTTAAAATAGCTTTTATTTGCTGGACACTAGCTCGAGATTCTATGTAGGTCACCCAAGGCAGATGCATGTGCAAAGTAATCGGTCATTTATAGCATTTGCACCTAAATTTTAGAGTGTGTAACTCCAAAGGGAACCCCTGCGAATTTCGAGGCAGGAGAGGGTAGCTGGAGCGCCGGCGGGTGAAGCAAATCACTCGTGGTCTGCTCCGACCGCCTCTTCCTGTAGTAAAGTCGGGCTACGCCAATCGGGAGCTGCTTTGACACGCAAGCATTTCAAGCTGGTAGGCAACAATCTTGGTTAGGTAAATATATTCAGCAAGCTACGTTATCCTATTGCAGTTTTCAGAAATTAATTAAGACCACTTTGTTGGATAAGTTTATTAGTGAGTTTTATTATTGAAATTCTATTTTACAAATATTTGTATTTTTTACTGTATTACACTTCCCTATTCGTGGTGGTTAGGGGCAGAGCCTGCGAATATTAAAAAACCGTGAATAATATTTGGGCCGGTTCTGCCCCTAACCACCACTTCCCCTGGCTATTTTAAGCTCTGAAAGCACCCCCCTCTTAAGCCTTGCCTGGTGGTCTAGCAGGCTTTCAGGCAGGAGCGATCTTCCCACGCTCCTGCCCCGTGCAGATTGCTCACAGGAAATGGCTGCCTTGAGCGGTTCATAGACAAAACCGCGGAAGACAAAGGATGGGCCATTTGGCCTTTATCTGGCGCCATGTTTCTGTGACATGCATTGGTGTATGGCAACCACAGAAATACAGAAGAGTTGAGGTAGACCAGCCAAATTCGAGTTCAAGGGTATTATTTAAAAAAAAGACTCAATACAGATCTGTGTTTTGGCACAGAAATACCTCCTTCAGAAGTCAACAATTCACTGTAAACAAGTCTAGATGCATACAATAATCGTAAAGATAACTGTTGAAACACCTAAATGCTACCGCCAAAATAGTGACTCTATTTAGCATGCAGGCTGATTGTCAATGACACACTGATTCTGTTTCTCTGCTGACCTGCTGCTTTTTTTGCTGCATATGTAATAAGAACATAAGAAGTTGCCTCCGCTGAGGCAGACCAGAGGTCCATCTCGCCCAGCGGTCCGCTCCCGCGGCGGCCCATCAGGCCCATTGCCTGAGCAATGGTCCCAGACTATCCCTATAACCTACCGCTACTCTTATCTGTACCCTTCAATTCCTTTATCCTCTAGGAACCTATCCAAACCTTCTTTGAAGCCTTGTAACGTGCTCCGGCCTATCACAGCCTCCGGAAGCGCGTTCCATGTGTCCACCACCCTCTGGGTGAAAAAGAACTTTCTGGCATTTGTTTTAAACCTGTCTCCTTTTAATTTTTCCGAGTGCCCCCTTGTACTTGTAAAAAAAAATTAGTATATAAGATTGGATGCCCAAAAATACTGCCTTATGTACTAATCATCCAAATTATAACTCAGCGCGCATCGAGAACATAACAGAGAAGTTGCAGTCGCTAGTATATCGCACCAAATATGGAGAAAGACCTCAGTGTCATAGGGGGTGTCACAAAGCTCTCCCACAGACAAGCTTGTTTCAACACTTCGTTGAAGCCGACAGACACCTCCTTGGTCATAAAAACTCCAAAATGTTTTAACAAACAGTGACAATAATTCCAAATCTTCAAGGACAATTTGTCAGTCCATCATAACGCATTAACGTGGAGGGGCACAAACGATAAGTCGTATAAAAGCTCCAGGCGTCGGCGGCGTAAAACATCCAGGGAAATGTGTCGATAATCGAAAGACGTCCAGGCCAGTCGATTATCGGCACGTAACACGTCCACCAGAAACACGTCCACATGAGCTATACCGAAGCGTCCAACTTTACCTACCAAAATGTCACTCGTCCAAGCAGGACGTACAACTATTGTCGCCGCGTTCCGCTAGATGACTTGACACGCGCTGGAATAGCATAGACGTTGTGAAAGCAGGTCTAAGTCAAAACGCTACTTTGAACGTACTGAGCAAACTGATCGTATTGGTTATCGTATTTGTTCATTTGGGGCCTACACCCGCCCTCGGACCGCCCCCGGAACACCCCCAATTTGGACGACTTACGTTCGACGTTTTGCGGCGTGGGACGTGCAGCTGGCCGACCTTTGATTATGGTTACTTGTACGTTTTGCCGGGTAATACGTCCAAACCCCGACTTATGCTCTTTTTTTAGACGTTTTTCTGTTTTGATTATTACCCCCATAGTATTTAAGGGACAAACAGCAAACGTATCTGCAGAAGAGTCCGGTCTCCCGCAATGCTGAGTAAAGAAGCAGAATAATCGCAGGTTGAGGCGCATAGGTAGTCTTCGCGGCTTTAAAAACACCGCCAGCGCATAATACCTCAATCATCTTCACAACTCTTTCATTTCCAACAGGGCCCCTGTTTCACCAAAGCTTCCTCAGGACAGTTTGCTGCGCTGCCTTGTGTGAAAGCCAGGCTTCACTGCCAGCTTAAGCTCTAGATTGCATCTTTTTAACTAAGTGCAATCCATCACCGCTGCCGAGCCTGTGCCAACTTCACCAGCTGTTGCAAATATGGCCCCTTGGCGTTCTGACTGACTTAAGTCCGCTGACGTCATCACAAAGGCAAACGCCTTCGCTGTGTCATTGATAATCATCCTGCGTGCTAAATCGACTTGTTCTCGTTGACACCATTTAAAACATTCGGGGTGTGATAACACCACTCCATAAAGAGCTTAACGTTCTCTCTTTTTAAAAATAATTTGAAACAACCTTCAGAGTCCTGTCATGTTGCTCGTAGGAAAAGATTGCAGAGTTTGATCTCATGACGTGAGCTGATGTAGGAGCCGGTGACCTCTGATCTGATAGCACGGAATGCAGATTTGCTCCCTGTCCACCTAACATCTCATTAATTCTGGTCAAAATTCAAGGGTCTGTGTGTTTTCAGCTGCCTCGCTCGAAGTCAGGACAGAAGGCGCTGCTCTGCCGGAGGGCAATTGATTGCCTGCCCATTCGCGACTGGATTTTGCAAAGGCTGCTTAAAGACAACATTTCAGCGCCAAATTACCTGGGTAGAAAGTCATTTACCTGTATGAATTGGCCTTTCTTTACTCAGTTCAGTTCGGAGTAAGGCATTGCAGGGACAGGAGGGACTGGGAATTGCTTCTTTCCCATTATCTCCTGGGAATGCCTGCAGGTAGGGGGGAAATGTGGACGTCGAACAGGCAGTACAGTAAATGGTCATTTTTTGAAATTTTGGGATAGGGTGGGGTTTTAAAACAACTTTATATGTGTGGTAAAAGACCCACGGGCTGGTCATTTTGTAGAAGGCATTTGCTGCTGTGATATTTTTAAGTTCAGGGCATCATGTCCTCCTGAGCATTAATTGGGGAGGGGGGGGAGGTGCAGAAATAAATGGACATTACGGATGCTGGTAACATCCCCATGTTCCAGCCTGCAGGAGCTAATTACCGCAGCCTTCACTACATTTCTACAGATATTCCATCATTAATTACTGTTGATAATGTAGCCTTCTCTGTTCTGGATGAAATGTGTAATCTTGGTGTCATAGTTGATACTAAGGCCCGCTAACCGATTAGCGCACCTTAGCAAGAGAGGGGGTAAGTTATCAATGAAATAAGTGCAGAAAATTTATCTCGATTAAAAATCATTAGGCACCGACGTTCTCGAATATGCATTGATATATCCATGCTTTGGTTGTTGCAATGCTTTATTGCTGGTTTTGACCAAAAATCTTTTGAGAGCGCCTCAGACAGCCCAAAATGCAGCCGCAAGGGTTCTAATTAATTAGTCAAAGTGTGATTATATTACTCCTGTTCTGATTTCACTTCACTGGTTGCCCTTGGAACAAAGGATTGTCTTTAAAATACTATGTATGGTTTTTACATCTCTTAAGGGATTGACTTCTCCTATGATGGCTTCAGTGTTAAAATTACCGTATTTTTCGCTCCATTAGACGCACCTGACCATAAGACACAGCCTAGATTTAGAGGAGGAAAACAAGAAAAAATCCATTCTAAACCAAATTCTCCCTACCAGTCTCTGTACCTTGTCCCCCCTCTGGTGGTCTAGTGGTAGGCCAGGACAGGGCAGGTAGGTAGTTAGGCAGGCAGGCAGCAGGAAACCCACAGCCTCTCCCTCTTCCCTCCCTATTTTTAATTTGGCAGGGCGGGCAAGCAGGCAGGCCCTGGCCTCTCCCTCCCAGAGAGGCAGCAGGCAGGCCCCGGCCCTCTTCTTCCTCCTCCTCCTCCTCCCCCCCCCACACGTACCTCTTTTTTTTTTTAACTTCTTGCACCTTCACTCGCTGAGAGTTGGCGCACAAGGCTGGCTAGCTGGTTCCTGCTGCTTCCCCCGAGAATGACAGACGTGGCTGCCTCCTTTTCTGTTCTCTCACGGTGTAGCGGCGCACCAGGTGGCCTGCCTGCTCCCACGCCGCTTCCCGAGAGAACCAACCAAGATTCTCCCTGAATTACAAGTGACAAGCCGCTTTATTGGGATTATGACATCATCAGTTAATTCATTATTAAACATATGTAGTTGGTACATCTTCCATTGAAATTACAATTGCTTCATTAAGATCCAGTGATAAACTGCATATTCTAGCAATGTTCTATTAGTTAGTTTCAAGTCGCATGGTTTCTCACTAACCATATTTCACTAGTAATTTTCCCTGGCAACAATAATGACTCTTCCCTGTCAGCAATAGAGGGGGGTTAATAACATATTCCCTTAGGACATAATGATCTAGGACTCATCTATTTCCCAATCTTACAGGAATCTGGGGGAGGAGGGGTATCCCCAGAAGATAGGTACAATTTTTATGGAATGATGTCATATGTGCACCTAAGTTGGGCATCGGTTTTACACCAGGTTTCAATGAGCATAAATCCAGCATCCAACGTTAAATATTCTATCTTCCGAATGTCATCTTTTTTTGCAGCTAATTACCGTATTTTTCGGACCATAAGACACACTTTTTCCACTCCCAAAAAGGGAGTGGAAAAGGGGTGCATCTTATGGACCGAATACACTGCGCACCCCCCCCTCCCCCGGTACCTTTTTTAGTGGCTGTGGTCCAGCGCGGTCTCCTGGACGGCTGCCTTTGTCTTAGAAGAGCGACGCACAACCTCTGCGCTTCCTGCCTGGTCACGCCGCTCTGTGATTGGCTGCAGTCAGTTACTAACTGCAGCCAATCACAGAGCGGCGCGGGACCAGGCAGGAAGCGCAAAGGTTGCGCTGCTGCATTGTGCATCGCTCTTCTAAGACAAAGGCAGCTGTCCAGGAGACCGCACTGGACTATGGTCACTAAAAAAGGTACTGGGGGGCTTTGGGCTTCGGACATCAGACCACCAGATGCACCTATGTGTAGAGGAAGAAAAAGCAACAAGAAAGAAATATCTGAACCAAATTTTTTTTTCTTGGTTTTTCCTCCTCTAGAGGTGGGTGCGTCTTATGGTCCAAAAAAATACGGTAGATCTGTTTTGCTTTATTGTGGTAGATGAATGACTGCGAGGTAATCTATAGGTTCAGATGATATAATCTTATGATTTTTACTGAAGTATGTGACCTTTTAAGATGTTCAAACCTGAATTGTGTATGTGATACCGTGAGCCGCCTTGGATAAAGGCGGATTAGAAATGTTTTAAATAAATAAATGTGAGATTCACGCTCAACTAATATTTTACAAAGGGCCCTTTGTGGAGCTTTTCGGCACCTACCATATTTTCACGCGTATAACGCGCACACGTGTACAACGCGCACACGGGTATAGCATGCGGGAACAAGGAATTTATGTAAGAAAATTTTGGTATAGCGTGCCCACGCATATACCGCGCATGCTCCTCATTGAACTTTCATAATCCATGCCAGCGTTTAAGTCCTATTTATCTACGGTAACTGTTGCTTCGTATGCAAAATGACTTCACAAGAAATATTAGCTGAGCTATTTTAACTATCAGCAAATGCCGCCAGCAGGGAAATTACCAATGAAGTAATTTTGTTTTCCAGGTTTTCTATTGTAACGCCTATTCTATTGCGATGCGGCGTTTTCTGTCTTGCTAGCGCCCTCCTCCATCTTCCTGCATCGTTCGCTGAAAGCTGCGGGCAGCAGATCCTATGTGCCTCTTGCGGCTGACCCAGAAGTGTTCCTCTGACGTCACGACGTCAGAGGGAACGCTTCCCAGCCGCAGGAGGCGCGTGGAAGCCGCTGCCGCGGCTTTCAGCAAACGCTGCAGGAAGATGGAGGAGGGCGCCAGCAAGACAGAAAACAATTGTATAACGCGCTCACGGATATTACGCGCATGGCTAGTGCGCGGTTTGTAAAATCTTGTATAACGCGTGCATTATATGCGTGAAAATACGGTAATCATGGATGCCATTCACTGAGTATGGCCCTATATAGCACTGGTCTCCAACCCTGTCCTGGTTTTCAAGATAGCCCTAATAAATCAATTTGCATGCCTGGCACCTCTGTTATATGCAGATCTCTCTCATGCATATTCATTAGGAAAACCCGACTGGCCTGGGGGTCCTCCAGGACAGGGTTTTCAGGACTACTGCTATATAGTGTAGCTCTGGCTCCATGGCTTGCTGAGTGCCAATCAGGTGAACACAGTGTGTTGGGTTTTCCTGCGAAGGTGTTGACTTCTTTGTGTGTTTCCAAGCCTTGATGAATTCTTTTACCTATTCATTGTAGGGTGAAGAGACTAAATCCCTGACTCTGGTCCTTAATCGTGATGATTCTGGCTCTCTGGGATTTAATATTATTGGTGGCCGACCCTGTGTGGTATGTTAATTGCTGAAATGTGTTTTGCCTTTTTCTGCTACAGACTGCTTATGGGGAAATATTTGAAGAGGGACAGCTGGCAATTAGATAGTTTGCTTTCCAGGAAACTGCGTGTAAGTCTTTCAAGCTGGTATCCCATAGTCTTCTTCCCTGATCCTGCTTTCTCACTTGGAATCCCATCATTCTTATGTGAAAAGAGTACTGTTTACTGCACAAGGGTACCACCCTGTTTCCCTGAAATAAGCTCTATCTCGAAAATAAGATTAACCCCCAAAGCCCCCCCTCCCTGAATGTCCCCAACACTCCCTGACTCTATCCCTGCCCAATTTGCCAAAAAAATCGGACTTGTCGATTTAGCAACCCCCACCCCGGTAAGACCTGACATACCTCCACTCCGAGGCCTTCTAAAGCAGCAGTGGTGGCAGTGCTCTGAATGGCCTTCCCTCTGCCGCCTCACTGAGCGCTGCCGCCACTGCTGCTGTTTTTGGAGGCCTCAGAGCAGTGGTATGTCAGTATCACAGTGAGAGGGTTGGTGGGGGATCTGCTGCTTGGGGAGAGGGGGAGGTGGAAAAGAAAGAGGAAGAATTAGGGTAGAGGAGAGGAAGGGAGAGATGATTGTTGTACATAAAAAAAAATAAGCCCAAGTTAAGATCGACCCCCGAAGCCCCTCCCCCCTCTAAATGTCCCCGACTCCATCCCTGACACGAGTGCTGCCAGATTTGCGGAAAAAATTGGACTCATCGATTCAGCAACCCCCCACCCCTGCTGCTTCAGGAGGCCTCGGAGCGGAGGTATGTCAGTCTCACTATGGGAGGGTGGGTGGGGTTCTGCTGCACAGGGGGGATGGGAGGGAAGGGTGGAAAGATGCTGCACAAGGGGAGGGGAGAGAAAGGAAAGAGGAAGAATTGGGGTGGAGGAGAGGAAGGGAGAGATGATTGTGTACATGAAAATAAGCCCTAATGTGTTTTTTTGGACCCCCAAATTAATATAAGACACTGTCTTATTTTGGGGGAAACACGGTAATTGTGTTTGGAAGGAGGCTTTGCCTAATGAGAGTTGCCATTCCTGGTTACCAGATAGAAAAACTCAGGGACTCTGGAGCCGATATTCAGGCCGCAGGAGGCAGGCTAGCTAACTCTCGCAGTTGGCACTGACAGCGGATATTTGGCTCCCGGCTGTTTCTGGTGACTGGCATCTACTATCTGGTTTAATGTTTGGCCGGCTCAAACTTAACTGGCTGAGTCGATTGTCAGTGCCGGCCGGCTAAGTTTCAAGTTTAATTTTGGACTTTCTACCCTGCCCTTTGGTGAACCTTCAGGGTGACTTACGATCTGAAAAAATATAGTAGAAAGGTTAGAGAAATAAAGAGTCGGAGAGAATTATAGCGGCCAAAGCTAGACCTGCTATTTGTGTGGTCTGCTAAGGTCCAGATACATCAGAGTAGCGTCGGCATATTTAGCGCTCTGGGCCGCGGTAGAAACTTCTACCAGAGGGGCAGGGATAAATTTGACTTGTCGGTGCTTAAAATCAGTGTCTAACATGTGATATGGCCGGCTAAATTTTATTACAAACTATCCATTCAATAACGCCGCTCAACATAGAAACATAGAAATAGACGGCAGATAAGGGCCACGGCCCATCCAGTCTGCCCACCCTAATGTCCCTCCCCTACCTTTGCCCTGTGAATAGATCCCATGTGCCGATCCCATTTGGCCTTAAAATCAGGCACGCTGCTGGCCTCAATCACCTGCAGTGGAAGACTATTCCAGCGATCAACCACCCTTTCAGTGAAAAAGAATTTCCTGGTGTCACCTCGTAGTTTCCCGCCCCTGATTTTCAACGGATGCCCTCTTGTTGTCATGGGACCCTTGAAAAAGAAGATATCCTCCTCCGCCTCGATGCGGCCCGTAAGATACTTGAACGTCTCGATCATGTCCCCCCTCTCTCTGCGCTCCTCGAGCGAGTATAGCTGCAATTTGTCAAGCCGTTCTTCGTACGGGAGATCCTTGAGTCCCGAGACCATCCGGGTGGCCATTCTCTGCACCTAAGCTAACACCAGCTTTAGAAAGCTATAAGGGAGTTCAGATTCCACAATTTCATTCGAAATTGATAACGATGGTATTCTAAAGCTGATGTTGAGAGGTGTTATTGATTGGATAGTTTGCAATACAATTGAGTCAGAAAAGTTTGATAGGCGGCTAAATTTTAGCCATTAAGTGTTCATATTCGGTAAAGATAACTGGCTGAATATTACCTGTCAACTGGCCAAACACTATTAACTGTCCAGGAACAGGAGTGGGCAAATCCGGTCCTCGAGGGCCAGATTCCAGTCAGGTTTTCAGGATTTCTCCAATGAATCTGCACGAGATCTATTTGCATGCACCGCTTTTTCAATGCATATTCATTGGGGAAATCCTGAAAACCCGACTGGATTCCGGCCCTCAAGGACCGGAGTTGCCCACCCCTGGTCCAGGGAGCTGCTCCTGGCCAGTTCAATAGCACTGAATATTGAGTAGATTTTTTTTTTCCCCCCAATTTAAAATATTCTCAATGTAGTGAACCACATCTCTGGCATGGATAAGAACCATCGTATCCAAAAAAAGAAGAAAGGGAAATTAACCCCATGTGGAAATAGAATATCAAAGGAAAGAGTGGAGAAAGGACACGAATCAACCAACTGTGAGAATCAACAATTTATTAAAAAATATATAATAAAAAATATAACACATATACACAATAGTTCAGGGCTGCCCAAGTCCGGTCCTTGAGATCTACTGGCAGGCCAGGTTTTCAGGATATCCACCATGAATATGCATGAGAGAGATTTGCCTGCACTGCCTTCTTGGTATGCAAATCTCTCTCTCATGCATATTCATGGTGGATATCCTGAAAACCTGGCCTGCCAGTAGATCTCAAGGACCGGACTTGGGCAGCCCTGCAAAAATTGATGCATTCAACATATACGAAATATATGTATGGTGAGGCATAGGACAATCCTTAAATCCTCTGGATAAGAACTCTGACCGTTTCAAAGGGTTGCGCTTCGTAGGGCGGAATGGGAGAACACCCTTTTGGATTTAGGTTTCAGATTTAGGGACCCATATACTACGGCGTGATAAGCCTTAAAGTGGACTTTGCACATTGAAAAAAAAACAACGCATTGTGGCAACTTCCCTGTTTGTGCGAACCAGGTAATGAGTTTACATTCGCGTGCGCCAACTGGTCAACGCGGGAGCACTTCATGTGTCGTAAATAGGACCCAGCACTTGCAAAAATCAAAATCAAAAAGCTCTTTTTGGGGTAAAAATGGGCTCGGGAAAGTTCCACTTTAGCGTAACATAGCATAACATAGTAACGTACATAAGAACATAAGAAGTTGCCTCCGTTGAGGCAGACCAGAGGTCCATCTCGCCCAGCGGTCCGCTCCCGCGGCGGCCCATCAGGCCTATTGCCTGAGCAGTGGTCCCTGGCTCTACTCCTATCCCTATAACCTACCTCTCTACCCCACCTGGAATACTGTCTGCAATTCTGGAGGCCGCATTATCGTAAGGATGTGCTGAGGCTGGAGCCGGTCCAGAGAATGGCCACCCGGATGGTCTCGGGACTGAAGGATCTCCCGAACGAAGAACGGTTAGATAAATTACAGCTATACTCGCTCGAGGAGCGCAGAGAGAGGGGAGACATGATCGAGACGTTCAAATATCTCACGGGCCTTCTTTTTCAGGGGTCCCACGGCAACAAGAGGACATCCGTGGAAAATCAGAGGCGGGAAACTGCGTGGTGACTCCAGGAAATTCTTTTTCACCGAAAGGGTGGTTGATCGCTGGAATGATCTTCCACTTCAGGTGATTGAGGCTAGCAGCGTGCCTGATTTTAAGGCCAAATGGGATCGACATGTGGGATCTATTCGCAAAGTAAAGACAGGGGAGGATCATTAAGGTGGGCAGACTGGATGGGCCGTGGCCCTTATCTGCCGTCAATTTCTATGTTTCTATCTGTATCCCTCAATCCCTTTGTCCTCTAGGAACCTATCCAAACCTTCTTTGAAGCACTGTAACATGCTCCTGCCTACCACAGCTTCTATACCGCTTTACTGTGAAGTTCTACATGGTTTACAAAACAGAACAATGACAATCAGAAGGAACTTTTTAATTACCTGAAATCTAGTGAACAAATATGTTTTTAAGTATTTCCTATACTATTGATACGTGCTAGCGGTCACAATTAAAGAGTTCAAATCCTCATCTCAGGATGCTGCCTAGTAGGATAGAAGATGTTGGTGATATTTTTTTGAATTTGCATCCTTTAACGCAGGGGTCTCAAAGTCCCTCCTTGAGGGCCGCAATCCAGTCGGGTTTTCAGGATTTCCCCAATGAATATGCATGAGATCTATGTGCATGCACTGCTTTCAATGCATATTAATTGGGGAAATCCTGAAAACCCGACTGGATTGCGGCCCTCAAGGAGGGACTTTGAAATCCCTGCTTTAACGGGAAGGGAAAGAGAAGAGAGCGTCTGAGCGTCTAGAACAGGGGTAGGGAACTCCGGTCCTCGAGAGCCGTATTCCAGTCGGGTTTTCAGGATTTCCCCAATGAATCTGCATGAGATCTATTTGCATGCACTGCTTTCAATGCATATTCATTGGGGAAATCCTGAAAACCCGACTGGAATACGGCTCTCGAGGACCGGAGTTCCCTACCCCTGGTCTAGAACGTTTTCCGTTAACAAAAGTAAACAAATCCACTAGATATCCAGGTATGAGACCAGATAATACCTTGAAGCATATACAACCAAACTTAAATTTCACACGTGCCTCTACCGGCAACCGATGCAGTTCACGCAAAAAAGGAGTGATACGGTCAAACCTTTTCAAATTGAAAATCAGTCGGATTGCCGCATTCTGAATAATGTGCAGTGCAACCTATAGACTTTTTTTTTTTTTTTACCACCAGCCAAATAGACAATATTGCAATAATCCAATTGACTCCAAAATCAGAGATTGTGCGCAGTTTCCATAAAATATGGAAGCCTTTCCGTACCAGGGCATCAACCTGATTTCTCATTCTTCACGCCGTTTTGGCAAGGAGATGCGTACAAGAATTTTGTCTTTTCTGGATTGAATTTTAATTTAAATTCAGCCATCCACTGTTCGGTTATCGAAAATATGTCAGTTATTATATGCCTGGTATGAGATATTGAAATAGGGAGCGAGGCGGTTATGTCATCGGCATAGGATGTGCAAGGCCCCGATTTTATCATAGTTTAGAAAAAAGGGGCCCTTCATTTGTTACCTCTCCAGAATTTTAGTTTAAGACAGTTTAGATTCAGGTGTGACAAAAGAAATTACAATGGCTAGTTTTCCCTAACCTTCTCCGTTTAATACGGGCCTTATTATTCTCAGTGGAACCTATTTGCTAATAACTGTTTTTAACTGCATTAACACAGATTAGTAAATCTAGTTGTTATCTTGGAGCTGAAGCTCTGGAAGTGGAAGTGACTTGTCTGAGGTCACAAAGAGCGTTAGAGGGAGAGGCAGGATTTGATTCCTGCTTTCATCTGATTCTCGGCTTGCTCCTCTGACCACGTGGCAGCAGCAGCAGGAAAAAGCAAGCAGACGGCGGTATGTGAGCGTTTAGTTACCTGTTGTCCCTACGAGCAAGGCTAGAGTAGAAGGGACTGAGGTAGACGAACCAAAGCTAGATGAGTTGGTGTCTGGATGGACCATTTTTGGCTGTTTTCTTTTTTTTTTCCAAGCTCTGTAATTATTTGCCAGACTCTAAAATCCCAGGAGACTTACGAGCAGGAGTCTAAAAGTAAGCTCTGATCCAGACTGTCTCTCTTGGCTTAGAATGAGTTGGCAGGTTGAAAGGGGTTTGTGGTTGTTCTGTTTTTAGCATTAGTTGTGACTTAGTGGCAACTTAACGGTATCTTTCCAGTGTGAGGTATGAAGGATCGGAGATGTTATTTCTTCCTTTGACCTCCCTGGGCTCCCAGGTTTACAGGCCTTCATTTATGGTGCTCAAGGGTTTTCCTGCCCACTGCTTTCAAATTTCATTTATCCTCGGAGGCCTTTGCCCCCCCCCCCCTTATTCTGTAACGTGAATGCCGAAATGTACACATGTGCCCACTCGGATTACAGAATACTCGTATAGGGTTACCAGATGTTCGGATCTCCCCGGACGGCTTTTCAAAACCCGGCGCTTCGTATAACATGCTTAGTATGTTATAATGGTGTTATCATGCATTATCATCTCCAAAGACCATACATTGTCTCCAACTTGTGACCCACATAAGAACGTAAGAATTGCCGCTGCTGGGTCAAACCAGTGGTCCACCGTGCCCAGCAGTCCGCTCATGTGGCGTCCCTTAGGTCAAAGACCAGTGCCGTGAAACCAGCCCTACCTGCCTAAGTTCCAGTTCAGCAGGAACTTGTCTAACTTTGTCTTGAATCCCTGGAGGGCGTTTTCCTCTAAAACAGCCTCCGGAAGAGCATTCCAGTTTTCTACTACTCTCTGGGTGAAGAAGAACTTCCTTACGTTCGTACAGAATCTATCCCCATTTAATTTTAGAGAATGCCCTCTCGTTCTCTCTACCTTGGAGAGGGTGAACAACCTTTCTTTATCTACTAAGTCTTTTCCCTTCATTATCTTGAATGTTTCGATCCTGTCCCCTCTCAGTCTCCTCTTTTCAAGGGAGAAGAGGCCCAGTTTCTCTAATCCAGGGGTAGGGAACTCCGGTCCTCGAGAGCCGTATTCCAGTCGGGTATTCAGGATTTCCCCAATGAATATGAATTGAAAGCAGTGCATGCAAACAGATCTCATGCATATTCATTGGGGAAATCCTGAAAACCCGACTGGAATACGGCTCTCGAGGACCGGGGTTCCCTACCCCAGCTCTAATCTCTCGCTGTACGACAACTCCTAAAGCCCCTTAACCATTTTAGTCGCTGTTCTCTGGAACCTTTCGAAGTCCTCCAGTGCTGTGAGCGGGACTGCTATTTGTCACAGTGCTCGAAACATGACAGTCCTATGGGAGAGACCGCAGTTTGTAATTGTGCTATGATAGAGACTGCTCTACAGGTCAAGGCTGTGAAAGTGACCATGGTGTAAGAGAGACCGCCATCTGTGACAGTGCTGGAAACAGTAACACCCTCTTTTACCGAGCCGCACTAGCGTTTTTAGCGCCGGCCGTGGTAGTAAGAGCTCCGGCGCTCATTCCTACGAGTGTCGGAGCTCTTACCATTGCGGCCAGCGCTAAAAACCCTAGCGTGGCTTGGTAAAAGAGGACCTAAATAAGGGAAGGTGGCTGACAGAGTAAAAATAACATTTCTTTTGCACTTAAAAAACATTTAGGAATCTAAAACGACAGAGAGGCAGCGCCTCTAAAGGAGTCAGGGAATCCTGCTTGCTAAACATTTATTTCTGTGTACCAGTAGCGCTGTTGGAGAACATAACGAGAAATCCCTGTGCCTAGACTTGGTTGGTTGGCGAGAAAGTTCAGTCCTGTTGCCATCTATTTCACGATGTTTCATGACAGGAGGGCAAGAGTTAAAGTGAACAGTAACTTATTACAGATGAATAAATAATAATAGTTAAAAAAAAAACAACCTTCCCTCTATTGCAGGGGTGTCAAAGTCCCTCCTCAAGGGCCACAATTCAGTCGGGCTTTCAGGATTTCCCCAATGAATATGCACGAGATGTATTAGCCTACAATGAAAGCAGTGCATGCAAATAGATCTCATGCATATTCATTGGGAGAAATCCTGAAAACCCGACTGGATTGCAGCCCTCCAGGCGGGACTTTGACGCCCCCTGCTCTAGTGTCTTGCTGTAGACTGGGACTCCTTCTGTCACCGAGAGGAATTTTTTTTTTCTTTTTTTCTCCTAAACGCATCCCTTTTCAAAGCCCATATTTGATGCAGATCTGCTATATTTTTCATGTCTTATTATTTAAGACTATTAAGTCCTTACGAGCTGACATTCCTCACCGCAAACAATTACATTGGTGTCTACGGTGGTATGTTTTAGAGCTTACAGGGAATCTTATCAGAAATCTATAGAGTCTGATGGTGGCACTGGAACATGTTATGGCCTGGAAGGGGGAGAATTCCTCAGCAAACAGAGCAAGGATAAAAAGATAGATATACTTCATGCCGAACACAAAACTCGAGAGGAGCAAAATTTCTTCCTTCACACCCATCATCCAGGAAACGTGTTTTTGAGGGGAAGGGAAGGCTAGTTATTTATTCATTCGGGGGTCCTTATACTAAGGCGTGCTAGCCGTTTAAGCACGCGCTAAATGCGAACGCGTCCATTAAAGTCTATGGACGCGTTAGCATTTTGCGCATTCTAAATCGGCCAGCACGCTTTAGTAAAAAAAGGGGATTAATTTGTTTTATATCTCGTTCTCCCCTAAGGAGCTCAGTACAGGTTAACAGTGGAGTATGTACCGTGTTTTTCGCTCCATAAGACGCGCTTTTTTCCACCCAAAAGTGGGTGGAAATCTTGGTGCATCTTATGGAGGGAAGGTACAGTTTTGAAACCCTTCCCCCACACCGTTTTAAACACCTGCCCGCCATAGCCATTTTAAAACTCCCTGCTGCCATACCGTTTAGAACACCCACCTACCCGCCCACGTCACTGCCGCCACGATAGCGGCACCTTTTAAAACAGCTACCCGCCCTCTGCTGCCTCCTCCTCCTTCATCGTCGTCGCTGCAGTCCCTGGTGATCCAGCGTGTGTCCCTCCCTCGCTAGCGGTGCACAGGGAGACGTCGGCGGCAAGCTTTCCGCGCTCCCGCTTGCGCCTTCGCTGTTTTCTAAATGGCTTTGGGCCATTTTTCTTGGTTTTTCCTCCTCTACAGGTGGATGCGTCTTATGGAGCGAAAAATATGGTATTTATATAAGGTTATAAGTGGCTGACTGGAGTCAATGGTTCATAGACAACGGTGTGAAAGACAAAGGCGCGTCCGGACAATTGAGCGCAGCGCGGAGGCATGTGCCGCTCTAAATTACTGTTTTTAGGCCTCTGACGGGGGGCGTGGGGGGGGCAACCCCCCACTTTACTTAATAGACATCGCGCCGGCGTTATGGGGGGTTTGGGGGTTTGTAACCCTCCACATTTTACTGTAAACTTAACTTTTTCCCTAAAAACAGGGAACAAGTTAAGTTTTCTGTAAAATGTGGGGGGTTACAACCCCCCAAACCCCCCACAACACGGCGCGATATCTATTAAGTAAAGTGGGGGAGTTCCTCCCCACGCCCCCCCGTCGGAGCCCTAAAAACAGTAATTTAGAGCGGCACGCGCCTCCACACTACGCTCAATTGTCTGGGCGCGCCTTTGTCCCGGCGCGCCTTTGTCCCGGCGCAATTTTGACCTGACACCGGAGTCAACACACATCATAAGAACATAAGCAGTGCCTACGCTGGGTCAGACCAGAGGTCCATCACGCCCAGCAGTGGCCCATCAGGTCCAGGACCCGTATAGTAATCCTCTATCTATCCCTTTTTCCTTCAGGAAATAATCCAATCTCTTCTTGAACCCCAATACCGTGCTCTGTCCTATCACACCCTCTAGAAGCGCATTCCAGGTGTCCACCACTCTTTGGGTGAAGAAGAACTTCCTAACATTGGTTCTGAATCTGTCCCCTTTTAATTTTTACGAATGGCCTCTCGTTCTTGTAGTCTTCGAAGGTTTGAAGAATCTGTCCCTCTCCACTTTCTCTACGCCCTTCATTATTTATTATTACAGTGGTACCTCGGAATCCGAACGCCCCAGAACTAGAACAACTTGGAATCCAAACTTTTTTTAAATTAAATTTTGCCCCGGAATCCAAACGCTGCTTTGGAATCCGAACGTACGGGAACTGCAAGCGTTGCTCGGCCCAAAGTTTCCCCTCTGATGCCAGCTCACGGTGCAAATCTGAAATTGTCTTGGCGGGCCAAATTTTATTACACCGCGGGCCGGATTGTGACATGTCTGATGTAGCGGGAATTTGCAGTGAATACATTACTGCGTGTTGTTCAAATCTTACTTTTGGTCAAGTCCCCTGGTCCTCCTTCCTTACAAAGACTGCAGAAAGTTTAGTTAGTTGGTTATTGGGGGTGAGGCATATTAACCACATGTACAGATGGCGAAAGCTATGCACTTGATTTTCCGAGTGAAAAGTCCTTCCACTTGTATTTTGCTCTGGGGCAGGAAATCAGTCAAGTGAATTAATGTTTCTAAAAGAGGCTCTGCACTCCTTTCTCCCTTGACTGAAGATTCAAGGTCAGCGCGAGTTGAGGATAAAGTAGCTCTAATTTTCCTTCATGCTTCATTGTGCGGACTTAGAGAAACTCTGTGATAGTTAATGTGTCCCAGACTGACTAACAGCCCCATGTATTCTAATTATTCTCCTGGGTGAAGTGCCGTTTGCACAGGCTTGGCCGGCATGCTGATCTCTATTGCTTTATGGTTCTCTGCCTATCTTTTGTGATGGGTTGTGTAATCTGCAAGGTTTTCTGCTGTTGTTTGGTTTTGGGGTTTGTTGGTTTTTCAACGTTGCCATAAGTTACTGAGTTGCGGGGAGAGTGTGGTGCAGTGGTTTAGCTACAGCCTCAGCACCCGGGGGTTGTGGGTTCAAACCCACGCTGCTCCTTGTGACCCTGGGCAAATCACTTAATCCCTCCATTGCCCCAGGTACATTAAACAGATTGTGAGCCCACAGGGACAGACAGGGAAAATTGCTTGAAACATAGAAACATAGAAATTGACGGCAGAAAAGGGCCATAGCCCATCGAGTCTGCCCATACCAATGATTCACTCCCTGATTCTTACTCTCCTAGAGATCCCACATGAATATCCCATTTTCTCTTGAATTCTAACACGCTGCTGGCCTCAATCACCCGCTGAGGCAGCTCGTTCCAATGATCGACCACCCTTTCGGTGAAGAAGTACTTCCTAGCATCACCTCGAAATTTCCCTCCCCTGATTTTTAGCGAGTGTCCTCTGGTTACCGAGGGCCCTGTAAGACTGAAGATATCATCTTTCACCTCTATACGCCCAGTAATATACTTAAAGGTCTCAATCATGTCCCCTCTCTCTCTTCGCTCCTCCAGTGAGTACATTCGCAGTTTTTTTAACCTTTCTTCATACGTGAGATCCTTGAGCCCCAAGACCATCTTGGTAGCCATTCGCTGAACCGACTCAATTCTCAACACATCTTTTCGGTAGTGTGGTCTCCAGAATTGAACACAATATTCGAGATGAGGTCTCACCATGGATCTGTACAGTGGCATTATGACTTCAGGTTTTCTGCTGACAAAACCCCTACGGATACAGCCCATCATTTGTCTTGCCTTGGACGAAGCCTTCTCCACTTGATTGGCAGCCTTCATGTCGTCGCTAATGATCACTCCTAAATCCCGTTCCACCGTGGTCCTGGACAAGGTTTCACCATTTAGTGTGTAAGTTCTGTGTGGATTTTTTTTGCCTAGGTGCATTACTTTACATTTTTTAGCATTAAAGCCTAGCTGCCAAGTTGATGACCACTGTTCAAGCTTTTTTAGGTCCTGCGTCATAAAGTCAGGCACACTGCTTTTATTAACTATGTTGCATAGTTTGGCATCGTCGGCAAACAGTGATACTTTTCCTCTAAGTCCTAGGGTCAAATCTCCTATGAATAAATTGAATAGAATCGGCCCTAAGACGGAGCCCTGAGGTACTCCACTCATCACTGCTGATGTTTTGGAGGGGGTACCGTTTACCATCACCCTTTGAAGCCTACCATCTAGCCAATCCCTTACCCATGTAGTGAATGTATCTCCTAATCCCATCGATTTTAGTTTGTTCAACAGCCTGCGGTGTGGGACGCTATCAAAAGCTTTGCTGAAGTCCAAATATATCACGTCAAGGGACTCACCGGCATCCAGATGATTGGTCACCCAATCAAAGAAGTCAATCAGATTAGATTGAGTACTTGAATAAATCCATGTAAACCGTTCCGAGCTCCCCTGGAAGAACAGTATAGAAAATTGAATGAATAAATAAATAAATAAATAGTGTGAAGAGTTTCAGCCTCTGATAAGCAGAGCTGGTACTGTGACATCATAGTGCCTCATTCCACCAATAAGAGCCAACCTCATCAGTGATGTCACAGTGGCTTGATTGTCCTAGACTTGGCTCACTTTTACTACATTTTGATTTCTAGAGTGGTGCAGTGGTTAAAGCTTCAGCCTCAGCACCCTGAGGTTGTGGGTTCAAACCCCCTCTGCTCCTTGTGACTCTAGGCAAGTCACTTAATCTCCCGATTGCCCCAGGTACATTAAACAGATTGTGAGCCCACAGGGACAGACAGGGAAAAAGTTTAAGTTTCAAGTTTCAAGTTTAATATTCATTTGATGAATCGCTTATAACAATATCTAAGCGATGTACATTTTAAAAACCACAAGGATGTGGTAATACAATTAGAGTAACAAAAAATTAACAAAAAGTTTTAAACAAAAGACAAATAACATTGGACAAACAAGAAAGGTTGGGAAGGAAGGGAAAAGTTACAATTTTTATATTTAGAATTTAACATAAATGGGAAAATACAGTGGGTAGTAACGGGTTTTAATAGGAAAAAGAGAATATGGAAACCTGAAGTATTACTTTTCATGCATCAAAAGCATCTTGAAATAAGTATGTCTTTAAAATTTTCTTAAAAGAGACAAGGTCTGTTTCATTTTTAATAAAATTTGGAAGAGAGTTCCATAGTGTAGGGGCTTTCACGGAGAACATATCATTGCGTCGTGTTCCAATTATTCTAAGCGATGGAATAGAGAGCAGTTGTGATGAAGAGGATCTTAGGGAGCGAGATGGTCTGTAAGGGATAATCATTTTTGCTATAAATTGGGGTTCGTTGAAGCTCAGTGTTTTATATACCAAAAATAAAACTTTAAAAGTTATTCTATGAGTTATGGGGAGCCAGTGTGATTTGATAAGTAAAGGAGTGACATGGTCGAATTTTTTTGCATTGTGAATTAACTTGACTGATGTATTTTGGATGATTTGGAGACGTCTGTTTTCTTTTTGTGTTATGTTAATTAGAAGAGAATTACAGTAGTCCAGTTTAGAAATGATAAGAGAATGAACTAAGATATTGAGTGATTTAGAGTCTAAGAAAGTAGAAATGGATCGTAAAAGTCGTAATCTGTAAAAACATGTTTTAACTATTTCGCTAATATGGTTATGAAAAGAAAGATCGGTGTCAACTGTCACACCAAGAATTTTAAGTTTAGTGACCGTTTCTATAGGAGTGTTGTCAAAAGTAAATGGTATTTTTTGAAGTATGTCTCCTTTCCAAGTGAACAGCATTGTTTTTGTTTTTTGGGTGTTTAAAACCAATTTGTTATTGTTTAACCAGTCTTTTATTATTTCTAGTTTATCATTAATTGTTTTTATTTCTTCTGTGTTTTCTGGGTTGAGAGGATGCATGAGTTGGATGTCATCTGCGTATGAAAATGTTGTAAAGCCTAATGACTGTGAAATCGTGATAAGCGGGGATAGGAAGATGTTAAATAGAAGAGGAGACAATATAGAACCTTGAGGAACACCGAATGCTGTTGAGAAGTTTTCTGAAAAGGTTTCGTTGAATTTTACTCTAGAGGTTCGATCCGATAAATAAGATGTTAACCATTTTAGGACTTGGCCTTCTATTCCTAATGAATGCAGTCGATTAAGAAGAAGTTCGTGATCTACAGTATCGAAAGCTGCAGATAGGTCTAGAGAAAAGAGTGCAACAGATTTATGGTGGTCGAGAAAATAATGTATGTTATTAACGAGACCTATCATAGAGTATTCAGTGCTGTGATATTTTCGAAAACCGGTTTGGTTGGGGTGTAACGCATTGGATGATTCGATGAATTCAGAAAGCTGTTCGAAGACAAGTTTTTCGGTCAATTTCATTAAAAAAGGTATATTTGAAATTGGGCGATAATTGGATGGATCATCTTGATTGGATTTGATGTTTTTTATTATTGGTGTGACTATAGAAGTTTTCCACGCAGTAGGGACGGTGGCTGAGGAGAAACTATGATGTATAATTGAAAGAATGAAAGGGCCAAAGTAAGGAAGAAATTTTTTTAGAAAAAACGGCGGGATAGGTTCTGTAGGGGAGCATTTTAGATTTATTGATTTCAAATGTCTTTCGATGTCGTTTAGAGTAGGAATTCTGAAGTATGTACATTTGGCTGTTGGAATAAAGTTGTTTGTGGTTGAATTTTCTAATGATGATGAAATTGAATTATTATTTGAAAGTTTTTGTCTTATTATGGTTATCTTTTGGCAGAAATAATCTGCAAGTTCTTGTGCTTGTAATAATGATTTTTGGTCAGATTTATATTTTTGTTTTTTTTCCGGGTTTACTGATTTTAGAATATTGAAGAGCACAGCAGTATTTTTGGCTTTTTGAATTTTGTTGTTATAATAAGATTTTTTTGCCTGAATAATTTCACGTTTGTAGTAGAGAGAAGTATCTTTAAATTTTTGAAGGTTAGTGGGAGTTTTGAAAGAACGCCATTTTCTTTCTATTGCACGAAGTTGAGTTTTTATTTGGGACAGTTTTTTGGAGTACCATGGATTTTTTAGTTTTCTATTGATTATTGTTTTGGTGATTAATGGAATTTTAGTATTTAATATGGATTCTAAGTTTGTGTTCCAGTAATGAAGCTGATCATCAATGGTTTTGAATGGTGGGATAGTAATGAGAGAGCTGAAGATAGGCGAGATGTCGGAGCTTTCTAATTGAGAAAAATCCCTATAAGAGATTGTTTTGGTTTGAAAGGAGTGGTTTGATTTCCATTGCTGAGAGAAATAAAGATTTAGAGAGATTAGTTTATGGTCGGACCAAGGAACTGGGAGAATATTCGGGGTAGAGTGAGAAATTGATTGAGAAGTAGTAATCAGGATCATATCAAGTATATGTTGGGCTAAATGAGTAGGTTCGTGTATCAAAGTTTGCAGATCTAAGTCTTTAAGAAGTTTGATAGTGTCCGCGGTGTGTGAGTTATTAAGATTATCAAAATGAATATTAAAATCACCTAGAATGATTGGATTATTGGCAGTTGAACAAAATTCAAAGAGTAAATTATGAAATAATAATAGTTTTGAGGTGTCTATCGGAGGGGGAATATATATTAAGAGAAGATCGGTCTTATTGGAAGAATTAATTTTGAGGTGAAGATATTCAATAATAGAATTGTTAACGGATTGGTCCTGAAGTTTAATTAGATCTTTAAGAAAGATTATGGCAAGTCCACCGCCTTTGCGGTTAGGGCGATGGTTCCATATAAAATCATAATTAGAGGGGCAACAAAAGGAAAGGTAGGCTTCCTCTCCATCAGATAACCAAGTTTCAGTGATACAAAGAATGTGAAGATTTTGTTGGAGAATGGCGTCTTTTATGAGATGATATTTTGTTTTGAGTGATCTTGAGTTGATTAGGCCTAATTTTAATTTTAAGGAATTATTGTAATTGTGTGATTGAGGGGATAGCATAATTTGTGGATGAGGGGATAGTGTAGTTTGTAGTGATGTATCTGATGATTTAGGTTGAAAGGTAGGAATAGATATAAATGTATGTGGGGTTAATCTTGGAGGTTTGTGAGAGATCGGTCTATTATTTAGTAGAACTTGGATTTGTTGGTGATCCATATTTAGTAGTTCAATTGTTTGGATATGAGGCTTTAAAGTGTGTGAGAAGAGAAAGAGAAAAATCAGAACTGAGTAAATAATATGTGTGGGATGAAACATTAGTCGCAGAGAAAAAGTATTAAGATGATGATTTATAGAGGCGTCCTCAGGAGGCGACCGAAGGAGCGAACAAAGGAGCAGGTCCTGCTCCTTTTGCGTGCTCCTTCGGCGCGCGCCAAAGGCGCGCGCCTTTGCGGCGTGCGCCGCAAAGGGTCTTGTAATATAGCACATGCGCTGACCTGATTGGGGGGAGGAGTCCGGCGGGCCACCGCTTCGCGGCGGCAGAGGTAGAAAGAGCAAACAGACTGATTGGGGGGAGGAGTCCGGCGGGCCGCCGCTTCGCGGCGGCAGAGGTAGAAAGAGCAAACAGACTAAAATACAAATTAAAATCAATGAATAAAACTAAATCAAGTAAAACAGATAAAACAAAATCAATAGCTTAGTCATATAATCCTTTGTGCAGCCTGGAGGTGTTCTGAGCTCCCCTGGAAGAACAGTATAGAAAATTGAATGAATAAATAAATAAATAGTGTGAAGAGTTTCAGCCTCTGATAACCAGAGCTGGAATTGTGACATCATAATGTCTCATTCCACCAATAAGAGCCAACCTCATCAGTGATGTCACAATGGCTCGACTGTCCTAGGCTTGGCTCACTTTTACTACACTTTGATCTCTAGAGTGGTGCAGTGGTTAAAGCTACAGCCTCAGCCCCCTGAGGTTGTGGGTTCAAACCCACGCTGCACCTTGTGACCTTGGGCAAGTCACTTAATCCCCCCGTTGCCCCAGGTATATTAGATAGATTGTGGGAAAGACAGGGGAAAATGCTTGAGTACCTGAACAAATTCATGTAAAACGTTCTCAGCTCTCCTGGGAGAATGGTATAGAAGAATGAATGAATGGATAAATAAATGGTCTGCATCGCTGTCTTCAGTGCAAAGGTCGTGGTGCACCAAGACTTTCTGTGTTCAGGCATATTCCACGCTTCCAGGATATAACAGTGTTTCAATGTCATCACCCTTTCCTATTTCTTTCTGGTCCTCTGTCCTACTCTTACAATGCCAGAATAATTATTGCCGAGTACATGATGTTATGTGCCCGCATTTGCAGAAGGCCTAACAACTCATTAGGGATGGGAGTCTGAAATTTGGCATCTAAAATTCAATGCTAAGAAACGCAAGGTCATGTATTTAGGCTGCAAAACCCCTAAGGAATGGTACAGTTTAGGGGGTGAAGAACTTATGTGCACGACGGAAGAGCGGGACTTGGGGTGGGATTGTATGTGATGATCTTAAGGTGGCCAAACAGGTTGAAAAGGTGACTTTGAAAGCTAGAAGGATGCTAGGGTGCATAGGGAAGAGGTATAGCCAATAGGAAAAAGGTGGTATTGATGCCCCTGTATAAGACTCTGGTGAGACCTCTTTTAGAATATTGTGTACAATTCTGGAGGTGGCACCTTCAAAAAGATATGAAAAGGATGGAGTCGGTCCAGAGGAAGGCTACTAAAATGGTGTGTGGTCTTCGTGATAAGGCGTATGGGGACAGACTTAAAGATCTTAATCTGTATACTGTGGAGGAAAGGCGGGAGTGGGGAGATGCGATAGAGACGTTTAAATACCTACATAACATAAATGTGCATGAGTCGAGTCTCTTTCATTTGAAAGGAAACTCTGCAACGAGAGGGCATAGGATGAAGTTAAGAGGTGATAGGCTCCGGCGTAATCTGAGGAAATACCTTTTTTTACAGAAAGGGTGGTAGATGCGTGGAAGAGGTGGTGGAGATAAGAGATTGTGGCTGAATTCAAAAGGACCTGGGATAGGCACGTGGGATCTCTCAGAGAGAGGAAAAGATAATGGTTACTGCAGATGGGCAGACTAGATGGGCCATTTGGCCTTTTATCTGCCCTCATGTTTCTATATTTCTATGATGCGGGAAAATCAAATCTATTCTGTACCCTAAAACCTAAGGAAGTGTCTTAAATATGGGATGGGAATAAGGAAGAGTTTTATTCTTTCCTAGATATTTGAATGGTTTCTATTAGAATTGATTAATTTATTTTGCTTTAACTTAGCAGTTTCCTTTGATTTGTTTAGGAGTGCACCTCAATCAAAGCTGGCCTCTATTGGACTATGGCAACCCAAGACAGCCTTCCCTCCCCCCCCCCCCATTTAAAATGCCCTTCCCAACTCAGACCGTTCATAGTTATCGCAACCTTCAGCCATGGACCATTTTCCAAATCCCTGCAGTGATAGGGCTCATAGAAACATAGAAGATGACGGCAGATAAGGGCCATAGCCCATCAGGTCTGCCCACTCTACTGAGCCACCCCCAAGTCTACTATTCTAGGGATCACACTCCTGGCGACAGGTTCCCTTGGCTTAACCCACATGGGCATCCCATTTGCTCTTAAATTCTTGCACGCTGTTTGCTTCGATCACCTGCACCGGGAGCTCGTTCCAAGGATCAACCACTCTCTCGGTGAAGAAATATTTCCTGGTGTCGCCATGAAATTTCCCGTCCCTGAGTTTGAGCGGAAGCCCTCTTGTGGCTGACGGTCCTTTGAGAAAGAGAATCTCTTCTTCCATCTCGACACAGCCGGTAATATACTTAAACGTCTCGATCATGTCTCCTCTCTCCCTACGTTGCTCGAGTGAGTACAGCCGCAAATTTTTCAGCCTTTCCTCGTACGATAGATCCTTGAGCTCACGCCAAGGGAGTCTCTCTCGCCACATCTGCTGCACTTTGAGAGGGAAGGCAAGTCCTGACTTGGGACTCAAACCCAGGTCTTCTATAAGGTAGCGCAAAGCAGAGTGGTCCTGAAACAGATAAATTCATTCATGCCTCGGCCTTTTTTGTGTGAGGTTCATGCCTCAGAATTCTCTTTCAGGAAACAGGATGCCCTCTTAAAGGTTTGGACTTTTTTTTGTGGTCAGAGAATCAGATTGTATAAATACCCAGTGAAAGAATATAAGTTATAGAGTGGCTTCCTGTCTAATAATGTTTAACCAGTAAGCTATAGGTTTGTCCTTAGCTGCCGTAATGTTAGAAAACTTAACGCATTCACCTGTAACCTAGAAAGCCATTAAACGCGGTTTGTTATCTTTCAATCATAGGTCAGTATTATTTCAGACTGGATTTAATGGGGCTGGGCAGCAAAAGATAAACCAACATTGATGCAGTGTTTTCTCTCCCAGATTAGACTTGTTAATTTCCAACTCGCTTGCAAAATTGAAGGGTCAGTGAGTGGGGGGGAAAGAAGGTTTTGGACAGCCCCGCAAGATAAGTTTCAGTGTGTTTGTGTATGTCGCATGGCTTCTGCTTTCCTGACATGTCCAGAGCCCAAGGCAAACTCGGGCTGCGTTGTGTTCTGTGATATTTATTTTATGAGCCAGAGACGACACCTGGGGAAACAGAACTCCTGCACGTGACAGATTAATTTATATATAGTACATCCTGCGAGATCCAGTCTAATCGGCCTCTTGGATATTTTGCTATCCCTACAGGACAATCAAGATGGACCCTCTAGCGAAGGAATATTTGTTTCCAAATTAGTGGACAGCGGACCTGCTGCCAAGGAAGGGGGACTGCACATTCATGACCGGATTATCGAGGTATGTGAACGCGCTGGGCTGCCTCTTTAAATAGGCTAAATTCCATCCCCGGCTTTCTCCAAGGTACACAGTACTTGGCAGGAAGGAAGGGGTGGGGGTGAGGGGGGAAGGAGAGAGGGTGGGAAAGGAGACAGACATAACATGGCATGTGTGTTCTGGAAGACACGTCCTTCAAAGTACTCTTGACTGACTGCGGTGCTGGCCTCGCTGGCCTTTGGAATACCTTTTCCTCTAAATATAGTGAGTAAAGGGGGAGCCTCGCTCTCACTGTCTTGGTATTTGCAGCCTGAATTTGTTATGCTTGGGTTATGGTTTCCTTTTCAAACGTCCTGCTGAAAGTTATTTAGTGAAAGCAGCAGGGGGAAGCGCAGTCCACAGGCTCGATTGCGTAAGTCGGGACTTTTCTCCTGCACACTTGTCTCTTAACGAAACGGGCCCTAATTGCGGTTACGCCTTTCTTACTGCGTTTGGGACGTTATTGCTTTGCGCAGAGGTACATGGCTAGTGAAAAGGCTTTTCCAATACGGTGTCTTATTACAGACTGACAAAAACCGCGGCCGCGTCTCTACGTCTTCAGTGTGATTGAGTAGAAGGCAGCGCTGCTCTAGGGATTATTGATGAATTCACTTATTTAGTTTGATGCTGTGTTTAGGATCTGTAAAGGACAATTGATCTGATGAGTTTGGTGGATTTTATTAGGAAATCTTGAAAAAAATAATAATACAGCTGAATTGTCCTATGAAAGCACTTGTATGCAAGCTTTACTGAAATAGTTATTATAAACAGGATACTTTATTATGGAAAAAACAAAAGGAATTGACCCTAAAATATCCACAAAGAAGAAAATCCAGAGAAACCCCAAAAAAAAACTCTGTGGAGTGACGATGTTCCTAAATGGACTTTATTTGACAGTGTCAAAGTTCCAAAGGTACACTGAAATCATCCACATAAGAGCCTTAAAGGACCTAGTCCGCTAGGGATACAGGACCCAGCACGGTCCACGTTTCGACAAAAAGTCTTTTTCAGGGGTCCCTATAAAGGTGAGTACGTGGGAAACAATTGTGTGGTGAGCCGGAAGTGAGACACCCAAGGACCCCTGAAGAAGACTTTTTGTCGAAACGCGGACCATGTTGGGTCCTGTATCCCTAGCGGACTAGGTCCTTTAAGGCTCTTATGTAGATGATTTCAGTGTACCTTTGGAACTTTGACACTTTCAAATAAAGTCCATTTAGGAACATCGTCACTCCACAGAGTTGTTGTTTTTTTTTCTCTACTTTATTATGGAAACAGTGGTTTAGTAAAGTGGGGCGGTCCGCCCCATGTGTCCTAAGGGAATGGCACCCGTCCCCACCCCGCTCCTCGCTTCGCGTACGTGCCCCGTGGCTTTCCTCGCACTTTTTTACTTCCACAGTGTGAGGTTGCTGCCCGCGTCGGCATCGGTGCCGTCTCTGACGTCACTTCCGGGACCCACGCCTAGGAAGTGACGTCAGAGGGCGAGCCGATACCGACGTGGGCGTGCTGCTCATGCTGGAGAAATTTTAAAAGATATGGGTAAAAGGAAGGGGAACTACCGCCCCGGGCGCCGATCACCCTTACTAAGCTACTGTGGATGCTAAATTGGTTCATTATAGGGTAGAACTTGAGTTGCAATATGGTAAAAAAGAGAAAAAGTATTGATCAAATGAGTTGTTTGTAATTGGATTTGATTAATGTCTCATATTGGGCTTGAATGAATCTGTGTCTTTCTTTTTAAACTCGTGCAGAAGGATGTTATAGCAAATGTTTTTATTCACATTGTGAAAGAAGTCTGTTCATGTTTAGTGCATTTTATTCAGCTGGTTTTGGCCTGAAGTCCTGATTAGATCCCACTGTTAAAAAGATCCTTTTATTAAGTGACAGTTCCCTCTGGTTTCCGCATAGGTCCAGCTTTATCAGGGATTGGATCTGGTGCTTTCAGCCTCTAGTCACAATCTTCCAGAATTTTCCCCGTTAATTTTATTTACTAACACTCCCCCCTCTCCAAAAAAAAAAAAAAAAAAAGTTAAGACCATAATAATAACCTTACTGGGTCAGACCAATAGTCCATCAAGTCCAGTAGCCCGTTGTCACGGTGGCCAGGTCACTCAAACCTGGCCAAAACCCAAGGAGTAGCGACATTCCAGAATCCCAAAGAGTAACAAAAGATTCTAGAACCCCAAAGAGTATCAAGATTCCAGGCAGAATCTCAAAGAATAGCAAGATTCCGGAACCCCAAAGAGCAGCAAGATTCCAGAATCCCAAAGAGTAACAAAAGATTTTAGAACCCCAAAGAGTATCAAGATTCCAGGCAGAATCTCAAAGAATAGCAAGATTCCGGAACCCCAAAGAGCAGCAAGATTCCAGAATCCCAAAGAGTAACAAAAGATTTTAGAACCCCAAAGAGTATCAAGATTCCAGGTAGAATCTCAAAGAATAGCAAGATTCCGGAACCCCAAAGAGTAGTGACATTCCAGAATCCCAAAGAGTAACAAAAGATTCCGGAACCCCAAAGAGTATCCAGATTTCAGGCAGAATCTCAAAGAATAGCAAGATTCCGGAACCCCAAAGAGTAGCAACATTCCAGAATCCCAAAGAGTAACAAAAGATTCCGGAACCCCAAAGAGTATCCAAATTTCAGGCAGAATCTCAAAGAATAGCAAGATTCCGGAACCCCAAAGAGTAGCAACATTCCAGAATTCCAAAGAGTAACAAAAGATTCTAGAACACCAAAGAGTATCAAGATTTCAGGCAGAATCTCAAAGAATAGCAAGATTCCGGAACCCCAGAGAGTAACAAAATATTCTAGAACCCCAAAGAGTATCAAGATTCCGGAACCCCAAAGAGCAGCAAGATTCCAGGCTACCGATCCAGGGCAAGCAGTGGCTTCCTCTATGTCTTTCTCAATAACAGACTTTGGACTCGAGGGGGGGGGGGCATGCACCAGAATTCCCACTTGAATCCTGCCCTGAATCCAGCATCTGGGTACTACTTGTGAACAATATTTATTTATTGATTTGATTTTCTTTTTTTTAAATATTTTCTTTATAATTATGCAAATATTCACACAAGTAAACCTCGTTTAAAGAAAAATAGAGCTATCAATAAGAAACTATAATATTAAATTCTCTCACATTACATCAAAGGAAAAATCAAGCTCTTAATTAGGCCCCAATTAAATTGAGGAGGTGGATTTATTCATTTTTCTATGCTGTTTTCCCAGGGGAGCTCAGAACGGTTTACTTGGATTTATTCAGGTACTCGATCATTTTTCCCTGTCTGTCCCGGCAGGCTCACAATCTATCTAATAGTCGTGATTTCCCCCTTCAAGGGGTAGTGACTGCCCCCCTTGCATCATCTCCATTCCCAACCTACCCAGGGAATGCCGCTGAACCACCTTTGGAAAACCTGGGTCTTTGATAGAAGCACTTTTAGGTGAGTCGAAGGCATTTTTTTTTTCCTTCTAAGTAGTGATGAGGTAACTAAGGCAAGCTTTGCAGAAGGTCAGAGTCCCATGAAGCAGAGGGTTGCTCTTCTGAGTGATTCCAATGTTAATATTATATCCAGATGTTTTGAGTAAGAGATGTTTCTTAAGTCTGTTGTAGAGATAGCTGAAGTTTTTCTGTTGCCAAGTCTAAGTGATGGAATTCCATCGGCCTTATGTTTTGCAAATAAGAAGTAAACAGCTGTTCAGAATTTCTTCCTGTGCGTAGAGCAAGCGGTTTCGTTTCTTTTTGGGGTTAAGTTGCTTTCACGTCTCGGCCGTAATTTCCTAAGAATGCAATTTTTTGTTAAAGCAACTATAAGCCGTTCACCGCAACGTGTATCTCGGTTCGGGGATTCTTTTTCCCTTTGCCTCTGTCCTTTGGGTGATCATGGAATATAATAACTGTTTTCTGCTTGGCTGCCGCAGTCAAGCTTAAGTTTCCATGAGGTTTGCTGGCGAGGTCAGAAACAAGTTTGCCACTGCCTATCTGATTTCCTCCCCCGGAGCGTAGTGTGTTTGGGTCGGCAAAATGTTCAAGCAACATAAAACAGTAAAATCGCGGTGGTTGGTTCAGGAGAGGAAATTCAGTGACACGTAACTGGACCATGCTGGTGAATATCTGGTCTAACCGCCACGGCGCGCTCTGGTTAATCTAAAAATCCATACGTTAGGGCTGCAAAAATAATTTGGAGAAATGTCTAGGACAGTACAAATGTAGAAAAGTTAGCTGCAATCTAGCCCAGTCCAGTCCTTCCCTTCAAGTTCCCCCCGAGAGGCTTGCAGTTGAGCCATTCCTCATCTCGGACAGGGCGTAGCATTGAGGAAATGGGGATTGCGAAGTACGCAGCTCCTTCGGCACTTTGTAGGCTGGACTCGCAGAAGGAGCACAGGAAGATGGTCCAGCGACTAGAGTGGAGGGCGGTGGGGTAAACGGGGGGGGGGGGGAAAGAGAGAGGGCAATAAGCAGGTTTATTAATGTTAATCTTCTGAAACCTAACCAATTACTTATGACTCGGAGATGGCTTTAGTGCTTTAGACAAAGGCTGTTGGAGACAGGCAGGAAAATGAACTGTTGCATTAAACCTCTAGTCAAATCAGGCCGGATTTAGTAAACGATGCACATAGGCGCCATTAAGCTCCACGCTAAATTCTAGAAATGGCGTCTATATTCAGGTGCTAGTAGGCGCCCTACCGACATCTAAGTTAAGTAACAAATGCCATTTATAATGGCACTGTTAAAGTGCCTACTAACGCCGAAATACTCCTCACCAGAATTGCACCTATATAAGTGCTTTAGGCCGCCGAACGAAACGGGGTGTGTGGCTAATCCTGGAGGTGGCGTTAGGCACCCTAAAGCACCTTCATAGGCACGATTCATGGCTTGGATAGGCACTGCAAATGTAGGCATGGAAATCCATGGCTACCTTATGTGGGGTCGCGATTCTCTATAGGGTACCGTCGTGTGATTGACACACGATCAGCGGCCACGTTTTAGGCAGCCACTGATATTGGCGCCCTATAGAGAATCTGGGCCTAAGGGACTTTTTTTTATCAAACATTACTTAGAGTGGATTCCCATGCCAACTTTGGGCGCTAAATTTGGCAGTAGATCAAATTTTTGTATGATAAGACAGGTGTTTACTTACTTTATTCTCCTTTTAACAGTGTATGTTTTGAGAAAAATTTTAAAAGGTCCTTCCTTTTTCCAAGCTCCCACTCATTATACTGGTCAACAAGCATTTTCCTACTGGAGTTCTGTCACCTGTACCTTAACAAGGGCCACATGTCGACTCTAAATCTGAAAACAGTTTATGTCTATCACATCCTGTTTTTAAGTTATGCATCAGTTTGTGTTTATATCATTTTCGTCAATAGCGCTACCGTGAAGCGTTGGCATTTTACTGTTTCTGTAACACAATATTGTATTTTAGGACAGCTCATCGATCACATATACCGGTAATTTGAAAGTTTATACTAAAAAGTGATTGTGCTGCTTTTTTTTTACCTGTGAATTTTTATATTTTGTTTGTTTTTGTCTAAGATATTATAATTATTATGAACAGACAAGGTTGTACTAAACATCATGATAATTTTTGCTGTCTGCGGCCAATTTACTGCACAATCAGCACCTAAGTAGTACGTTTGGTTTCGAGAAAAGCGAAGCCGAAATCAAAGAAGGTGTTTTTTGTTGGTCCCGAAATCTGTGAACTGATCCTTGATGATGCGTTCAAACAGAAGCTGAACCCAGCTGAATCAGCAGCATGGGAAGCATTCGGGCCGGTTGTTCAGAATTTTCTTGGTAATCACAGATCAGAGAATTATGCTGAGCTTGTGGAGAACAGGCTGACAGCAAATCAGCTAATGTCACTTAAAAATGCACTTCTTACATTCTCACCTTGACTTCTTCCCACCCACATACTAAATATACAACGTGCCGGGTTTTGAAAAGCCGCCCGGACCCCCGGATATGTCCTCAAAAGGAGGACAGGTCCGGGGAATTCCGGAGGTCCGGTACCCTAGTTTGCAGGGTTTGAAAAGTCCAAATATACTTTTATTAAAATTTACCCCTTAGCATCCACTGGGGCCTGCAGTTCTCAGGTTATTTTCAGAGAGTTGGGGGAGGAGTCAACCGTTTATCTATAAACAAGAGCAGGTTTTTGTATTGGGATCTACAGCCAGTCTCTCCGGTATATGGCAGAATTCTCTGCCACTGCCCCTAGAATTAGTGGAATGTAAAGGCCTTTCAGAAATGACACATCTGGGCTTAGGGTTTTGAAACATTGAGGCTGGGGCTAAGAGGTCTGGACCTCGGTGTCTGCTGGCAGCTAATCAAGGAAACGGCATTTACAGACGTAGCCCTGCTAGGTTTCGGCGCTGCAATCTGTCAGCATCAAGGAACCGGAGAGAGTCCTCGGAGCGAAGGCCAGTTTTTCTCACAGCAAATGCCAGTGGACAGTTTTCAGGAAGTCATGCCTTTATCGTGACTCCTTAATTAAACAGAGCTGTCAAGTGAAGCGATAAACCATGGCAGCTTTTGAGTCAAACGCGGAGACAAGCTGCAAACGAAGGTCTTGGGAAAGGTCTCGAGTGCTGTTTTGGCCAGCAGGCCAATAATCACATGGAGTTTATTCATATTAATGAGGACCTGGACAGAGTAGATCTTTCCGGGTCCAGAGGGAGCAGGAAATGCATTCTGGTGCTGCCACAGAATAAATGCAGTTGAAAACCAGGTACCAGTTTGGCCTTCAAACTGCAACCCCCACAGCTTGGGAAACTGTTATAGAAGGCACATACCGTTTGGAGAGCCAAGTTAATTTTCAATTCTACAGAGAGAGGAAATAGCAAATGTAGGCGATGAAACAGTCGAGATCATTGTTCTTACCTGGGGAGCCTTTACGGAATGAATGTCTTAGCAGACCAAGTAACTGTCTCGCTCCTATTCCACAAATACTTAGAGAGAAAAACTCGCTGTAATGGGCACATTTGCTGGAAGAATATAATACATCGTTTAGAGTTCATTCATTACACTTCTATTTCACTATACAAAGCAGCTGTTGTAGGTGAGTTACAGGATAAAACAACAAATGAAAGTTAAAAGTGTTAAGGAAAATTGGTGAAGTCTCCTTTGTTTGGAAACCTCCTTGTGTTGCTTCACAAGGACATAAGAGCTGCCATGCTGGGACAGATCGAAGATCCATGAAGCCCAGCAACCTGTTTCTAACAGTGGGAAACCCAGGTCCCAAGTACCTGGCAGAAACCCAAAGAGTAGCAACATTCCAGAGCTGAGATTGTGATGTCATAATGCCTCATTCCACCATCAGTGATGTCACAATGGCTTGATTCGCCTATACTTGGCGAACATAAGAATTGCCATTCTGGGACAATCCAAAGATCCATCAAGCCCGGTGCCCTGTTTCAAACAGTGGCCAACCCAGGTCCTAAGTACCTGGCAGAAACCCAAAGAGTAGCAACATTCCAGAGCTGAGATTGTGATGTCGTAAAGCCTTATTCCACCAATGCCCAAGAGCCAACCTCATCAGTGATGTCACAATGGCTCACAAAAGAATATAAGAGTTGCCATACTGGGACAGACCGAAGGTCCGTCAAGCCCAGTGCCCTGTTTCCAACAGTGGCCAACCCAGGTCCCAAGCACCTAGCGAGATCCCAAGCAGTCAAACAGATTCTATGCTGCTTATTCTAGGAATAAGCAGTGGGTTTCCCCAAGCCATCTCGATATTGGCCTATTGGCTTCTCTTTTAGGAAATTAGCCAAACCTTTTTTAAACCTTGCTAAACCTTTTTAAAACTGATTTCACCACATTCTCCAGCAAAGAATTCCAGAGTTTAATTACATGTTACGAAAAGAAATATTTTCTACGGTTTGTTTTAAATCTACTACTTAGTAGCTTCATTGTATGTCACCTAGTACTAGCATTTTTGGAAAGCGTGAACAAGTAATTCACATCTACCCTTTCCACTCTACTCATTATTTTATAGACCTCTATCATGTCTAATCTAATCTAGTATTTATGAGTCACTCTATACCTGAGAAGGTTCAAGGCGACTTACTAGTCAAAGGAACTAAAACTCTAGGAACATAAGAGGGAATAACTAGGAGGAGAGTTAGAAGTGGCAGAAGCTCTATAACGTAAAATGCGTGAAGTATGAGGTTATCATTGCATATACAGTTCCCCCTCCCGATTCACGGTTTTAGGACTCGCGATTATGATTTTTTGCAATTTCCTAAAACCGGAATCACCCCCACCTCCCTGGACCTTACCTGGTGGTCTAGCAGTCTTTCGGGGCAGGAACGATCTTCCTACGCTCCTGCCCCTTGCTGATCACTCATCCAAAATGGGTGCCGTGAGTTCCCGTCGTAGTCGCGAGAGACTACGGGAACTCACGGCAGCCATTTTGGATGAGTGATCTGCACAGGGCAGGAGCGTAGGAAGATCCCCGAAAGACCGCTAGACCACCAGGTAAGGTCCAGGAGGGAGGCGGGGTGGGTCAGAGTCGGCCCAAAATTTATTATCAATATATAAAATTTATATATTTGAAATTGTCTGCATCTATGTTTTACATTTGTTCTGTAAAATCTCATTCCGTATGCCATATATATAAAATGGAGCGTGCATTAGCAACACAGAGAGGTTATTTTGGCAAGTTTCAGAAGATCTGGGGACCATTAGCAGAATTCTGTAATGAATGAAATCATTTTCCCATAATAAAACTCATATTAAGAAGGGAGGGGGGTGGGTTTCATCTTATTTATCTCATAAAATATTTGTCAATATTTTATTATAATTGTTATGTGTATTGGGAGGGGAGGGAAAAGAAGGGTTTAAATTTTAACAATTATTATACATATTAGGTAAAACAGATATTTTAGGTATTATTGTTTATAAATACAGAATAATATATTGTATTTACAGTGATACATGAAAGGAATTCAAGTGTATGTTTTATGTGATCTTTTTAAATTTCTATGTTACACTTGTTGATATATGAAAATGAATAAAAAAAAATTTTTTTTTTAAAGTATTTTATGTAATCACTTGTTATATGTTAAACTTCAATTTAAAAAAAAAAAAAATTGTAAATGAAAAAAAAAATTATCGAATTTTCAATATTTGCGGGCCGGCTCTGCCCCTAACCTCCGCGAATATTGAGGGAGGAGTGTATAACATTTTCTATTCATCGGCACTTAGGCACGCTTAAGGAGACCAGCGTGGGTGTGGTTAACTTAGGTGCCTCTGTAGACCTAAGACAGGCGCCTTAAAACTAGGCCTACAATATGCTGGCCTGCTTTTCAGGCGCCTGTTTTAAAAACAGCCACGCTGCTTAATAAATAGCGCAGAGGCGTGATTCACACACGATCGGCGGTGTTTATAGAGTCCGGGCTACTTCTATATAATGTGTACCGCAGAAAGGTGGCATATCAACTCCATGACCCTTTCTCCCTTTTCTGCTCCTTCTCCAATGTCCGTGGCTGTACCTGCTCGCGATTCTATTTGCATAAACCGTGTGTGGGTGACCTCCGCGTCCCAAACGTAATAACGGTGGGGACATTCTCGTTTGGCTCCTTCCATTCACTTGCGGGTATTGGAAAGGTTGGACCCCTGTCTCTGCCTCTGAGATGAGGGATGAGGGACTCTTGCGTATGGTAATGAAGGCGATTATTATGCAATTAAGGGAGGGAACTTGTCTAAGCAGCTACACAGGGCCTCTGAGCTCTGGGGGGACATGATTGCTTTTATTCGCTGAAGTCAACAAATAGTTTTATGCCAGCGATGTTTTCAGATGGTGAATGGAGCCCACGGAGTCCAGTCAAATGAGCTCTTTCCCTAAGTCTAAGTGTATTTTCCAGCAACTAAATCAAATGTATATCCTACGGAACTTCTGTAATATATGTCCAGCCTTCCAAACCGCCAGCTATAGTGAGCGGAAATATTTTTCCTTGGCTTGTGTCGCCGATTTTTGTGAGCGAGCCCTTATTAAGTGAAAGGAATGCAGCTGTTCTCTGTTTATTCTACAGATGTTTCACATCCTGGGAACATTTTTTGCTGCCTTGTATGGGGATGAAGGTGCTCCTGGCTGGGCTCAGCGTTTCTTCTTGCGGCCTGTTCTCCAGGGCAATGCTCGCCGCGCTCTGTCGGATTGTGCCAGGACTTCGCAAAAGTACACTTTCACTTGAAGCCCCATTGAAAGCGGCTCTGTTCATTTGCTTTTACGGTTCTTTCTAAGGGGCCCCCCTGGGAGCTCCCACTTGACGCTGCCCTGAACGTGACAGCTCGCTGGAACAGGAGGGGGGTTCCAGAAAAGCTTTCAAAGATGGTGATTTAATAACATTGGTGTTTTAATTGAGAACGAGACTGCATTATTATTAGTCACGCGTGATTTAGAATCATCGCACGACGTCTTTTTTATTCTTCTTGGCTCGATATAACGAGAATGGGAAAATTTTTTTTAACTAATGTCTGTGTGAGCTTCAGTGGCGAAGCAAGGGGGGGACAGTCTGTCCCAGGTACCGTCTTGGTGAGGGCGCAGGCATCCGCCCCCACCCCCACTTCCGCATGTGCGCTCCGCCTCTCTTCCCCCGTACCTGTGTAACGTTCCTGGCGCGAGCAGCAACCCGCGGTCACGGCAGCATCGGTTCTTCCTCCAATGTCACTTCCTGGATCCGCACCTAGGAAGTGACTTCAGAGGAAGAGCCAGCGCTGTTGTGACGCCTGCTTGGGAGTTGCTGCTCGCGCCAGGAACGTTGCAGAGGTACGGGACAAGGGATGCGGCATGTGTGCGGCTGGAGGGGGGGCAGGGAAGGAGCGTGTAGAGGTGGGTGGGGGAGGGGCTCCTCTGTCCGCTACGCCATGGGTGAGCTTTGGTTTTTCTTCTTTCTTATATATACTTTGAACAGCTGCTTCTGGCTCAGCCCAAAAAGCGGGGATAACGTTTAGATTTGAAAAGTTTTCGAAGTCATTGAGTGCTGTGACAGGCAGGTTACATTTGGTGGCTGAAACCAAGACGATGTTGGGCGTCGCTACTTCTGCTTGTTTTCCGGGTGGCTTATTATGTAACCAGTAGCCATCCTGGAAATAGCGATTTGAGACAAAAATGCTTACTTACACGCTAAGGGGGCTGACTCTACAAATGCGTGTCCTGCCACCGTCTGGCAACACGTTTTTAGGAAAAAGCTCCCCAAGGCAGAACGCCTACACTGTAGAAGTTTGTCGCGGGTGTAGGGAGATGCGTGGGCACACCTAAGCTCGCCCAAGGCTGGGCATGGGTGTGGTTTCACCCGGAAGTGGCCTTGGGTGAACTTAAGCGGCCCTAGGCATTTCCCTAGAGCCGTGACAGATGCCTGAAATGCAGGCTTGCAAAATGCCGCACGTTGGCGAGTCCTGCCGGCTCATCGGATTAGGGATGTCCTTGCCACGGTCAGCTGAGCCGCCTATCTTTGCAATCAAGCTAAGGTGTGATTCTTGCGACGGTGACACGGGTCCCGGTTAGAGCACAGGAATCAAATCCGGCCCACCTGGCTTTTTTAGGTGACCCACGGCGTGATGCGACGTCTCCATTGCCGCCCCCGGTGTTATCTTCTGGACGGCCCCCTCCTCCCTCACTGCCGCAGCCCGCGCAAAGCCGCGGGCAGCAGCTCCTCGCGCGTCCTGCGCCTGACCCGGAAGCCTTCTGTCTGACGTCGGAAAATCCGGCAACCCTATCTGTACCCCTTACACGAGGCCCAGAGACTTCCCCCCTCCCCCTTTTTACTAAGTCAAGGCCCTAAATGCGTCAACGCTGCTCCGATGTTCATAGGAATTCTATGAGTGTTGGAGAATTTAGCACTTCAGGCCGTGGCTTAGTAAAAGGTGAGGCTTGTGAATCATAGTTTAGCGATTCCTAATATTAGGTGGTGGGAGACTACGTTTTGCTAAACCAGTATAAGTCGGAGCTGCTTTAAAATGCTTCTGAGTGAGTTGGGAATCAAGTCAGACCCAGCAGCATAATCTTACAGTGGCTTGATTCAGTGCTGAAGACTAGTTTATAAAAATGTCTGGCATAATGTAAAATAAAGTGGAATAATTAACGTCATTAACTTGCTTAATGGCTCCAGGATGTTCGCTGTTGCAGAAAGAACAGGGTATCCCGGGAGACTAATTTATTAAAGCTCTTGTCCTGTCATATGTCTGTGGGGAACCTTTGACTAGTCAGGCGCTGTCTACCGATAGTTCCCACAGATGGGAGCGCCGGTGAGCGCAAATCAAAGCTTACCAGAACGCAGCGCGATAATTTGCTGTCGTGGCGGAGGATCTAACGGTGCGGCGGCGACAAAGGCGCAGTGTCAGGCTGACTGTTCGTTCTGCGACCTCCTGCGCGTCGGTCGGGAATGCGCATTTCTTTGACATGACATCGGAGAGAAGGGCCTCTCCCGTGTTCCTCCACGTCACTGGCAATTGGAAAATGACAAAATTTTTTTTAAAAAACCAAGTTTAATGTGCTGTTCATAGTGCTTGATCTTTTGAAAGAGCGTGTGCGAGGTTCCCAATAGTGCGTGCTTGCACAAACCGTCGTGCGATCTGTGTGCGCTTCAGGAGAGAGTGCGCGCACTTTCTGCGAATAGGAAATACCAGCGTATCTGTAGTGTAACATGCGCTCTGGGCCGGATTCGGTTAGGACGCCCGGTCTGGGCGGCTTTTTGAGAATCGCACAAGGGCGGCCTATATAGAATCGACGGGTTTTGAAAAGCCGTCCGGACGGCCAGACATGTCCTCTAAAAAGGGGACATGTCTGGGTAAATCCAGACGTCCGGGAAAGTGTAGTTACTTACCTGTAACGTAGGTTTTACCATTCTCCTCTTTGCATTTCCTCTTTCCCTCCCTTCCATGGATAACTGCATTCAAGATCCTCTTTTTTTTTTTTTTTCTCTCTTTTTCACTCCAGAACTCCCTTCCCCAGCCTCTTGCCATATCCAGCCACAAAGAATCGCACTATTCCAAACAGCTGGGTGACACAGATGCAGATGTTACTTGCACAGCCGGTCTCCTTGTGGCCGTCGGTGTACATTTTTATCTTCAAAACCCAGTAATCCATGAAAAAGCCAGTGAGCGTTGGCGGGGGAGGAGGTGTTTTTGTTGTTCCGTTGTGAAAAATGTCAATAAATAGTTTGAACTTTATTTATCTCTTTGTCCTGGATCTAAAATGCTGGTAAATATGTTTTATTTACTACTGATTTGGATCCAGAGCAAAAAAAAAAAGTAAGCCTAATATTACAGTTGAATAGTAGGAAAATGGAGCAATCGGAATTGAAGGTTTGATGTACCGAGTCCAAAGTAGAAACACACTTTCTTGGCACCGACAGAATTGTAACACGTGTAACCCATGCGGTGGTGTTATAAGGAGGGCTACCAGACGTCCGGGAAAACCCGGATGTGTCCTGCTTTTAGAGGCCTATCCAAAGCCCGGTGTTTGTCCGCGGTTTTGGAAGCCAATACAGCACCGGCCGCCTCTAGAGGGTCTCTGAGCATGCGCGGATGACGTCGTATGCTCCAGGCCCTCTAGAAGTGGCCGGAGCTCGTAGCAGAGGAGGCTTTCTGGGGGCGGGGCTGTAGGGCAGAAAGGGCGGGGTCATGTGTCTGGGGTTTTCTTTTTTTAAAAATATGGTAACCCTACTTTAAGACATCTTTTATACACAGAACAATCCTTTAGAAAATTGACTTCCCCTGAATAGCCAGAAACCAAGTATCTATGGATTTCACTGCTGCTGGAATGGAAGAGGAAGCCTTTTTTTTTTTTGGGGGGGGGTAACTGCTAAGGACATGGGAGATAACTTTTCAAAATTATTGGGGGTAAACTTAAACCTAATAAAATTCTCTCTCTCTGGACACAGTCAAGGGATTTGTTCAATATTGGGGGTGCTCAAGCATAGGTTTGCCAGATTTTCCGTTCGGAAAATCTGAACCCCTTAGGCCCGCCCCATTCTACCCATCTGCGCACCGTCACGCCCCTGCCCTAGCCTCACCCCAAACCCCCCCTCTCCCCGCTGCCTGCTCTGGTCGGGCAGGAGGGCATGTGGGTGACATCATCGCGTCGCCCTGCTCCACGGCAATTTTGAGGACAAAGTGCCAGGTTTTGAAAAGTCGTCCGGACCCCTGGACATGTCCCCAAAAGGAGGACCATATCTGGGGAAATCCGGACTCAAGCACCCACCAACTGGCTCCTATGGCTGGGCCCCTCTTCACAGTAAGTCAGTTCATCGGTGCTCCGAGTCTGTTCCTTGCTTCTGCCTAGGCCCCAGGATGCCTAATGCTGGCTGAAGGCGGGAGATCCGTGAATGACTGCCGACTTCAGTGGTGAGAATGAGCCTAGGCACCACAACACGTTTGGCTTATTAATTAGAAGAAAGTCGGACCCTCACAGTTGAAAAGCCACTTTGTGTTGAAGTTGCTGTGAAAATATTTGTACTGTTAAGTGTTTTAGAACCTGGTTCACTGAGGCTTTTCTTCCATTCTGTCGAAATGAACAATTTCAGGTGCTCACTGTTTCCAAGGTAAATCACTCAAGTAATTAGATGCATGTCAAGCGCAGACTGTTTGCGGAACGTAAAACTGAAAAACCTTTCAGGGCCAGGGGGGGGGGAGGTTTATGAATATCCTGCCTCGGCCAGCAGAAAATGATCCTTTTGTTCCCCTCTTTCCATGCTCCGTTGATACTCTGAAATCCCAAATTTCAGACCGCTGCTGTTCTTAATGCTGGCGTTTGTAATCCAAGATCAGCTGCACAGATCCTGGGCTTGCCTAGGATGTAGGCTCCGATGGCTGGCTTCAGAAAACAGTCCTGGCTCCCTGAGGAAGGGGAGCTAGACAGTTGGAAATCTCTTGGAGCTAATTGCGGACCGAAAGAGGAATCTGTCAGCCCTGTGGCAGAAGGAGATGTGGGGATGAGTGCTGTGTATTTTCTTTTCGGTAGGAAGTTACTGGTGTAGAACATTTTCTTACGTCAGTGTGAGGTGTTGGGTGTCTGACGGCTGTACCACAGCATTGCCGTTCCCAGCAGCTGTGGGTTTTGTTTGAGAGCTATTTTTTTCCCCCCCCCCATTCCTTCCTTTTGAGTCTCGCCTTTGCTGCCAGGTTCATAGGAGCCAGCTTTATGGGCGTTTGATCACCCTTAGTTTTTAAAAAAAACTCCTTGACTATATCCAGGGGGAGAGGTATTTTCCATTGGTCTTAGCACTCCCAATAATTTTGAAAAGTTGGCCCCTACGGCCAGGTTGTATGGGGCCATAGTCTATATCAGTGGTCTCAAACTCAAACCCTTTGCAGGGCCGCATTTTGGATTTGTAGGTACTTGGAGGGCTTCAGAAAAAATAGTTAATGTCTTATTAAAGAAATGACAATTTTGCATGAGGTAAAACTCTTTATAGTTTAAAAATCTTTCTTTTTGGCTAAGTCTTAATAATATTGTCATTTATTGCTAAAGAGACATATAATCAAGAAACTGTTTTATTTTACTTTTGTGATTATGATAAACATTCCAAGGGCCTCAAAATAGTACCTGGCGGGCCGCATGTGGCCCCCGGGCCGCGAGTTTGAAGACCACTGGTCTATATTGTACTTCAGTGTGGAAATGGGTGTACGCTGGTCTGTGGCAAGGAGCTCAGTCGACTTAGAAGCAGCTCTTTGCTCTCACAAAGAGCGTTCAGCTCCGTAAGCTCCCCCGAGGGACATAAGTCTAAAATACAACTCTCCGTGCAGCTACTGTAGTTGTCGGAGCCAAGGCTCCTTCTAGGTACACCGTCACATAGCGCTAAGGACATTGGCGCATTGACAATTCTGCTCCATCAAATGTGCGTACCGACAAGTACGCGCATGAAGGGAGGGGAATTGTTGAGGCGGAAATGTAAGTATGGTGGTGGTGGGGGTTTGTATAGAGTTAAATATGTTACAAATAATTATACATGCTATAAAGAATTGTTTATGCTACATAAAGTTATCGGATTGTTATCAAATTGTACTTATAATCTGAGGTTACTACATAAAGATAGGGCTGACTTTTATAAGATCCTATTTATGTGGTTAACCTGTCCAACTCAATTTAAATGGGAGCACTTAACCGGCTAAGTGCCGACTCCAGCCCTGGAATGCCCCCAAAGTATCTGCGTTTCAGTTTGGAGAATGTGGTGAAATCAGTTATCTTAGCAGGGTTTAAAAAAAAGGTTTGGATAATTTCCTAAAAGAGAAGTCCACGGCTTATTCCTAGGATAAGCAACATCAAATCTGGGATCTAGCTAGGTGCTTGGGACCCGGGTTGGCCTCTGTTGGAAACAGGATACTGGGCTTGATGGACCTTCCCAATATGGCAACTCTTATGTTCTTACGAGAGCACATAACTGGCTAAGTGCCGACTTCAGCCCTGGAACGCCCCCAAAGTATCTGGGTTTCAGTTTGGTGGTAACCAGTTATTTTCAGCAGCATTAAGCGATTAACTGGTGCTGAAAATTAGTGGTTAGCCCGGAACAAGCAGTTTTAACTGGCCAGGAGCCATTTCTGGCCGGTTAAATTGCTGTGAATATCGACCCCTTACTTATCGAGTTAAAGTTCTGACTATTGCTGCCAATAACAGCCGGCTGTGCCCAAAAAGCTCCACTTATGAACTGCTCCAGCACTATCGGGATTGCGCCCAGGGGGTCAGCTAAACATATTCGGCAACACCGTTTGGTTGATGCCAACCAAGATGGTAAAGGGGATGGAACTCCTCTCGTACGAGGCAGGACTAAAGAGCTCGGGGCTCTTCAGTTTGGAAAAGAGACGGCTGAGGGGGAGATATGATCGAAGTCTAGCGGTGTAGAACGGGTACAAGTGGATCAAATTTTACTCTATCAAAAATGACAAAGACTAGGGGGACACTCGACGATACACGGAAATACTTTTAAAACCAATAGGAGGAAAATTTTTTTTCCTCAGAGAATAGTTAAGCTCTGGAACGTGTCACGACTGTATGAGATATTAATGTACATGGGTTTAAAAAAAAGGTTTTGACAAATTCCTGGAGGAAAAGTCCATAGTCTGCTATTGAGACAGAATGGGGAAGCCACTGCTTTCCCTGGATTGGTAGCATGGAATGTCGCTACTCTTAAAGATTCCGGAATCTTGCTACCCGTCGAGGCACTTGTGACCTGGATTGACCATCATGAAGACGAGATACTGGTTTGACTTGGTAAGGCTATAAAAAAAATAGAATTTTCCTCTCGCTGGCGTTTATTTGGTTACCAGTTTTTCCTAACTGGATAAGGGCTTTTAAATATCAGTCCCGACCTATCTGATACTTCCAAGAATGTGAAAAAAAAAAAAATCCAGAATCAAACCAGGCCGTGTGAGTCTAGAACCTGCTGATCTTGCAAGTAAACATTTTGTAAGGATAAGAACATGAGTTTGCTCTGAACACCCCCCCCAAAAAAAAAACAAAACACCATACTGCGTCATTTATCACAGGAAATGCACAACAGTTACCCAAGAATAATCTAATCTAAACCTTAAGTTTATATACCGCATCATCTCCATGAGAATGGAGCTCGACACGGTTTACAAGAACTTAAAATAGTGGGTAGAGAAGAAGAAAAGGATTACATGAACTTATGTGTAGAAGGGGGGAGAGAAAGGGGGGAAGGATAGAGCTACAATTTGCTGAAAAGCCAGGTTTTCAGTTGTTTGCGGAATAACTGAAGGGAGCTCAGGTTCCGCAGCGGGGTGGTGAGGTCGTTCCAAAGACCTGTAATTAGATAAGGCAGGGGATCTGTCCTGTTTCACAGCGAAGCTTGTAATGGCAGAATTAATACTCGGATGGGGGTAATTCTATGAGGAGCCACATGGTTTTAGGAGGCAAGAATGTGAAAAAATGATGGTATCCAAGGGTGACCGGTCAAAAGCACGCTGGACATTGGCGCGCCGACAATCATGCCCCGACATTTGCGCGCAGGACAAATGCGCACCGCCGCTCTGACCGCTATCAGGCCTTCCCGTTTGTGCTCTGAGGAGGGGGTGTGGAGGGGGGAAACACCCACCCACCCCCGTACACTTAAAACATGCGCTCTCCTCCCTAAGCCCGGCTCTTCCACTCTGAGGGGAAGTGTGAATCGCGCTCTCGTTCGAGGGATGCCCGTGCGGTCTTTTAAGATTGTCGCAACCCCCCCCCACACACACACACACACGTGCTACACTTACAATTGCGCCCCGAAAATCCCGCTCCTTTCATGCGCGCACTTGTCGGTGCACGCATTTGAGGGAGCGGAATTGTCCTGCGCACCTACTGACTGTGTACCTATCCTAGTTATATATGTATATAAGTGCCTAAATGACCTCTTATATAGGGTTAACAGATGTCTGGATTTACCCAGACACGTCCGGGCCTCTGGATGGCTTTTCATAATCTGGCACTTTGTCCGGGTTTTGAAAAGCTTCCAGCTTGGGACGGCATCGGGAGGTGCATCTGCGGACGGATTTTCCCAAAACCTAGCAGTTTGTCTGGGTTTTGGAAGGTCCCAAGCTTGGGGGGGGGGCCGCATCTGGAGGGCCTCCGAGCATGCGCGGTTGCAGTACAATGTCGTCGCATGCATGCGACATCATCACATTGCATCTGCTCGGAGGCCCTCCAGGAGCGGTCCGGACTCGGAGGAGATGAGACAAGGTTTGTGTGGGGCTGGGGCTGGGGCTGGAATGGGTGGGGGGGGGGGGGCAGGGTCACATGTCCTCTTTTTCTCGAACAAATCTGGTAACCCTAACATGGGAGCCAGTTTTATAGGTGCTGTGGGTGCTTGAGCACCCTCAATATTGAACAAATTCCTTCATTGTGTCCAAGGAGAGGTAGTTTCCATTGGCTTTAGCACCCCCAATAATTTTGGAAAGTTGGATGCTATTAGGGTGACCAGATTTTCCGAAAGGAAAATCCGGTCCTATGGCCACGCCCCCCAGGCCGCCCCATTTCACCCCATTCCGCATGTGTCATGTCCCATACTGCCCCCCCCAGCCCTGCCCCCAGACGGCATCTGTACCTTCCCGATGCAATTTTGACGAGAAGCTTTTCAAAACCCAAAGGGCCGGGTTTTGAAAAGCCATCCTGATCCCCTGAACATGTCCAGGAGAATCCGGCCGTCTGGTAACCCTAGTTGCTATGCTTGACAGTAGGCGCTGTGTTTCCCAGAACCCAGTTTTTATGCGTGCCTGCACATAGAAACATAGAGTATGACGGCAGAAAAGGGCTGACGGTCCAACAAGTCTGCCCACTCAAGAACCCTCCCTCCTTCCTTCGGGAATCCATCTTTTAAGCATTCTTCTGGAGCGACCCCATCTGTCTGTCCCATCGTCCCTTGACGGCCTCGACTACCTGACGTGGAAGACCATTCCATCGATCAATTACCCTTTCGGTGAAGAAATACTTCCTGGTGTCCCCATGAAATCTTCCCCCTCCTGAGTTTTAGCGGATGCCCTCTTGTCGCCGTGGGACAAAAAGCTCCAGTAATTGTGTAAACACTTCCCGAGCACTGGCCTACGCGCGCAGGCAGCTTAGAAAATTTGCCACCTTTGTGAATTACTTTGACAACAGAAGCAACCGTCGTGTCCATAGAGTTTCCTAAATAATGATCTGAGTTCAGGTGGGATTTTCTTTTCCCCCTGGATGGATAATAACGAAAGAGAGAACCGGTGCTACTGGCATTGTTTTGATTTCATGCGAATGCAGCCATCCCTCTGCCTGTCACGCCGTCACATTGTGGCATGTAAACCACATTAACTGATGCATACAATTAGAAGAATTAGACAACATTCCACGAAGGCACAAGAAGGCAGGTTGTCTTGCTCGGGCAGTGAGCCACAAAAGGCCTCAAATGCCTCTTTCTTGTTGATGGTTGCATTTCAATCGTACTGGGAAGCTTGCAGCCTCGACTTTCAAATGTTGTTTTAAATAAACATTACAGAGGTCATTTTTTAAACTTCTTTTTGCACATGGAGGAGGGACGCTCTATAAACGGAGCTCAGAAATGAAGAAGCCCAAAAATTCAGTGCTAAGCGCTGCTCCAGAGTCTCTCAAAACGTGCGCCCCGAAGAGATTCCGGGTGTTCCACAAGAGATTGCAGAATTTTACTGTAACTTTCAAAATAAAAAAAAAATTTTTGAACTACAAAAAAAACAACAAAACATTCCCTTTATAAGTAAACACTACAATAGATGACATGTATGTTATGTTCAAAAGCAAGAGTCTTGTCGATATTTTGAGCATCTCTGTGTGTAAGGATACAAATTCTAGTTCTAGACAATTGTAAAGCCCTCTACATAGGTAGGTACACCGTTAAAAGCACGGTGGACAAGCACACGCCGACAAAAATGTGCCAGACATATGCGCGTCGCCGGTTCACCCTATTTAAAGCCTTATCTTTTACGCTCTGAGGGCGGTATGGGTGGGAACCCGGTGGGAACCCCCCCCCCCCCCGACTACAGTTAGAATTGCTGGCACTCCCGTTGAGGGGGGTTTGTGGGGGGGAACCCCCCCAATACACTGAAAACTCCCAGTTATCCCTGTTTGGGAGTTTTTAGTGTAGTAGTGGGGCCCCAACCCCCCCCCCTTCAGAGCGTAAAAGATAAGGCTTTAAATAGGGTGAACCGATGATGGTATATAAATTTTAAAAATAAATGAATAAATGCTCCTGCTACGTGTAGTGAATCTAAGAGAAATTTGATTAATTACAGAAACATGATATTTCTTTATGTCCAAAATTATTGAAGGTTGAACAAGGAACCTGAACAAAAAAAGGCTCTCAAAGGAAAATACGCATTACGCCGTCCTAAGTTTTTATTTGAAGACTGGAGTCGGTACATTTTTTTACAACTCTGACTCCATTCCATAAAGGCCGAGCATGCATGGAAGGGGTGACCTGCACTGCGAGTGCTCCACCGGAGGCTGCAGAGTACAGGATTGTTCCAGCTGCCGGAAGAGGCTCTCTTCAGCTGGTAGAGCCTGGACTAAAAGTGGTGGGTGAGCCCCAACTCCAAAGCGGGTGGTCCCAGGCCCACCCACCCGTGGCTATGCCACTGTTGTAAGCACTTAAACTTATCAAAGACAGGGTTGCTAGATGCCAGGATTTAACTGGACATGTCCTCTTTTGTCTAGGTTTTGAAAAGCTTTGAGATCAGGGCCGCGTCTGGAGGGCATCGGCGCATGTGCGCGCATGCGTGTGACCTCGTTGGGTCACACCAGCGCATGCGCAGATGCCCTCCAGACGCGACCCCGAAGAGACGAGGTCTGTGTAGGGCCGGGGTTGTGGTGGCAGAATGGGACGGGGGCCACCTGCTCTCTTTTTCCGGTTCCAGAACTAAAGCACGCCGGACATTGGCATGCCGACAATTGCGCGCGGGGTGTATGCACGCCGCCGGTCCCGCCACTTTAAACCGGCAACGTTACCGCTGTGAGGGAGGGTATGAGGGGAAGCCCCCCCCCAGTACATGTAGAAGTCCTCGTGCTCTCATTGGGGAGTGGTTTGGAGGTGTGAACCCCCCCCAAGTACACTTAAAACATCCATTTTCCATAAAGTTTTTGGAATTCTGGAGTTTTTCAGTGTATTGGGGGATTCCCTGACACCCCCCCCAGTGGGAGTGTGAGGACTCATACGTATAGTGGGGGGATTCCCCCCCCACCACCACCACCACCCTGTCACAGCGTTAACATAACATCATGGGGTAAAGACCTAGAACAATTGCTTTCGCCCACTACTTATGAGGAATTTAGGAAACGTCTGAAAACACACCTGTTCCTAAAGTATCTAGACAACTGATCCTCTCTTCTCTCTCCCCTCTATAGCGATTAACTTGTTCTATTGATCACTCTCTCCTCAAAAATGGATTTCCTGTCCTATTAACCCTCTTTCTTCCTCCCCTCTTAAAGTCAATCAATTTGTACCTTTGCTTAATCTTTGTAAACCGCATAGAACTTCACGGTATTGCGGTATATAAGCTGTTATTATTATTACTAGTCATTAAGCCCGTTACATTAACGGGTGCTAGAATACATGTCTGTCTGTCTCCCTTCCGCTGACTCTCTTTCTCTCTCCATGGCCCCCTTTCTCTGTCTGTCTTTCTGTTCCTCTCCCTGCCCCTGTGTCTTTCTTTCTTTCTGTCTCCCTCCCTCCCGCTGTCTGTCTGTCATTTTCCCCCATTTTCCTGTGCAGCAGCATTTCCATCCCACTTACCTATGCAGCAGCAACAGCATTTCCCTCCTATCCCCCCCTTTCTTGTGCAGAAGCAGCAGCGGTATTTCCCTTCCCCTCCAAGTCCCTGTATAGCAGTAGCAGCATTTTCCCCCACCCCCCTTTCCCTTCTCTTACCACGATCTGGCCTGCTCCGTTTGGCCCCTCCCCCTTCTTTTAGTGCCGTTGCTCTGCTCGATCTGGCCTGCTCCTGACCCTCCCACCGCCGACAAACCTCTGGGCGAAGGTGAACGCCAGTCCCAAGTCTGAGCGATCCTCCCAAACTTGACCTCCCTTACCCGGGTTGCGTTAGCCAGTGCTAATGTGTGCAAGCGGCTGTAGCACCGGCTTCTCCACCCGGACCCTGAGCACGCGCCGCGCTCCGCCCCTTAGCTACCCGGAAGTACCGGGCTTCACTCGCCTGCTCCCAGTGGGCCAAGAGAGAGGGGGGAGTGGCTGCCGTGGTGATCTGGCCGACTCCCTGGTGACAGGAGCCGCGGCGGCACCTTTAAAGTGAAAAAAAAACTGTGGCAAGGGAGCCGGCCAACTGGCAGTTCAAGTTGGAGCTTTGGTCTGGCCTGCTCCCTGCCCGCCTTGCCATATTGTATTTTTTTATTTGAAAGACGCGGCGGTGGCTCCTCTCATGATCCCCACCTGCGTCGGAAGTCTGACCCAGGCGGGGATCGTGAGAGGAGCCACCGCCGCTTCTTTCAACTAAAAAATACAATACGGCAGGGAGCAGGCCAGACTGAAGCTCCAACTTGAACTGCCAGTTGGCCGGCTCCCTTGCCACAGTTATTTTTTCACTTTAAAGGTGCCGCCGCGGCTCCTGTCACCAGGGAGTCGGCCAGATCACCACGGCAGCCACTCCCCCCTCTCTCTTGGCCCACTGGGAGCAGGCGAGTTCAGGTGAAAGGAAGAACTACATACCTGTTTAGCTCGTGGTTTTAAAGTTAGGCGGCCAGGCCAGGTCTTCAAAGCAGCTGCAGCCGCGGGTTTAAAGTTAGGCGGTCAGGTATTCAGAGCGGCAGGGGGAGGCAACCTTTTATTCAATGTCTGCCGGGTAAAGCGCCGTGCCGAGTAGAGGAAGCAAACGCCGTGGCAGGAGAGCAGGGAGTGAGTTTTTCCTATGCGGTTGTTTGGGGGGGGGGGGGGTTGAGAACAGGAAGTCGAGCAGAGGCGGGAGTGAGCTGTTCAGCTTCCCCTATCTTGGCAAACCGCTCTGGCGAAAATGTAGTGAAGTGCCGCGTGGGGCCGTAGAAAGAGCGGGGCATGCTGCAGTCTTGGCAGCCACGGACATACGGATCACGGAAGCACGCTGATAAGACTGCGCATGCGCCGCTTACGGTTTTATTATATAGATTATCATAACAGGTTTAAAGTGGCGGGACCGGCGGTGCGCATACGTCTTGCGTCTTTGTCAGAGTACTTTTGTCCTGCGCTCAATTGATGGGGCACCCTTTTTCCAGACAAAAAAATCTGGTAGTCCTAATCAGAGGACAGATGGTGCAGGCACCTGGGGTTGGAGAGGGCAAAGGGGGAGGCAGGGGGGAGTGAAGACATTTGAAAAAACAAAAACGCTCTGTTGGTAAGGAAAAGGGAATCGAATCGAAAAATCAATTTGATAGGCCGAATCGAATTGAAAAATGTTTCCCTGAGGAGTGGCTCTGGACTGGAATGCAGCGGAAGTTCTATTGGTGTCTTGGCAAAGGGGAGTTGTGTCCAGTGTCTTACTAATGGTATTGTGAAGGGAGAGAGAAGCGGGGGGGGGGGGGGGCATGTAACAACAACTTTAAAGAGTCCTCATCCCGGGGGCAGTACTATATCAGTGGGGCAGCTGTTGCTCTGATGAACGAGGTATGCTGACAGTTTGGGTCAAGCTCGGTAATAAATGGCTTCGGCCTCCGATGCATTGACTTGAGTAGAACCACACCGGAACCTATTTATTCGGAGAAATATATATATATATATTTTTTACATTGTTGCAAAAAGAGAAACCAAATTAACGGGCTTTATAGTAGTTGGATCAGGGATTTGAAATGAAAACATAAGTAGCTGATGAAACAAGGAGTCCTGTATTTACACATCTTTGAAAGTAAGCCTTTAAATAAGGGGTGGATTGTATTTGCCCGTGGTACACGTTCTTCGAGACAGAAGCCGCCCATGGAAGAGAGAGACATTATCTGGCAGTTAATGACTGACTGGGAGAACTGTTTCGCCCCCCACCCAGTCATTAGCGAAAGGAAATGCCCGATCCAGAGGTCACCCTCGCTTAAATAATCCTGCTTCTATAATTAAAGCAGTGGTTTGCACCGGCTAGAATACAGTATCGGGCATTTCTGGCAATTAAGAAATAAGAGGTCTCTTTTTGAAAGGATTCTCTCGTCCTCTTTCTGGGTAAAGGCTTTTGAAAATAGAATTTATATGTTGCAACTGCCGTTGGACACTGGGTAAATGCTTTGGGCTGACTCCCAAATTTAGATTCGAAGGGAATTATGTTTCAGAATGGAAGACTGCAATATTTCCACAGTAGCGAAAAACAAGGTACCGCAGTGCTTTTCCAATGAGGTCTGGCGGTTCATAGACAACCGCGCGAAAGACAAAGGCGCGCGCCGACAACTGAGCGCAAGACGGAGGCGCGCGCCAAAGAAAATTACAGTTTTTAGGGGCTCCGACGGGGGGTTTTGTTGGGGAGCCCCCCTCAGTTTACTTAATAGAGATCGCGCCGGCGTTGTGGGAGGTTTGGGGGGACAAAGTGAAGTTTTCAGTAAAATGTGGGGGGTTACAACCCCCCACACCCCACACAACACGGCGCGATCTCTATTAAGTAAAGTGGGGGGTTCCCCCCCCACACCCCCCTGTCGGAGCCGTAAAAATTAATTTTCTGCGGCGCGCGCCTCCGTGCTGCGCTCAATTGTCTGCGCGTGTCTTTGTCCCGGCGCGCTTTTGACCTGACACCAAGTCTGGCTACTGTATTGAAGGCCGAGGGAAATAATACGTATAAAGAAAATGTTTTTCCCATGTAACGGCAGTTAGTCTTGTCACTTCGTTGTTTTTGGTGAAGCTGAGATTTGCACCAGCCATCGGGTTGCGTGCGTTAAGGGGGGGAATAGGGGAAAACACAAACCACCGTCCCCCCTCTTTTTACAAAGCCACACTAGCGTACTGAGCGCCGGCCGCCGCGGTAACAGTTCTGACGCTCGTAGAATTCCCGCGAGCGTCCGCGCCGTTACCGCCGTGCCCGGCGTGAAAAACGCTAGCACGGCTTTGTAAAAGGAAGGGGGCGTGTTACATAATGGGAGTACACGTCGTTCTCTGTATTCGCGGTTTCGGTTATTCACAGTTTTTCGTTCCCACCCCCAAATTTACATCACAGGAAATCGCTGCTCCCAGCATTTCACAAGAGAAAATCGATACTCCCAGCATTGTACGGAAAAAATTGCTACACTTGCAGGTCAGGCTATTCGCAGTTTTTTAAGGGTTTGGGGTTTTTTTTTTTTTTTTAAAACAGAAAAACCGCAAATAGCATACGAAAAGTTATTCGCTGCCATGCTGTTCCCCGATCACCATGAATGCGGAGGGGGAAGTGTGATAAGGAGGCCAGAAGAGCACCAAGTGTGACGTGCACAGGAAAACCAGGTCACACAGCAAACAGGAAGCAGAGAGGCTTTCAGGGTCTCTGCTCTTAAAAGCTTACTGATGAACAGGCATCAAAGGAGGGATAAGCTTCAAGTGCATGGGGAGAAGCAGAGAGGTAATGAGTGGGAAGATATAACAGAACATAAAAATCCATTTCCAGACCGCATTGCCTATAAGTTCTATCCAGGGGCGGGCAACTCCGGTCCTCGAGGGCCAGAATCCAGTCGGGTTTTCAGGATTTCCCCAATGAATATGCATTGAAAGCAGCGCACACAAATAGACCTCATGCATATTCATTGGTGAAATCCTGAAAACCCGACTGGATTCCGGCCCTCGAGGACTGGAGTTGCCCACCCCTGTAATATGGTTTACAAAAGATTGGCTAGGCATACATTGTAAAAGAAAAATAGAATTAAGGTCTCAAGAACTTTGACAATAAGTGGTGTCAAAGTCCCTCCTTGAGGGCCGCAATCCAGTTGGGTTTTCAGGATTTCTCCAATGAATATACATGAGGTCTATTTGCATGCACTGCTTTCATTGTATGCTAATAGATCTCATGCATATTCATTGGGGAAATCCTGAAAACCCAACTGGATTGCGGCCCTCGAGGAGGGACTTTGACACCCCTGCTGTAAGCGGTGCCAGTCGCGTGTTAATCACCGACAGGTACTGTTTCCAGAATCGCAGCTTGACGGGAACCCAGGCGCCGGAAATGCAGGCCAGGGTTTCACATTTCCGGTACCTAGGGTCTCGTCAGAATCGCGGTTAGTGACGCCGAAGTCCGGCGCTGTCCCAAACCGTGCCCACTTCTGGGCTTCGGCATCGCCATGTTCCGCTAGCCGCCACGGACCTAAGCACCAGTCCCGGATGCTGCCTAGCGGCACCTTTTTTTTTGTTTTGTAATTACTCTTTAATTGGTTTTAAATGATGCGGATAATTGTTGCGTCATGTAGCGCAAATTAAACAATCAAGTTAGGCGGCGGAAGGATGCCTACTCAAGGGTCTCTCGTACGAAGAGAGACTGAGCAAATTGCAGCTCTACACTCTCAAAGAACGTAGGGAGAGGGGAGACATGATCGAAACATTTAAATACCTCACGGGACGTGTCGAAGTGGAAGATGATATTTTCTTTCTCAAGGGACCCTCGGCCACAAGAGGGCACCCGCTCAAACTCAGGGGCGGAAAATTTCTTCACAGAGAGAGTGGTTGATCATTGGAACAAGCTTCCAGTGCAGGTGATCGAGGCAGACAGCGTGCCAGACTTTAAGAATAAATGGGATACCCATGTGGGATCCCTACGTGGGTCAAGATAAGGAAATTGGGTCATTAGGGCATAGACAGGGGGTGGGTAAGCAGAGTGGGCAGACTTGATGGGCTGTAGCCCTTTTCTGCCGTCATCTTCTATGTTTCTATGATGGGTCATTTGGCCTTTTCTGCCGTCATCTTCTATGTTTCTATGTTACTGCTGCCTAACGAGAATACGAGCCTTAGAGCCAATTCCTGCACCAAACGTTGAGTGCCGATATAATATATATATATGCCAGTTTGAAGCCTAGTCAAAATGCCGGTGCCCCGCGACCGCTAATGTCATCCAACTCCTAGAATGCTTAAAGCTGACGTCAGCTTTATTATTCCGCTAAAAGTTAACCACAAAATTCACAAAGTTAGAAAATGCGGAGGATCCCTATCTAGCAAGAGGGTGGATCAAAGGAAAAAAACAACAGCTTGACATTCACACGTCAAAAATGGCATAGAGAGGTATAACGTGCACCGAACCGCAGATAAAACTTGAAAGAAAAGCCTAAGCGTGCTAACTTTTGGTGAATCTCTTCGTAAAAGCAATTAATAAATTCCAATAAATAATTAAAAGCACCGGGCATCAGGTGGAATCCTAAATAAAGGCAGGGAGAAATATAATCGGCATGGAGAGACGGACACAGCCTTAAATGAAGGTGTAGAAAGGTGTAAACTGAATCCATTGGCAGGTACCACCCTAAACAAAGGCGTACATTTCTAGCTACCTTACTGAGCAGACTAGATCAACCTTGCTGGTCTTTATCTGCCATTATTCTATAATTAAATGCCCCCATTTCACCACTGGTAACAGATATGAATATGTGCTGTCTCACAGCAGGAAAGTGTACACTTATGTACGTGGCATAGGAACATAATAATTGCCATAGTGGGACAGACCAAAGGTCCATCAAGCCCGGCATCCTGTATCCAACAATGGCCAACCCAGGCCCCAAGTACCAGGCAGAAACCCAAAGAGTAGCAACATTCCAGAGCTGAGATTGTGATGTCATAATGCCTCATTCCACCAATGCCTAAGAGCCAACTTCATCAGTGATGTCACAATGGCTTGATTGTCCTGTACTTGGCTCACATAGAAACATGAGAATTGCTGTACTGGGAAAGACCAAAGGTCCTTCAAGTCCAGTTCCCAATAGAGGGCAATTCAGCTCACAAGTAGCAACATTCCAGAGCTGAGATTGTGATGTCATAATGCTTCATTCCACCAATGCCTAAGAGCCAACCTCATCAATGATGTCATAATGGCTTCATTATCCTATATTTGGCTCACATAAGAATCGGAGTATGAATGGGCCCAGCCACTGACCCTCAAGCCTTGCATTGAAGAATACTGTGTAGAAGGACTGAGCTTGAGATAGATGCTAAAGAATGACACGGGATGGTTTCCTGCGGTACTGGGACAGACCGAAGGTCCATCAAGCCCAGCATCCTGTTTGCAACAGCTTTCATATTGTCTTTCACCCATTTTGTTGAGGTTTATTAAAATTATTTCATTACAGTTTTTTAAAATTACTATTTGCATTATTTTAATTGTGCCGCTTCCACCAGTGTTTCTTTTTGATTGCAATAGTCTCTTTATTGTAATATTTATTGTATTCTGTTACCAGCATAGTTGAGAGTTTCTGCTAACTATTTTTAATTATTTAATATTGGAATATGTATTGGCTTAATTATTTAATTATTGTGGTCTATGTATTGGTTATTACATGTTGTATTTTATCTTTAATAATCATTGCATTTTTTTTTTGTTTTGCTAGGGTTTCTCTGACCCTGTTGATGTACTGTGTATATTTTATCTGTCTTATCTTCTTTTCCACCATTTTTTCATTCTTATATCTGTCTTTAAGTTTTCACATATCATGTAACATACATAGTAATACAGTAAATATTGTTTCCTCTATTGATTGATTCTTTTATAAACTTTTTAAACCCTTAACTATTTTTAACTCTTTAGCATGATATTTAACTTCTCAAAGTATTGCTTTATCTATATGAAATTTATAATTATTTATTATGCAGATTTTATTGATATGTATTATTAATATTTGCTCCTTTTTATTTGTCATTATAATATGCGCTTAGGTTGTGTTAGTATGTATTGATGGATTTTTATGTTTTTAATTCAGTTGTGTATGTATATATTTGTAGACTTCTGAAGCAGGCCGGTTTGGCCGAAACATGTACCTGTCGAGTCATTCAGTTACTCGATGAATAAAGTCATTTTGAACCATTGGATGAATAAAAGGACATTTTCATAACAGTCTTATTAGGACAATTCCACTCTTGGTTTAATCCAACAGTGGCCAACCCAGGTCCCAAGTAACTGGCAGAAACCCAAAAAGTAGCAACATTCCAGAGCTGAGATTGTGATGTCATAATGCCTCATTCCACCAATGCCTGAGAGCCAACCTCTTCAGTGATGTCACAATGGCTTGATTGTCCTGTACTCAGCTCACATAAGAACTGCCATATTGGGACAGCCCGAAGGTCCATCAAAGCCAGTATCCTGTTTCCAACAGTGGCCAACCCAGGTCACAAGTACTTGGCAAGATCCCAAAAGAGTAAAATAGATTTTATGCTGCGTAGCCTAGGAAGAAGCAGTGTGGCCCATATTCTAGAATTGGTGCCTGAACTTAGGGGTTGGTAGGTACCCTACTGGTGCCTAAGTTAAGAAGGAAACACCATTTAAGAGTTCTTTTAAAAGAGATTTCAGGTGATCACTGGCGCCTATAAAAACGCTGCTGGAATCATGCCTCCAGAGGCACCTACCGGTGCCTAATGCCACTGTAGACATGGCTAACTCCGATGGGCACCTCTGTAGGCACAATTCATATCTAAGGTAGGCCCTTGAAAACCCTGGCCTACATTTCCAGGGCCTATCTTTGCCGGAAGAACAATTCTCTAAACGACACCGTCACGTGATTGGCGGCCGCTTTTAAGATGGCCTCCCACAGTGGCACCGTTTAGAGAATCCAGGCCTATATTTCACCAAAGTCCATTTTATTAACGGCTTATGGGCTTTTATCTTAGGAAATCAGCCAAACCTCTTTTTTTTTTTTTTTTTTTAATCCTGCTAAGTTAACTGCTTTCATTACATTCTCCGACAATGCATTCCAGATTTTAATGGCACATTTGAGTGAAGAAATATTTTCTCCAGGTTGTTTTAATTCTGCTACTTAGTAGCTTCATTGCATGCCCCCTAGTTCCAGTATTTTTGGAAAGAGAAAACAAGGGATTCACGTCTCCCCTTTCCACTCCGCTCAGTATTTTGTAGACCTCCAAGCTGAAGAGCCTTAGCCGCTTTAGCCTTTACCCTTTTCTGTACTTTTTCTAATTCTGCATATGTCACCTGCCTTAAACTATAGGGAGAGGAGGAGATAGTGGATGGGCCATTTGGCCTTTAGCTGACTTCAAATTTCTATAACCATAAAGCTCTGTGACCTCACAACGCAAGAATTACGAGCCTTAGCTTATAACGATAATGCTCTATGACATCACAATGCAGCTGTAAAGAGCCTTAGCCAATAGGGAGAGGAGGAGATAGTGGATGCTGTGGATGGGCAAACTGGATGGGCCATTTGGCCTTTATCTGCTGTCATGTTTCTCTGTTTCTAGTTCTAAGCAATGTAAAATTAACTTAAGTATCTTCAGGACAAACAGTGAAGGAAGATTTAAGCCTAAACTGATGTTAAAAGAATATGCAGTGTTTTCCTTTATTCAAGAATTGTTTGCATTGTCAATAGAGCAAATGTACAATATAATCCTTCCAATTATTTTGTGACTGCCTTTCATCCCTTTTGCCCTGAGAGTCGCAGTGCACATAGTCACATTTGGTTTGGTAGAATTGGGTGGGTTTTACTCCTGTTCCACTCCTGCTTTATCTCCTCAGCACAGTACGTACAGCTGTCACGGCCCTTTCTTGAAGTAACCCAGTGACATATCAAATATTTGGCAGGAGGTGGGGCTGTATTTCTAGACAGGCACAGTGGACGTGTGTCTAGAGGCACCTGCATTTCACATCATGGTTTACCCTCCCCTTTCCCCAACACGATCATCTCCCTCTTACTCCCCTCTATAGGCAGCGAAGCACTCTAGATTCCACGCCTACGGGTACAGGAGATGTATATCTGGCCTTGGCCAAAGACATGAATCACTCGTGTCCAAGATCACTACTGCTTTGTGTCTGAGCGAGCAGGGCCAGAAGATGAACAATGCCCCTGCTTGAAACCACACTCATCCATCACAGCAATGACACACTCAACCGCTTGACAGTGCAAAAGCCCTGCCCCAGAGGGGTGGGGTGGCCTAGGGTCTTAAAAGTTAATTGAGCAGAGTGCAAGGCTGAAAGTTTGCCTTGGGTGCCTAACAGTCTTGCAAGAGCCCCCCAGAAAAGCAAGAATAAACTTTTATAACTGCTGCAGGTTTTGTGCCAAGAGTTTGAGAAGAACCACAGTGACCTGGCTATATACATTGTGCTGTAATCTCCAAATCCAATACTATTAACACCCCCCACCCTTCCCAGGGTGGTGTATTCATCATTGGTCCTATCAATATTTTTCAATTTTTCTTTTTGGCTGATTTTTTTTTAATACAATGTGAGAATTAAAAGAACGGAAGAAGCACTTAACTTTAGCCCGACGGGTTATTCAACTGCTTCATGCCTTGGTTTCGTCAGGGGCCGTTAAAAGATTGGCTGGAATATGTCGAGTCTGTGCGGCTTCAAGAAAAATTAATACGACGTCTTGGAATTCAGCTTTGATGAAGCGATGTGGAGCTGCCTAATTGGAGAAGTCGCTCGGCTAAAGTTAAGTGCTTCTTCCGTTCTTTGAATTCTCACATCGTATTAAAAAATTCAGCCAAAAAGAAAAATTGAAAAATATTGATAGGACCAATGATGAATACACCACCCCGGGAAGGACATGAAAGAAACTTGAGTCATGTCCCGGGTGTATGAGGTCCTTCGTTAGGTTAACTTTGTACAAGTTTACTCTTTATGCTCTTAGTATCTAGCCTAGGCTGCACCGTTTTCATCTGAAGTGGAAAAGAGGCCGTACGATTTTGCGTACACGAGAAATGACTCATGGATTGGTCAAAATTTTGATTTTGGAACAACAGAATTTGGCTGGATTCTGAAAACACCCGTATTACTCACTTACACTTGTATTAACAGAAACGCATAAGAAGATTCTCAGCAAAAAAGCTCGGCTTTACGCCTATGCGGAAAAATCTGCCCCCAAAATTCTTGTCGCCGTGCATTTAAGACTCACCGACACCGTTCCCATTTCACGGACATGAAAAGATTGCTCCTAAAGGCCCTGCCTCGTCGGAGTGGCATTCCACATTTTGCCCACTCAAAACCAAACGACCTCGTTTGAGGACTGGGGAGAGAAGATGCTCGCCGAACGCCTCCTAAAGAGCGGTCTGCGTGCTCCTCGGTTCATAGACAACGGTGCGAAAGACAAAGGCGCGCCCGGACAATTGAGCACAGCGCGGAGGCGCGCGCCGCTCTAAATTACTGTTTTTAGGGCTCTGACGGGGGTGTGTGTGGGGGGGAACCCCCCCACTTTACTTAATAGACATCGCGCCGGCGTTATGGGGGGTTTGGGGGGTTGTAACCCCCCACATTTTACTGTAAACTTAACTTTTTCCCTAAAAACAGGGAAAAAGTGAAGTTTTCAGTAAAATGTAGGTGGTTACAACCCCCCCCCCCACCCCTCCCCAACGCCCCCACAACGCGGTGCGATGTCTATTAAGTAAAGTGGGGGGGTTCCCCCCCCCCCCGACACTCCCGTCGGAGCCCTAAAAACAGTAATTTAGAGCGGTGCGCGCCTCCGCGTTGCGCTCAATTGTCTGGGCGTGCCTTTGTCCCAGCGCGCTTTTGACCTGACACCGTGTTCCTCGGCTGATCACATTCTTAGGTCTTCTCTGTGCTTCTGATACGGTCTTCTTCTTTTTCAGACTTTCCTGGATTGGGCGATGTACATTCCTGGTCAGGAAGACGCCTGCCTGGGGCTGTGATAAGGGGCTCAGTGGCACCCTAGATTTACCTCCGTAAACTGTAAAATCTAGTGTATTACCGAGACTGATATAAAACTAATAATGATTAGGGAACAAAGGTCTTAATGGTTGTGGTATGTATTCGCTTTCTGTTGAATTGTCTAAATACTGGAGCCAGTGTTCATAATTCTGGAGGGAGGAGGGGGCCTTGTTAAAATGGTTTAACCTACTGACTGGCATAATGGAGCCTTGTACTGATTTTAAACAAGATGCAGTTCTCGTCTGTGTCCATAGTCTGCTATTGAGACAGACATGGTGTCAGGTCAAAAGCGCACCGGGACAAAGGCGCGCACAGACAATTGAGCGCAGCGCGGAGGCGTGCGCCACAGAAAATTACAGTTTTTACGGCTCCGACGGGGGGGGGGCGTGGGGGGGAACCCCCCCACTTTACTTAATAGAGATCGCGCCGCGTTGTGGGGGCAGTGTGGGGGGTTGTAACCCCCCACATTTTACTGAAAACTTCACTTTTTTCGTTTTTAGGGAAAAAGTTAAGTTTACAGTAAAATGTGGAGGGTTACAACCCCCCAAACCCCCCACAACGCCGGCGCCATCTCTATTAAGTAAACTGGGGGGGGCTCCTCAACAAAAACCCCCATCGGAGCCCCTAAAAACTGTAATTTTCTTCGGTGCGCGCCTCCGTCTTGCGCTCAGTTGTCGGCGCGCGCCTTTGTCTTTTGCCGAGTTGTCTATGAACCGACAGACATAGGGGGAAGCCAATGTTGCTACCAGTGGTATAGCAAGGAGAGGAGATGCCCCTCCACACCCTCCTCACTGCCCCCGCTCCTTCCTTGCCTCCCCACCACACTCTCACCCTCCCTTCCCCCCGTACCTCTTTAAATCTTTGTCAGGGCCAGCAGTTTTTCCAGCCTGCTGTTTGCACCAGCGTTGGGTTTCCCTCTGATGTCATTTCCTGGCCTTGCAACCAGGAAGTGATTTCAGAGGGGAACCAGGCCGGTGCGAGCCAATTGCACATAAGCATATGAAGACCCAGGACCCCCTCCTACTGGTTTCTGCTATTTAAAAGATCTGGTGCAAGTTACTGGGAAAAGCTTTCTCCAACGACCTTGGGCTTTGTTTTTTTTAATCCATGACAATCATAAGATAAGCATTGCAAAAATATGATCTTTCCTCACTTCTCACCTGATAGATACTATAACTAAGTATTCCCGAGGCTGTGGGGAGACCAGTTCGGTTTTCGCCCCTAAGCACAGCTTCACATTACAGGAGCTGAAGGAGGGCAGACTTCAGACTCCAAATTATAAACAGTGTCAGATGCAGAGTACAGTTTCTGGTTTTCATACAAGGTATTAGACGATCAAGATGTGTGATTACAAGGCATGTGTTCTCTCTTGGAGCCGACTGTTGCACGGAGCATCATCTTTGATTTGAAACCCCCTCCCCCCTTTTTTTAAGATAAAATTCAGCTTGGCAAGCTGTAAGGCATAGTTAGGGAACTTCCCACAAGAAGGCATGGTTCCCATTTATAGCACTAGATGAAACTGATTGAGGGAATACAGGGTCTTATCAGCACTATTTAAATCCAGATGGGGTCGTGTTACCTTATAATCTGGAGTGAAACTAGCAATCACCCAGCTGCTTGGATAAATTCTAAGACTGCTTTTGTGCAAAGTCTACCAACAGAATGCAATGTACGTTCCCCAGGTTTTCAGCTCACTGCATTAAAACATTAGGGCTATTCCATCGGTCCACTATGGTGTCAGGTCAAAAGCGCACCGGGACAAAGGCGCACCCAGACAATTGAGCGCAGCGTGGAGGTGTGTGCCGCACAAAATTACTGTTTTTAGGGCTCCGACGGGGGGGGGGGGGGCATGGGGGGGAACCCCCCCACTTTACTTAATAGAGATCGCGCCGCGTTGTGGGGGGTTGTAACCCCCCACATTTTACTGAAAACTTCACTTTTTCCCTGTTTTTAGGGAAAAAGTTCAGTTTACAGTAAAATGTGGAGGGTTACAACCCCCCAAACCCCCCATAACCCCCCATCGCCGGCGCAATCTCTATTAAGTAAACTGGGGGGGGGCTCCCCAACAAAACCCCCCGTCGGATCCCCTAAAAACTGTAATTTTCTTCGGTGCGTGCCTCCGTCTTGCGCTCAGTTGTCGGCGCGCGCCTTTGTTTTTCGCGAGGTTGTCTATGAACCGTCCACTATACTCCACAATATTGTCTTTTCTCAGCTTTCTTCCTCCCTTCATGTGGTCATATTCGTCCCCATTTCTCCGTGACCTGAAGTGTTTAATTTGAATAATTCCTTTGTAAGTTCCAGAGAAGAACATTGTCCAGCGCTCAAGCTGGCAAGAGTGTTGGAGTCTCCTGAGCCCGGCTTGAGTGGAGGAGTGGCCTAGTGGTTGCAGCTGCCAGCTCAGCACCCTGAGGTTGTGGGTTTGATCCCAGCACTGCTCCTTGTGACAGATAGGGAAAACACTTAAGGTACCTGAATTTAAGATCTTGCTGTACACTGCCTTGACTGAATCACTTCTTAAAGGCAGTCGATACTTTTAAATCCCAAATAAATAAGTATAATGAGGGAAGAGGGTAGAAAGGGAAGGAGGAAAAAGGAGTAGCAGTGAGAATAATTTTCCCAGTCTCATGAAACGTAGGAGGCGAGTTTTTTTGGTAAGAAAAATATGTCTTGCGTTATCATTTTTGACCCAACAATTTTCTCCTGCACTTTTCAGTTCAGTCAGATTTGGCACCAGGTCCTCGATTGAAATGAACTGAACCTTTTTTTCCCCTTCAATTGCATATCCCCCCTTCAAAAGACTTTAGTCTGATCCATACAGGGACAGCCCTTGGCTGGGAGCCATGCAAAAGATCCTATATTAGCAGCTAGTTGATAACCCTGGCTTTCTTCTCCTCCACCATGTCCACAAAAAGTGCTTAGATTGCAAATTGGATTTCTTAAGTGCAGATACATTTGACAACTGTTGTGGGTGGACGATATCCGTCTCTGGACTGAAAAGAAAAACCTTAACCCACCATTATCTTCTGGAAAGCTAAAACCTTAGACGGAGCCCAGAATTTATGGGAGAAGGCATGAATCAAAGAGAAGAGACGGCCAAAACATTGTCAAGTGGAGAAGGAACCAGTATAATAGTTTTTAGAAATGTATTTCTTGCAGAGAGGATAATAGTTCAGATTAGAGAATGACACGGTGACAAAATTCATCACCGTTCCCGCGGATAACCACGGGAAACCATCTTCATGTCATTCTCTAAAGAGAGAGGGAAGAATCAGAGTATGAATGGCCACAACCACTGACCCGCAAACTTTGCTTTGAAGAATGCTGGTGTAGAAGGACCGAAGTTGAAATAGACACTAGAAAATGACATGGGATTATTTCCCGCAGTTATCCGCGGGGACGGGAACGGTGATGAATTTTGTCACCGTGTCATTCTCTAGTTCAGATAACGAAATCCAAGATAAGATAATATCGTAGGCGTCAGAACAGGGGGGGGGGAGCCACAGGGGCCCTGAGCTCCCCAAAAATTGGCGGTCAGAAGAGTCAGTTATGGCTATACCCCCTCACATACCTCTTCCCGGCTGGCTCCTCCCACGCAGTGTCAAAGAGCGGGCCTGCCATGGAACCCTTCGTTCTGCAGCGTCCCGCCTATGTGGGAACATCGAATGGGGGAAGAGAACGCAACATATTCTTTGTTCTCGATTTGTCCTTGCTGTTTTTGGGTCACAGAGTATATAAGCTGCCCAGCCCCCCGTCTTAGTTCCCAGCTGCTGGAGTTGCTATTGATCCGGCTTTCCATAACTGGGACACATTTACTTGGAAGGAGAGTTCTAGAAGAGTAAATGTATTAGCTTGTGTGAGGTTTTGATTGTGTTTCCATAGGGTTACTAGATCTAGGATCGTGAACACCCAGACATGTGGCCCCGCCCTGTTTCTGCCCTTAGCCCCCCCCCCCACAAAGCCTCGTCTCTTCCTCCTCGACCTCCGGGCCGCATCTAGAAGGGCCTCGAGCATGTTACGTCATCCGCACATGCTCAGAGGCCCTCCAGCTGTGGCCGGAACTCGTCGAGGCTTTCCAAAACCCAAACTGCCAGGTTTTGGGAAAGTCCGTCCAGGACCTGGACATATTCAGGCTTTCCTGGACGTCTGGGAAAAAATAGATTTCAAGCCTCCAGTTCTGTGCAAGTGCAAATTTCATTATTTTGTGCATATTTTAAGGCCTGCTGCTTCTTTTTTTTTTTGGGGGGGGAAGCAGATGGACAAACTCTGTTGCAGTTGATCAAAGTCATTAGATATAGCATTCATAAAGCCATGATGTGGTGTCTTTAGTTTCTGTGGTTCTTTAAGTACCAATGGAAGATGAGAAAAACAGTTAGTGGTTTCTTTTTATCTGACAGCTATGCCAGCGTCTTGGATTCTACAGTTTGTGGGTGCATCTCAAGATAGTGCGACTCATAGCAAAGGAAAGTGCTCTCCCTAGCTTCGCAAAACAAAACAGAAAAGTGTCGAACGAACCACGGAAATCTCACAAAGTGGTAGGGCTGGAGAGGAGGAGCCTGATAGTCTGAGCAGTGCCCCGAGAATGAGGGGGGGGGGGAACCGTTTCAAATCCCACTGCAGCTCCTTGTGATCTTGGGCCAGTCACTTAACCCTCGGTTGCCCCAGACACAAGTTCAAATTGTGAGCCCTCCGAGGTCAGAAAAATATTCACCCTACCTGAATGTACACTGCTTCAATGGCTTCTGGGTGGACCTGACAATGGAGAACAAGTCTGAGAGGTAAAAAAAAAAGTTCGATTGACAGATCCTGGTCTCACATCGCTGAGCACCAGGATTTAATTCTATGAGGGTTGGAACATTTAGTGCTCTGGGCCATTGTAGAAACCTGTACCATGGCTTAGTAGAAAGGAGGGGGGTATTTCTGTTTACTGCATGCGTGCTTTATATCGGTGGTTCCCAACCCTGTCCCACCAGTCAGGTTTTCAGGCTAGCCCTAATGAATATGCATGCGAGAGATCTGCATATAATGGAGGTGCCAGGCATGCAAATCTGCTCCATGCATATTCATTAGGGCTGTCCTGAAAACCCGACTGGCCTGGTGGTCCTCCAGGGAACTGCTTTAAATCACCTGCATTCTTCTTATATGCCACTATGCCTCAAAAGTGTCTGGCCTTTGCTTTCGTGTGACAAAATATTGCAGCTACCAACAGATACACCTGCCAGCCAAGGCGGTGACTCAGAAGGCAAATTGAGTCCTCCTGATAACTGTTATAAATGGGGTGACCATAGATACATAGAGTAGAAAAGGGCCGGCGGCCCAACAAGTCTGCCCACTCAAGAACCCTCCCTCCCTCGAGAATCCATCTTTTAAGCATTCCTCTGGAGCTACCCCCCACCTGTCTGTCCCATCGTCCTTTGAAGTCGAGCGTGGTTCTGGCCTCGATCAATTACCCTTTCGGTGAAGAAATACTTCCTGGTGTCCCCATAAAATCTTCCCCCCCTGAGTTTTAGCGGATGCCCTCTTGTCGCCGTGGGACCCGTAAGAAAAAAAGATTTCTTCCTCCACCTTATTGCGGCCCGTGATGTATTTGAATGTTTCTATCCTGTCCCCCCCCCCTTTCTCTGCGCTCTTTGAGAGAATATAAGCAGAGCCTGCTCAAACGTTCTTCATACGGGAGAATTTTAAGTCCTGAGACCATCCTAGTGGCCATTCGCTGAATCGACTCCATTCTCTTCACATCCTTTTGATAATGTGGCCTCCAAAACTGAATATAGTACTCCAGGTGAGTTCTCACCATGGATCTGTACAACGGCAGTATAACTTCAGGCTTTCGGCTGGTAAAACTCCCGATGCAGCCCAGCATTTATCTAGCTTTTGCTGAAGCTTTCTCCACCTGATTGGCAGCTTTCATATCTTCCCGGATGATTACTCCCAAGTCTCGTTCTGCTACAGTTCTGGTTAGGTTTTCACCATTCAGGGTGTATGTTCTGCATGGATTTCCGCTACCAAGGTGCATTACCTTACATTTTTTGGCATTAAAATTTAGTTGCCAAGTACTGGACCGTTGTTCCAGTAAAAATAGGTCCTGCTCTACAGTGTCGGGCACGGTAGCGCTGTCGGGTTCTGCTGCGCTGCCCACAACGTTGCATAGTTTAGCGTCATCTGCGAATAATGTAATTTTGCCTCGAAGTCCCTGAGGCAGATCCCTTACAAAGATATTAAATAGCATCGTCTGGATTTCCTTTTTGAGGACATGTCCGGGGGTTTGGCCGGCTTTTCAAAACCCTGCGCTTTGGCCGGGTTTTGAAAAGCTTCCTCGAAATTGCGTCGGGCAGGAGTCAGGCAGCAGGGTGCGAGATTGGGGCATAATGGGGGCAGGGATGGGTGAAACTGGGTAAGTCTAGGGCAGGGGTGTCAAAGTCCCTCCTCGAGGGCCGCAATCCAGTCGGGTTTTCAGGATTTCCCCAAAGAATGTGCATGAGATCTATTAGCATACACTGAAAGCAGCGCATGCAAATAGATCTCATGCATATTCATTTGGGGAATCCTGAAAACCCGACTGGATTGCGGCCCTCGAGGAGGGACTTTGACACCCTAGTTATAAATGGAACACGCTTGCACGCGGTTCCTGTACATAATGTATGCAGCGGCCTGCCTTTTTCCTTTTGCGTTTCGTTTACTTTAATCCCTATCAGTAGGGTTACCAGATTTTACAATCGTAAAATCTGGAGCTATGGCCCGGCCCCCAGACCCACCCAGCCCTGCCCAAGTCCCACCCCCAACCTCGTCTCGAGCTCGGAGCCACGTCGGGTGAGCATTTGCGCATGCATGTGATGTCACCACGTTGCAATGCGCAGATGCCCTCCCGACACAGTCCCGAGCTGGAAGCTCTTCAAATCCTAGACAGAGTGCCGGGTTTTGAAAAGCCGTCCAGACAGTCCTCTAAAACGAGGACGTGTCCGGGTAAATATGAACGTCGAGTAACCCTATCTTTTTAGATTGTGTAGCACTGTTAACTACTTGTATGACTTACAGCTGATACTAGTACTTCTTATTCTCACGTCTTCATATTTTGCTCTTTTCTTTTTCACCTTACTTATTACGTTACGCATTATGGCGTTACTTTCTTTTGAAATGTGACGTGTAAATATTTTTGGAATTGTGTCACATGTATTTTAATATTATGTTTTCAAAATTTAATAAAAAAGTTCCCTGAACTAAAAAAAAAAAAAGAGCCTTAGCCAATAGAGAGAGGAGATAGTGGATGCTGCAGATGGGCAGACTGGATGGGCCATTTGGCCTTTATCTGCCATCATGTTTCTATAAAGCTCTATGACCTCACAATGCAAGTGTTAAGAGCCTTAACCAATAGGAAGAGGAGATGCAAATGTCAAGAACCTTAGCCAATAGGGAGAGGAGAAGACAGTGGATGCTGCGGATGGGCAGACTGGATGGGCCATTTCACCTTTTATCTGCTATCATGTTTCTATAAAGCTCTATGACCTCACAATGCAAGTGTTAAGAGCCTTAACCAATAGGAAGAGGAGATGCAAATGTTAAGAACCTTAGCCAATAGGGAGAGGAGAAGACAGTGGATGCTGCGGATGGGCCATTTCGCCTTTTATCTGCCATCATGTTTCTATGACCTTCAGGCTGGGTGCATGAATATAAAACAGTCGAATTGATGCCACAGAAAGTGGTAAAAAAAAAATCTGTTTGCAAGACTTATGTAGAAGTATTCCACAAAGATCTAGCCGAATCGTCAAATCTATTTTTCCACAGCTCATCTTGCATAGGCAGCATCTGGATTTCACAGTGTTGTACTCCTCAAGTCGTTGACTGTCTTTTGCAGAAAGCATTCCTCTGGCGTCTGCCGATAAGTGTTCTAACAGGAGTTATGAGCGCTGATTTCTAAACATTCCTGGACCCTTTTGCAGTTTTAACTCACAACTCTGGCTTTGGCCTTCCTTGATTAATAACGTGAGTTCTGTGCAAATTGTGACCATATGCTTAGTTTTTAGGAGTGAATTCGGGGGCCAGGACACACATGGCAGAGAATCTGAGGGAAATATTCAAAGAAATAGTTGCAGATCTTTAGAAACTGAAGCTGGCGATCAGGTTCCAAGAAAAAGACAATGCAGGCTTCAGAAATGAAAGCCATCTGCTGTCTCTTAAGCATCCTGGATTTAGCAACTAGAAAACGGAACCCAAAAAAAAAACAAATCCGACATCATTAAAGCAAACTGTTCCATTCTTGTATTGGAAGTAGCTCCAGTGGCGTAGAAAGGGGGGTGTGGGGTGGAGCGGTCTCCCCTAGGTGCGGTCTTCCCACCTCCCGCCCCTTGCCTTCCCTGTACCTTTTCACGTCCCCAGCGCGAGGTTGCTGCCTGCAACGGCATTGACGCTCTCTTTGACGTCACTCCCGGGACCCGCACCTGGGAAGCGACGTCAAAAGGGCAAGCTGACACCAACGCGGGCACGCTGCGTATGCTGGAAAAGTTGAAAAGGTACGGGGAAAGGGAAGAGGGCGCGCCTGCGGCGGAGGTGGCGAGAAGAGGGCAAGGGAGGGGCACCCCCCCAGGTGCCGCTCACCCTTATTACGCCACCGAGTAGCCCCCACCGCCTTAAAAAACATAAAAATGCCACTGTGCCCTTAAAGGGACTTTCCTCTTGCCATCCTCAGGATGATTTTAAACACGGGCACCTGTTGGGGGAAAAAAAAAAAAAAATCCCATTTTAAAACAGGCCTGCACAACCCCAAAAATGATACGGGGCTGCAACGAACTCGGAAAATATAGCGAGGGCCGCAGGGTAGTGGCCACGGCTCGAGGTGCACGGACGTTGCCGTGATGATGTCATGCGTATGCATGACATCATCACGTCAATATACGCACATGTGCAGAGGCCCTCCAGATGGGCCCTGAGGCGCCAGTGGGAGGTGCCAGCAGGGAAGAGGGCCGGAGAGGAAGAGAGGCACTGACGCCAGCTGATGGCCTACAGCAGTGTTTCTCAACTACTTCAATCTAAGTACCCCCTAATTCTAACAAATATCAACTGAGTACCCCAACCACAGATCTCCCTAAGCCCAGCCAAGCTCTGTCCCAGATCCCATCCCTTTACTAATTGTAATGCAATTTTTTCCATTCATTTCTCATATGCACAGCAGATATAAATTCTCAAAACTGACACATTTCAATCACTATATTGAAAATAAAATCATTTTCCCTACCTTTATCATCTGGTGATTTAATTAGTTTCTGGTTGGACTTCCTTCTGACTGTGGATCCAACATTTCTTTCACATCCAGCCCCATCCCCTTTGGGTCCAGCTCTCTCCGGATTTTCCAATTTGCAAATCTGGCAACCCTAGGAGAGGGGATAGGAAAATCAGTTACTAAATGTGTCTACAGAAAGAACAAACCAGGGGAAAAAACAAAACCACAAACTAAAATACTAAGAAACCAAAATGGAATTGTCCAAAGGAGAAAGATGTGCACTAAAATAGTGTCCACAAACTCATCTGATAATGTGAAGATCTTTATTCCTCCAGTATCACAATAGTCCAATCAATGATCCAATGACTCGACACGTACATGTTTCGGCCACCAGGCCTGCCTCAGGAGTATTTATGCTGGTATTGAAAAGAGTCATTGGATCATTGATTGGACTATTGTGATACTGGAGGAATAAAGATCTTTACATTATCAGATGAGTTTGTGGACACTATTCTTTGGACAATTCCATTTTGGTTTCTTTGTACTAAATCTGTCTACGTCATCCTCTACAAAGTCTGCAATTTCTTGTGGAGCTGAGGGTTGAAGGGGTGGGCATGGAGTCCGAATCCCTTCTGACTTTCTACCACCTTCCATCATCACCCACCCATCCACAAAGTCGTACTGTCATATACATACATCGTTCCGAAGCACCATAAAACTTAGACAACCATATTCATAAGGATCTGACCCAAGCAGCTATTTTTTTTAAGTTCACTTCAGATTTACATCTGTTTTTCTTTATAAAACTCGTACTGTAAACAGCTTGTGGAGGTCGCATCGGGATTTTGTACAGAGGCCAAACAGAATGAATATGCTGTAAAGATCAGAGATCAATGACAGCAAATGTCGTGTTCCAGTGCAGCTCCGAGCGTTGCAAGCCAGGACCGCCAACGTCGGACTCTATAATGTCAACTTTCTTCAATAAAGACGGCCATATTTGTCCGTTTTTACCGGTAGCCACTTCGCACTTGCTGATACACAACCGATAGCTCTCAGCCATACGTAAATATTTATATGTACAGGATATATAGATATGAGGGTTCTTCAAAAAGTTTCACACTTTTATATTTTCACGGGAAATGGTTGGAGCGGGAGAAGTGATAAGAGGGCGTGTCATAGAATGTCATGTGACCAGTCGGGCAAGCCGGCTCACCTTGCAGATAGTGATGGAATAGGAGCTCTATGAGCGTCGGAGCTGTTACTGTTGCGGCCGGCACTAAAAACCACAGTACACCGTCAATAGCGCCCGACAGTTCCTTTCTGTCAAATGCGCGCATGAAGGGAGCGGGATTTTCGGGGCACAATTGTAAGTTTAATGGGGGGTTGCAGCAATCTGTGCATCGGCATCCCCCTTAACGAGAGTGCAATTATAGTGGGGGGGTTACCCCCAAACACCCCCAAAAAGCAGAAATGGGAAGGCTTTAGGAGGAGATCATGAGTTGTAAGAGTAGTGTGGGGGGCTCATCAATGAGAGTGCGAGTGTAGTGGGGGTTCCCCCCAAACCCCCCCCCCCTAATTGCGGAAATGGGAAGGCTTTAGGAGGAGATCGCGAGTTGTAAGAGTAGTGGGGGAGTGTTCTCCCCCCTCAATGAGAATGCGAGTGTAGTGGGGGGTTCCCCCCAAACCCCCCTTCAGAGCACAAGGCATAGGGGGCAGCGCGCATTTGTCCTACACAGAAATGTCGGGGCACAAGTTTTCCAGGCGCAAGTCGGATATTGATTCTCCCCTAGAGGACTACACTCAAATCTCGTCTCTTGCAGTTGATACTTTAGAATCTAAATCACAATTTTTGCATGAGGTAAAAAACTCTTTATAGTTTATAAATCTTTCCTTAATTGCTTCTGATCATTTCAGCTATAACAGGGATCCCAAAGTCCCTCCTTGAGGGTTGCAATCCAGTCGGGTTTTCAGGATTTCCCTAATGAATATGCATTGAAAGCAGTTCATGCACCCAGATCTCATGCACATTCATTAGGGAAATCCTGAAAACCCGACTGGATTGCAACCCTCAAGGAGGGACTTTGAGACCCCTGAGCTATAGTGTGTACTGTATAGCTGAAATAATCAGAAGCAATTTGTAACGAGTTTTACCTCGTGCAAAGTTGTCATTTCTTTAATAAGACATTAACTATTTTTTTTCCTGCGGCCCTCCAAGTACCGACAAATCCAAAATGTGGCCCTGCAAAGGGTTTGAGTTTGAGACCGCTGCATTAGAACATTCAAACAACACAGATACGAGGCTAATGCTTTTCTACAATATACTGTATCTGCCAGTACATTGATGTGTGTGAGTATAGTCATTAACAAAAGAGAATGCATTCTTGATCCATTGTAATCGTAGAACGATTTCTCTACGAATGTAAAGTACCGTGACGCACAGTACACCCTCGGCGAAATCCTTCAGACCAGAAGGATGTGATTAAATAACATCACAGTCAGAGATTAACTTGCTTATTTGTGCAAACAGACGATAACGCTTTTCATATGTACTTAACTCACAAAAATAATAACTTGTGCCTGCCTTGAAGGAAGCAATCTTTAACCACACCCTGTGCAGTTTCATTAAATCGCATTCCCACCGAAGAGAAATGATAGAGGATTTAGAAACACACGTTGTCTTGTTCTCGACTTGTAGCATTCCAAAGCACTTTCGGCTAGATGATAATTATTTAGCTTGGGTGAATATTTCAGTCCTACTAAAGGTTGCTTTCAAAGAATCTTTTATGTTATTAAAAGAGAAACCTCTTGTCCTTCAGTGGTGAAGGGATTTTGCTTGGGTCTGCAAATGCCTTCTTTCCTTAACAATTTTTGGTAACGTTGCCCTGTTCAAATTCAGTGATAGGGCTTGATCCAACTAGAAACTTTCAACTGCTCGGCATGCACAGGGTTAATCAGCATTTCCGCACTCAGTTTTAATAAGTGACACCAAAACTTCATTCCGAAACATCACCGTGTAGGGGGTTTCACTTTTAACATTTACTCAGAATCAAGGTAGGCCTATTCAGGGGCGAGAGGGTGGGGGCGGAGCCTGTCCCAGCTCACCGCTGGACCACCAGGGCTCAAGGCAGGTCCGGGGGGAGGCTTGCAATGGGTCTGGGAGGGAGGTGGAGGGTGCACAGTTGGATGACTCGAATATAAATTGACACCCCCATTTTTGGGCCCTGTTTTTGGCCCCCAAATCTCAGTTTAGATTTGAGTATATAAGGTAGGGGTTTTTTCCCCTCTTTTTTTTGTACTAGGCCAAGAAATAAAATATTGCACATAGTTGGATTTCAGGGGTGTCCTAGAGCCAATGCAATGCCTAAAGCTAACACTTCACGAAGCTAATCAGCATTCTAGACAGTCCATCCACTGGTTGCCAGTAGAGGCATGTATCATCTTTAAACAGGGATGTATTTACTATAGAGTACCTTTAGGTCAAATCCCGCAATATTTGGCCAAATCGTTTTATATTTCGGCACAAAGGTGCCCTCGTAAAACTCATCCTCTTTTTACAGTTCTGACCGTTTCAGTTTGTAAATTTAAAATTTATCATGAGCGTACACTTTCCTATCAAGCTGCCACTTGGGATAAAGAGTTCAAACATCTATTACACTTCGCCCTCCGTATTTGCGGGGGTTATTGGCAGAGACGGCCCGTGAATATTAAAAAAACGCGAATAATATTCAGGCCGGTTCTGCCCCTCACCCCCGCTTCCCCCGGCTATTTTAAGCCCTGAAAGGCCCCCCCTTAAGCCTTACCTGGTGGTCTAGAGGGTTTACGGGGCAGGAGCGATCTTCCCACGCTCACAGGAAATGGCTGCCTTGAGCTCCCGTAGTCTCTCAAGCCATTTCCTGTGAGCGATCTGCATGGGGCAGGAGCGTGGGAAGACCGCTCCTGCCCCTAAAACCCGCTAGACCACCAGGAGCGCCTTAAGGGGGAGCTTACAGGGCTTAAAATAGCCTGAAAAATGAAAATAAATTTTTTTAATTTAAAACCGCGAATAAGCGAATCCGTAGATACGGAATTCGCAAATACGGAAGTGTACTATCCTCTGCTTCTTATTTACATTGTAAGAAACAATTTAAAATGCATTTGTTCCCCAAATGTTTGTGCAATTAACCGCAAACTGTCACGTTCTTTCATCCATTTGTAGCTTTATTATTTAATCTTTCGTTAACCGCATAGAACTTAACGGTTATGCGGTCTAGAAATTGCTTTTATGTTATGCAATGTTTCCCTTGACACAATCAGGCGGGATCCTTCTCTGAGAATTTGGCTACATGACAACTTACACCTTGTATGTATGAGTGTCACTGCTTTAGTAGCAACGGTGACAGACTTGGTTCAATGGTGCTGTGTCCTCTACAAAGTACGATGACATCTCCTTGACATGACGCCATGGCTTGTCACCCCTCTCACCCATTCCTTCAAATGACACTGACCTGAAGAAGGAACCTATGATGAGGTCTTAATAACATAATATAATACCTATAATTTATTTTTCCTTTATTCAGAAGATCATATGGCCACCTCCAAATGATCTCATCTTACCATGGGAGCAGCACAGCAAGGAACACGTTTGTTCCTTCTCAGTTACCAAAGATACCGGCGTCTACTTTTAACAAAACTGCTTTATTGTTTTGGGGGCTTTTTCTGCAGCCTTGGTGGGTTCCTGTTTCTTTCTGGTCTCCTACCCCCTGCTCCGTCCCTGTTGAAACGAGATCTCCCTGTTGTTCTGGGCTTTGTTTGTCTTGGCATGCTGCTCTTTCTGAAACTTTTAAAGCCAGAAAGCTGCTACAGGACGGTTTCTTCCCCCCTCCTGCCCCGTAAACTGTCCGTGAATAAAGTATGAGTGAGATCTGTTTGCTGTTCTCATGACAGAGCATTGATGTGAGTGTCCAAACGTGCTATGTGTTCGGACACGGTACGAGAGCAGTCGGTATTCTCACTGCTAATGCTCAACTCGTCATAGAACAGAGCCTCATTTTAATGGCATTTAACCAGATCCATCTGACTCACTGCGCAAAATCCAGGATATTTGGAGGACTTTAGACTACTTTTTTCAAGATCCAAACAGGAAAATAAACAAGTCCATAAGTTGGCCAACCCAAAAAGGGGAGGAAAACGGCGACAAGAGTTCAAGGAAGCGTAGGATGAACACAGAGGAGCTAGAATCAGAAAATAATAGTAAATATTGAAAAACTAAGGCCAGTACTGGGCAGACTTGCACGGTCTGTGTCTGAAAATGGCCTTTTGGGTGAGGAGGGCTTCAACGGCTGGGAGGGTGTAGATGGGCTGGAGTGAGCTTTGACGGAGACTTCAGTATTCGGAACCCAAGCACAGTACCGGGTAGAGCTTTGGATTCTTGCCCAGAAATAGCTAAGAAGAAAAAAAACCCAACTTTAAATTGAATCGGGTTGGACAGACTGGATGGACCATCTGCCGTCATCTACTATGCTACTATGTAACCACCCAAGTGATTCAAAACAGCTATGCTTTCTCTTCTAACCCTGTCTATATAATATCTGCCTATTCTAACATCCGAATATACTTTTGGTGACATACTTCCTCTTGTGTATATACTGTAGATAGTATAACTACAACTTCTTGAGACAATATCAAGTTTTCTAATTATGATGGTTAAGAGGAATGCGACAGAGGATAGTGGTAAACAGGGCTCACTCTGAGGAAAAGACCAGTGGTGTGCCCAATGTTTGATTCCTGGGCCAGTTCTTTTTAACATTTTTGAAAGTGATATTGCTGAGAGACTGCCTGGTAAGGTTTGCCTCTTTGTGGACGATACCAAAATCTGCAATGGGGTAAACCTCCCTGATGGTGTAGAAGCTTGAAGAATGATCTGGAATTTGGCAGCTAAAATATAAAGCCCAAAACCCTGAAGGAACGATACCGTTTAGGGGAACTTTTGTGCCCGAAAGAGGAGCGGGACTCGGGTGTGTTCGTCTGTGTTGATCTTAAGGCGGCCAAACAGGTTGAAAAGATGACGGCGAAGGCCAGAAGGAGGCTTGGGTGCATAGGAAGAGGTATGGCCAAGTAGGAAAAAGGAGTTGTTGATGCCCCTGTATAAGACTCTTACGAGACCTCATCCTATATAATAAAACCCTAGCCGCGCATGCGCACTCTTAACTGCGTGCTTCCATTATCTGTAGGTCTGTGGCCGCAGAAGTGCGCATGCGCGAGTCCCCAGCTTTCTTCCCAGCACTTACCTGCACTCGCCGACAGGACTGGCCGCCAGCGCTGGACTCCCTGCTCTCCCCAATATTCGGCTCCTCTCACCAGTGGCACCAGCGTCGGAAAAGGCTTCAGACGCTGGTGGGGATTAAGAGGAGCCGTGGCGACACCTCGTGGGGCGGGAAGCACCGAAAAAACACTCCCCTCCCCTTCTACTGCCCTGATTTTCCCTGCCGTGTCTCTGATGATGTCATCAGAGACGTGCCAGAGTAAATCAGGGCAGTAGAAGGCCCCGAAGCAGCGTGTGTATAGTGCTGCACACGCTCCTGGAATCAGCAGGACCGCGGAAAGGGAAGGGGGGTAAGGGAAACGCTACTGCTGCACAGGGAAGTGGTATGGGGGGAGGGAATGCTGCTGCTGCACATGGAAGTAGGGAGGAGGGGGATCGAAATGCTGCTGTACAGGGAAGTAGGGTGGGGGGAAATACTGCTGCACAGGGACATGGAGGGGGAGGGAATGCTGCTGTGGCTGCTGCACAGGGAAGTGGGGGGGGAAGAAAGACAGACAGCTAGCATCCGTTAATGTAACGGGCTAAGATACTAGTTTAGAATATTGTGTGCAATTCTGGAGGTCACACCTTCAAAAAGATATAAAAAGGATGGAGTTGGTCCAGAGGAAGGCTACTAAAATGGTCAGTGATCTTCATCATAAAGCATATGTATGCTTTGGAGGAAGGGCGGGACAGGGGAGATATGATAGACATTTAAATACCTATGTGGCATAAATGTACATGAGGTGAGTCTCTTTCAATTGAAAGGAAGCTCTGGAATGAGAGGGGGCATAGGATGAAGGTGAAAGGGGATAAATTCAGAAGGACCCTCAGAAAATACTTTTTCACGGAAAGGGTGGTGGATGCATGGAATGTTCTCCTGCTGGAAGTGGTGGAGACGAAAACTGTAATTGCATTAAAGAGAGCTTGGGACAAGTACGTAGGATTTCTAGGGGAGAGAAAGCGATAGCAGATGGAATGGATGTGCAAACTGGATAAGTCATAAACATGCTGCATCAGACCTAAACCCCCAATACAGCCTTATAGTATTACATCTGCTACAAAAACTGATTGGTTTCTTTTCAAATTGCTATCCACATAGAGCTTATCTGATTTAGTATTCCCCGAAATTTGCGGGGGTTACGTTCCTGCAGCCCCCACGAATTTCAAAAAACCGCAAATACTGTAAACACGCCTCTACATCACCTGCATCATTCCCTTCTCTGGGGTCCCGCCCTCTTCTGAGGTTGCTTCCTGTTTCCGGCAAGGCGGGACAGCTGTTGTGTCAGAGGAAGCTCCGGGAAGGAGACCAGGAAGCGACGGTGGACCACGGGGAGGGGAGTGCGGTCCCCGAATCATTGTGCTCGAGCGAGGGCAGCCTAACGCGAGTCACTTGATATCTTGGTAATGCTGGCATGGAAAACCCCGCGAATTGCGGACCGTGAACTCGTGTATGTTGATATTGGTAATGGGAACAGGTAGCTCCTTATTTCGGTAATAAGTCCCATAAGTGATTTCATTTTTCTTCCATAAAATCACCAACTTTCACAAAGCCGCCTTTACTTAACGAACCTTACAGGCGACCTCAAATTTCAGTTTTAACAAGTTGATTTTAATCCTATCACATCAACATGAAAGAAAGATGCTCTGGCAGTTAAACGAAGCGATGCAGAGGGATTATGAGGCTCTTAGGACCTTAGCCTTGGTAGTCCTTCTACCTCAATCTTGTTTAAATGTCACTAAGTACTTTTGACAGTGAATTAAAAACGCAGTATCCTATGACAAAATTAAGGTACTATCCCCGTGAAACCTTTTAAAGTTCATGCATTTTGCTGATAATATTAAACATTCTGATATTAAATCTACTGTAATATCCATTCGCTCTAACCAGTTAGGATTCGCTGTGAAGTCTAGCGTTAATAACGTGGAGCTGGGGGACTTGAGGCTGAGATCTGAATCCCACATCCTCTTGCATTGTCTGTTGGCAAAATATTAGAAATTCTCACCAGTTCTTGAGTAAGGAATCCTTTGCACTACAGATGGTGAAAGGTAAGAACCTGTATATAATATGTAAGTCCTTTGATTGTATCCACAGAAAGAAAGTGCAGGTAGTCCCCTAGTTACAGACGCCCGACTTAAGTACGACTCGTACTTAAGAACGCGGTTGCGGCTTCATTTGATTTCACTGAGCAGTATTTCCAGTGGCATAGACTCCTACATTTTCCTGTAGCTGTGCCTTAGAGGGAACAAAGTCTATACCATTAATTTATGAATTGTTTAATTTTGTATTTATACTTATATGTTATACATGATTGTAGTTATTCATTTATATATTGTACACTGTATTTATTATTTTTTTAATTAAAAAATAATTTATCTAAAAGCATAACTCGGTTTTAACCCAGGGACTGCCTGTATAGAAATAATCAAGCCATTGCGACATCACTGATGAGTTTGGCTATTAGGCATTGGTGGAATGAGGCATTATGACATCACAATCTCCGCTCTGGAATGTTGCTGCTTTTTGAGTTTCTGCCATCTACTTGGGACCCGGGTTGGCCACTGTTGGAAACAGGATACTGGGTTTGAGGGACCTTCGCTCTGTTCCAGTATGGCAACTCTTATGTGAGTCAAGTACAGCCAGTCCTCGAGTTACAGACGCCCGACTTAAGAATGACTCATACTTAAGAACGCAGTTGCGGCTCCATTTGATTTCACTGAGCAGCATTTCCAGTGGCCTAGACTCCTACTCTTCTCGTGCAGCAGATTCAGGAATGATGCATGGCCACATTAAGAACAGTGTGTGGTTGTGCGTGCTGTACCTTAGAGGGAACACCAGTAGGGACAGTCGGTCCTTGTTAGTTGGGAGCAGAAGTAAGCAGCAAGAATCTTAAAATATACAAGTTCTGAGTTACACTTCTCCCTCCGTATTCGGGGGGGGGGGGGGATGTGGGTGGACCATTTTTTAGATAACATCGTCGTTTTTATTATTGAAACTGTGAATAACTTTTCTACTGTTGTTCGCGGTTTTTTAAATAAGCCACTATCACTACCATTGAAATTCGCAACGATTCCCAGCAGCGATTTCAGGGCTTGGAGCAGGCAAGCAGCGATTCAAAGAGAGAATTTAGGGCAAATAACTACATTGGGGACCGAAGCTCGAGGGCATCCGGAAGTGCGTGGACGTCGTCATGTTGACGTCTATGCATGCACAGAGGCCCCTCCATATGGGGGCCCTGGGACGCCGGTGGGAGGGTGCTGGAAGAAGAAAAAGCGTGGAGAGAAGCGACACCAGGAAGGAGAGGCACTGGCACTGACTTACTGCCTAAAGGATGTGCCTCATGCTGCGAGAGGCATGTCCTGTAGGCAGGCAGCCGGCACCGACGCCTCTCTTCCCCGGCACACCTGGAATCTCACGTGCTGCGGCACACACTTTGCGACACACCGACTTCTTTTTGAATAAAATGATCATCTGAAAGAATTCTGATGGGTCCATATATTTTTCGTATGTGATGCTTAAGTCCTTCCCCTCCACTGTCTTTTCTTTATAAGGTAAATAGCTCCAGGTGGGACAGCGTAACAAGCTCCCACGTCTCATACGGGTAGCGGCCTCTTCTTTGTCTTCTCACTTTTCTAATGTTTCGATACTCCTTCTTGGAGGAGAGGTGTCCAGAACTGCGTCCTCCACTGGGGCTCCGGCCTGAACGTATTACATTGTAAAAGAATGACCTCTTTGTCCTTAGATCTCGGTTCCCACCATATTTCCACCTTTGATCGCTGCTGCTTGACTCTCTGCATTCATTCTTGGCTTATATTCAGTTAATGTACCATGATGTGTTCTGGGTTGTGTTACCGCTGTCTGCCCTATTTGCTTTTTTTTTTTCTCTAGAATGCCGTGGTGGTACGGACTTGGCAAGGAGGCCCGGAACCGTCAGAAAACAGACCCGAGGGCAGTGTCAAGTCAAAAAGGGAAAATGTTATTACTAAGGGAAATACATAAACCTGTTTTCCTCACAGGTTCAGTGTTCTTCACAGGAAAGCACAGTCTCACTTTCAATAGCCTACTTCTAGCGTGGCTACTCTCTTCCAAATACACTATCTTCATTACTCGCAACCAAGGGATTCTGAGCCTACGTTGGCAGTCTTCTGTTGCAGGCACTCGACCCCGGAATTCCTTCAAGCATAACCTTCAGACTTCTCTCTCAGCTAGGGTTACCAGATGTCCGAGAAAAGCCAGACTGGGCCTGGTTGCCCGGATGGATTTCCAAAACCTGGCAGTTTGTCCGGGCCCTGAGCTCGGGGCCATGTCTGAAGAGCCACTGAGCATGAGCGGATGCATTGCGATGACATCACACGTGACATCATCACGCTGCATCCATGCATGCTCGGAGGCCCAGACTCGGGGAAGAAGAGACGGGGCTGGAACGGGATGGGCCCATATGCCCTCTTTTTTTTTTTTTTTTTGCACGAACAAATCTGGTAACCCTACTCTCAGCAGACCAGGTCTGCAACCAGAGTTTTACGAGCACTGGTGCAGATTTTAGTGAGGTAATAGCAGAAAACACGCTGGGCACATGCCCATGAATTATTGCACCACCTTTGCACTTAGCACTTTTAATTTTTGCTGTTAGGGTGCGCTAAACGCAAAAACACGGCACACTTTAGAAAAAGACCACACTGGGACAGACCAAAAGTCCATCAAGCCCAGTATCCTACTTCCAACAGTGGTCAATCAAGGTCATAAGTTCCAGCCAAGATCCCAAAAGCGTAAAACAGATTGTATGCTGTTTAAGTGATAAACTTAAATTTTTTTTAAAAAAACAAAAAACCTCTCCACTATTGAATAGTCAGATAAACAACAGTTAATGTACTGGGTAAGTCCACAGACCCTACCTCCGCCACATCACAGGCATAAAAAAACCTTTCAAAATAACATTAACTGGCTGTCACTAACTGTTTTCAAACCATTGAATCACTAAGAACAAGGTTTAACATGTAGGTTCAATTTAAATAAGGTCAACGATTGTTTTGTGGCGTGCTGCCACTGCCTCAGGACCAACGAACCTAACGCCAGCTCCAACCTACAAAAAATAAAACTGTCATGTGGGATACTGGAGCTGCCAGCTTGATCCGACAAAAAAGATGAAACGAGTACTCAGTGCTCAGCAGCTCTGCTTTCTGGCGGTACCATCATGGCGTCTCAGTGTGCTAAAATGTCCCATAGGAACCAATCAGAAGCCACCTTCCCCTGATTGGTCTTCTGGCACACTGGACAGCCAATGGCAACCAGCTGTGAAAACTCCATTCTTAAAGTGGCTGTAATGAGAACACACTGACAGGCTGAGGTTAGTCAGGTAAAATAGAGAATGACCCGGGGACAATTTTTTCTATCCCGGCCCTGCGACTTCTTTTCCTGTCCCTGCCCCAGTCCTGCAAACTCTACCCTCAAATGCACAAATCATAAGTATTCGAGGCTTGTACAGTTAAGGCAGACCTTATAGGAATTGGGCAGGGAGAGGGACAGCGACAAAGCCCGCGGGGATGGGACAGGGAAATTGAGTTCCTGCGGGGACAGGGACAAATTTGTCCCCATGCCATTCTCTAATGTAAAATTGCAAAGTGAAACAAATCGGAAAAACTTAAGAGAAAGAGCCAATGTATGTTGGCATTAAGACCATTCGGTTGCACTGAATTGAGGGCGACAATACAGACTTTTTTCTTTGCGTTGGAGATTTAATCATCTCTTGCCTCCTCGGATATTGCTAGGGATATGATCAACGACAAAACATCCGAGTTGAAAGAAATCGTGCGCAAACGCAGTGCAATGCCACTCTTCTCTTGAAAGCGCTCTTGATGGCATTTTCTCGGTTGCAACAGAAATTTGCACTTATTTGGTGCTGCTAAGGCTCCCCATTCACTGAGACCCGGAGTCTATAAATGGCACGGTCGTCGTTGGCCACCGTAAAAAATGGCCGCCGATCACGCAGTGGCGCAGTGCACAGAATCACGCCTTTGGGAAAGGCGACGGAAATATGGGCCAGGGTTTTCAAAGCCTACATGTCCGGCGCCTACCTGTCATGCGAATCGTGGCTACGGAGGCGCTTTACGGTGCCTAATGCCACGTCTAGCATTTGCCACGCCTACAGTGGCGTTAGGCGTTATGAAGGACATTTGTAGCCGTGATGCGGTTGCTGGTTTTTTTGGAACGCCAGTAGGTGCCTACAGTTTTTCAAAACCACTTTTTAATCTTTTTTATACGGCGTTTTCCACTTAAGTTAGGCACCAGGAGGGCATGTCCCGGAACCTAATTTTAGGCGCCGTTTATAGAATAATAACCAGAGTCTTTAATAAAATAGTGGCATAGTTTTAAGCTGTAATTTACTATTAATTTATTTGTTTATTCTTTGCTGCTGTGTCAGAATGAGTCAGGCCTTTATAAATCGTAAACAAAATGGCAATTCAAAGGCTAGTGCAGACACGGGCAATCTACGGGCCGTTTAGTTTTTTTAATCCGGCCCGCCAAATTTGTCTAAATTTTATTACTAAACGACATTCGTTTTGCATTTTTCCTGCAATGCCTGTGTTTTCCCAGTTGGCGGCCATGTTGAAGATCTCAATGGAGCCGTCGAGGCAGGCCACGGCCAAGCGCTCCGAGCGGCCGCAGGAACGCAGACAGCGGACCGACGAGGGTACGATGCAGAAGAAAGCGCACACGGTGCTCCTGGAACTCCCTCATGGCCAGCCGCAGCTCTGCGAGACGCATGCGTGGGTCGGGCCGGAAGTGACGCCACACCATCCATCTGCTCTTGGTCTGGCCCCTCTGTCAAATTTAAGAACCCATTGTGGCCCACGAGTCAAAAAGTTTGCCCACCCTGGGCTAGTGGCTAGTGTCAGCTTACAATATCAAGCCAGTGATATTAACAGTGGCTTTTATATGGGTGCACCAGCCTTTGAATTGCCATGTACTAAAGTTTGTTTACAATTTAGAAAGGCCTGACTCTTTCTGACACAGCAGCAATGAATAAACAAAAAAATTAACTGTAAATCAGTCCTCTTCATTTTTGGAGCAAGCCAGCGAAAGCTCTACTTTTTCAGAATCTCGCCTCACTGGCTTGCTAAAATTTGGTTCATAGACAAAACCGCGGAAGACAAAGGCGCGTGCCGACAACTGAGCGCAAGACGGAGGCGCGCGCCGAAGAAAATGGCAGTTTTTAGGGGCTCCGACGGGGGTTTTTTGTTGGGGAGCCCCCCCACTTTACTTAATACAGATCGCGGCGGCGTTGTGGGTGGTTTGGGGGGTTGTAACCCCCCTCATTATACTGTAAACTTAACTTTTTCCCTGTTTTTAGGGAAAAAGTGAAGTTTTCAGTAAAATGTGGGGGGTTACAACCCCCCAAACCCCCCACAACGGCCCCACAACGCGGCGCGATCTGTATAAAGTAAAGTGGGGGGTTCCCCCCCCCCGTCGGAGCCCCTAAAAACAGTTATTTTCTTTGGCGCACGCCTTTGTCTTCCACGGTTTTGACCTGACACCTAAAATTTAACCCCTTAATTTCTCCAGGCTGTTAAATCTTGACCGGTTGGATTTAGGGGACTTTTCACCCCAAAAACTAGCTGACTTGGCTGCAAATGTGCTTACTCGGAGGAATACGTTATCCGATAGTTGCCCCAAACCAAGCAAGAGCCCTCCAAAATCTGGTCTGATTTGCACATCCAAACGCCAGCCACACTTGCCCATTGCTGTGGTTAACCTTTGGCTTGTACGTGCTTCACCTTTCACGTGTGACCTCTATTAGAGAAGGCAAACCCAACAGACAGAAGATAATGCCTTTAATTTGCCCTGCTCTCTCCGGGGAAAGCGCAATCCTTCATAACAGCAGAGTGCCAAGACATAGCAATTTTCTCCGCCTTCTGCCATCATCCTTTTCATAATTGAGATTTAATCCATGTTGACTTAATGCCTGGTATAAACCTGCTTAAGTAATCAGTCGGGTAAGGGCGAGAACAATAGTTTTGTAATGGTAATACGCTCTCTTTAAACCTATTTTTATGCACGGTTACAAAGCGTTGAGGAAGAGAGCTCCTTTTTCTGGGCTTCAAAAGAAGGAACCAAGTAGCTTCAATCTTCACGGTGTCTGGAATGAAAGCTTCAGTGTTTCGGGGATTAAACGGCAACTTCTTTAAAGGGGCCACTCGTGTGTGCTGGTGTTTCCCATTCGAGTTTCAGCCAAGCATGAACCGAAGCAGCCAAATTGGTAGCTGGTATTAAGGGAACCCTCTCTGCCACGTGCTTTTTTATTTTTATTTTTTTCTTAGGAGAGCCCTCAACTTCAGAATAGCTTGAACTTTGACCTTGGCCTTTCCAGCTCCGAATGTCACTAAAAAGTAGTCTCTTTAAGGGTTATTGTGCAAACACGGCTATGCACACTTCGTGTTTTGTGATGTCTACTAGAAAGTCCACCCAATAAAAGCCTGACATGGTGGAAATGATGACTACATTTTTTTGCTACTTTGTTAGTTCCTGCCAGAGGTGGATGAACAGTGATCTAGATCCCTGGGCAATAAGCGCCATGGACTCCCTAATCACCCATCGAAAGTGGTTAAGCTAAATGGAGGCTAAGGGAGATTGGGTCTTCTACTGCTCTGGGCCCAATGGTCAGTCCATCCCTGGTTCCTGCTTATCTATAAGCTCCGAGGAATATATCACACTCTCTCCCCTCATTCTTTAAGCTTGTGTGCTCATATTTCCAACCGGTGTACAAATTTGTGCGTGCAATTTATAGAATAAGGTCAGTTGCGCTCATAACATAATTGGAGTTAAGAGCCAATTGGGTATAAGTGGCCTTAATTAGTAGTACCAGTTAGCGGAGATGGGTGTAACTACCCTTAACACTATGCTATAAGTTGTATGCTGAAATTCTAGAATGTGTAACTTCAAGGGGGACGTGAACCTGGTAAGAGCAGATCGGGGCAGTTACTTCCTATTTTGAGCTGACGTTAAGCGCTCACACCTAAAGTTTAGTATGTAAATACAGACTTATGCTAGTATTCTAGAAAAATAATTCTGCACATCCTCCCAGTGCCTAAATTTCAAGGACATTTTGAGAATATACCCTCTATATTTCTGCTCCGTCCAATATTGTTGACCATTCAATGAAAGGACTAAAGCAGAATGAATACTTTGCTTTTTTTTTGTCATGGTTCCAACCTGATCTAGAGTGTTCATTGGGTAACTAACCTGACAGTCAAGTCAACAGACTACATACCCTTACCAGTTCCACAGTACAGGTGGCCATTTTGGTCCAGAAAATTCTATGATATCATCTTACTTCAACACTAACAAGCCACTGTGAAATGGATGGAGCCAGTTTTCAAAAGGTTTATATGCCTACCTTTGGGAGCTAAGCAGGGCCAGCCCTATCACTAGGCAAGACTAAGCAGTTGCCTAGGGTTCCAACATTTTTTGAGGGGCGTGGAGCATGATGGAACAGCTGGGTAGAGTAGCATAGCTAGCAGGGATCCCAATGTATCTGCCAGCCAAAGAGAGAACTGAGTTAGCTAGACAAAGCTGTGAGAACCTATGCTGTGACACCGATTATTCTTCATAAATCAACAAATCAATTGTTTATCCTTGAGTAATACCTATAATGGAGCTCATTGCAGAATGGTTCTGTGACATCTACAAGGATAAACAATGGAATTTGGCATGGGTATTCCCAATTTTGCACAGAAGAAAACATATTTTAGAAAATTTCCCCCTTCAGCTTTGGCCCCCGCTCTGAGGTATACGGAAGTGTTGGCAGATTGCTTGTTTTGGTTAAGGTTTTAGAAGAGTGATTGAGGGGGTAATTGTGCTTCTCTGGGGCTTCAGTGGCACCTAACCTACCTTGTGTGGCCAAAGGCCTAACTTACTGGTGGTGTCCTGAGTGATCAGAAGCAACCAGAGAAGCCAAGTGACCAGAAATGACTGGAAAAGGGGACCAAAGGAACCCAAGGACTGGAAGTGGCTAGAAGAACCAACAGACTTGAAGGACTCGCGAAGCAGTCATGAAGATCCCAAAGAATGTTATGTTATATTAATCAGGTTTTCTATGCTGCCTTTACCTATTCAGTTCATGGTCAGATTACATTACAAGAGGTTGGGTCAGTTACCCAGGAAGTTACAATGGAGAGCTTAGTTTGACACGGACATTCAAGAGTTGCAAGTACAGTTAGGTCATGGTTTAAGCAGGTCATCTTTGGCTCATCATTATGTCTCAGGAGTTGCAATTGACAGTTCAGAAATGGGCTTTTACAATTACCATTTCAATTACTTCCGGGTTGGCTCCCTGCTTTTAAAAGTTTTCTGAACCTGAGGTAGTGGTCACAAGATCGTAGTGTAAATACAATAAAGTTCAGAGAATCCACTGAGCAGGCGAACAACGCCAACCTGTTAGCACCTGAAGCAAAACTGGCGATTCTGAGGTCATTCCGAGGGCGGAGTCAACACTTGGCCAGTCAAGTGCCAATATTCAGCACTTAGCTGGCTAAGGTCACTGGATAAATAGGACACATAACCGGCAGTGGTGTTGACGATTCAAAGCCAAAGCCTGGACCTAGTCCAGCATCGAATTTCTGAGCATAACGTTGGTGGCAGTCACTGTCAGCCCAATATTGACCCCTTTGTCTTTGGAAGCATGGCTCTTTTAACTGGCTACTCTTACCTATGGAGTTTTGTAGAATGCGTTGCTTATAAGTGCGAGTCTCAACACTTATTACGTATGTAGGTAGTAAAAAAAAAAAATCATCACTTTCGACACCTGTAAGTACTGGAGCTTCCCTGTAAGGCGCTCCATGATGTCATGGTTTGTGCACGTCTATCGTTTTAAAATGTCTGCTTCTGTGACAAGCGTAGGGAAATTACATTACATTAGTGATTTCTATTCCGCCATTACCTTGCGGTTCAAGGCGGATTACATTCAAACTAAAAACAAGAATTACATTCAAAATTTGAAAGAATAGAATAAGCGATGATATAAAATTTTTAAGGTAATAAAAAAAAAAAAAAAAAACAACGTTGGGTAGAGTTACCAACTGGAAGTAGAAGTCTTTAGGAGATAAGAATGGGGTGAATTATGTGGTTTTAGATAACATTAGGTAAATAGAAGAATATTAGAGAATACTAAGGGTATAGAGAGAGTGTTGGGTTGGGATTGGTCGTGCTGGATAGGTTTTATGTGTTTTTTGGTTTTAGTATCTCTCTTGAAGGTGTTGTAGTTTGTAGTTGAAGATAACAGGGTGGTGATTTGTCTGTCCAGTTTAGCTGCTTTGGAGGCTATTAGGTTGTCATAAAGTTTTTTTCGTTTGACATTTTTGGATGATGGATGAGAGAATAGTGAGTGGGTTCTTCTGTGTCCTATATGTATTTTACAAAATGGCCTCCATTTACTGTATAGTCAGTGAAGGATATGTAAATGCTCTGTACCACGATGCCCCAAATCGCCAAAACCCCAATGAACACCTTTTGAAGCACATGTACAGATAACCGTCACAGAAACACTCTTAACTCTGTATTGTAACACCATTACAGAAGCTCATGTAAACCGCTCTGAATCGATTCCCCTGTCATTAGCAGCGGTATAGAAACATTCAGTAAACAAACAACAACAACAAAAAAAAACCCTTTGTAAACTAGGTTGAAAACTGAATGCTCTCGACCAGGACATTCCATATCTGCCCCCCGACGCCGTACGCAAAATCTGCACAGGTATGTGAATTCTTGTTAAAAAGGGGAAGCTGGGCTTGCGTAATATTTTTAGTTCAATTCTTCCCAGCCCAAAGAAACATAATTCACACTTCTGTAACAAATTTCTTTAGCAAGGAAAGGCAAAGCGAAACGTAGGCTGTATCTTGGTGACGATTGTCATTTACTGAGAAGAACTGATCTTATTTCAAAGCAACTAGCGAAGTCCAAATGTTCTTTCATTAAAAAAAAATAATAAAGGCATTCTTTGATTTAATGGAAGCACACCTGACGTTGCTTGTATCCAGCGCAAGTGGCCTGTGATGTGGTCCAATGAGGACTTAAGCCTATTTTCAAGGGTCATTGATTTTTCTGGCTGTTACTTGATCAGTTTAGAAAGGACTAATTTGTTAAATCAAGCAAGGCTTAAAACCGTGCGATGATTATTATCTTCCTGGTCGTTCTCAGCTAAACATAAACAGTATTTTGCCTTCAAGTTGTTTTCTCGCACAAAGGGAATAAGGCTTGTCCCTTTGAAGATCTTGTTGGTGACTTCTCCTGTACGGAGAGAACTCTCTTTGCTTACATTGGACATTAACCCCTCCTTTACAAACGCCGGCCGCCGCGGTGACGGCTCAGACGCTCGTAGGAATTCTATTCGCGTCGGAGCTGTTAGCGCAGCGGCCGGCGTTTGTAAAGGAGGGGATAAGTGCCCTTTGGTGATTTATTAAAAGTCGAAATGTATGCCTCCAGGGTCCAGAACATTCTTTTTATAGATGGTATCAGCAATTATGGACAGCCTGAAAATGAACATAACGGGAGGGAGGGGACCCAGCTGCAAGACTTAAGCCTCGGTGATCGTATAGCTCAAAGCCTCCGATTTATTTCAGCATCATTCATGGGCTTACGTAACGGAGCGGTGTAGAAAAACCAGACACAATCGGAGTGTGCATTCAGGCTGGGAAATTATCAGTGCGTGAAGAATCGACGATGTTGGATTTCCTGAATTAATGCACTTTAAAACATGTTTGTGTGTTAAATTACAAAACAAAAAAAAGCAATAATTCAAAATTCCACAATCAAAAATAACAAAATTCAGAACAAAAATTGAACTTTTAAACTTAAATTTAGTAATTTTAAATGTGCCCTCAATTTTTAGCATCTCCAAAATTAATCGTAGATTCAATAAATGATTGAGTCATCTGTGGAGAGGAGGCAGGACCTCAGACCACGTGTGTGTGTGTGTCACATACCGGCCAGTGGCCATTCAGCCAATACCTCTGACGCAGGCGCTTATATATTTAAAAATGTATATACCGTATAGAACTATGCAGTTAATATGTTGATTACATACATAATAATATACTGATCTTGCATAGATGTGGACAAACATAAGAAGAACATAAGAAGTTGCCTCTGCTGAGGCAGACCAGAGGTCCATCTCGCCCAGCGGTCCGCTCCTGCGGCAGCCCATCAGGCCTAGTGCCTGAACAGTGGTCTCTGACTAATTTTATAATTTACCTCTAATAATCCTGTCCCTATAACCTTACCTCTACTCCTATCTGTACCCCTCAATCCCTTTGTCCTCCAGGTACATCTTATCAATTAAACATTCAGCAGTAAAACGTTAAAACCCAAATATCCATTAGCATTGTATCTTCCAGGAAGAACAGAAAGAGCAACATTCTTCATAGGAAAGCATTAACAAAGAGCTGCGTTTTCAACATTTTCTTAAAATGAATCTTTCCAACACAAAATCGCAGTAGGCCTGGCAGAGCGTTCCAAAGTTTGACACCCAAGACCGACATCATTGACGCTCCAATTCTAACGGGAGTAATAGACATCTTCCCCATTAAACTTAATTTCGCAGTGTTTTCAGACCTTAGATTTCTTCTAGGTCAGTAAATTTCAAACGCCTCTCGTAGTACTTGTGGAGCAATAGGGACAGATGGATGACTGCAATGATCTTAAAATGCACTCTTTTCCAAATAGGCAGCCAGCGAACTGTTTCAGTGTAGGGGATATATGTGAACTCCTAGTACTCCGGGTCCATGTTATTGTACATCCCAGATTGAAATAAACAAGACTTCTCGTCATCTCACTGGCTCTTGCGGAGTGCTCGTTGTCCGCTCCCACCGTCTCCTTTGCTGTTTGGTACCTTTGGTTTGTCATCCTGTTGGCCTTTTGCTCGCAAAATGGTTGTTGCAACATTGGGTTTTCTATTGGCCCGCCTCCCGTTACGGGTGCAAGTAGGAGGAGCTACCACGGTGCAGTGGGTTATGCCAGCCGTGTTATTTCCAGTGTTAAGATGTTCCAATGCTGTGTAGGCCTGAGGACACCTGGTGAGCTATCTATAGTAATTTGTATGCGGTAATCCAGAAAATTGCCAACCAAAAAACAACAAATGCAATCCTGAACCCAATAAACAGAAGAACAGCGCTGAGGAAGCCGTGAGTAGCGCTAGAGAATCGCTGCCATGCCGGTGACTCATTTGCATTTGAAAAGGTGAGGGAAGGGGGGGTCTTGGAATGGGAAGAGGAAGAAAGAAAGGATATCCCAGCCATGGAGACCCCCTAGAGCTGTGGAACCCAGGACAGCTGCCTTGTTTGCCCACCCCCACTTCCCCCCAACACCAGCACCGCTGGGTGCCTTAAGCCTGCTAAGCACGAGAACCCGGAGGCAGTGCCTATTTCCAGTCATGGTGGTGCCTCCCTCCTCTTGTGCAGGTTTCCTGTTTGGGAAGTTGAGATTTCCAACCTTGCAAAGTCACTATTTCACTCCCCTATTCGTAGGACTGAGCCGAGACTACAGACTGGAAGCCAGATGCTTATTAGGAGCTTGAGCTTGTCTGTTCCCAAATGTACAGTACATATGTGGTGATGTTGTACCACGAAATCCAGGTGTTTCCTGTCTGAAACTGAATGGGCTTGTGGTAGATTTACTGAACCATGCTTTTAGATTTTTCATAAGCAGAAAAGCAAGATGACTTTTTTACCTGACTTTCAAAATATGAGGATGAGTGAAGTTTAACATGTTTCAAAAATATTGAGAAAGCTAATATCAACTTGAGGAAAAAATGGTTCATAGACAACGGCGCGAAAGACAAAAGCGCGCGCCGACAATTGAGCACAGCGCGCACCACCGCGCCGCTCTAAATTACACTTTTTAGGGGCTCCGACGGGGGTTTTTGTTGGGGAACCCCCCCCAGTTTACTTAATAGACATCGCGCCTGCGTTATGGGGGGTTTGGGGGGTTGTAATCCTCCACATTTTACTGTAAACTGAACTTTTTCCCTAAAAACAGGGAAAAAGTGAAGTTTTCAGTAAAATGTTGGGGGTTACAACCCCCCACATCCCCATAACGCCCCCACAACGCGGCGCAATGTCTATTAAGTAAAGTGGGGGGGTTCCCCCCCAAGCCCCCCGTCGGAGCGCTAAAAACAGTAATTTAGAGCGGTGCAGCGGCATGCGCTGCGCTCAATTGTCTGGGCACGCCTTTGTCCCGGCGCGCTTTTGATCTGACACCGGAAAAAATGAGTGCTTTTATATGGATAGGAGGGTGTTTGCTCTGCAAATTAACCGTCTTGGGGACTTTACATCACAAAGTTATTTTTTTCAGCAAAATTTGCTGACTAGTTCAGTTTGATATATCCAGATGATAGACGTGTGGTTTGGTTAGCATGCATTTGGCTCGATAGTGCTTGCAAAATCAATTGAACTCACATTAAACTTGCAAATTAATGCGAGTACAATCAATTTTGCACACATTACAAAATACTAAGACATAGTACAAACACTTGAAAGAACGTGAAAGAAACAAAGCTTGAAAATTTTAGCAAAGAGTCTGAAAAATCTGAAAATTAACTTGCTTTTTTTTTTCCTCTGCGCAGTCTGTAATAGTTAAAGTTTCCAGGAATGGCTATTCTAGATCAGTGGTTCCCAACCCTGTCCTGGAGGACCACCAAGGCCAGTCAGGTTTTCAGGCTAGCCCTAATGAATATTCATGAGAGAGATCTGCTCCATGCAAATTCATTAGGGCCATCTTGAAAACCCGACTGGCCTGGTTGGGAACCACTGTTCTAGATTAAATGAAGGTTTAAAAAAAAAAAAAAAATCTCTTCTTTGAGATCATACATTCACTTTTGAATTATAGTCCCAATTTAACTTTCTGGGCAAATCTGTTCTAATACCTTTCATTTGAATTTCAAGAATGCCCAGCTTCATTTGAAACTGAAATCAAGTTTGGCTCAAGTTGAATCGCTAAAAAAAAAAAAAATCTGAACATGGATTACACTGCGCCCGGGGATGTATAGCTGTCAAACCTACTCAATTACCATGCTAATTAAACCAATTTTTTTTTTAAAAACCTAAGGGCTCCATTTATGAAGCCGCGTTAGCGGTTTTAGCGCCACGCGGCTTTTTAACCCACGCTAAACCCTTGCCACGCGGCTGGAACTGACGCCAGCTCAATGCTGGCGTTAGCGTCTGGCGCTGCCGGCAGTTTAGCGCACGCTATTACGTGCTTGATGTCATTGCGTCACATCCATGTATGCGCGGATGCCATCTGGGGGCAGGACAGGGCGTGACAGAGGGCGGAACTAGGCAGTCCTGGGGGGCGTGGCCACAGGGTCCGGATTTTCCAAATATCTAGATTCAAAACATCTTTCCGTTATGACTGAAGCCTGTTGTGACTTAAACATCTTTCTGTTATGATTAAAAATATGTTTTACAAAGATGCTTTAGGCTTTTTTGTTGCTGGCCGCGGCGGTATTTCCTCCGACGCTCATAGGGATTTAATGAGAGTCAGAGGTAATACCACCGCAGCCAGCGGTAAAAAAAAAAGTCTAACATGGCTTTATCAAAGGAGCCCGTAGATATTAAAGTAATAAATAGTTTTCTGGCGATACTGTGAAGTCTTGTAAGAACACTTCTCCAGAAGATTCTGGCAGGGCAACATGGCTGTCTGCTCCAGAGAATTAATGCAGTATTCAGTTCTGGATTTATCTGGCTTCACTCTGTTTTCATGCCACAGAATTATACTTAAATGTCAAATAATTTCCCTTTGTGTTGAAACTACCCTTGGAGCTGACTTTAAACTTCTTTCGCATACGTCAAATCCAGCATTAGTTATTCCTGGAATGGCTCTGTCTGCGAAAGCATTTATTTTTGTTTTGACATGCTGAAATCAATGTAGCTTCCAAAAGCTAGTCAAGAGAGGTATTAGGTTCAATCAAATGGTACCAACTTGCCTTAGATGAATTATATTTTACTTTTTCTCCAGTTGTATCAGATCTGAATATCTGTATTTGGCCTCTAATAGTTGCCATTTGGTAGGCCCCAGTTTCCTTGATATAACTTAACTGGTTAAGTCTGCTGAATATTTGGTTAAAGTTATCCAGATGGGGGTCAACATTAGCCGGCGGCAGTGAGTAGTAAGTATTTCAGCTGCTGTTGGCGTTACACCTGGCTATTTGATACTGGAAAAACTAAACAAAACCCTTAACCAGTTTAGAACCCTATGAAGAGACAACTGCACCAACAGAAAAAAAAAGAGACCTCAGATTTTAGGTGACCCGTCAAAAGCGTGCCGGACTTTGTCGCACCGACAATCGAGTGTAAGACGTATGCTTGCCGCTGGTCCCGCCGCTTTAAAGCCTTACTGTTGGGGGGGGTGGAGGGGGTATGGGGGAAACCCCCCTACACACTACATGTTCAAGTCCTCGTGCTCACATTGGTGGGGGGGGAATCCTCCCACTACACTTTAAAAGTGTCAACCACCGAAAACTTAAAGGAAAACGGAAGGAGGGGGTATGTGTGGGGGTAAGATTATTCAGAATCATCCTAGGCCAGGAGTCGGCAATCTTTTTACAGCAAAGAGACAATTTATCCAAAATGTTTGACCCAAGATCTACAAAGAGCTGCAAGGTGCAGCTTCTCTCCCCTCCAACCCCTCGCAGGTCTCTGCACCTCCCATCCCTCCCTCCCTCCCCATCCGATAGCCAAGGTTCTCTCCCCTCTCCAGGCTCCGACCCTTTAATCTCCCTCCCAACCCCACAATTCCCTCCCCCCTGGGCCTACCGAGGCACCTCGTGGTCCAGCGGAGGGGAGAGAGTCTTTGTGGAAGGAGCGCGGCCTTCTCGCTCATGTCTCCTCGCGGCGGCTGTGACCTCTCACGGTGACTCGCAGTACTACAGGAAATGCCGCGAGCAGCTGCGAGAGGTCATGTGGCTATTTTAGAAGGCAGCCGCAAGGAGGGCTGCACTCCTGCCAAAAAAGACCCCTGCTGGACCACCAGGTACCTGGGCGGTAGGCCTAGGGGAGGGGTAAATCAAGGGATTGGGGGTCTGGAGAGCTGCAGCCACATGCAAGAAGAGCCGCAGGTTGCCGACCTCTGTCTTAGGCAATTGGCCCCCCTTCCCCCGATCACCCCTCTAATAATACTGTACATACTGTTAATGTATACAGCTGCTGGGTGGATCATAAGCAAAATTGTAAAATGGAAAACCTACTCATGTCTATTTTATAAGGCTTTTCCTGAGGGTTTCCTAAAACAACAAAACAAAGAGAAAAGGGAGGTCCCAACCTAAACTGCAGTAAAAAAACCAACTGAGAGCAAACAAAACAATACTGCAGATCTGTACAAGACTTAGGCAAAATTAATTGTGACAAAATAAATATATGTAAACCCTTTTACCAATCAAGGGACCCGACACGGTCCGTGTTTCGGACAAACCTTCGTCAGGGGTCCATGGTAAAAAAGGATAACAAAAAAAGTCACAAAAATTGCTAACATTTTGCTGCTACTCTACAATTTTTGTGACACTTTTTTTGGGTTTCCTAAAACAACCATAAAAAGGAAATTGCCACCATCCCAGTGAAGCATTTTCGCAGTGTGAAGTGAAAGCAGCAATTCTTCACTCCTCCGATCAGAAACATTAATCTGTAACTTTGGGTATCTTCTTTTTCAGCGATACGATATTCATACTAGTGGGTTTTTTTTTCTCTGAAAGATCTTTTTTTTTCCCCCATTAGAAGATATAGCTGAAGTTTTATTTCCAGCTGTGCGGTAGATTGGCACCGAGAGGTATAAGCCTAAAATGATAGTATTTTGCTTTTAATAGTCGCTGTTTGGGAGGCTCAGCTGTCTCGTAAGCGAGACCGAGTTCAGCGTTAAGCAGCTCCGCTCTCAGGATGAAATACGCCTCAGAGCACCCTTCAACTGCAAAGCACCAAACGATACGCCTATCCCCACTTTATACCGAGCCACTGGACTCCTTAACTTTAGAAAAGCAATAAAAACACATCTCTTCACCCAAGTCTTAACTCCCACTCACTGCCGTCAGATACCTAAACCCAACCCTGTAATGTCCTGCCTAAATTAGATTGTAAGCTCTTCTGAGCAGGGACTGTCTATTAGATGTTAAAATGTACAGCGCTGCGAACGCCTTTTCAGAAATAATAAATAGTAGTATTAGATCCCTAGCATGTGTCGAATTAGGATAAAACTTGTACAGTAATTTTGGCAAATTGTAACCTGTTCATTGTATATTATGTATGTTAACCTGTAACCCGTACTGAGCTCTTTGGGGAGGACGAGAAATAAAATAATTATTAAGTAAAATAAAAACCAGATGCTATTGCACCCTCTAGTGGTAACTTCCTAGTATTGTAGAAGAAAGCTTATTTTTTTCTTATCTGTATTCTATTAAGTGTTTATTTAATAATAATAATAGCTTTATTTATATCCTGTCATACCTTTTCAGTTCAAGATGGTATACAGCAAGTGGAGCTGTAAGGACAGCGAGGCTACATCAGTTAGATTTGGGAGGGACAGATAGACAGGTGACTGGGAGAAAAGGGGGAAGGGATGTGTAAGGCATGGTAGGTGTTGAGCAGAATTGAAGGGTCAGATAAATCTGTCGAACAGGTGGGTTTTTAGTGATTTTCCAAATGAATGGTATGTTAGTGAGTCCAGAATGAGGTCACTTAAGGTGTTGTTCCAGACCCCCCTGCTTGAAAGGAGAGTGTCCTGTTTTGAGGAATCTTTTGAATTTGCATCCTTTGGGAGAAGGGAATGGGAACAGCAGTGTTCTGCGTGAGAAGCGGGGTTTGTCCTGCAGGGGGAGGTGTTTCAGGAGGTAGGTGGGTGCGGTGCCGAAGACAGTCTTGAAGCAGAGGCAGCCGAATTTGAAAAAAAATTCTGACCTCGAGAGGTAGATAAGCTGTGCCGACACCTTCTCCAATAGGAGCTCAACGTGAGTTGCATTCAGGTGCACCAAACATTTCCCTGTCCCTGGAGGGCTAGCAGTTAGAGAATGACACGGGGACAAATTTTTCCCCGTCCCCGCTGGAGCTCATTTTCCCGTTCCTGCCCCATTCCTGCAAGCTCTGTCCTCATGCGCACAAGCCTCAACCACTTTAAAATCATAAGTGTTCGAGGCTTGGGCGGTTAAGGCAGAGCTTACATGAATGGGGCAGGGACAAAACTCATGGGGACGGGGAAATTGAGTTCTTGTGGGGACAGACAAATTAGTCCCCGTGTCATTCTCTACTTCAAGCTCTCCAGGCCAGAAAAGCCTCCTCTTTAGATAGACTCTTGATACTAAAGATTCATGACCAGGAAATGGGGGAAGCAGTCAGGAGTGGGGAGTAGAACATGAAGAGGGGGATAGTATTGCCATCAGTTTTGGGGGTTCAGATTTCTGGAGAGCGCGTTCACCCTGCTAAATGACCAGGGCTAATGTTAGATGGGTGTGAAACAGGGCAGTTGCCCTGAGCCTCCAGGCCACACGGGGGCTCCAAAACTGCCCAAATTGAAAGAAAATGCAGCCTGCCAGCTGGCTTTGGAGCCCCTCCCCAATTCCTGTCTTGAACCTCAACATGTGTATCGCAGACCTCACCATTAGCCAAGACTTATTAACATAAATGTATCTGGTATAAGTAATAGAGCTCTGGTTCGCCTGGAAGTTACAGAAAAGTACCCTAGACATTGTGTGGGGCGGTTCTGGATTTATTTTATGTTATAACATTTTATTGAAGGAAACAAATAAATATACAATAATATAATGCAAATAGATATGCATTGTGATTGAATTCACAGTTATGATATTTCCAGATTTATTTATTTTTTTTTACGTTCTTTTTTTTCAGAGCCATATTTTTAGCACAGATCTGTGAAACTGGGCAAACTTGCTGCGTTGCTTAATCTCCAGTTCTTGTCATTACTGCTCAAACACGACAAGTTGTAAGAATTACCACATCTTCAGCATCATACTGAGGTGTGAGAACGCCTTGTGACAGCACATCTATACCAAGTGTGTTGTTTGAATTCCAATCCAGTGATGCAGCTGAAGGTAGAGCAAGTGTAAGTGATATACCCCAGGTTTTCCAAGTTCTGCTACATTCTGCCTTGCAGAGAAATAGCTTGTTCTTTGCTCCGGTGAACTGAGAATGTGCTCCTGGCTCTGTTTCTGTTAGCTCCGTTCTCTGTCTCTGCGAGTGGGAGGAAGGAAAGTGACCTGAATTTGTAGAGATAACCGTTAGCCGCTGGATGATGCGATAAAGTTGAAAGATTTTGTGACAAGTGTGTGGCGCAGTGATTAAAGCTACAGCCTCGGCACCCACGCTGCTCCTTGTGACTCCCGAGTCACTTAATCCCCCCACTGCCCCAGGTACGTTAGATTGTGAGCTGAGATTGTGACGTCATAATGCATCATTCTACCAATGAATATGCATTGAAAGGAGTGCATGCAAATAGATCTCATGCATATTCATTTGTGAAATCCTGGATTCCGGCCCTCGAGGACTGGAGTTGCCCACCCCTGGGCTAGACAGAAAGGTGTATGCTTCGCAAGGGAAAGGGATTGGCGATAGCTTTTCTGCTCGAAACTTAATATTAATGCATGAAATCATATTTTCTTGAGGCTTAACGCAGAATTACCAGACTGGAGCCAAGACATCGCGTGTGCGGTTCAGTTCTTATGCACATCTGCTACCAATAAGGAATTCAGTCGGATTTATGACCTTTTGAGAATCTTTCAGGTAAATTTCCTCATTGACACGACGCCTCATATGAGTGGGTTGATGGGAAAGATTGTACAGGTCAAGAGGTAATTTTAGGAATTACATTTCAAGAACAGGATTTTGTTCTCGGCTCAGAAAAAAAAAAAAAAAAAAAAAGAAACAGTTCCAACTTAGGGAATTTTTTAAGCAGATAAATCAAGAAAAACTGTTCCTATACAGTGAATTGCAAATCATCTAACTAGGGTTACCAGATTTTCCCAAAGGAAAATCCAGACCCATGGCCACGTCCACGGGCCCTGCAACAAATGCCGCTGAAGGCAGGAAGCAAGAGCAGCCCTGCAGTAGGAAGCAAAAATGGGCCTTGCAGTACCACAGTTTGCCTTGTTATACATTATATCAAACTCTACAGCAGGTTGGACACCAGTGGAAGGTAGGGATGCTCTAAGGAAACATGGAATTAAGCATGAGGAATAGCTTAGGGCAGGGGTAGGCAATTCCGGCCCTCGAGAGCCAGAGGCCAGGTCAGGTTTTCAGGATATCCACAATGAATACGTATGAGATGGATTTGCACGCACTGCCTCCTTGAGATGCAAATCAATCTCATGCATTTTTATTGTGGAGAATCCTGTAAACCTGACCTGGCCTCCGGCTCTCGAGGACTGGAATTGCCTACCCCTGGCTTAGGGTAATGCAAACAGGTGGTGTTATCCAGGCAGTGTGATTATACTGGACATTCTTCAACACTTTTGGGTGTATCTTACAGATTTTTGGCTGCTGATCACAAAAATCACATTAAAAATTATGTAACATGTAATTAATACCTGACGCCAAGATTAAGGAAGGCATTTTTGTCGGTTCACAGATCAGACACGTCATCAGTGACGAGAGATTTGAAGATCTGTTAGCTGGGCCAGAGAAAAATTGCCTGGAAAGCATTCAAGGAGGTCGTTGAGAATTTTCTTGAGCACCAATCTATAGTCAGCTGGTTGACAAAGTTCTTAGAGCGTAAAAAACCATGAAGTGCTAACATGTCACTGAAGAAGCACTTTCTACATTCACACTTGGGCTTCTTCCCCGCAAATCTTGGCGCAGTCAGCGACAGACATGGCGAAAGGTTTCACCAGGACACTGCCGCTATGGAAAAAAGTTATCGGGGCAACTGGAATCCATCAACGCGGGCTGACTATTGTGGAGCACTGCAATGAGATGCACAAACGAAAATCAGCAGGAAGACACTTTTGGCCGTGGCGAACTATCACAGCGTATCAGAAACACTGTGCATTAAAACATGTTACAGTCAATTAAAGATACCATCGTGTTTCTCAAAATTCCTATGTGATACAGTCAGTGGGAAATTACTTATTTGTGTTTATTTTGAAGGGGGTCTGTCATAATCGCCAGTTTGTTTATAGGGAGCAAAACGTTTGGGAAAAAATTGTTGTCCAGTGTTATCAAACACAAATAAATCTGTGTATCTGCTTTCAGTTTCCATAGAGAGAACAAGAGGGCACTCTCTAAAGTTAAGAGGGGATCGATTCCGTACAAACGTAAGGAAGTTCTTCTTCACCCAGAGAGTGGTAGAGAACTGGAATGCTCTCCCGGAGGCTGTCATAGGGGAAAACACCCTTCAGGGATTCAAGACAAAGTAGATAAGGACAGGTTGTTCACCCTCTCCAAGGTAAAGAGAACGAGAGGGCACTCTCTAAAGTTGAAAGGGGATCGATTCCGTACAAACGTAAGGAAGTTCTTCTTCACCCAGAGAGTGGTGGAAAACTGGAACGCTCTTACGGAGTCTGTTATAGGGGAAAACACCCTCCAGGGATTCAAGACAAAGTTAGACAAGTTCCTGCTGAACCAGAACGTACGCAGGTAAGGCTGGACTCATTTAGAGCACTGGTCTTTGACCTGGGGGCTGCCGTGTGAGCGGACTGCTGGGCACGATGGACCACTGGGTCTGACCCAGCAGCGGCAATTCTTATCTTCTTATGTAAACATTGGCCAGAGTTCTGCATATATGCTGTTACTGTATACCCAACAGCTTTCCTCAGCTGGCGTGATCAGTTTACTGTTTGTCAATGGACCAGAAGATGGCGCCAGAAGACAGGAAACATTCGGTCATGGTCTTCGTTTTCTTTAGAGTTTAATACATATATATAGTGCAGAAGAAAAGTGCAACACAGTAAGAGCAAAATGACCGCTAAAATTAGATCACCTCTATATAAATGCTATGTAAATTACTCTCCTAAGCAGTTAAATCCTGAAATGTTTCATTCTATAAGGTAATTTTAACTCCTGATTAAATTGTAAGCTCTGTTGAATAGGGACTATCCTGTCTCTTACATGGTTAATATAATGTACAGCGCTACGTGTGTTTGGCAGCTCTATAGAAAGATATAGTGGTGCTAGAAAAGGTTCAAAGAAGAGCGACCAAGGGGATAAAGGGGATGGAAAGACTAAAACGGTTGGGGCTCTTCAGCTTGGAAAAGAGACGGCTGAGGGGAGACAGAATCCCAAGTGGAGTAGAACGGGTACAAGTGGATCGATTTTTCACTCCGTCAAAAATTACAAAGACTAAGGGACACTCAATGAAGTTACGGGGAAACACTTTTAAAACCAATTGGAAATTTTTTTTCACTCAGAGAATAGTTAAGCTCTGGAACGCGTTGCCAGAGGATGTGGTAAGAGCGGATAGCGTAGCTGGTTTTAAGAAAGGTTTGGACAAGTTCCTGGAGGAAAAATCCATGATTTGTTGTTGAGAAAGACATGGGGAGAAGCCATTGCTTGCCCTGGATCGGTAGCACGGAATGTTGTTACTCTTTGGGGTTCCGGAATCTCAATAATCTTTGGGGTTCTAGAATCTTTTGTTACTCTTTGGGGTTCTGGAATGTTGCTACTCTTTGGGTTTTGGCCAGGTACTAGTAACCTGGACTGGCCACCGTGAGAACGAGCTACTGGGCTTGATGGACCATGGGTCAGACCCAGTAAGCTGTTCTTATGTTCTTAGTAGTCATAGGCATCGGAATGGGGGAGGCCACAGGAGCCCTGGCCTTCCCCCAAATTGGCGGTCGATGGTTGGAGTCCCAATTCATGACGCGTCCTCATGCAAATTGGGGCAATCAGAGTCATGCCCCCAACCGACCACTCGGATGGCTAGAGAGTGATCCGGACGCATGTGCAGGCCATCTTCTTTGCCTGTAGATGGTCTACGCATGTGCTTTTGTTCACACACAGCAAAAGTACATGTGTAGACCTGATTGGCTGAGGTGCCCTGGCCCCTCCAAAGGGAGGAGCCTGAGGCGCCTCAGCCAGTCAGTGCCTTAGGCCTCTCCCCGTTTATCAGATGATGCGCTGGGGCAGGGCCTAAGGCCGCTATTGGGCGGCGGCAGGCAGCAGAGTAGGAGCAGGAGGAGGGTCCGGGCACCCCTCCTGCTCCCGAAGATGTTGGGGAGCCTTACCCAAGGAGAAGGAGGGACTGAGCACCGCTCCTGCTCACAGCTTTTTACTGCCGGGGGTAGGCTGTGCTGGTCGGTGGGGGGGGGGGAGGGCTGTGCTGTATGTGTGCAGCATTTTTTTTTTTTACGCCGATGGCAGGAGGGTGTTGGTATCCCTCCTGCTTTTTTCTCCTTGGGGGGGAGGGGAGGCAGGGCAGGCAGGAGAGATCGTGGCCTGGGGGGGGGGGGGTGTCGGGCGGATCTCCGCAGTGCAGGCCCCCTTTAAAACCACGGTCTTGCACTGCAGGGAACGGCGTCAGAGAGCAGGGGAGTCCAGGAGCAGGCAAGAGAGATCCGGGCTGGGCTGAGCCCTGACAGGAGGCTGCTTCTCCTGTCACTACTGTCAGAGTCTGCGCATGAGCGGGGATTGCTCTGGCCGTGGGTAGGGGGCACGGTTTGGAGGTTTAGTGAATCCTCCTCTTAGTTTCTCCAAACAGTTGAGCCAACAACCACCCAGGCTTTTCCGGCCTACCCAACACGTGCTCACAACACACCCCTTGGACAGTACGCACGATGTAACATATGTAAAAAGCCACCCAAGTGTTCTCAGATGGCCTCAACAGTTTATTGAACGTGGAATTTCAAGTTATTAACCAGGAGACGGAAGATCCCTAAGAGAAACATAGCCGGGCCGCTTGCTCTTTTGTCAGGTTCTGCGCCGTAATCTCATTAAAACTTGTGCGGTCAACACAAAAGCAGTAATTTACCTGGTGCTGCAGATTCGCTGCACATCAAAAAGATATTTGATGGAAGAGAATAATCCCATTGTACACCCTTCAGCGCACATCTAACCCAGCTAATTTGATTTGTTTAATTAAATGCATTCTGTGAAGATGTCTCCGGGTTTTATCAGCCTAACGGAGTTTACAGGTTTAATTTAAAAGGCAGGCTTGCCCTTTTGCCATTTCTAAGTAAAGTTTAAACACGGATCGGAAAACGTGCGCTTGTTATTCTGTACAAATTTGAGAGTGGAGAGTTGGGACTTTCCTCCTCCAAATGGCATTTTTTTTTTTTTTTTTGCCACTGAAGGGTCAGTCGTGGGAGAACAATGAAAAATTGAACCCAGCACCTTGGTTTTCTGAAAAAGGAGTGGGAAATGAAGGTTCATAGACAACGGCGTGAAAGACAAAGGCGCGCGCCAACAACTGAGCACAAGATGGAGGTGTGCGCCGAAGAAAATTACAGTTTTTAGGGCTCTGACGGGGGTGTGGGGGGGGAACCCCCCACTTTACTTAATAGACATCACACCGGCGTTATGGGGGGTTTGGGGGGTTGTAACCCTCCACATTTTACTGTAAACTTAACTTTTTGCCTAAAAACAGAGAAAAAGTTAAGTTTTCAGTAAAATGTGGGGGGTTACAACCCCCCCACCCCCTATAACGCCCCCACAACATGGCGCGATGTCTATTAAGTAAAGTGGGGGGGTTCCCCCCCACACCCCCCCCCCCCCCGTTGGAGCCCTAAAAACAGTAATTTTGAGCTGCGCACGCCTCCACGCTGCGCTCAATTGTCTGGACATGCCTTTGTCCCGGCGCGCTTTTGACCTGGCGTTCTGGTGGCTGGATCAGAAAAATACCCTAGAATCTCTATGAGGTGGGGATAACTTTTAGCGAAAGGGATTGAGACTTGTAAACTGCCTTTTTGTAGTGACACAATCACACCCAAATGGCTTGATTCACTAGGCAGACCGATGGTTGTACCGATCGGTTTGCGACCCCTTTGCGACCAGATTTCCCTTTGGCCCGTTTCACTCACCTCTCCTGCGATCCGCTTCCGATTCGTGCATGCAAATGAGGGGGAAACGCATGCAAAGGTAGACAGGGACACGATTCACCAAATAAATTTTTGAAACCGACTGGGCTGGCTGATCAACCCATGAAGCGACGGCTGGGGACCAGTCGAAAACGCCTTTCCGACTCCTCCAGCTCCATTGAAGCCCCGAATCTCTCCTGCCTGCTCTGCCCGAATCGCCGCCCTGCTCTTCCCCGATCTCTCCTGCCCTTCCCCGCACTGCGAGCCCGTGGTTTTAACCCGCGGGTTATGTTCAAATGATTTTTATTATTTCAACCAGAACATACAAATAGAAGTTGCATACAAATCCAAAAAATAACAGTGCAAGTTCACCCCCTCCCCCCCCATCCCTCCCTTCCCTCCCCACCCCAAAAGTCCAATGCCACTATCATGGCTGAGAGTGTAAGATAGTCTTAACAATTCAAGAGTCTACTGCGAGCATATGGTGTGAGGTCCTGCCAGAAGCATTCCCAGGTCTGACAGAATTTGCGGCCCGATCCACGATCTAAATCTCCCACTAGTCTCCGCTCCAGCGTCGCATGAACAATCATCAACGCTCTCCATTGAGCGTAGGAAGCGGGATCTCGGGACAGCCAATTAGTAAGAATTGCTTTCTTCCCCATCAAAAGCACTCTAGTGACAAAAGCTGACATTTTAACCCGCGGGTTAAAACCATGGGCTCGCTGGGCTACAAAAAAGTTTTTAAAAGTTACAATAAAAAAATAAAAGTCACAGCTCAGAGGGGTCTTGATGCATGCACAGACCAGTGGGCTCAGAATCTGCCTAATCTGGGGCAGTGGAGGATTAAGTGACTTGCCCAGGGTCACTGGGATTGAACCCACAACCTCAGGGGGCCGAGGCTGTAGCTCTAACCACGGCGCCACAGTCTCCTCCAATACAATATTAGAAGTGAGCCAAGTATAGAGCAATGAAGCCAGTGTGACATCACTGATGAGGCTGGCTCTTACGCATTGGTGGAATGAGACATTATGACATCACAATCTCAGCTCTGGAATGTTGCTGCTATTGGGGTTTCTGCCAGGCATTATGACATCAGGGAAAGGGATTGGGCCTTGAATATCACCTTTTACAACTACACTCAAAGTGGTTTCCACACAGATACTTCCTGCTTTTTCCCCTATCTATCCCGGTGGGCTCACAATCTGCCTAATGCACCTGGGGCAGTGGAGGATTAAGTGACTTGCCCAGAGTCACAGAGAGCATTTATTTGGCATTTGCAATCACAGAAATTCCAGTGCTCAGAGTATTTATGTCCTATTGTTTTGTTCCTCTGCACAAAATTAAAATGCGCACATGTACAGCGCTGTGTACGCCTTTCAACGCTGTATAAGTGATAAATACTAGTAGCACTTTTTCACAAATAACGTCATGTACAGAGAAAAAAAAATACTCACCTTAGACCTCAAGTGCCGATTCTAAAAACGTACCCCCGATAGGCAGCGGAAGTTGCCCTTCCATTGCCTAACTTACCCTCCTCTTTTTTTTTTTTTTTTTTTTTTACAAAACTGTGAAAGTCGTTTTTAGCGTGAACTCGCAGGCCTTGAGCATGCGCAGATGCTCAGGCCCAGCAAGAAGAGGAGGCCGGTCTTCGGGCGGGGGGATGCCCAATCGCAGCGGGGGGGGGGGGGGTGCCGGATCGCAGGGGGCGCCGCTCGCAAATCGAGGCACACTCGGTTTCCGAGGTGCAGATTTTGCGAATGTTTTGCTCGTCTTGCAAAACACTCGCAAACCGGGGCACTCGTAAACCGAGGTACCACTGTACATTCTTACATCCCTAGAAGGCCTCAACATTATGTAATACTGCAACCTTCTTAGACCTTCTGTGATAAATCAGTAAAAATGTACTAAAAGTGAAGGAAACAGCTATTAGAGTGGCTATTCTGAAAATATTTGTGATACACAGTATTTAAAATTGCCAAAACTCTGGTTAATGATGTCTTCTGTCACATAAAATTCAGTGGCAGGCCGCAATTCAGCCTGTGGGCTGCCCATCTTTATGTTAGATAAATAATGATTCCCTCCCTCCCCCTCCCCCAAGAGTTAGGTGAATGTAGGGTTACCAGATTTTACTTCCATAAAATCCAGACTCATAGACCCGCCCCCTAGGTCCGCCCAGTTTCACTGAGCCCCGCACCATTATGCCCACACCACGCCCCAGCCTCACCCCCTAGCTCCGCCCCCTCACGCACAAGTGCAGCTGCCCCCTCCCGACGTGATCTGAAGAGGAAGCTTTCCCAAAACCCGTCCAAAGTGCCTGGTTTTGAAAAGCCGCCCGGACTTTCCAGGTAAATCCGGACGGCTGGTAGCCCTAGGATTGCAAGACTAATTATGGCAGAGATTTACTACCAAGCTGGAAAGAAGGAAGCTTCTTAAGATCATTCTGACATCTTATCCTTTTTATAAGAAAAAAAATGTATGAGATCAAATCCCTAAGATAGTGGCAATCCACTACTAATATCACTTGAATTTTACCTTTTGAACTTCGATGCTTCGTTTCCACAGATATATTGATGCCTTTTATTCAAGACATCTTAGGATTTCTGCGGGTTTCCTCATTTGATACTGCTGCTGGGCTACTCGGCTTTGATAATTGCTAACCTCTGCTCGGTTAATGAGTTTCACTATCTATAAAATAAAATAAAAAAGCCTTGTTGTGCACTGGGGCCTGCTGCTGAGTGACCCTGAGCCCGACCTCAGCCAGACTCAGTTTCAACGTAATTGGAAAATCCAGCAACCTGTATGGATCAGAATTCAAAATCTTCTGCATTCTACGATCTCTAGTCTGGATAGAGTTAGCGAATAATTTGCAGGAGTTGTAATGGGTTAATATTTCTGGACAACAGAGAGTCGGTAAGCCGTAAAAGCACTGGAAACGCGCCAATGATCTGTACGCGATTGACGTGCCACCAAGTAAGCAGCAGAGCACAAATCACCCAACCCTGAGAGTCTACTGTATTCTAGAATATTCCTGTGGTCCCCAAGTCTGGCCAGTAGGTGTTGCTGTTGAGCGATGGTTGATGCCCCCTTCCTCCCTTCGGTTGCTCTGGCCTAAAACGCAGAGTCCCAAGCGTTAAAGCGGAACCTATCCTGAGTCACCAGGCCAACCTCTTCTAAAAATTCTTGCTTTGGAGCATATTAAAGTAGTATGAATGATATTTTAAATTAATCAATAGATTCTGCTCAACAGTTGCAACGAAACAGTGAAAATATGTAATCTGTTGGGCTTTCTAAAGGCTCCAGAATTGAGCCCAGTGTATGCAATCGTCTGCATTCTGCCATCGTCTCATTGGCATGCGTGTGTCAACAAAGCTATGAATTTGAGAGTATATCTCTTATTTATTTATCGACTGTGGTGGTGGGCACACTGGTGCACTATTAAATAATTGGACTGCTTTGTTTCTGCCAGGAATATTTAAGTCACTGAGAAAAGATATGAAAAATTCAGTGCATCCAGCACGAGTGAGCGAAGAGATGTGACTGAATGGTTCCGACTCTTACCTCCTTCTTATAAAGCTTGACGCTCATATAAGGGTGACTCGTCAGAACCGCGGAGGACAATCCCGTGCTGACAATCAAGTGCAGGACAAATATGCCGCCGCTTTGAGGCCTTCCCTTTTGCACTCTATTGGGGGGGGGGAACCCCCAGTACACTCAGAAGTCCTTGTGCTCCCGTTGGGGAGTGGAACCCCCCACTACACTGAAAACTCCCGAAGAGCAAAAACATGGGAGGTTTCAGTGTACTAGGGGGTTACCCCCCAAACCCTCCCCCCAATGGGAGCACGACCAGTTCTAAGTGTAGTCCGGGGGTTCCCCCAACGCCCCCCCTCAGAGCGTAAAACGGAAGGCGTCAAAGCGGCGGAAGCGCGTATTTCTCCTGCCCTCAAATGTCAGCGGCGGGATTGTCGGCACGCTTATGACGGTGTACCCAGAAAAGCAGCGACAGCCGTGAACTTGCTGTGCTCTTTGGTGTGTTGTTAGAGTGCAATAATGAAAGGTCCTCCATCCAGTGGTGTAGAAGGGGGGGGAGCGGTCCGCCCCTGGCGCCGTCTGGGTGGGGGTTCCAGCACCTCCCCCGCTCCTTCCCCGCATGCACCTCCAACCCCAAGCTGCTGCTCCCACCAGCTCGTGCTCTTCCTCTGATGTCACTTTCTGGACCCGTGCCTAGAAGTGACGTCAGAGGAAGAGCCGACGCGAGCAGCAGGTTGGGGTTCCTGCTCATGACAGGATTATTTAAGAGTTACGGGGGAAGGGAAGGGGCACGCATACATGTGGGTTGGGGTGCCACTGCCCCAAGCACCTCTCATCCTCGCTACGCCACTGCCTTCATCCCTGGCTTCATACGTGCCTTTTGCATCTTACTCTTGTTGCACATCTAGAATCATTTTTATACTTCCGTACTAATTGACATACTTACAATACGACAGGACGTACATACATTGTGATTTGTCATTCTTACTATACAATGTGTGAAGCACAACCCCAAATATCTACTTGTACAGAGTGTCTAGTTCCAATATCCATATCTCATATTCCTCAAGACAGTGTAAATTTGCCATATGTATACAGTACTCCCCCAAGATTCGCGGGGGCTCCGTTCCAGGAACCCCCGCAAATCTCAACAAACCACGAATATGGTTTTTCACAGGGGAGCCTGAAGAGGGCAGCGGGAGAGCAGCCGGAGCGCCGCCAAGTGCAAGAAATCACTCGCGGTACGCTCCGACCGCCTCTTCCTGCACTAAGTCGGGCCTTATCCAATCGGGAGTTGCGTGTCAAAGCACAATGCGCGGCAGCGGCAAAGAAAGCAAATAGAATGTTAGGCATGGTAAAGAAAGGAATCACGAGTAGATCGGAGAAAGTTATAATGCCGCTTTATAGGGCAATGGTCAGACCACACTTGGAATACTGTGTCCAACATTGGTCTCCCAACCTAAAGAAGGATATAAAACTGCTGGAGAGGGTGCAGAGATGAGCAACAAAGCTAATAAAAGGTATGGAGAACTTGGAATACGAGGAACGACTTAAGAGACTGAGATTGTTCTCCCTTGAGAAGAGGAGACTGCGAGGGATATGATCGAAACTTTCAAAATACTGAAAGGAATCGACAAAATAAAGCAGGAAAAAAAATTATTTACAATGTCCAATGTGACACGGACAAGAGGACATGGACTGAAGCTAAGGGGGGGACAAGTCCAGGACAAATATCAGGAAGTTCTGCTTCACGTAACGAGTGGTGGATACCTGGAATGTCCTCCCTGAGGAGGTTGTTGCGGAATCAACCGTTCTAGGATTTAAAAGCAAACTAGATGCACATCTCCTTACGAGAGGCATAGAGGGATATGGGTGACTAAAATTACGCCAGGTGTACACCTGGCTGGGCCTCCGCGTGTGCGGATCGCCGGACTTAATGGACCGAAGGTCTGATCCGGAGATGGCAGTTCTTAGGAGCAGAGCGTGTTGTAAATCTGAGGAATCCTCTCTTGCACATGAAACTTTGCACCGAAGACTATTAAATCCCCGAACCAAACCATTTAAATATTATATGCCTGTAAAAATGAGGTATAAGCTGCTGTCATATCAACATTTTTAAAAAATTCCAGATAACACGGCCTAGGTTATAAACATTTCCCTTGATAAATAAGTCATATGAGGTGCTTTTGTTTTTATTAGTGTTGAGCGTGAGCGCCGAACGAGCCTGCAGAAGGGAAGCATAAATTCTCTTCCTGTTGCATCCCTGGAGTAGCTTTATATTAATAGATGTGCTGGTTGTAGCTCGAGACCGAGCTCCTTAGTGAGTACACAGAATAAATCAGTGCAATGGGGAAGGTCATCTTTCTGGCAGCTGTGGGGATTACGGGGAGAATGAAAGATTCTTCTGTCACCATTATCAAGTTTTTGCTAGCCCAAAACCACCAGTCCCCCAAACCCCAGAGCGTCCCGAGCTGCAAGTGCACCCAGTACAACGCACTACCTAGCTTCTAAGCCACACCCACTGCACCATGGCCCCACCTCCCTTGCACTCTGGGTGGCTGCCTGCAGCTCCTCGCGCAGCCCTCGGGATGGTTCTGCCCAAACCTACCTGACTGTTGGTGTAATCCAAACAGGTTAATCGACCTGTTTTTTTTAAATTTTATATACCAGGCAATATTGGGGAGATATTCAGCCAGTAGCAGTCGGTGTGTTTTTTGGGGTTTCGGCTACCTTTATACCTGGATATTCAATGTCCGGGCACTGGCATAAACTATCTAGGTTTGTGCGGCTGGCTATTTATTCCCTTATTGAGATATTCACTTAGGGGTCCTTTTACTAAGGCTAATCGACGCGTCCATAGAATATAACGGACACGTTAGCATTTACCACTCGATAAATCGGCTAATGCACCTTAGTAAAAGAGGGGGTGAACCGCCTAAGTGGAACCAGACAAAACAAACGGCAGTGAGGCTCATATTCAACCTGAAAAAAATTCAATCCCATCACACCTTTATGCCCCAAAAAACTTCATTGGCTGAAAATTGAGAGCCGAGTACTTTTCAAATTCGGATGTCTCTTCTACGAAGCTCTGTAGGGTCTACTGCCCAACTGGCTCGCCAATTGGTTCACATTCGCTAGACCCGGACGATCTACTCGACCTCAATCTTTCTTCGCCTCTCCCTCAAATAAAGGATGCACCCGTAAGAGATTCATCAACAGACTCCTTCCCTGCCAAGCAGCCGCCGAAGACCCCGAATGGAGCCAACTGGTCAGAACATCAACCTCTTATGTGCACTTCAGTAAGCTCCTAAAAATGCTCTTCTTCCCCAAACAGGACGACCTGCCTTAAATTTTCCACGAGGCAACTGCCCGAAGATTTAAAAGTACAGCGCCGGGAGGAGGTGGGTGGGGAGAGTTGGGCGCTGGAGAGAGGGCGTGTCATAGCATTCCGTTGGGGCTAGGGAGGAGCTCATGGGTTTCCCCATAACCAAACAGCTTTCCACTGCCTATGCATTGGGTGTAGGTACCCGACAGCTTTTAGCTTGGATTTGAATATTGCTAGAGACATAGCATGATGTATCGACTCTGGCAACCTGTTCCAGGCATACGGCGTGGCAAGAAAGAAGGGATGGAGTCTGGAGTTGGCAGTGAAAGAGAAGGGTACAGATAAGAGGGACTTACCCAATGAATGGAGTTTGCAGGGGGGAGCACAGGGGGAGATAAGTGAGGAGAGATATTGAGGGGCTACAGAGTGAATGCATTTGTAAGGCAGTGCGAGGAGTTCGGAAACAGATGGGGAGCCAACGAAGTGACCTGAGGAGAGGGGTAATGTGCGCATGGCGGCTCTCACGGCATATGGGTCGGGCAGCAGCATTTTGAACGGATTGAAAGGGTGAGAGACGGATGCGCGGGAGACCCGAGAGAAGGACACGGCGGCAGTTTCAGCGCGAGGTGATGAGAGCGTGGATAAGGGTTGTGGTAGTGTGTTCGGAGAGGAGAGGTCAGATTTGGGTAATATTATGGAGGGGGGAGGCGACAGGCTGCCATCCCTTCTTCTCCCTTTTCCCCTCCACTTTTTCCTAACCCTGTGAGTAGGATATACCGCCCTGTCATATTTTAATTTCCTTGAATTTTTAGATGTGCCCTGCCAGCTGGAGCGGTATAAAAAAACCCTCAAATAAACCATAAACTAGATAAAGTTGTCCAAGTGACAGAGTGCCAGTGGAAGAAGCAGGATTTGAACCCAGGGCTTCCCTGGTTCTCAGGCCGTGGCTCTAACCTCTAACCAAAGTCCTCTCCCTCAGGCTATATGTTTATACATTGCGGATAATTCAGCGGTGCCTTAATTCAGTCCTAACCATCCCTAAAGTCTGGGTCTGGGCGCTGCTATATTATGCTATTATCATTAGTCAATTTATCCATTTCCTTTCCATCTAGCCACAAGCTACTGTGGCCAATTTGTAGCCCGACCGACCTCGATGTAGATTGTTCAAAATTGCTCCATCTGGAGGTGATTCTCTGCCGCTTTTCTTGCATGTAAAGGATGTTTACACACACAAAAGGGTTTCCCCAAAACTCAAGCCTAATCTAACCTAATCTGACATTTATTCCCTGCACAAATATCAGCTTACATCCCAAGAAAACCCTTTAGTTATATACGGGGAATTGCATTAAAAATAGCAAAAACTTATTAAAATAAACCCCCAATAAGTGAATAAAATGAAAACCTTAAACCCAAGAAACACATTAGTAATATATAAGTATTACATCAGGGTAGCAAAAGCTATATATAAAAATAAATATTGATTCAACAAGGTACAAAAACACCTTAACATTGTAACATCATGGCAGTTAAAGGGCCCGTCCAGTATGCCCATCCACAGCATCCACTATCTCCTCCTCTCCCTATTGGCTAAGCTCTTAACATTTGCATCTCCTCTTCCTATAGGCTAAGGCTCTTTACACCTGCATTGTGAGGTCATAGAGCTTTATGGGTATAGAAACATGATGGCAGATAAAGGGCAAAGGGCCCATCCACAGCATCCACTATCTCCTCTTCTCCCTAAGAGATCTTGTGTGTCTATCCTAGGCTTTCTTGAATCCAGACACAGTCTCTGTCTCCACCACCTCTTCCTAGCGACTGTTCCACACATCTACCACCCTTTCTGTAAAAAAGTATTTTCTCAGATTACTCCTGAGCCTCCCACGTCTTAACTTCATTTTGTGCTCTCTGATTCCGGAGCTTCTTTTCAAACGAAAGAGATTCGCCTCATGTGCATTTATACCATGTAGGTATTTAAACGTTTCTCTCATATCTCCCCTCTCCTGCCTTTCCTCCAGAGTATACCTATTGAGATCTTTAAGTCTGTCCCCATACACCTTATGAGGAAGACCATGCACCATTTTAGTGGCCTTCCTCTGGACCAACTCCATCCTGTTTATATATTTTGGAAGACGCAATCTCTAGAATTGTACAGAATATTCTAAATGAGGTCATCGATACCTCCTTTTTCCTATTGGCCATCCCTCTCCCCATTCACCCTTGCATCCTTCTAGCTTTCACCGTCGCCTTATCAAATGAAAAAGTTTTCAATTTCTTTCAAAATCGCTCATAGTTTGGTTCCACTCTACTAGGCGTCGGAAGCTCATTCCATATAGAGATTGCTCAGAAAGAGAACATAGAATCAAGTTGCTGTTTAAAACTTAGGAGGGGGGGGGAATTCATCAGTCATCAGTGTGTGCTACGCTTTAAGACGGGCTATTTTTCCACAAGTTGTGGAATCGCATAAAATAGGACCCTGTGCTAAATTAGCATGACTTCTGGATTCCCCCACCCCCCTTAATCCTATAATAGCTCATACGAGTTGCACTGTTTCCTCTAAGCCGGGGTGTCAAAGTCCCTCCTCGAGGGCCGCAATCCAGTCAGGTTTTCAGGATTTCCCCAATGAATATGCTAAACTAAACTAAACTAAACCTTAGGTTTATATACCGCGTCATCTCCACGGAAGTGGAGCTCGACACGGTTTACAGGTATTAAAATAGAGAAAGGAACTCCAATGGGAGGAAGAAGGGCTGTTAGATAGGAAGGAAAGAGGGCTTTGAATAATGGGGGATGGGGGGGTGGTTACATTTTGGAGAAAAGCCAGGTTTTCAGATGTTTTCTGAAATGTTGGAGGGAGGTCGAACTCCGAAGATGGGCGGAGAAGCTGTTCCACAGCTCGGTGATCCTGAAGAGGAGGGATCAATGAATATGCATGAGATCTATTAGCCTACAATGAAAGAAGTGCATACAAATAGATCTCATGCATATTCATTGGGGAAATCCTGAAAACCTGACAAGATTGCGGCCCTCGAGGAGGGACTTTGACACCCCTGCTCTAAGCTGAGTGGGTGTCTTCCACTTACAGTGCTGCCAGTAGGGGGTGCTGTTTTAGTATCATATTTTCAATAGTGAGGGGCAAGCAAGCAAGCCCCTCCCCTCCCCCCCCCACATACACACTGGCAAACATGCATTTGGAGGACCCCTGTTCAACTTAAAAGGATCAGTCGCCCCATGTACCCATTTTATTAATATAACACAATTCTTGAGGGCCGAAAGTGGCTTGTAGCATATCCCTAATGAATATGGATGAGCTGTATTGTCCTATACTATATTTAGTGTATGGAAATCTCTTTACCAGGGATATCCTGAAAGTTGACGGGTTGGTGACCCCCCTGGATTGCTGTTTGACATCCCTTCTGTAGTCCATATAAGAATAGCATTACTGAGAAGGACTAATGGTCCATCAAGCCCAGTAGCCTGTTCTCACGGTGGACAATCCAGGTCACTAGTACCTGGCCAAAACCCATAAAGTAGCAAGATTCCAGAATCCCAAAGAGTAACAAAGATTCTGGAACCCCAAAATAGTGGCAACATTCCATGCTACCAATCCAGAACAAGCAGTGGCTTCCCCCATGTCTTTCTCAATAACAGACTATGAACTTTTCCTCCAGGAACTTGTCCAAACCTTTCTTAAATCTAGCTACGCTATCCGCTCTTACCACATCCTCTGGCAACGCGTTCCAGAGTTTAATTATTATAATTTTTTTCTAGAAATGATGAAAATTTTGTATAAATAAGGAAATGAAAAACGGTTGCAGGAGCTTTATGTTGTATTTTTAAAAAAAATTATTATTATTCCTTTGCATCGTTGTTTGATTCCCATCCAAACTATTTATCAACAAACTTAACTAATGTCAGCAGGTCAGGAAACAACGGCGAAATGAATTCTGCCCTTCCCGCAGATTCCCTCTAACGTTGCAGGCTATTTTCTTGTCAAAAAAAAAAAAAAGTCTGACCCACCGACGCTACTGATGCAAAAAAAAAAAAAAAAAAAATTCTACAGTTCCAAGCCATTAGTGAAATCTGGTGCAAAGAAAAGGCAAATCGGAAGAAGGCTCTTCATCTCCATGGTTACCCTTCCTCCGAAGGCCGGTTCTGTGCCATGAAACATACTGGGACCCTCTGAACAGTGGCTCTGTAGCGCTCCAGCAGAGGCTTGGAAGGGTGTCTCGAAATGGGCAGAGATTGTTAACGGAGGATTCCCGCGTCGTCATCTCTCTCCGCAACTGGGTTCCTTCCATCCGGCTGACAAGTCGAAATGTTATAATTTACAGACCTTCTTTTTTTTTTTTTTAAGACAGTTTGCTTCCCTTTAATTGTGTATGTCGGTCCCCTCCCAGATTGACAGCCAAGAAACTGCATGTTTGAGAGGTTTCACACCCTTCAATTTCTGGTTTAGCCTGATGCGATGGCACCTTTTAAAAAAAAACAAAAACCAACAACCCCACCTCCCTCGCCTTATAGTTAGAAAATTCTCATTAAGGTGATGGGTGTCTCTGGCATATAGCAGCCTACAAGAAGCCTCAAAAAGCATGTGAAGTTAGCACTAATGAGAAAAAAATCAGGTTTGCTGATCACAATTGGAAGATATTCCAGAGCAAAGCCAGATGGGTCCTGAAAAGGTCCCCCCATTCCCCCCCTTTTCATAGGCTATGTGTTAATCTCATGAGGATAGCTGAAGGCCGAGACCTCGTTGCAGCAGGGTCTCAAACATTCAGAAAGCGGATGGTTTGTTAAGATTTTACACAGCACAGCTCTGCTACAGACTTGCTAACATCATATTTAAAAAACCCCAAAATATTTATGTAGGACCACTTCGATGCCACCCAAGGAAAAGATATTCAGACAGTTTCTAAAAGATTACAATATGTGACCATCTCGGGGAAAAGATAACTAAAGTCTCAGATTTGAAATGTCGAGACTGGCTGATTTTTTTCATTCATGTCATGGGTCCAATGAGCAGACTGCAAAAGTTACACGTTTGAAGTCCTATAACTTTTTTTTTTTTTGTTTCTCACCTAAAAGTATGGGGTTTGGGCTCTCGTGTTACAAAGTGTTCGCTTCAGTAGGATTCATTAAAGTCGCGTTTTTTGATTTAGGTGGCTTTAGACACCTTTTCCCATAGATGGGTGTCATAAAAAAAAAAATAAAGAATAAAACATGACATCAAGCTAGATTATTAGCCAGATATAACAAACACACATGCATTCATACACTTACATAAGAAACACATATCAATATTTAACTATAGAGAGAGCAGTGGTTCCCAAACTTTTCCTGGGAGAACCGCACCAGTCAAGTGCTGATTTTCAAAGCTGACTTTCTGGACATCTTGCTAGGCTTCTTAGCCGCCATGTGTCCGTAGTTTGAGGTGGGGGGTGTTGGAGGCGTGCTATGGGCAGGCTTAGTACTTGGATGTCTTGAGGAGATAAACATTTCCCAAGAATGTCTTGAATGCAACTTAGAATCCAGAGCTAGAGCTATTTTTAACTGACCAGATGATTACTGGAGGGATTAAATAATGATCCCTCGCACTCCCGTGGTCACTGACCTTCCTCCCACCCCACAAAGGTCTGAATGAAACAATACATACCTGTTTCCAGGGTATAGGAAAGCCTAGTATAGCAGCACACAGGTGTCTTAAGCCTGGTGGGTGGGCTAGTGAACCATAGAGAGAAAGACCCAGGCCCATAAGACATTCTAACCACTACATTTATGGTTGAAAGTGTGAGGCCACCAAAAAAAAGTCCTAAAGTTGGATGTCCTGATGACCAAGACATTCAAATAGGTCATTTTCCCCCCAAAAAATTGGACATCTAGTGGTTTTAAAAATGGATGTTTCCTATCTTGTAGGAAACATCCAAAGTTGGACTTAGACGTTTTATCAAAAATGCCCCTCATAGCGTGTCTAGTGGTGTCAGGTCAAAAGCACGCCGGGACAAAGGCGCGCCCAGACAATTGAGCGCAGTGCGGGGGTGCGCGCCGCACAAAATTACTGTTTTTAGGGCTCCGACGGGGGTGTGTGGGGGGAACCCCCCCCACTTTACTTAATAGAGATTGCGCCACGTTGTGGGGGCGTTATGGGGGGTTTGGGGGGTTATAACCCCCCCCATTTTACTGAAAACTTCACTTTTTCCCTGTTTTTAGGGAAAAAGTTAAGTTTACAGTAAAATGTGGGGGGTTACAACCCCCCAAACCCCCCATAACGCCCCCACAACGCGGCGCAATCTCTATTAAGTAAAGTGGAGGGGGGTTCCCCCCACACACCCCCGTCGGAGCCCTAAAAACTGTAATTTTCTTCGGCACGCGCCTCCGTCTTTCGCTCAGTTGTCGGCGCGCGCCTTTGTCTTTCGCGGGGTTGTCTATGAACCGTGTCTAGTGTGTGACCTACCCGATGAGTAAGTAACTTTATAAACTGTATAACAGTCCCTGCTATCATAAATGTAAATAAAAAACCCCAAACTATATAATTACTGTATTGTTAAAATCACCCACCAAAACAAAGAGAACTGCAGACAGATGTACAAAGATGCAGGCTGAATTTATTGAAACAGAATTTATGAATACGGTTAATGTTACCACCTTGAACCAAACCAAAGGACCCGACACGGTCTGTGTTTCGGTAAACACACCTTCTTCAGGGGGTCCCAGGTGGCTAAGGTATCAAATAGAGCCGCAAACAAAAAACTTAGCCTGTGCGAGGAAGAACACAGCAATAAAACAATCGCTTTAAAAATTCCACCGTAGCTCTACCAGAAAGTAGGCATGGTTAGGGACGGATTCTGGGTGGATTTGGGGCATGGTTTGACTTAGGCTCATTCAGTTAGGCCAAGAAAACCCTGGCCTAAATGGGAGTGCGCCTAAGGTGTCAGCGCCTACCGGCCTCTAAGACTGCTTAGACGTCCCTACTAGGCACGGTTCTATAAATGGCGCCCGGCGGATGATTGACAACTGCATTCAAGAGCACCTACAAGTTACAAGCACCTTGAATGCAGTTGTCAATCATCCGCCGGGCGCCATTTATAGAACCGTGCCTAGTAGGGACGTCTAAGCAGTCTTAGAGGCCGGTAGGCGCTGACACCTTAGGCGCACTCCCATTTAGGCCAGGGTTTTCTTGGCCTAACTGAATGAGCCTAAGTCAATAAATGTTAATAAGTGTTTATAAGTTTATAAGTTAATAAGTGTTTATAAATTCTGTTTATAAAATCAAGGCCTAAGTGTTCCCACATTAACTGTAGTGACAACATCAATCTCATGCAAAAATGCGTTAAGCCTAGATTCTACCACACTTTAGTAAAAGGACCCTATAATGTATAGTTTTATGCATTAAAGAGAGAAAAATGAAATTATTCTTACACACGTCATGAAAGTTATGTACAGAAATATAATCTGAGGTTCGATGATCCCATGAACCATTTCACTGAGTGAAAATTTCAGGGTTCTTTTCCTAAACCATTGACGCTATATCAAAGAATTCATTCATAAAGACGATATAATAAACCGTGGTGGCACTAGATATCTTAGTCTACATTCCACCACTCTATTCTCATTGCTCTTCAAGAGATGAATGAAACCATCCAGGTAGACAGTTCCTTTCCCCTTAACCTGTGCATCTGCCCATAGCAGGGCTTCAGGGCCCAGATCTGCTCATCCTCTCCTCTGCTTGCATCATTATCCCGGATCATCTTTAAGTGGTCCTTGACTCGAAATCATTTAATCTTTGGGTTTTTCTCCCCAAAACTGGCTTTGTACACACTAGACAGAATCATCTGCCAGGTGTTCACGAGCTGCTAATGAGCCCGTAGGATGAGTTGCTTTAATGTGGCACATCTGCTCTTAATTAATCTTCAGTTCAATTAGTATAGAACAAGTTGGATGCATATCAGAATCAATTTTTGACTGTCTAGAAGAGGCAAACGGAAGCTAGTTGGCTGATAGTAGACGGCCAGCCAGCTAACCCTCCCCCACGCGGAATATGAAGAACTGCACACAAGGTCCAAGGGAGTGCTTTCGGAAGAAGAGCGAGAGAAACATTTGCCGAAACAAAAGCAAAACAAACCTGGAAACCTTGCCAGCGATGTCTGACAAATGGTTTTGGTCTGGATGTGAGCCGTCACCCGAAGCAGGTGGCCATGTCAGTTCTTCGCACAGATTTCCCTAGCTTTGATTTCCATCGTCGTCCTTCTGACATCACTAATAATAATACAGATGCCACCAAAAAATCCCTCAGTCAGTTTCATCGCCACACACTTATTGCCAGGTTGCTCTGGAAAAGTGGCAGTTTTGCCACGAACACGGGTCCACGTAGAGGGGTGTTTTGGTGTTCACATGGTTGCATTGCCGTAAGTTTGCAATTTATTTAGCGTCCTGAGGGTTTTCTATGCCTAGGATGTCTGTGAAGTAGAGCCGATTGTTTGGCACTCTCTAAATCTGAGGCTTTTTCCTCCGTTAAAAATTCCTTTGCCACATTTAGATCGTTATGGGCGCCCATACAAGTGTTTGCAGATAGTAATTGAATTATAGTGATAGAATGGAGATGTTTGCATGCAGATATGGATGGATGTTGGTTTTTCACCCTCTGCAAATGGAATTGGAGGTGGGGGGGAGGGTTTCATTTCAAGGATTTTGTCTTTTAATATCCTAAGCTTTGTGCTAATAAGTGTTACGAGCAATTTAATATGTTTCTCCTGCGTTATTGTATGTTACTATATGAAATTTCAATAAAATTTTGGAACTGAAAAAAATAAAATTCCTTTGCCTTTGGAACCTGAGCACAGTACAGGGTAAAGCTTTGGATTCTTGCCCAGAAATAGCTAAGAAGAAAAAATTTAAAAATTTAAATTGAATCAGGTTGGGCAGACTGGATGGACCAGTTGGGTCTTCAACTGCCGTCATCTACTATGTTACTATGCCTGTGAGCGGTGCCACGAGTGACGTTAGTATTTTAGCGGAGTTATAGTGTAATAGTGATAGGTTTGTTCCTGTGCTCCTTTTCGGTTTTTGGCTTTATTTTTCACAGTACATTTTCAGTCTGTATCTGCTCCTTCAGTATGGCAACCCATTTTGTATTTGAGGTTTAAACATGCGATTTTTTTTCTCTTTGTGATCCTGTGGCAGCGATGCTCTGTTTACAAGGTCATGAACCACTTTGCCTGCGCCTTGCTATAGTTCCCAGCTTATTCTCTTCGTTTCACCTGAAAGACGCGCCCTTTTCCACCCCCCCTTTTGCTGTGCTTGGCAAGCGCGTGTTTATATTTTTTTGAGGGGGGGACTTGTCTGGAATGGAGAGGTCTCATGCTGTTCTTCTCTGCTTTAATGGCCTGCTGTCCTCTAGTCTTACAAGAGCGCAGCATAATCATAAAAGCAGCATTCACAGAAAGCTCTTACCACAAATGAAGTTTGGATTGAAAGAAAATTATAGGCCTTCACAATTTAAATGCAGCCATCCCTATTCCAACCTCATTTCTACAGATGAAGAAGGGACACAAAAGGATGCACTTATTATCTGCGAGGATTGTGTATGTGCTGTGTTGGGGAGGGTGGAGAGAAGGAGGAAGGTACTTGAAAAATTTATTTCGTTTTACTAGTTTTAATGAAGCCAGATAATTACCTGTTGTCAGAGGCTGCATCATTTTTTTTTCCTGTATTGAGCTGTTTTAATGATTGGTTCCTTATCACATTATCCCCTATCATGGGTTAAGCCATAGTGCCCGTTCCAGCTTTATTACGTGGTACATCTTTCCCTAGCTCTGCTTGAATATCTTTTCCGGTTCACAGACAACGGCGCGAAAGACAAAGGCGCGCCCAGACAATTGAGCGCAGCGCGGAGGCGCACGCCGCTCAAAATTACTGTTTTTAGGGGCTCAAACGGGGGGGTTTGTTGGGGAACTGGCCCGCGCTAAAAACCTCTAGTGCATCTTGATAAAAGGGGCTGTAAGTTGGGTGCAAATTGCAGCTCGATACTCTAGAGGAGCGCAGGGAAAGGGGTGACATGATTGAGACATTTAAGTACGTCGCAGGTCGTGTCGAGGTGGAAAACGACAGGGACCCTCGGTCACAAGGAGGCACCCGCTCAAACTCAGAGGAGGGAAATTTAGTGGTGACACCAGGAAGTATTTCTTCACAGAAAGGGTGGTGGATCACTGGAACAAACTTCCGGTGCAGGTGATCAAGGCCACCAGCGTGCTCGACTTTAAGAATAAATGGGACATCCACGTGGGATCCCTACGTGGGTCGAGCAGCACTCAAACTTAATGGGGTGGGTCAGTAGAGTGGGCAGACTTGATGGACTGTAGCCCTTTTCTGCCGTCATCTTTCTATGTTTCTATACCTAGGTCGGCTAAGCGTGCCAATCTATCCAAGGTGTGCTGAAGCGGGACAGAAACGGGGGGGGGGGGGGGGGACATGAGTGAACCAGGGGCTTTCCCTTAAAATGCACAGAGTGTGTTAAAATTTGGGAGGCCCGTACCCAACTAGAGTGCTGGGATTTAAGCCTCGTCTCTTTGCGCCCAAAGAAGAGCACGGATCCCAGTGCTATTCTATAAAGGGGGGCCAGTCCCAAAACACGCATTACAGAATGCTATTCGGTGTTGACTTTTTTTGGGGGGGGGAGGGGTGAACTTTAAGCGCCATTTATAGAATTTTCCCCTCAGCGTGCAAAGTAACGCGCATAAGATATAGAATGTCAGTTAAGCATGTAAATTAGGTGGGAAAATAATCAACTATCGTTGGCGTTATTATGCAGTTGCACGCCTAAGAGCACTTTGGACCAGACGCACTAAAGCCAGCGATCGTCACTAAACCTGTTTTTTGACAGCTTTAGCGACGATCGCACTTGCCGACCCGACACAGAAAACGGCTCATTGCGCGGTGTTCTGCACGAGCGCTCATTCCCCGATTCAAAAATGCAGATAAGCTCATTAGGTATTGAAATGCCATGTAAGCTGGCAGAGCGATTGATGCTCTAACGTGGCTTCCCGATGTACGGAAAAAAAAAAGGTGATCGCTTTTTGCGATCAAAAAAAAAAAAAAAAAAGCTACCGGTCGAGACCAATTGCTTACCTGCCTAACCTTAGTTTGGTCCATTTTTTTTTTTTAAATGGGCGTAGATGCTGTGCATGTTACGAGGGGAGGGGCCTCAGGCATCTGAGTAAATCACATGATGCACCGAGGAAGGAAGGCCTTAGGCTCCTCCCTCTCTGTTTATGGGCGTTGACTAACTCCATACTTACATCCTGGACTCCTGATGAAGGCGCACTCGCCGAAACACGGCCCGTGTGGAGTCCAGTGCTTGTTTAGCCTATATTGGTTGCCAATAAAGTGTGGTTCGTTCGAAAAGCAGGCCCTCTCCGCTTCTTCTTTTGGACTTCTTTGAATCAACTTTAAATGCCCCCTTTTACAAAGGCAATTATCGTGGCGGGCTTCGGTAATCACTCCTAACGCCCAATGGGCGTTGAAGCATTTGCCACGCAGAAGCTACTGTTGCGCCATTGTAAAAAAGAGAGGGGAGGAAGGAGTTAACTAATGTGTGTTAATATGTTTTCGTGCCCCTTATATTTTACACACATAATTTCAGACATTAAATAAATTCTGAAAATCAGCCAAAAAACCCTGAAAAGGATCTGAAAGCAAACAGAAAATTGCTTCTGTGGCAAACTTCTAGTCTGTGTCACAGTCTGTTGCACTATTATATTGCAAATATAAGCACAGAAGTACAATTTTTATTTCCCCCTCCCCCCCCCCCCCGTTATTAGGAGAACCATCAGTCGCACAACACCGCGGGTACAGCGTGCTCTCCGCTATACCTCAGAGCCCAAACAAACCTAACTTGTCACGTTTCTGCTTGCACACGTCAGTCTTTCATTTTTTTGTGTGTGTGTGTGCAACTATAACTTGATTTGTGGTCAAAAATAGTGATAATAATTTACCCCAAAACACTCTGAAATTTAAACAGTATATTTTTAAAAGCCATTATAACCCCCTCCCTTTTTAGAAAACCGCTCGAGGTGTTTTTTTTTATCGCTGGCTGCTGCGTTAAAGACGGTGTCAGGTCAAAAGCGCGCCCAGACAATTGAGCGCAGTGCGGAGGCACGCGCCGCTCTAAATGACTGTTTTTAGGGCTCCGACGGGGGGTTGTGGGGGGTTGTAACCCCCCCACATTTTACTGAAAACTTCACTTTTTCTCTGTTTTTAGGGAAAAAGTTAAGTTTACAGTAAAATGTGGAGGGTTACAAACCCCCACAAACCCCCCATAACGCCGGTGCAATGTCTATTAAGTAAAGTGTGGGGGGGTTCCCCAACAAAAACCCCCGTCGGAGCCCCTAAAAACTGTAATTTTCTTCGGCGCGCGTCTCCGTCTTGCGCTCAGTTGTCGGCGCGCGCCTTTGTCTTTCGCGCCGTTGTCTATGAACCGTTGAAGACTCTGTTCTGCTCCAAAGCTCGTAGTAACTCTATGACCATTTGAGCAGCGCACAGCGTTCATCGTGCTGGCCGGCGCTAAAAACCTCTTGCGCGGTTTTGTAAAAAAAAAAAAAAAAAAAAAGTGGGGTGAGTGAGTGAGTGGGGTTTGGTGAGTGTGTCCGTCCACTATCCGTGAAAACCACCCCCACTTCTCTACAGATAATGAGCGGATGAGTTAGCCATCGTCTTGACGAGGTGCCCCATATCGTTATCTGCTTCAGGGGCCTTTCTCCATACAGTCGACTCCGGTTTAGCGCACGCTTCGGTTATCCGCATCCTACCACCACGGTCCCATTTTTTTTTTTTTTTTTACATTAAAGTCAATGGACGTAAACTCCGGATATTTGCAATTTGGATAAGCACACAATCCGCTTATCCGCATGGATGTCTCTGTTCTTTCACGTCACCTTCACTCCGGTTAAATGCAAATCATGTTCTGACTGGGAGGAAAACCAGTTGGCAGAACAGACTGGCCACGTTGGCTGGGCTTCACGCAGCGCTGGGACCGCTGGGAAAGTGAGCGCTCCGCTTCCACTCAAGCGGTAGGGCATAGCTTTCCTGGACTTTAGGCTCCAGCAGCCCATGCGCCGTATTTAAACTGAGCCGGCTTAAGTACAGTCTCCTCCCCCTATTAAGCGCAGACTCTGTTTAAGCGCACGTGGCGACCCGGTCCGAAGGCTGTGCACTTAAGCGGAGTCGACTGTAGTGCTCTTGCTCTCCGCTCAACATTCTCGAGTAAGGGCTTCAAAGAAGGTTTGGATAGGTTCCTAGAGGACAAAGCGATTGAGGGGTACAGATAAGAGTTGACGTAGGATGTAGGGATAGGAGTAGAGATAGGTTATAGAAATAGTCAAGGACCACTGCTTAGGCAATGGGCCTGATGGGCAGCCGCGGGAGCGGACCGCTGGGCGAGATGGACCACTGGTCTGCCTCAGCGGAGGCAACTTCTTATGTTCGTAGCACTAGAAGGGTCCTTCAAGGGGGTGACGTTTGCAAGCAAAAATCTGCCATGTTAAGCTCGTTTGGGCTTATTATTCATCATTCATCACAGCGTGAGGTGTGCCAGAGAGCGTGGTTTTGAGTGCTAGCCGCGGTGGTAACCGCTCTGACGCTCTGACCGGTTAAATATTTTAAAATACAGTATTTTTGCTACTTTTGTAAGTTTCAAATTCAATAAAGATTATTGAATACAAAAAAACAACAACAGTATTTCTACGCTGATATATACAAATAATAGTGCAACAAACGGTGATATGTGGTCTATTTTTTATATATATACACAGGAGATTTGATATTGATCGTAATATATGATAGGCACAGAATCCTGGCCCTTATGTTCTAATTTTATCTTGTAACTTGATTTGTCTCACCTTTACTTTTAAACCAGAAAATGGTTTTCGGATTTAGAGCTCGGCAATCTGACATCGTAGGGGCTCTACCAAGGTACAGATTTTATTATGAAAAAGTCACATTGTTTTCTTCGCTGAGAGAATATAGGGCGAAAGTAACCGGCCAGAGGCAATTTATTTCACAGAGTGATGAGGTAACCGTTAAGCTGCCATAATGAAGATTGAAGGTTTAATAATGGCAAGTGTTACAAATTTGTTTTTAATCATTCCTAAATTGATTAGTTGCTTTCACCCAAATGCCTGGTCATTGAATGACACAGTGAACGACAGAAACTCTTGTGGTCAGAGTTTGATAAATGTAACTTTGGTACGGTGGTAATTGAGTTATTGAATTTGCCCGTCTTCCAAATGAGGTTTGCATTGTCTTGGCCATATGTGTTTAGGGCCAAAGAAAGGTCATTAGGCGCTTCTGACTGGGGGCATGGTTGGGTTAAAGTGATTTGGAGCAGCCGGTGTCACCGTGGTTAGTCAATTAAAAGGAATAGCTCGGTGCAGAGCTTCGGAGAAGCATGTCGACTGGTCAGTTTGGGAGGTCCCATCGGGCTGTTTAAAATAGTCTGAAACGTCTTGTAAGTAAATGTCGACCTTATGCCTCAGGCCTTTTAGCCACTGACTAATTGTTAATTGTAAATATAAGCCGGCATAGAAAGCGAGAGAGAGAGAGAATTACGCCCACTGCCCGCGCTCGGCTAAAAAAATAGTTCAGCTATTTTTACCCGAACCAAATTTAACCCAAACCAGGTCGCCCAGCAAGGAATAAGAGAAGACCAGATGAAAAATTCAGCATGAGATGCTTATTCTTTAAATCAATGGTTCCCACTTCCCAACCCTGTCCTGGGAGGCACCCCCATCCAGTCGGGTTTTCAAGATATGCCTCATGAATATGCATGAGAGAGATTTGCAAACCCTCCCAGTGTTCTAACAACTAACCCCCTTCTTTTACTGTGGCGCGCTAATTGCATGCGTCAGCGTTTGGCGCTCGCTAAATCGATTAGCGCGCCTTAGTAAAAGAGGACCTAAATAATTAGCTTCTGATCTAACAGCGAGAGGAAGCCCAGTAGAAGTGGTGCTTGGGTGTCTTTCAGTCTTTTCAAGCCGCTGCAATCCTGGGTCTTCTCAACCGAGCAAGCATCGCGGTGGAAAAATTGAAAACCATGCTCACGTATTTGTTAAATTGTCAGAGCTCTCACTGGGTCGTTCTCCAAACAGAACTACCATACAGTAATGTTTTGTTTGGATTTGATTTTTTTCTTTCCTTTAAACAGTATTTAATTTAGGGGCAATATTTCCCAAGATCTGTGAAAGCCCCCCCCTGCTTCAATCAATAATTATTTGATGAACATCTAGCTCCGGGATATTGTGCTGACTGATAAATGATAATTATAGGAGTACCTGGCAGCTCCTGTGAATGACTAAAGCGTTCATATTTACCCAATTAAATCGCTATAGCTTGGAAAGCACCTGTCATCCGACCACTGGTGTTTGCAGAACAGATGCATAGGTTTGAAAGAGCTCTCTGTGGGCTAATAAAATCGTGGCATTTGCCCCAACTATATTAAAACCATTCCTTTTTGATGAAGGGTTGATTCACCTTGGCTCCCAGTGAGATTGACCTCTAGACCGAAAGTGCATGCAGTTAATCCATATTTGTGTATGCCTGACTCTCGGTCAGCTTTTTACAGAGGTGGAGCTGGTTTCCTCATCTGCTTCCATAGACAGTTCAGACTGCTCTTGCTTCCAAATAAATACATGTGCCCTGCAGCACTGTTCCCTTTAAGCTTTGCAGGAATACTCCACCTACAGTCCTGCCAGTGGGGGGTGCTATTTCACTGTCACATTTTCAATAGTAAGGAACAGGCAGTACTCCAGAGAATCTGCCTGTCCCTAGTGATTGAAAATACAATATTGAAACACTGCCCCCGGTGGCAGCAGTGCAGTTGGAGGACTCTCACTCAGTCAGAGGAATCAGTGCCTGCAGCTCCTCATTCCCTATCCCCTGTTCACTCTCACTTCACCCTTCCTCAGCCTCTGGTCATTCCTCCCCATGAGAGGTCGCCTGAGAGACAGATCTGCCCTGTCTTTAAAGGTTCTGGATCCTCAGAGTCCTTGTCTCTGCTCTCTTACTTAAGGTGAAGACCATTGCCCTCACAATTTTCCCCCCTGAACTGGGTGTAACATCCCGTTTCTCCCATTCTGGTCACTGGGGATGTCATACTTCTTTCTTTAGGACACTCGAAGAAGTTCCAGGGAATTACTTTTAAAACCAATAGGAGGAAATTTTTTTTCACTCAGAGAATAGTTAAGCTTTGGAACGCGTTGCCAGAGGATGTGGTAAGAGCGATTAGCGTAGCTGGTTTTAAGGAAGGTTTGGACAAGTTCCTGGAGGAAAAGTCCATAGTCTGTTATTGGGAAAAACATGGGGGAACCAACTGCTTGCCCTGGATCGGTAGCACGGAATGTTGCTACTCTTTGGGGTTCTAGAATCTTTTATTACTCTTTGAGATTCTGGAATGTTGCTACGCTTTGGGGTTCTAGAATCTTTTATTACTCTTTGAGATTCTGGAATGTTGCTACGCTTTGGGGTTCCGGAATCTTGCTATTCTTTGAGATAAGAACATAAGAATTGCCGCTTCTGGGTCAGACCAGTGGTCCATTGTGCCCAGCAGTCCGCTCACATGGCGGCCCTTAGGTGAATGACCAGTGCCCTATATGAGTCTAGCCTTACCTGCGTATGTTCTGGTTCAGCAGGAACCTGTCTAACTTTGTTTTGAATCCCTGGAGAGTGTTTTCCCCTATAACAGCCTCTGGAAGAGCGTTCCAGTTTTCTACCACTCTGTGGGTGAAGAACTTCCTTACGTTTGTACGGAATCTATCCCCTTTTAACTTTAGAGAGTGCCCTCTCGTTCTCTCTACCTTGGAGAGGGTGAACAATATGTCTTTATCTGCTGTCTATTCCCTTCATTATTTTGAATGTTTCGATCATGTCTCCTCTCAGTCTCCTCTTTTCAAGGGAGAAGAGGCCCAGTCTCTCTAGCCTCTCATTGCACGGCAACTCCTCCAGTCCCTTAACCATTTTTGTCGCTCTTCTCTGGACCCTTTCGAGTAGTACCGTGTCCTTCTTCAAGTACGGCGAACATTGCTGGACGCATTATTCCAGGTGGGGGCGCACCAAAGCCCGGTACAGCGGCATGATAACCTTCTCAGATCTTGTGATCCCCTACTTAATCATTCCTAGCATTCTGTTCGCCCTTTTCGCCGCTCCTGGGAGCTCTCTCCGAGTACCGCACCGGACATCCTGTATTCGTGCGTATGATTTTTGTTACCGACCTGCATCACCTTTATCATGCATCATGAATCCTTTATCCCCGGCGACGGGACATCCACCCCGACACAATGTGGTAGTGCCAAATATCTAGAGTAGACTTTTCGGTCTACCTGTTATGGTCCCTGTCTGGGCCTGTTCCAGTCCATTATTAGATCTCACCTTTTCGAGGCTGTTTTAGAATTTTCACCACTTCTTATAGGAAATACATTGGCTGTAGATTTGGCTTTATCATATACTAGTGTTTAAGCCCGTTACATTAAAGGGTGCTAGAATATATGCCTGTCTGTCTTTATTTATGTTTCTCTCCCTGCTCCTGTCTCTTTCTTCCTTTCTTTCTGTCTCTCTCCCTCCTGCTATTTTTCTCTCTCTCTCCCTGGCACCCTTTGTCTGTCTGTCTTTCTTTCTGTCTGTGTGTCTGTCTCTCTGGTCCCCTGTCTTTCTTTATTTCTGTCTGTCTCTCTCCCTGGCCTCCTTTGTCTGTCTGTATTTCTTTCTGTCTCTATCCCCCCCCCTACTTTCCTTTGCAGAAGCAGCAGCGGTATTTCCCTTCCCCTCCAGGTCCCTGTGAAGTAGTAGCAGCATTTTCCACCCCCCCCATTCCCTTCTCCCCCCCCCCCCACACTTTCCTTTGCAGAAGCAGCAGTGATATTTCCCTTCCCCTCCAGGTCCCTGTGAAGCAGTAGCAGCATTCCCCCCCATTCCCTTCTCTTACCATGAGATGTCCTGCTCTGTAGGCCCCTCCCTTCTCTTAACGCGATCTGGCCTGCTCTGATTGGCCCCTCCCCCTTCCCTTCCCGCAGGCTGGCCTGCTGCGGCTGAAGATTTTTTTTCAAATTTAAAAGTGCCGGCGGCGGCTCCTCTCACGATTCTCGCTGCCGCTGCTGCTGATCCTCCTCTAAAGAGCAGCCTGCGATGGTGGCCGGCTTTAGCGAACCTCGCAGGCCGCTCTCCAACCTCGGTAGCACGTTCCCTCTGACACAATCCCATGCGTCAGAGGGAACGTGCTACCGAGGTTGGAGAGCGGCCTGCGAGGTTTGCTAAAGCCAGCCACCATCGCAGGCTGCTCTTTAGAGGAGGATCAGCGGCGGCGGCAGCAGCGGCGAGTGAGGGCGGGAGCTGTGTTCCATGCTGAGGACGCGGGCAGGGATAGAGCTTGCCTGGCTTCCATGGTGAGTGAGGGCGGGAGGAGGGGAGTGGCCAGAATGTTCCCTGCCGCCGGGTTAGCGGCCACAGATCACATACCATAGCGGCAGGGAACACGAAATCCTAAGTGTGCATGTGCGCTTAGGGTTTTATTATATAGGATGTTTGTCTTAACGAAACTGGAAGTTCCACAGAGTGGGGGACTGTCTCTTAGGTGCATTTGTCAACTCGGGAAAGCCACTGCATTCCTACGACTGTAAACAATAAGAAGCAAATCTATTCCTCGGGGGTTCCTGCTGGTGCTGGGTACCTGTGACCTGTACTGACCACTGCCGAGAGACAAGACGCTGGACTCCGCTGACCTTTGACCTGACCCACTGAGGCACATCTTATGTTCGTACGTTCATATTTTTTTTTTTTGTTTCCTTTAAATGCTACTCATTTATCAGCTGGGCCTGATGTAGAAAGGAGAGAGAAATGACTCCTTGTGGCAGCGGCCCATAATATATAGCATAATTATTGCGGGTAACGGCTCTTTAGAATCTCTTATGTCCAGTCTATACGATGCACTTACGTTGGCGATGCTGTGAAAACCAAATCAATAAGGGATTAAAATGTAAGAAAGAGGGATGGTGTAGCAGAGCATTACTTGTTTGCCATCTGTAGTTAAAAGGTCTATTTAAGTCGTTTTAAGAACCGAAGAGTGGATTGCCTTGTGTTAGTTATAACGCAGGCAGCTTTAATGTTGCTTAAAGAACACCCCATCCCCCATTCCCGTGGCCGAAGAGCTAGTTAAATCCAAAGAAATCCCTTCCCTTGGGTGCTGTTTTTCATAGCAATTGAGGGGGGAAACGATCGCGTCCTGATTATTGTGTGGTCTGAAGCAAGAGAAAGAGCTGTTTTGGGGGTGGGGGGGGGTTCAAATTTTATTTTAAAGTGTATATGCAGGAATAACAGCAGAGCAACTAAAGCGCTTACAAAACGGTACAAAATGCTGCGAATCAGTTGTTAGGCCCGGCCCGTATCCATGATCACGGAACGCCTTTGTATTTGGAATTCCACTGGTTACCACTGGAATTTAGAATTAAATTTTAAGATTTTGATGTTAGCATATAGAGCTGTTTTATGCACCTAGGCATTTGCTGAGATCTTTGAATGATAATAGAGCACCGTATTTTCACGCATATAACGCGCGCGTTATACACGATTTTACAAACCGTGCATAACCACGCGCGTTATTTTTTTTTTACATTCTGATCCGGCATTCCCCCTGCAAACCGGCATCCTCCCCCCCCCCGCCCGCACGCGTCACCCCCCCCCTCCCCCGCGATTCTACATCCCCCCCCAGCACCGCAAATACAACTCTTACCCGATTGGGCACCGGCACCAGCACCAATGCACAGCAAGTGCCAGTGCCCGAAGATCCTCCCTCGTTGAGTTGGGCTGGGCTGGGCTGGGCGCACCGCGGTGCGAGAGAGATCCTCCTTCTTCCTGCGCCGGGCTGGACTAGCCTTTGAGCATTTGCGCATGCTCAAAGCCTTCTGATCTCGCCCTCTCTGAGATTATCTCGGAGAGAGCGAGACCAGAAGGCTTTGAGCATGCGCAAATGCTCAAAGCCTAGTCCAGCCCGGCAGAGGAAGAAGGAGGATCTCTCTCGCACCTCGCGGCCCAGCACAGCCCAAACCAACGAGGGAGGATCTTCGGGCACTAGCACTTGCTGTGCATTGGTGCTGGTGCCGGTGCCCAATCGGGTAAGAGTTGTATTTGCGGTGCTGGGGGGGGGGATGAAGGATCGCGGGGGAGGGGGGGGGACGCGAGCGGGGGGGGGAGGATGCCGGATCAGATTATCTCGGATCAGTGGGGGAGGGGGTGACGCGAGCGGGGGGGGAGGATGCCGGATCAGATTATCTCGGATCAGAGGGGGAGGGGGGGTGATGCGAGCGGGGGGGGGGAGGATGCTGGTTCGGAGTAGGCAGGAGGAGTTTTAACATGCGCGGTATACGCGTGTGCGCGCTATATTAACATTTTATTACATAAATTTGTGTTCCCCGCACGCTATACCCGTGTGTGCGTTTTACACGGGTGCGCGTTATCTACGTGAAAATACGGTAGTTGTTCCCCCATATTTCAAAGGCTCATCTTGCCTCGGCTACAGATGGTGCATTTAAAAAAAAATAAATTTAGATCAAATATTATGGAACAGGTTGCCGGTGGAATTGAGAAAGAAAGAATCACTCCAAAATTTTAAAAGACATCGAAAGGCACATTTTTTTTTTTTCAAATGGCCTTTTTAAATTGATGAGCTGAATTCGGGGCTGCAATCTGCATTTATATAATTTTATATTTTTTTTTACAATTTTTACTTTTTATTAATTCATTTTTAGTTTTGTTAATTTGGTTGTAATAGGGTACTGCTATGTATTAGAAATGTTAATGTCTTTCATTTTCTTCTTCTGTCCTATTTAAATGGAGTTATTTTCATAAATTTGGTTGAGTTGTATTGTAAACTGCTTTGAGCCTTTTTGGCTGTATATGCGGTATATAAAGATTTTAATAAACAAATATAAATTCTATAAAATATTCTCCTTTATATACAGTGGTACCTCGGTTTACGAGTGCACCGGTTTGCGAGTGTTTTGCAAGACGAGCAAAACATTCGCAAAATCGGCGCCTTGGAAACCGAGCGCGCTTCGATTTGCGAGCGCCCCCTGCGAACCGGCACCCTCCCCCCCCCCCGCGATCCGGCACACCCCCCCCGCCGCCATCGGGCACCCCCTCGCCGCGACCTGAGATCCCACCAACCCACCCGAACCCTCTTCTTACTTTTCTGTAGCCTCCGCAGCGGCACCGGCATCAGCATGTCCTGTGCGTGCCTGAAGATCTGCTTCCTGTGCTGGGCCTGAGAGTTCACGTTCGATGTGAACTCTCAGGCCCAGCACAGGAAGCAGATCTTCAGGCACCGGCATGCACAGGACATGCTGATGCCAGTACCGCTGCGGAGGCTACAGAACCACACACTGTTCTTAATGTGGCCATGCATCGTTCCTGAATCTGCTGCAGGAGACGTGCAGGAATCTAGGCCACCGGAAATTTGTTCAGTGAAATCAAATGCAGCCACATCAGCGTTCTTAAGTATGAGTCGTACTTATGTTGGGCGTCTTTAGCTTGAGGATTGCCTGTATTTCATATTTGGTCCAAAAAATGTCTCTTTGAAATGAAACAAATTTGGTTCTGCACATTCGCTTCGGGTCCAGGATGCCTTGAGGAAAGTTTTACATTCATTTAAGCCACCTCAAAATTGTCCCCTCCAAGATCAAGAACTGCACCTCTGTTGTTATGTGACATGGTTACGTGAAACAGACCTTTTGTTAGGTTGCCTGTCATTTGAGATGACGCTCATCAGGTTTTTGAGCAAATAACGTAATTCACAATAAATCTCGCAGCTTATGCATTTATAATACAATTACAGTATGAATTAGGAATGTTCCAGCCAGCAGCTTACTCTTCGCTAATTCTAATTACACTTTAGAGGAGTTCGTCTGTAGTGTTAAGTAAAAAGGGAACCGAGAGGCGCAAATTTAAATCTCCGAACCTAAGCTTAATGGTAATGGAAGCAGATGGGAGAAAGAAGCAATTACCTTTCGCTTCCCGCCACCTGTCACAAATGAACCATTGTGCTTCCACACTCAAAATGAACCTTAATCACCTATAATAGACACTTAACTCCCGGTCAAAGCTCTGTCATCAACGTGGAGCACTGCTTCGAGTTTCCCCGCTCTCGAGTAAAAGCAAAAGAAGTTGTCCGGTGAAAATGTGACCTGCGAGGGCTCCATGGCCAGATTTACGTGACTCCCAAAGGCCTTATCCACCCGAGCTTGCAATATTTCCAGTGTCGGTAAAGATACTTCGTCATTCCAATCATTGGTTTTTCCTTAGGCTACGCTCCGTGGGTGGCTTTTCAACAGTTTCCTGGTCGTACTTTCTTGAGCGCTTCAAATCCACCCTGAAAAGCTGTGGCATGGCATTGACTGACCTCCTCCCCTCCCCCCTCAATCAAATATGGCGGAATCAGAGCTGATCGAACACCTTTAAATATCATTCTGTATCTCCTCCCTTCCCTGTCGATCGGCGAGAATTATTTTTTAAATTTGCCTGTATTTATTGCAAAATATTATTTGGTCTTATCCCAAGTGACCTCGTAGATCACTTTGATGTGGTAGACAACGGTCGTTCCTTATGTAATGCCATTTTATTTTCCTTCCCTTCAATAATAGTTTACGTATACAAAAGATTTCTTAATAGGGCCTTATCTTTTCAGGCAGGGGAATGGACTAAAAGCTTTAGTGGTTTGATTTTAAATTCCACGTCTTACCAAGCCTTTAGAAGATCATTAATAACTTGTCTGTTTGATAAATATGTGTAATTTAGATAAGTTAATTACAGTACTCCCCTGAAATTTGCGGGAGTTCCTTTCCAGGAACCCCCGCGAATTTCAAAAAACCCACGAATGCGGTTTTCCGCCTTTCAAAAGGCAGGGGAGGCAGAAAATGGCAGCTGGAGTGCCAGCGGGTGAAGACAATCATTCGCTGTATGCTCCGACCGCCTCTTCCTGTAGTAAAGTCGGGCTACACCGATCAGGAGCTGCTTTGACCCGCAGCTCCCGATTGGTGCAGCCCGACTTTACTATAGGAAGAGGCGGTCGGAGCAGCCCGCGAGGGAGTGAGTCCGTGAACCGCGAATTCGCGGGGGAACACTGTATACTGTAATGTCATTTTTTTTTTCATGTCGTATGTATTTCAGTTTAACGGCGCAAATTCGCTGTTTTATACTTTTATTCCTTATTGTAAACTGCACTGAACCGTGAGGTATTGCAGTATATAAATAAAAACTGGAGGTATTATTATTATTTGCTGGATGGGAACGACGAGTGAGGTGATTAAATTTGCAGATGACACTAAATGATTCAAAGTTGTTTAAACACATACGGACTGTGAAAAAAATTGCAGGAAGATCTTAGGAAATTGGAAGATTGGACGCCTAAGTGGCTGATGAAATTTAATGTGGACTATTACTAATATCATATCTATAGCACTACTAGCTGTTGCCACCTCCATTACAGTACTCCCCCAAAATTCGCAGGGGTTCTGTTTCAGAAACACCCGCGAATTTTGAAAAACCGCAAATGCGGTTTTGAGTCTATAAAAAGGCAGGAGAGGGCAGCTGGGGCACCAGTGGGTGGAGTAAATCATACCCGGTATGCTCCAGGGGGAAGAGGAGGAGGAATCGGCTGTGCAGAAGGCTGATTGGCTGACTGGGGGGGGGGAGAGGAGGAGGAATCGGCTGTGCAGAAGGCTGATTGGCTGACCAGGGGGGAGAGGAGGAGGAATCAGCTGTGCAGAAGGCTGATTGGCTGACAGGGGGGAGAGGAGGAGGAATCGGATGTGCAGAGGGCTGATTGGCTGACCGGTGGGGGGGGAGGGGGAGAGGAAGGGGAATCGGCTGTGCAGAAGGCTGATTGGCTGACCGGGGGGGGGAGAGGAGGAGGAATCGGCTGTGCAGAAGGCTGATTGGCTGACCGGGGGGGGGGGGGAGAGGAGGAGGAATCAGCTGTGCAGAAGGCTGATTGGCTGACCGGGGTGGGGTAGAGGAGGAGGGAGGAATCAGCTGTGCAGAAGGCTGATTGGCTGACCGGGGTGAGGGAGGAGAGGAGGAGGAACCGGCTGTGTAGAAGGCTGATTGGCTAACTGGAGGGGGGGAGGGGAGGAGGAATCAGCTGTGCAGAAGGCTGATTGGCTGACCGGGGGGAGGGGGGAGAGGAGAAGGAGGAATCGGCTGTGCAGAAGGCTGATTGGCTGACCGGGGGGAGGGGGGAGAGGAGGAGGAGGAATCGGCTGTGCAAAAGGCTGATTGGCTGACCGGGGGAGGGTAGAGGAGGAGGGAGGAATCAGCTGTGCAGAAGGCTGATTGGCTGACCGGGGGGAGGGAGAAGAGGAGGAGGAATCGGCTGTGCAGAAGGCTGATTGGTTGACCGGAGAGAGGAGAGGAGGAGGAATTGGTTGTGCAGAAGGCTGATTCGCCGACTCGCTCCCTGTATTTTCTGACCGGAAGAGGCAGTCAGAAAATACCGTGAATAACTGAGTCTGCGAATCGTGAATTCGCAGGGGAACACTGTAATATGCAAATCTGCCTCATACATATTTATTAGGGCTATCTTAAAAACCCAGCTGGCTGGCGGTCCCCCCTGGACAGATTCGAGAACCACTGTCATAAAGTGCAGTGGAACATTCTGCCGGCTAAATTGTCACCTATTTGTCATTTTAAAAAGTGTTTTAACTAATCACTAATTATAAAACATGTTTAAATTTAACAATTTTAGGCGCTGTATAATAAGTTAAAAAAAAAAAAAGCCAAACTTCTGTATATTATCTATACTGGTAGCTTAATGATAGAAAGGGGATCAGAGAAAAGAATCCGGGTTCATAGACAACAACGCGGAAGACAAAGGCGCGCACCGACAACTGAGCGCAAGACGGAGGCGCGCACCGAAGAAAAGTACTGTTTTTAGGGTCTCCTACGGGGGTTTTTGTTGGGGAGCACCCCCAGTTTACTTAATACAAATCGCGCCAGCGTTGTGGGGGGTTTGGGGGGTTGTAATCCCCCACATTTTACTGTAAACTTAACTTTTTCCCTAAAAACAGGGAAAAAGTGAAGTTGTCAGTAAAATTTGGGGGGGTTACAACCCCCCAAACCCCTCACAACGCGGCGCGATGTGTATTAAGTAAACTGGGCCGTTGGAGCCCTAAAAACAGTCATTTTCTTTGGCGTGCGCCTCCACGCTGCGCTCAATTGTCCGCTCGCGCCTTTGTCCCGGCGCGCTTTTGACCTGACACCAAGAATCCGTTAGCTGTCCCTTTAAAAACTCCATTCAAAGACCAGCGTCGGTATCGCCCCCGGCTGAGACGCTTCCTGATGACAGACTGGAAGAGTCTCCTCGGGCTCACGAGATCACATTGAGCCCCGACGCACGAATCCCTCCTCCCAACCCTCGAGCCGCTAGTTCCCCGGGAGTGGGGAGGCAGCCGGAAGTCGGCTTGGGCCCCCTCCCAGAGGCTGTGGGGAACGGCGAGAAGAACATCAATCCAGGCTCACAGGGATCGCAGTTGAGCCTGAGTGCACACGAGGAGATTTCCATCTTAGAATCAACCCCGACACAGGAGATACGGAGAGGAGAAGGTCCCTCAGCTGGTGAGCCTAACTTATCACTATTAAACTTGCAGACATTTAACATAGTGAAACCCCAAGAAGTTACATTGGAGGCTTTGTGGGATCTGATTGCTAATTTAACTAAGACAGTAAATACTAATCATCTTCAAATAGAGGGAAAAATAAAAATTCAAGAGAAAGAAGTTTCTCAGATAAAACAAGACTTGGGAGAATCCAAATTAGATACTCAAAGTATTAAAGATCAACTTAAATCTTCCAAATTGCTTCAGGACACTCTAATTAAGGATAATATAAATTTAAGAAGAAAGATAGAGACATTTGAAAATTTCTCCAGGAATAATAACTTAAGATTGATTAATTTTCCACGGATCTCGACAGTGACTCCAAGAGAAATGTTAAAAAGGTATATGCTGGAGATACTGGAAGTATCGGAAGATTTAATGCCTCCTTTCACCCAGGTCTATTATCTACCTAATAAAACTCAAGATCTTCAAGAAGAAAAAATTCAGGGACCAATTGATGTATCAGCTTTGCTTGAATTATCTGATAAAGAAGTTGCTACACCTGCTACATTGATTGTGACCTTGGCTATTACGATGGATAAGAATTGGCTTCTGAGATTATTCTTTAAAAATAAAGAGAAAAAGTTTCTTGATCTAAAAATACAGATGTTCCCAGATTTGGCAAGAGATACACAAAGACGTAGAAAGGAGTTTCTAATATTAAAACCTGGTGTTTTGGCTCTAGGGGGAACTTTTTATCTTCGTCATCCCTGCAAGTGTATAGTTCACTATAATTCCCAGAAATATGTTTTCTTTGAGCCAAACCAGCTAACGGCCTTTCTCTCCTTGTCCCGCCTGGAGAAGGGGTAAGAATGAGGGCTTCAATAAATTAGACGCCTGAATATCAGTTTACCATGTACAGCTTATCTTTAATGAAATAAGTTTCTTTTAGTTCTGTTCAATATACATCATGGATCATAATTGTGGACTTGAGAGATTATACAAAAAAAAATTTTCATTTTCTATGTAAATTTATGAGGTTTATTTCTTTGTTCATTTGATGTAATCACTTTCTGTACAAGATTTCATCTTGAATTGTAAATTTGAAATTTATAAATAAATAAAAAAAAAAAAAAAAAAAAAAAAAAAAACTCCATTCAAAGACCATGGTTCAAAAGCTAAGCCAGTGGTCTTCAACTCAAATCCTTTGCAGGGCCACATTTGGGATTTGTAGGTACTGGAGGGCCTCAGAATAAAAGAGTTAATGTCTTATTAAAGAAATGAGGCAAAACTCTTAGTTTATAAATCTTTCCTTTTGGCTAAGTCTTAATGATAATATTGTCATTTTATTTTACTTTTGTGATTATAACAACATACCGAGGGCCTCAAAATAGGACCTGGTGGGCCGCATGTGGCCCCCGGGCCACGAGTTTGAGACCACTGCTCTAAAACATTTCAATCCACCTTCTCTACTTTAGAGAATGACACGGGGGTCAAATTTTTCTCCCTCCCCGCAGGAACTCAATTTCCCCCATCCCCGCGAGTTTTGTCACTGTCCCTGCTTCATCCCTTTAAGCTCTGCCTTATCCGCACAAGCCTCGGACACTTATGATTTTTAAAGTTTTTGAGGCTTGTGCAGATGAGGACAGAGCGTGCAGGAATGGGGGCAGGGAGGGGGGAAAAATTTGTCCCCATGTCATTCTCTGCTTATTAAGGTACCTCACCATCCATTCTGAGCTAACTTTATTCCAGTTTTTAAACTGCAAAACAGAAATCATTCTTCGAACCTCAAAATGCTATGCCGTACTCCCTGCCACTGATGCCAGCATCCCAGTTGGCATCTGGGAGCATGGCCTCTGACTGCAGCGGTGTTCTCAAAGCCCAGGGGTTTGCGCTCTGGATGTCATCAGCGGGTGGAGCATGGAGATCCCGGCCAGCCAAGATCCTGAGATTTTAAATTTGAAGGAGGCAGGGGTGCAAAGGAAATGCCTTGTATCAGATATTGTATATTGTGGATAATAGACTTCTTTAGACCTTTTTCTCTACTCTGTGGTCAATTATCACACTATTTAACCAATTTTTTTTTTTTAAATTTACTAGGTGTCCACGATTAAGGCACTGTTTATAGAATCTGACCCATAGTCGGTTTTAATTTGCATTCCTTCCTTGTATAAAATTTCCAAACTGAATGCGTGGTAATGAACCTACTTCCCTAGCTAATGATATAGAAAACAGAAATCCCCTGAAAGCAGCCCTTATGGATTGATGGCATTGCTTCCCTGTACGTAATTGAGTTGTACTCCTCATATGGTGAGTGCACTCCTGGGGCAGGGGGAAAAGCACAAGCTTTCAGTCTAGGTCACACATCCCCGAGAGCAATGGCCGTCTTTAACACTGCCACATTGGAGAAAGCCGTAAATGCTTCTCTGAGCATTGCCTGGCGTCGTTCTGGGTATCATGCCATGTGACTTTCTAACAAATCTCTAAGCACGAACCGTCACATGCCAGAATCCGCTATTAATCCCTGCAGTAATGCCATAGACTCTGCTGGCTGCAAGTCATACGTTGCAAGAGATATCCAGCGCAAACAGATCAGTAAGTTGCTTATTTATCTTGAACACACAGGGCTTTAAAAAAATAAATAAATAAAATCCACAGTGAGTCTCATACTGAACTCTGGTAAGTCATTCGTTTCACATCTCTGCAGTGTGCTTCTTAGAACGTGGTTTCTCCGGTGTACAGTCTTGTTGGGCGGTAGATGCATTGCACGGTAAAGGTTATCGTAACTCCCTTTGGGAATAATTTGATAAAGGATTTTCCATGGGGAAAGGCCTTTAATAAAATTGCTCCTTTGAGTTCGGCAAATAAAACGATGCACATTGACGAGAAGGCATAGGCACGTTCAGAAGTGGAATTTGGGAGGAGAATGGCTGAAATCAAAATTTTACATGCGTATTTATGAAATATGGGGCTGATTCTATAAAGAGCTTCTAAAGAAAGGCGTCTAGCTTAACCTCACCCCCCCACGCCCCTTTTTATGAAGCCACGTTAGGCTTTTTTTTAATCACCAGCTACAGCAGGGAGTGTGTAGCGCACTGGTGAAAGCTATAGCCTCAGCGCCTTGAGGTTATGGGTTCAAATTCCATGCTTCTTGTGACCTTGGGCAAGTCACTTAATCCTCCACTGCCCCAGTTACATTACATAGATTGTGAGCCCACCAGCACAGATAGGAAAAATGTTTGATGTACCTACATGTAAACTGCTTGAGTGTGGTTGTAAAGCTACAAAAAGGCGGTATACAAGTCCCAGTCCCTTTCCCTGATGTCATAATGCCTCATTCCACCAATAAGAGCCAACCTCCTCAGTGATGTCACAATGGCTTCATTGCTCTATACTTGGCTCACTTCTGATATTGCATTGCAGGAGAGTGTGGCGCAGTGGTTAAAGCTCCAGCCTCAGCACCCTGAGGTTGTGGGTTCAAATCCTGCACTGCTCCCTGTGACCTTGGGCAAGTCACTTAATCCCCCTATTGCCCCAAGTACATTGGATAGATTGTGAGCCCACCGGGATAGATAGGGAACATGCTTGAAGTACCTGTATGGAAACCACTTCATAAAGGTCCCTTTCCCTGATGTCATAATGCCTCATTCCACCAATAAGAGCCAACCTCATCAGTGATGTCACAATGGCCTGATTGTCCTAGACTTGGCTCACTTCTGATATTGCATTGGAGGAGAGTGTGGCGCAGTGGTTAGAGCTACAGCCTCGGCACCCTGAGGTTGTGAGTTCAAATCCCACTCTGCTCCTTGTGACCTTGGGCAAGTCACCTAATCCCCCATTGCCCCAGGTGCATTAGATAGAGTGTGAGCCCACCGGGACAGACAGGGAATAACCACTTAGGCTACGAGTGGTACATAAATACGAAAAATGAATAAATATTAGCTCCAGTGCTCATGGGAATTCTAATACCATGGCTGGTGATAAAAAAGCCTAACACAGCTTGGGGGGAGGGGATTAATTGGCAAAATACCCTTAACTACCTCAATAATTGGTTAAAAAATGATTTAATTGGCAGATAGGCGCCTATCGACATCTAATGCCTAAGCAGGCATTTCTATGGCTAAGTAAGATTCGCCAAAAACTTAAGACGCCTGAAATATAGGCCTTTAAAACCCTCGCCTACCTTTCGGGCACCTAGATTTTCACATAGGCGCCGCTAGCCGCGATTCTGCAAAAGGCGTCCAAGTGCGACTGACAAGGGGCCAGCGCCATTTTTCTAGGCACCGTCTACAGAATCAGCCCCTTACCGAACCCGGCCATTTCTATGTGGTTTTTGGATTGCATTATTGTTCTATTCTTGGGTTTTAAAAAAAATGTCGCCTTATCTACAGTTTTATGTTTTAACTATATTTCTGTGTACGCTGTCCACCAAGTAGCAAATAAATAAATCCTGACGAAATAGCACCTGGATTGTGGCCCCTGGCCTAACTGCTAATACAAAAAAAAATATGCACTTCAAATCACAACTCTGCCCAAGTCCCGCCCAGACATTTATTTGCAGCAGCAAGGATATGCAAATGGGATTAGCTCACTGCGCATAGCCGCTTCCTCTGGACTAGGGTTACCAGATTTTATGTCACTAACATCCAGACCCCCCCAGGACTGCCCCGATCCACCCAACCTCGCCCCGTTATGCCTCAGCCCCACCCCCGCCGCCTGTTCGTCGGGCAGGAAGGCACCCGGGCAGGCGTGGATGCGATGACGTCGCCGCGTAGCATCAGCGGATACCTCCTCCCGACGCGATTTCTTTTCATAACCCGGACACGTCCTCGGAAATCCGGACTTCTGGGAACCCTACTCTGGACCACCACTGCTTCTTCACCAGTGTTGCAAATGGCAGCCATTGCAATGTGATACCATAGTAACATCGTAAAGGACAGCAGATAAAGGCCTGTATAGTCCATCCGGTCTGTCCAACAGTCAAACTCATTCTCAAGCCAACAAACCAGTAATTATTCATTTTACTTTGCTAAGTTTCAAAATAAGATGCCTCCCCCCTCCCCAAGTTCTGTACTCGGTCGATTTGAATGTGGTATAAAATGCTTTATAATTGCTCTTGATCCTTTTTGATGGGACAGATGGGACGGAGACCATAGAAGTCTGTCCGGCATCGGCTACACCGCCCCACGCTGCCCCTTGGGTGGAGTTGCCATAATAGCTAACTCTATCCCCCCTCCCACCATCCATCTGACCACAAACCGTAGAAGTCTGTCCGGCATCATCAAATTTAATGATCTCACGACACTGCCCCATGACTGGAGTTGCCATAACAGCTAACTCCAGTCCCCTCCCCTCCCCCCGATCCGTTTTGTGATATACAGGACACAGACCGTAGAAGTCCGTCCGGCATCGGCTACACCGCCCCACGCTGCCCCTTGGGTGGAGTTGCCATAATGGCTAACTCCAAACCCCCTCCCCGTCCCCCCGATCCGTTTTGTGATATACGGGACACAGACCGTAAAAGTCCGTCCATCTGGTATAATTAAACAGATGGCAAAAATAACAACTCGTATAACAAGATCTATCTTTGAGACAGTTTCTTGGTACAATATTGTCCTTTCTTGCTCACCTAAGGAAAGAGGTTTTAACTTTTGAAAGCTGTTCCAAAAACATTTAGGGCTCCTTTTTTACCAAGGTGCGCTAGCGGTTTTAGCGCTCGCTAGCCCGAAAATCTACCGCCTGCTCAAAAGGAGCCCTTCAAGTTGGTTCAATGGAAAGGTACCCCCCTTAATTCCCATTTTATTTTATTTTTATTTATTTTCCCAAATACGAAATAGCTGACATCCTAAAATTCCATTTTTGGTTCTTGGCTGCTGTTCTGAGCGACCGATTTCCCAGCGCCAGCGGGAGACCGTTGGCACTGGGAAATCGGTCGCTCAGAACAGCAGCCAAGAACCAAAAATGGAATTTTAGGATGTCAGCTATTTCGTATTTGGGAAAATAAATTTGTTGCCTGTCTTGCACTGGTACATCCTATCAATGTGACCAAAGTGTCACTCGTCTCCGTTGGATTAATCAGTGTGTTCTTTGATCCATAACATATGCTCTCTGCAGAGGTTCCAAAGTTAACATATTCAACATTTGGGCTCTGGCAGTTGAGCCTTCGTCGTGATAAGCTAGAAGGTAGCTTATTCGAGTTTATCAAACATAAAAAGAGTCGCTCATGAATTGAATCAGTCGGTGCATAACTTATGCAGTGTGTGTCTCATTTTAACGGTCTCGGGATAAGCCCTGTAAATTGATGTCTAGCCATGAGTATTTAGACTCTGCCACTCTTCAGACTATCGTAATGCGATTTTGTGCACTTTAGTGGTTTAAAGCTGAAATGTAATACATTTATGGGTCGGCATTCAAATGCTACAGTCAGAAATGTTTTTTAAAACAGTTGCTACAAAATCCTGAGTGGAGTAGAACGGGTACAAGTGGACCGATTTTTCACTCCATCAAAAATTACGAAGACTAGGGGACACTCGATGCAATTACAGGGAAATACTCTTAAAACCAATAGGAGGACATTTTTGTCACTCATAGAATAGTTAAGCCCTGGAACGCATTGCCAGAGATTGTGGTAAGAGCAGATGGCGTAGCTGATGTTAAGAAAGGTTTGGAAAAGTCCATAGGCTGTAATTGAGAAAGACTTGCTCTGGATTGGTAGCATGGAATGTTGCTACTCTTTGGAGTTCCGGAATCTTGCTTACTCGTTGAGATTCTGGAATGTTGCTATTCTTTGGGTTTTGGCCAGGTACTAGTGGCCTGGATTGGGCATCGTGAGAACGGGCTACTGGGCTTCATGGACCATTGGTCTGACCCAGAATGGCTATTCTTATGTTCTTACTAGTTTTTTAGCCTGCGGCCCTGTGAAATATTTTGCGCAGCCCTGGTCGAGGGCAATGCAGTGTTTTCCTCTGCTGCCCCTGGGTGTTTACTGTTTGCCGACTCCCTCCTCTGTCTTGTTGCAGCGTTTGCATATTTGTGCGGCCCCAGAAACATTTTTTTCAGCCAGTCCAGCCCAGGGAAGCCAAAAGGTTGGACACCCCTGCATTAAAGGGTGCTAGACTTAGGCATTTCTTTCTCTTTCTCTTTCCGTCTGTCTGTCTTTCTTTCTTTTTCTCTCCCTGCCCCCCCCCCCTTTCTTTCTGTCTTTCTTTCTGTCTCTCTCCCCCTGTCTGTCTTTCTTTCTCTCTCTCCCTGGCCCCCTGTCTGTCTGTCTTTCTTTCTTCCTGTCTGTCTGTCTCCCTGCCCTCTGTCTGTCTGTCTTTCTTTCTCGCCCCTCTATCCAGCAGTAGCCCTTCACTCTTACTTTTACCTCCCTCCTGTCCAGCAACACCCCTTCCCTGCTCCCTGTCCAGCATGCACTAGGCCGGCCCGCCTCATACATTATCGAAGTGGGCCGGCCTTGCAAATGCCCCGCGGCTGCTGCCGCTGCTGGTCCGGGGGTGAGAAGAACAGGCGTCCCAGCAGCGGCAGCGTAGTTAGAAGGCAGAAAGACAGCCGGCGTTGGAGATTGGGGCAGGAAATCAGCCAAGGCAGGCACTGCACATGCGCGGCATGGAGATTGAAGTGTGCATGCGCGCTAGAGGGTTTTATTATAGCGTGACTATGTGGACCAGGGGTCTCAAACTTGCGGCCCGGGGCCAAATGTGGCCCGCCAGGTACTATTTTGCGGCCCACGGCCTCTACTAGTGCTCGCTCTTTGCAGTGTCCTCTGGCTTCCCCCTTGCCTCCCACTCTTACCTTCAGATAATTACCGCGGCCTGCAGAGAGGATTGCCGGTGCTGCAGCGATCCTTGCAGGCTGCTGTGGTCCTCAGCAGCATGTTCCCTCTGCCGCAATCCTGCCCCTGACGTCAGAAGAGGGGCGGGACTGCGGCAGAGGGAACGTGTTGCGGAGCCCGATGGCAGCCTGCAAGGAACATTACAGCACTGGCGATCCTCTCTGCAGGCTGCGTTAATTAGCTGAAACTAAGACTGGGAGGCCAGGGGGGAAGCTGGAGGACGCTGCAAAGAAGTGGGGAACATGCAGGCCTTCAGGGGAGGGGGGGAAGATTTATAAACTATAAGGAGTTTTACCTCATGCAAAATTGTAATTTCTTTAATAAGACATTAACTATTTTTTCTGCGGCCCTCCAAATACCTACAAATCCAAAATGCGGCCCTGCAAAGGGTTTGAGTTTGAGACCGATGTGGACGGATAGTGGCTGAACACTGCCAACTCTCCTTAGAGTTAGGTGGAACGCTCATTCTCAGCCCGCCCTCCTTCCTAGCACTATCTGGATAGTGCTTCTGAAAAGTGACAGATAGGGGCAACTCTGTAACTGGGCCTCTCCATTTAGCTTTCCTGAAAATGGGCGGCAAAAGCCAATTCTTTAATGGCATGTCGACTCCTAGCTTTCATTATGGAATTCTGGTGTAACCCTGAGAAGCTCAGACATATTTTCAGTCATGCTGAAGACAGCAGTATTTAAACTGGGGAATATATGATCCTTAATCTAATACAGATTGCTATGATACCACCATCAGTAGCCTTATCCTTGTTTGGACTGGACCTCAGTTTTAATGGTATAGATTATTCTTTGAAAATGCATGATTTTACAGTTCTATGAGAAGGTAGGTAGGAAAAAAAGAAATGTGTTTTTGGAAAAATGTACAAGTTTCCTTTAGAGACGGACTCTTGCGAGATCTTCAAAGGGTTGCATTGCTTACTGCATCAAATTCGCTGTGTCTGTTTATAATGAGATTTGATTGGTATTCCTTTGTTTTTCATTTAAACAGAAAGCCCTCTAGTTGCAAAGTGTCATTTGGCTTTTAAATGCACAAATACCACAGTTAGTTTTCAGCAGGTTACCAAAATAATTATTTTTCCCAATATGTGAGCTCCCGCCATAATTCAGAAATCAGTATGCACCCTCCGAGAGTTCGTCTAATAGTGGATTAAGAAATCCGAGGTCGCCTTTTCTCATTTCCCTATGAATATAAAATTGCTAAGACCCTGGGTAGAGAAGGCAAGTTCAGAGGGGGTGGGTGGGGGGGGGAAAGACAAATTTTTAACTATAACCATTGGGACTAAAATAATAGCTTGCAATGACCAGATATGAATATTAATAAGACAGCGAGCCACGCATCCCGTGCCAGATTTGACAGTTTAAAGGATCTGTTAGTTAATTAGGGGGTGACATGGCACGGAAGTCCCCCGGCTGCGTCCTGCCTTCTGTCTTTCGCTTTAAACTCCCCTTTTTGACATTGTTACTTTCAGTTTCACTTGCTCGACACGCCATGAACCGTGCACGTTGCAGGCTTTAATTAACTGCGGTCTCTTCTCGTTTCTGCCGCGGCCTGACTAAAAGGCAGGATTCAAAAGGAACGTATTTTAGGGGGTTCAGAGACCCCCGTCGTGTGTGCTTGTTACCTTGGACTGTATCAGACTCTAAATCTGAAAAATGGCTTTAAAAAAAAAAAAGGACCTTACCAATAACAAGGCTTGATTTTTTTTTTTTGCGTGCAAATGTTCTTTTTTTTAAGGGGCAGCTTTTAATATTTATAATTGGACAACTGGAAGCCCCACTGGCATCACCCCACTGCCTGTAGTTTGAAGTGTCTCTAGCAAAAACTAATAACCCAGAAATAACGGAAAGTGACAGAAGAGGCTAATTAGCAGATAGGGAGTTTTATTTTGAAATAAAATATTTCAAGGGTTTTCCTTGTACTCTTAACTCGGGGCTCCTTTTAGCGTTTTTAGGGCACGCCCCGGATTAGTGCGCGCGCCCCGAAAAACTACCGCCCGCTCAAGAGGAGACGGTAGCGGCTATCCCGTGCGTTAAGGCCCCAACGCACCTTCGTAAAAGGAGCCCTCAGCGGCTCTCAAACGCTGTGCCCCGAAGGGATTCCAGAATTTGACTTTATTTTTTTAAAATCCCCTTCCTAAGTACACACCAGAATAGAGTACGTCTACGCCCCGTACGCGAGAGTCTGTCAATGTTACGAGCGTCTGTGTGCGTAAGGAGGCAACCGCCCAGACGGGCGTCGTTCTGCGACGTGATTGGTCCTTGAAAACTAATGGCAAGTCATTTTCGTTTTATTTTTTTAAACCCATTCAGATAAAACGTATTGTTGTAAATACATAAACCGCAACGCGTCTTGGTTGTATCCGAAAGGCTCCTTGTACGAACGTGCGTTAGGGCCTTAACCCGTGGAATAGCGTGCGCTAAATTGCCCCGCGCGCCAGGCCTTAACGCCAGCATTGAGCCGGCGTTAGTTCTAGAAGCGTAGCGGGTAAAAGGAGCCCTAGGTTATGTTACCCTGTCACGACGACGTTCTATGTACGTTGACCTGTAATCCATTTTGGACTTGTCGGGGAGGACGGGATTTTAAAACGAACTCCTTGCACGATGCGCGTTAGCGGCTTTATCGCACGCACAATTTTAGCACGCGCCAAATCCCCCCCCCACGCTAGCCGAAAAACTGCCGCCTGCTCAAGAGGTGGCGGTAGCGGTTAGCGCGGCCGGAAAATTAGCGCGTGCTATTATGCTCGTTAAACGGCTAACGGCTTCGTAAAAGGAGCCCTACGTAGAGGAGGGGCAGGAACCAAAATTATAACTTAGAAACATAGAAAGATGACGGCAGAAAAGGGCAACAGCCCATCAAGTCTGCCCACTCTATTGACCCACCCCATTGAGACTGAGTGCTAGTGACCTAGTTCCTTAACTCGACCCTCGTAGGGATCCCACCTGGATGTCCCATTTAGTCTTAAAGTCGAGCACGCTGGTGGCCTTGATCACCTGCACCGGAAGTCTGTTCCAGTGATCTACCACCCTTTCTGTGAAGAAATACTTCCTGGTGTCACCATTAAATTTCCCTCCTCTGAGTTTGAGCGGGTGCCCTCTTGTGACCTCTTGTCATTTTGTGAGCATGTGTGCCTGAGTACCCAGGGAAGCCACGCAAGCTTCTCCTCCGACTTTTTTAAATTTTTTTTTTTTAAAGCAATAAAACTCTAGTTCGGATGTTCCCACGTTTTAGCCGATCCGCACACATCCTTTCCTTTAGCTGTGTCTTTAGCAAGCTATATGCTTTCTGGTTGTGGCGTCGCAGGACAACCCTTCCTGCCTATACCCCAGAGGAAGAAATTCCCACGAATAAGATCACAGGCCTAGAGTTTCACACCAAGCTGCGGTTCAAAGGAGCAAAAACTTTGGATCAGGAATAAGGACAAAGTAGCCCGTTCCGGCTGTTCAATCGCGGCGAGTCACAAAGGGTAGAAGGTTAGAGCTCATTATTAACATTCTGGCATTTTAATTTTCATTTTAAGCCAAAATACGTCAGAGTCGCATTTAGTTTTCAGAGCAGAAAGTCAACGAAAATTGAAAAGTGAAATGTTCTAATTTACTGAAGCCAAAACAAAAAAAGGGCCGGTGGAAACGGATGTTCTTGATCTAAAAGGTCTTTAATAACGAATGTTCTTCTCGGAGAAAAGCGATGCACGGCAATTCGTAGAGCGCACAGCAGAGAATAGCGGCGCGGACCCGACACGGTCCGTGTTTCGGTTGTGGGGAAACCTTCTCCCGGGGTTCAGTCGGAACTCACCGTACGATTAAAGCATGGATTGAAGCATCCGATAAAATGTGAAAAAGATCGCCGAGCGCTAACGGCGTTGAGTGCGTCGCACGCTAAATCGGGGTCAGAAATACTGAACGCCAGCTTGGCCAAGCAGTGTCTGGTAAGAGGGCCTTTATTGTCCCTGACGTAGGCCTCATTGGCACCGAGTCCTGAAATTGCCACGTGGAAGACAAAATGGCCATAAACTCGTCACCTCGGCAAGGGGGACAGGCAATTAAGGCTTTTTTTCCCAGTTAATTTAGCTTTAAAAAGTTGGTGGCTGATAACAAAAGAATACGCAGAATCCTGAAAATAGAAAAATATAAGAAAATAATCTAAACATACGGGACTCAGTTCTATAAACGGCCCCCCCCCCCCCAATTTGGGTGCTGATAAAAATTGCCAATAAGGCTATTTTCTAAAAGCGCTCAGAGTTGGTGCCACACCCAGTTTTGGAAGTGAGAATTTATGGCAACTAAAACCTGGTATAAATTCTTGCACCTAAATTGTACCCTTCTGATAGATTGTGAGCCCACCGGGACAGATAGGGAACATGCTTGAAGTACCTGTATGGAAACCACTTCATAAAGGTGGTATACAAGTCCCTTTCCCTGATGTCATAATGCCTCATTCCACCAATAAGAGCCAACCTCATCAGTGATGTCACAAAGGCTTCATTGCTCTATACTTGGCTCACTTCTAATACTGTATTGGAGGACAGTGTGGCGCAGTGGTTAAAGCTACAGCCTCAGCACCCTGAAGTTGTGGGTTCAAATCCTGCACTGCTCCCTGTGACCTTGGGCAAGCCACTTAATCCCCCCATTGCCCCAGGTACATTAGATAGATTGTGAGCCCACCAGGACAGATAGGGAACGTGCTTGAAGTACCTGTATGGAAACCACTACAAAAAGGCGGTATACAAGTCCCAAACCCTTTCCCTGTGACTTTGAGCAATGCCCCAGGTATAAAAGATGTATCTGTCTAAAATATGTAAACCGCTTTGATTGTAACCTCACAGAAAGTGGTAGATCAAGTCCCATCCTCTTTACCCTTTTTGTGGCTTCTCTACAGTCCCTCCTCCCTTCCCCCTTTATCTGCAGCATCAAACAATTTCTTTTGCCATCAACTGACACGGAGCGCATTTTCAACCAACCTGAAAGGTCCGACCCGCCTCCCAAACTCTCTAAACCGGGCCGTAACCCCACTGGCCCATCCCACTCTGCTGCCTATGAACCTAAATACAGTACTCCCCCGAAATTTGCGGGGGTTCCCTTCCAGGAATCCCCGTGAATTTCGAAACAAGAGGCAGGAGAGGGCAGCTGGAGCGCCGGCGGGTGAAGAAAATCACTCGCGGTCCACTCCGACCGCCTCTTCCTGTAGTAAAGACGGGCTACACCAATCAGGAGCTGCTTTGACACGCAGCTCCTGATTGGTGTGGCCCCACTTTACTAGAGAAAGAGGCGGTCGGAGCGGTGACGGGTCAAAAGCGCGCTGCAGGAAAACCTTTTTTTAAAGGGCTCCGACGGGGGGTGTGGTGGAACCCCCACTCTACTTAATAGGGATCGCGCTGCCTCGCACTGCCATGTTGGGGGGATATAACCCACCACATTATACTGAAAACTTAACTTTTTCCCTAAAAATAGGGAAAAAGTTAAGTTTCCTGTATAATGGGGGGTTACAACCCCCCAAATCCCCCCCAACGCCAGCGTGATTCCTGTTAAGTAAAGTGGGGGGGGTTTCCCCACCAACACCCCCCGTCGGAGCCCTTTAAATGAAGGTTTTCCTGCGGCGCGCTGAATTGCTGGTATGCATTTCTCTCACACGCTTAAGACTATGAACCGGTCGGAGCAGACCGCGAATGAGCGAGTCCGTGATTCACAAACCGCGAATTCACGGGGGAACACTGTATTGCTCAAGAAAGTTTACGTCTAGCCTAATGGTTCGTGCTGTGGCTCGAAAGCAGGGGAGCTGGGTTTGATTCCCACTACAGTGAGCAAGGCCCGCAACCCTCTGCTGCAGTTGTTATGTTTGGTTTTTATGACAGAATTTTGGGTTTTTTCAGAAGCTTGTTTTTATGTTTTGATATATTTACCATGAGGTTAGACTTCTGTGATTTGGTATTAATTGGCCAGCCTAAGAAACATCACTTGCAAATTATTTAAACTCCAGCTGTACAGTCAGTTAAAAACATTTCTACTGGTTACTGATGGAGGCAAAGATCGGGTTTAAAATCCTTGCAATGAAAAAAAAATCTCTTTGACTCTTTTGGTATATGTTCAGGTACTTGTGACCTGGTTTGGCTGCTGTTGGAAACAGGATACTTGGCTTATGGACCTTCAGTCTGTCCCAGTATGGCAAGGCTTATGTTCTTGTGACCTGTAATCCTTTGAATGGGTTGAATCCATTGTATCTGAGAGATGAATTGCAGCTGCTTTTCTCCTTTGAGGGATTAGAGGTCATCTTTAAAGGGGCTTTCAAGGATCCCTGAAAGGTCAGAAACCAGATTTCACATCAAGGCATAACTCTGCTTTTTCTGGAATAGGCCCCAGACTGTAGATTTGACTTTCAGAAAAGGGGCTAAAATGGCCACGCGGTCTTCCGATTTCCCCGACTGGCTCCATCTCCTCCTAATGGGTGAACAAATCCTGTTCAAATATACTCTAGAGGAGTACACAGACTATGTACAGAAAAAGTTAGAACAGCTATTTCAGGAGACCGTTTGGTTTCACTTATAACGGTCCTGAGAGATGCTGGATCCTGTGAGAATAGTGAACCCACACAGAAATGTGCAAAGTAGGGCCTTTGAAGGAATGATGAATTAACGTCCCAGAGTGAAGACATGAGACTGTTGTTTGATGTATGACTAAACAACTGCAAACAATCCAAAATACAGCTCTGAGACTCATTGAGAAAACACGACCATACATCAACATGACCATACATCAACTCACAATGGCTACCAATCCAAGAAAGAATTAAAGCCTTAAACGGAGACAGCCCAACCTACCTGAACAACCGCCTCATCCAAACCACCTCAATCAGACATAAAAAAACACACACCCCATTCACACACCCCTCGATCAAAGAAGTAAAACGGAAAAAATTATACGATGGCCTCCTGGCCACTCAAGCAGCTAAACTAGATAACCAAAATCTCCAATCTACTGATAACGACGCCAGACTACAAGACGTTCAGAAAAGAAATAAAAACTATACTCTTCAAGAAATTCCTGAAACAGCCCTAACTTCAAACTTACCGTCCTTCCCCCCTCCCTCTTCCCGCCACACAGAAACTACATAACCTACTCTTTACCTCTCTAGAAAGGACAAATGTTCTTCCATTGTAACCCACCGTTTTTTTTATCTCTTTGGAACCGCAAGGTAATGGCGGAATAGAAATCTCTAATGTAATGTCTGTTGGAGCCAGTTCTCAATAAAGAGTTGACTTATGTCCTGCTGGATATGGTGAGAGGAGAACTTTCCCCAAAACGCCAGAAGATACAAAGGAAGACATCCACAGTGCTGCTTTGGATTTAAAGGGATAAGCTTGGATTAACATTCAAGAACAAAGGGGGTCATTTTATTAAGGTGCACTAACCGGTTTAGCGCGTGCTGAAGATTGGCTAATCTTTAGCGCACTCTAAATCGATTAGCATGCCCTAATAAAAGGATCCCAGTGTGCTGTATATCAATGTATTGGATATGTTGCTTAGTGTACATTTTCTTGTAAATACTGTTTTCTTGTAAATTGAAAAACAGTATTTGCTGTTTCAGGAGAGGAAAAATAAACCAAGTTATAGAAAAAGGGGCTAAAATGTAGCTCTTTCTGCAGTATTATGAGTTTTGAGCAGTTACAGTTTACGGTTTATTTAGAAGATCATCATAGCAAGTTGCGAATACATATGAGGAAAGACTAAAACGGTTGGGGCTCTTCAGCTTGGGAAAGAGACATCTGAGGGGAGATAGGATTGAAGTCTACGAAATCCTGAGCGGAGTAGAACGGGTACAAGTGGATCGATTTTTCGCTCCGTCAGAAATTACAAAGACTAGGGGACACTCGATGAAGTTACAGGGAAATACTTTTAAAACCAATCGGAGGATATATTTTTTCACTCAGAGAATAGCTGAGCTCTGGAACGCACTGCCAGAGGATGTGGTAAGAGCGGATAGCGTAGCTGGTTTTAAGAAAGGTTTGGATAATTTCCTGGAGGAAAAAGTCCTTGGTCTGATATTGAGAAAGACACGGGGGAAGCCACTGCTTGCCCTGGATCGGTAGCACGGAATGTCGCTACTCTTTGGGGTTCTGGAAACTTGATACTCTTTGGGGTTCTGGAATCTTGCTATTATTTGAGATTCTGCCTGGAATCTTGATACTTTTTGGGGTTGTAGAATCTTTTGTTACTCTTTGGGGTTCCAGAATCTTGCTACTCTTTGGGGTTCCGGAATGTCGCTACTCTTTGGGGTTCTGGAAACTTGATACTCTTTGGGGTTCTAGAATCTTTTGTTACTCTTTGGGGTTGTAGAATATTTTGTTACAAAATGTGAGGACAAAATGTGAGGTTATCAAATTTGCTGATGACACCAAACTCTGCAGCAGGGTTAGAAACACGGAAGACTGTGAAGACCTGCAAAGGGACCTAACGAGATTGGAAGACTGGGCAAAAAAGTGGCAAATGAGTTTTAACGTGGAGAAATGCAAGGTCATGCATGTAGGGAAAAAGAACCCGATGTTCAGCTACAAAATGGGGGGAACACTTCTAGGGGTGAGTAACCTTGAGAGGGACCTGGGGGTGATGGTCGACACATCACTGAAACCATCGGTGCAGTGTGCGACAGCCTCAAAGAAGGCAAACAGAATGCTGGGCATCATCAAAAAAGGTATCACAACCAGGACGAAGGAAGTCATCATGCCGCTGTATCGCGCAATGGTGCGCCCGCACCTGGAGTACTGTGTTCAATACTGGTCGCCGTACCTAAAGAAGGACATGGCGGTACTAGAGGGAGTGCAGAGGAGAGCGACTAAACTGATAAAAGGTATGGAAAATTTTTCATACGCTGACAGGTTAAAAATGCTGGGGCTGTTCTCCCTGGAGAAAAGGAGACTTAGAGGGGACATGATAGAAACCTTCAAAATCCTAAAGGGCATAGAGAAAGTGAATAGGGACAGATTCTTCAAACTGAGGGGAGCCACAAACACTAGGGGCCACTCGGAGAAATTGAAGGGGGATAGGTTTAGAACAAATGCTAGGAAGTTCTTTTTTACCCAGAGGGTGGTGGACACATGGAACGCGCTTCCGGAGGATGTGATAGGCCAGAAATCTGTACAGAGGTTCAAGGAGGGTTTGGATAGGTTCCTGAAGGAAAAGGGGATAGAGGGGTACAGATAGAACTTGAGGTAGGTTAAAGAAATGGTCAGAAACCACTTCACAGGTCGCGGACCTGATGGGCCGCCGCGGGAGCGGACCGCTGGGCAGGATGGACCTCTGGTCTGACCCAGTGGAGGCAACTTCTTATGTTCTTATGTTCTTATGTACTCTTTGGGGTTCCAGAATCTTGCTACTCTTTGGGGTTCCGGAATGTCACTACTCTTTGGGGTTCTGGAAACTTGATACTCTTTGGGGTTCTAGAATCTTTTGTTACTCTTTGGAATTCTGGAATGTCGCTACTCTTTGGGGTTCCAGAATCTTGCTATTCTTTGAGATTCTGCCTGGAATCTCGATAGTCTTTGGGGTTCTGGAATCTTTTGTTACTCTTTGGGATTCTGGAATGTCGCTACTCTTTGGGTTTTGGCCAGGTACTAGGGACCTGGATTGGCCACCGTGAGAACGGGCTACTGGGCTTAATACAATTGGAAAACATGAATGCATGTTAATTGATACCAACAGAGCCATCTGACAGCTCACCCAACAAACCTGTTTTTTAATGGATGCCACTAAGAATGGCTTAGATCCAACCATATACCGATGACCAGCCTCCGCTCTTACAGTAGACCTGCCTCACTTGAGCCAATTGATAGCTTGTGGTAAGTTACATTCAAGCACACAAATTATATCACTGCCCAAGTGAATTTACAAACATAAGAGCACAAGATTCGCCATGCTGGATCAGGTCAATGGTACATCTAACCCACTATCCTGTTTCTAACAGGGGACAATCCAGGTCACAGGTAGCTGGCAGAAAGCCAAACAGTGAGACTCAAAAACAAGAAACACGGATCCTGATCAATCAAAATCCTGCCCAAAATGAAATAATTGCAGTACATAGGGCTGAAGGACATTTCTTAAATCACTTTATATTATTTAAAATAGGTAAAAATATATTCCTTTTTTAAATAAATTTAATAATCTAACTGAACAAATATTATATTTGTACAGAACATACGCCTGCTTACTACGCCCTCAGATGAAAAACTAGGAGGATGGTATATCATACAATGTAAACAGATTTCAGTGCATAGGACTAGAGAATGACACGGGGGAAAAAATTTGTCCCCATTCCCGCAACCACCGCCCCTGTCACCGCCCCGTCCCTGCAACCACTGTCACCGTCCCTGCCCCGTCCCTACTATCCCCGCAGCATCCATACAAGCCTCATTACTGCAATATTTAGCTTATTCCTTCCTTATAAATCATTTGGGCTGCTCTTCAGCATGATATCGGGTTGCTTGCTGGACTAATTTGGTTAGAATTTTGCTGTGGTTGTAGTGGAGGGAAGGTGGGTGTGGGGGAGGATGAAGGTAGGGTTACCAGACGTCTGGATTTCCCCGGGCATGTCCGAGCATCTGGACGGCTTTAGTTGCACTCCAGCCCCGACCCGAAGAGACGAGGTTTGTGTGGGGTGGAGTTTTGGGGGCGGAACAGGGCAGGATTATGCGTCCTCTTTTACCAGATGGAAAATCTGGTAACCCAAGGCGAAGGCTGTATAAGGATGCAGACTGGATGGACCGTTCAGGTCTTTATCTGCCGTGATTTGCTATGTTACTATGATGCTAGGCTGTATAGAACCAGTAGAAGAAATAAGGTATTGATGCCCTTGGTGAGGCCTCACTTGGAGTATTGTGTTCAATTTTGGAGACCATATCTGGCAAAGGACATAAGAAGACTTGAAGCGGTCCAAAGGAAGGTGACGAAAATGATAGGAGGTTTGCGCCAGAAGATATATGAGCAGAGACTGGAAGCCCCGACTATGTACAGTATACCCTAGAGCAGGGGTAGGCAATTCCAGTCCTCGAGAGCCATAGCCAGGTCAGGTTTTCAGGATATCCACAATGAATATGTATGAGATGGATTTGCATGCACTGCCTCCTTGAGATGCAAATCTATCTCATATTTATTGTGGATATCCCGAAAACCTGACCTGGCTCCGGCTCTCCAGGACCGGAATTGCCCACCCCTGCCCTAGAGGAATGGAGAGACATGAGAGATATGATTCAGACGTTCAAATACTTGAAAGGTATTAACGTAGAACAAAATCGATTCCAGAGAGAGGGAAAGGGTAAAACCAGAGGGCATAATTTGAGGTTGAGGGTTGGTAGATTCAAAAGTAATGTTAGGAGATTCTTCTTTACGGAGAGGGAGGTGGATGCATGGAATGCGGCTCCTGAGGGAGGCGGTGGAGAAGAAAACGGTGACAGAGTTCAAACAAGTGTGGGATGGACACAGAGGATCTCAAATCGGAAAATAATGGGTATATTTTGAAGGAATTAAGGCCAGTACTGGGCAGACTTGCATGGTCTGTGTCCCGTATATGGACATTACGTTGAGGATGGGCTGGAGTGAGCTTTGATGGAGATTCCAGTAGATAGAACCAAAGCACCCTACCGGGCAGGGCCCAGAAATACCTAAGAAAAAGGACCATTTAAATTAAATGGTCAATTTATGGAGCATGTAGGGTTGGGCAGACTGGATGGACCGTTCAGGTCTTTATCTGCCATCATTTACTATGTGACCAATCTGGCAACGTAGTGTTAAAGATTCCGAGTTGATTTGTGCCTAAATTGAAGAAAATAAAGTTGTGAATTTAAAAAGAAAGAAAGAAATTAGATGAAAACAGTCTTTTAGGAAGTTATTTTCTCAGTGCTTTCAGGCCGTAGCGCCTAGAAGTTCGACTGGCTGTACAAGCAGCAAAAAGTAAGATCTACAACTTCAGCAGAAACACATTTCTTATTCCTAATGGCCTTGACGAGGCTTTACAAGTTCTAAGAAAAGCATTACGAACTTCATGAAAACCATCGGTGGCCTTTGCAGCTCTGTCTCGTTATTGGTGACCTCTGACCCTCCCTTTACTGAATCTGAAATGCCAAGCTGACAATAAGGGGCACTTGTCTAGTATCGCCAGCCCCGTAAGGCAGAGCAATGTTAATGAATAATAACACTTATCATCTTTATAGTACTGCTCTCCAGTGGTGATAAGCATTTAGGTGGAAGACTCTGTCCCTGCAGAGCCTGCAGACGTGAAAAGGCGATTCTGTAAGCTTTCACCAATAGTTCACCTAGTTTGTAGAATAATTATGCTAATGCATGTGATCGGCATCAGTAATTGGCAGTTACATATGTAGGTGTTAGGCTCTGTTGCATAATTAGTGCATCTAAATTGCTTACGTGAGTAAGAATGGCCATACTGGGTCAGACCAATGGTCCATCTGGGCCAGTATCCTCCCTCCAACGGTGGCCAAACCAGGTCAAAAGTACCTGGCAGAAATCCAAAGAGTAGCAAGATTCCAGAGCTGAGATTGTGATGTCACAATACCTCATTCTACCAATGCCTAAAAGTCAACGCCATCTATGATGTCACAACGGCTTGATTGCCGTAAACTTGGGTCAGACCAATGGTCCATCTAGGCCAGTCTCCTCCCTCCAACGGTGGCCAATCCAGGTCAAAAGTACCTGGCATAAATCCAAAGAGTAGCAAGATTCCAGAGCTGAGATTGTGATGTCACAATGCCTCATTCCACCAATGCCTAAAAGTCAACGCCATCAGTGATGTCACAACAGCTTGATTGCCGTATACTTGGGCCACATAATAACTTAAGAATAGCCTTACTGGGTCGGCATTTCTTTCCATCCCCCCCACCCCCCGGCGTCTACCTTTAGATTTTACAGCGGTGGCGGTAATTCACAGAGCGGCCCTGCTGACTCTGGCGCTGGATTGTCCATCAGCTTCTATCATTGTTATAGATCTCAGCTCCTATTGAAATTAAACATGGCTCACATATAACTTTGATTAAAGAGAATGCATACATCTATAACACTTTTTTTTTTAAATCACTTTTTCTGCCATTTTTGCTATATATTTCTGTAAACCATTTACTTTTATAATCTCTAGTATTTTGAAAGCTATCAAGACTATAAAAAGTATTTTTGATCCTGCTTTCCCATCATTTCTGCCCAGGAGGTAAATCAAAGCCTAGAAACCTGGATGTGTCGTCTTCAGGCCTAGCTCTGCAGGAACTGATAACAAGTCATCAAGGAGATTACCCAGCACGGGAAGGTCTCTAGGTCTGAGTCAGTCAGGAAGGGGGAAAGGGGGAATATCTCGAGCATTTGTGTCATGCTGTGGTGAGTTTAGGTAACTCCTGGAACATAAACACCGAGGGCAATTTTGTGCCAGGCTTCCTAGGTGATACAACATATAGAGAGGTCTCTGTAAAATACTGGGAGTAAAGCAGTGAAAATTGCAGATAATTTAAAGTCACACACATTTGCACCTGCCCAGTAGCTCTAAAAGTAGATAAAATACAGGCCAGAGGTATTTGTTAGAGTTAAAAGAGAAAATTCAAAATGATTTAGCAATTTTGGAAGATTGGTTTTTTTTCAATTTAGGCTTAAACCCAACCAGGGAAAACCAAAATTCATGGTAATCTAATCTAATCTAATCTAAACCTTAAGTTTGGTAAGGAGTGGAGGAGTGGCCTAATGGTTAGCGCAGTTGCCTCAGTACCCTGAGGTTGTGAGTTCAATTCTCCACTGCAGCTCCATGTGGCTCTGGGCAAGTCACTTCACGCTTCATTGCCCCAGGTACAAAATAAGTTCCTGTCTAAAACATGTACACTTCTCCCTCCTTATTCGCGGGGGATAGGGGCAGAGCCGGACCGCGAATGGCGAAAAACCGCAAATATGCGGCTCTGACCCACCCCCGCCTCCCTTCCGCCTTCCCCCGGCATCCCGGCCTTACCTGGTGGTCTAGCTGGTTTTTGGGGCAGGAGCGATCTTCCTACGCTCCTGTCCCGTGCAGATAGCCATTAGGAAATGGCTGTGGGGAGTTCCCGTAGTCTCTCGAGAGACTACGGGAACTCCCCACAGCCATTTCCTAATGGCTATCTGCACGGGGCAAGAGCATAGGAAGATCGCTCCTGCCTCGAAAACCAGCACTCCCAACCGGCAAAGCGCACTAACCCGCAGGCCGGAATTCAGCTCCTGCGCACTACTACGGACAGGCGCATGCCCGTTGCCCGAACTCAAACAGCCAGAAAACAATTGCTCCCTCGTTCCCCGTGCCACCGATGCCTCTGTGTCTACAGCGGAGCGACTGTCCCGAACGAGGCCTACACAAAATGGAACACAAAGGCCAAATGACTCACCCAGCTATCCTGCACGACACAGCCAGGTAAGGCCGGGATGCCGGGGGGAAGACAAAAATATGGGGGGGGGATTCCTCCTCCCCCCCCTCAAAAAAAAATCGTGATTATGTGAAATCGTGAGTAGGGAAACCGCGAAAGGGGAGGGGGAAGTGTAAACCGCTTTGATTGTATAAATCACACGGAAAAAGCAGCATACAAGTCTCATCCCCAATTTAAATTGTTTACCCATTATACTTCTCCCTACATATTCGCAGTTTCAGCATTCACCGTTTTGATTATTTGCGGTTTTTAGCTTGCTGGCTCCTCTCCCCCCCTCTCAATTATGTCACCTGGCATAGAGAAATCGCTGATTCCAAGCGTTGACAGAGAAAATCGCCAATTCCCAGAACTTTCTTCACCGTGTTTTGCCTCTCCTTCAGGAACGGACCAGGTCTCCCACCATGTTATTCACGGTTTCACCATATTCACGATGGTTTTTAATAGAAAACCGCGAATAACATATGAAAAAATTATTTGCAGTTTTTCTCTATTCGCAGGTCTGTTAATCCCCTATCACAGTGAATACGGAGGGAGAAGCGTAATAGCATGATGTAAAAACTAGAAAATGAATTCAAACATTTAGGGGTAAGAATTGATATAATGATTTCCTTTGCGTAAAGGCAGTTTCTATTAATATACGAGTAGGTCCCTTTGGAAACGTAGGAGGATTAGCAATTATTTTGAGCTTGCTGTTTACCAAATAGTGGTACGATCATTTATATTGGCACACGTAGATTATTGCAACTCAATCTATGAAGGATGTAAAGAAATTGCTAATATTACAAAACACAGTGGCCAGGTTGATATTTCAAGTATCTAAGTTCGATATTATGCACTGAGAAAAGTCAAAGCCAAAAGTCATCACATTGGATTAGAGCTGAACATAAACAAGACAAAAAACGTGAACAACAAGAAAAATGATGAAGATTTTGAGCTTGAAGACAATAGAATAGAAATTGTAAAGGATTTCAATCTCCTGGGCTCTTTCGTAAACAAAGACGCAATTAGCAGGGAAAAAATACTCCACAGAATAGCACTTGGTCGCTCTTCAATGAAGGCTCTCGACAAAGTATTCAAAGGCAAGGAAATAACACTCCAAATGAAGATCAGACTTGTCCATGCACTCGTTTGCTCAGTGGTCAATTACGGATGCGAAAGCTGAACACTACGGAAACAAGACAGAAAGAAGATTGATTCATTTGGTGCTGGACAATGATTTTATGTGTGCTCTAGTGTAGACCACCAGAAGGGCTAACAAATCGATTCTGGAAGAGATCAAACTGGCTATGTCACTTGAAGCCCAAATGATGAAGCGACAACTGTCTTATTTTGGTCACACCGTCAGAACAGAGAGCTCACTGGAGAAGGACATCATGTTTGAGAAGATCGGAGGAACCAGGCAAAGAGGGCGACCTGCAATCGAATGGCTGGACACGTTGAAAACAACCATGAGGAAGACATTGGATGACCTTGCTAGACAAACGCAAAACTGATTTCTTTTTAGATCTGTAATTCATCAAGTCGCTAGGCCTCAAAAACGAGTCGATGGCACCTAACACGTTTGATAGTGTATCTCCTTATCTAGTTCAATTGCACTGGCTGCCCACTGAGGCCGAGTAAATTTCAAAATTTGTACAGTGATAATTTTGATACTCTATGGCCAAGCCTCGACTAGGAATTATGAATCCTTTTCCCAACCATTTTTGTTTGTTCATCACCTGAACGTGTCAAATATAAAATATACTCCACATACACTCTGAATCACAGCATTTCAAGACTTCAGTGGGTGCCACTGCGTAGCAAAAGTGTTTCAGCACGCAGTCTTATCGTACCACTCTCATCATCGGTCTATATTCTTAGCATTATCAATAACTTATTTGGGGGATCTTTTATTAAGGCACGCTAACTGTTTCAGTGCGCGCTAAACACTAACGCGTCCATAGACTATAATGGACATAGAAACATAGAAGATGACGGCAGAAAAGGGCCATAGCCCATCAAGTCTACCCACTCTAATGACCCGCCCCCCTTGATTTTACCCCCCTAGAGATCCCACATGTGTATCCCATTTCCTTTTAAAGTCTGGCACGCTGCTGGCCTCAATCACCTGAAGTGGAAGTTCGTTCCAATGATCGACCACCCCTTTCGGTGAAGAAAAACTGATTTTCAGCGGGTGCCCTCTTGTGGCCGAGGGACCTTTAGGAAAGAAGATATCATCTTCCACCTCGATGCGGCCCGTGATATATTTAAACGTTTCAATCATAACTCCTCTCTCTCTCTTTACGTTCCTCGAGTGAGTATAGCTGCAATCTGTTCAGCCTTTCCTCGTACGGGAGATCTTTGAGCCCCGAGACCATCCTGGTGGCCATTCGTTGAACCGGCGTGTTAAAACAGCTAGTGCCTTAGTAAAAGGACCCCCTAGATTTTACACTTTTCAAAGTAATTTCAATTTATACTCATCTTTTTTAACCGTATAGTAACCAAAGGCTAGGGGATCTCTCTCTGACACCGTAGCTTTAGCAAGGATTTTTCCTGTTAAGAAAACAGCCCATTCAAATGCCATATTTAACTATCTTCCCCATCTTTATAAACTCATAAAAGAAGTTCACCTTATTTAGCTGTTCCCATTGTTACTGCAATCCAAACGACGACAGAACATGGCTACGACGTTCTTATTACGTTTCCCCCAGCCAATCACAGAATTATCCCAGCCTATAGCATGAATTATTTAAATCAGCGTCATCCAGTCTAGCTCTAGATCAGGGGTGTCAAAGTCCCTCCTCGAGGGCCGCAATCCAGTCAGGTTTTCAGGATTTCCCTAGTGAATATGCATGAGATCTATGAGCATATAATGAAAGCAATGCATGCAAATAGATCTCATGCATATTCATTGGGGAAATCCTGAAAACCCGACTGGATTGCGGCCCTCGAGGAGGGACTTTGACACCCCTGCTCTAGATTTAACCCAGATGGTACCATCATATTAAAAATCCACTCCTGCTCTTTACAATGTAATCCATATTCAGAATTTCCATCCTCCAATCCTACTTTATATTGGGCCATAGCCCTCCATTTAAGGTCTGTGATGTTTTTTTTTAATCTAGCCAGTGTTGGACCAAGGAAGCTTGAATATTCCCAGTAGTGATATGAGATTTATGTTCATTTAACCTAAGTTTAATACGTTTGCTTGTGCGACCAACAGACAACAAATCACAGGAGCATTTAGTAATATAAACCAGTGGTTTCCAGCCCTGTCCTGGAGGATCACCAGCCAGTCAGGTTTAAACCCGACTTTCTGATGGTTGTGAACCACTGATATAAATTAGAACTGGAGCATATATTTGAAAAGTTTGCAACAAAACTATTTCCGGTTCTTGGGACAGACCGTGATGGGTCTGGCATAATTTTAGCACGCCATTGGAAAGCTACTGTGTTTCCCCAAAAATAAGACCTACCCCGAAAATGAGCCCTAGCATGATTTTCGGGGTAGGTCTTAATATAAGCCCTACCCAAAAAATAAGCCCTAGTTGGGATTCGCTGGCAACGCTTCCCCGTCCCCCGCCGCTGCACAGCCGTCCTTCCCTCCCATCCAAACCGCCAAGCCCTACATACCAATACCTCCCTCCAAATCAACGTTGGGCTGGCAGCACTCTAAACAAGCTGCTTCGGCCTTGTCTGCCAGTGAAGTCTCTCTGCCGCGTTACTGATGACATCATCAGTGACGCGGCAGAGGGAATTCACTGGTGGACAAGGCCGACGCTGATTAGGAGGGAGGTACTGGTATGTAGGCTCGCTTGTGGTTGGCGGGGTTCAGATGGGAGGGAAGGAAGGATGGAGGGTCAGCAGGGGTTCGGCTGCAATGCACGGGCGGGAGGATGCTCAAGGGTTCTGCACAAGGGATGGGAGGGAGGGAAGATGCTGAACATGTGGGGGAGAGAAAGCAAAGAGGAAGAATTGGGGTGAAGGAGAGGAAGGGAGAGATGATCACGTACATACCTCAAAAGTAAGACCTAGTGCATTTTTGGGGCCTAAAATTAAGATAAGACACCATCTTATTTTCAGGGAAACACAGAAAAAAAAAATCTCCTTTTGTTTTGTCTCGCTTATAAGTAACCATAGGAGTCTGAGAAAATAAAATATTCAACTGTAATACATTTCAATGTTGCTTAATAATCTCCCACTTAGAGGTGAAGATGGAAATTCACAGACTAATACATTTTCTTGTACCTCATCTGAGTGCCCCTGAATCAAAAGATCTCTTTGTGCAAACCTCACTTTCAGATACGCTTGTTTGATCGCCCGAAGTGGATAACCGCATTCCTTAAATCGTTCTTCTAATATCACCACTTCATCTTTAAAAGTCCTGAAACTCTGGGCATGTTCTTCTCATCCTATAGAACTGGCTTATGGGTAAGTTTTATATTTACGATAATATGGGTGAAAGCTTGAGAAATTAAGCAGATTGTTCTCAAAGATTCTTCGCAATGATTGATGGTTAAGAGCGCGTTAACCAATTAATGTCCAGACATCTTGGCGGTGCACCCAAATTTGGGCGTCCTACGTAGAAACTAGAGACAAGCTGCAAGGGACATACGGCATATGTGGACAGAGCTATGGGTGCATCTCCAACATAGCACGTAACTTATTAAAAAACGATCAATTATGCACTTTGCACGATCCATTTTCACCTGCCATTGACCTGGCATAAATGATCACGTCTAAATTTTGCTGCTCATTCTGGAGGAGGTGGCAATGGTGCCACCTAGACCCAGAGGTGACAGAGAGGAGCAGTCTTGCACCAGCATCTTTTGAGTGACGGCCTTCACATACTGAGCAAGCGTGTGACATTAGGTGAAGGGATGTGTCAATCTAACTGAGCCTTGCAGAGAGAGGGGGCGCTGATGGCTGTCAGTTGGGGGGGGACACACAGGCCAATGCTTTGTGCTTTACTTCCTGCTCCCTCTTCCATTCAAGGAATATGCAGATGTTCTTCTGGGACACCTAAGGCTGATCCTTTTACTCCGTGTGATCGGATTAAAGACCCAGAAGGCAGCTGAGACAGATTTTATTCATACATAGAGAAAAAGGAAGGATGTTAACAGCATCCCGCTTTGGCTGACGGGGTGCGTGGGAGAAGTTCAGAAAGTTACCGACTTCAAATAAGGCACATTGAAGAACATCCAGAATCTGGTTCTGATTAAATTGGATCGTATTGTCAACAATCCAGCCTAATAAATCTGTTTCGAAAGGGGAACAAGTGGTTTGCAAACAGCTGTTGGTGCTGCAGTGTATCTTCATAGCACCTGGTGCGGGCACTTTACAATACAGCTGGTGAAGTGTTTTGCTTTTCTTTACGTGTGTGAAACCACTTCTGACGGCACAGTCTGCTTCAGGGAGGAATCCGAGAATGAAGTGAAGCTGTTCCTACGTGACATTTAATGCATCTGAGTGGATTTGCAAGGCATGCTCTTCAGCCTCATAAAGCCAGGCTTTCAGAAGTTAACAGCGCGACAGGACACTTTTCCAAAGACCTCTTCTGTACCTTATGGCTTCTGCAAAACAATGAGGATAAGAGTGGGGGGACCAAGCTTGAAAGCATCACTTTATATCCAGCAAGAGCTATTGTCTGAATCAGTCTGCAAAATGCCTTAGCAAAAAAAGGAAAAAAAAAAACAAACAACCCCAAACGGTTTTAGAATCTGTAATTCTTTGCCAAACGGTATTTAACAGTGAACGTAAATATTTTGCTATGCCAAATTTGATGCTTATTTAAAGCAAAGATAAGAAAGGATTTGCAGTTGTCTGAAACGCCGCTGCAAGTTATCCTGAGGGACTCCAGCCAAATGCTGTCGATTCGTAATTACTCCAAAATGGTTTACAAAACTGTTAGGGTCTTTGAGTGTAGCCTGCCAGGGAAGCGCGCTGGCTTGTTAATTAGAGAAATTTCAGCTGTCAGAAGCGGCGATTGTAGCTTCTGTATCACTGTCTGGTATGAATAGTCAATGAGACCTGGTTAATATGCATGAGGAGCGCCGGTATATAGCCTTGTGC